>NC_134510.1:20562733-21172019 GCF_027942865.1 Odontesthes bonariensis
TGCTGTGCGGACAGAGCGATCTTCACACAGGGAGCGCAGATACGCACCTCTCTGTGTCATACTATCATTATTTGACAACCTCTAGCAATGGAAACACGCTTCAAATGCCCCGGAGTTCCCCTTTAACTGGTTGTTGTGAGATGTACCTGCTGAAGCTGTTGTTTATATTCCTCCCGGTGGCTCTTCTTCATGTGCCTCTCCTTGGCTTTGGCGCTGCAGAACGTGATGAAACACTGGAAACACTGCAGGTTTTCATGCTGGTCTGAAAGATCGCAGAGAGACACGGTTACAGTTTTGCCCATTTCAGCGCTGAGCTGAGCTCGTGATATCTGTACCACTCACAGGATTGGACAGGAGGTGCCGGAGGTCCATTCAAAGTGATGGGTTTGTACGGTTCCGCTGGCTTTTCAGGGGGAGCTTCAGGGGGTGGATCTGGCAAGCCCCGTCCCATCACTATCTCCTCTATGTTCAAAATTTCAGAGTCCATCCCGCGATACTGGGTGCCCTAAGCAGGCTAAAACTGTCCCAAGATTGAAAAAAATAAATAAATAAAACCAGACAGGAATAATGGGTAAACAAAGTACTAAATATCACGTGGAAATAACACCAATTTGGTTCACTGCGGGAAACGCAACAAAATCAGTGATGTAAACATTAGTATATAACAAATGACAGCGTATAAAAATCCATAATGTTAAACAGAGGTTCGGTAACTCTAAATAACTAATTGCAGAAGCTAAAACGTATATAATCTAAGAGTTGTTTAACAATTTACCACGACATCAACTTAAGTTTTAGTTCAAGCTATCGTTAAACATCACACTAGGGCCCGCCAGCTAAGCTAACTAGCTCACTGCAAATCTATATGTACCAGATATTAAGGTGCCTGCGTAAAATGCCCTAACGAATGTAGCTGATCAACTGAAAAAGCGCAGTTGCCAGCTATATTCGCTTGAGTTTTGTGTCTATGCACGTAGCTAACGCTAATAACAAAGTACCAGGCGACTTAAGCGGGCTAACGTTAGCTAGCTTCCCACTAGTTAGCGCTAACAACACTCTGCCATTCAGAGGACCGCAGACTTCATGCTTGTTCTCATGCTGAGTTTAAACTAATTATTCAGCGCGTACATACATCTGCCGAGAATCTATATGAAGCACGTCACATTCATATATATTGCAAACATTTGAATAACGATATGAAATTGAGCAGACGTTACCTCTAACCGCTCTTTCAGGGTAGTTTGACTGAGAGAGTGACCCTAGAAGTACATTCAATAGATCGTACACTTCCTGGTGTGCTGTTGTGATTGGTACAACTAAGATGGCTGCCGCGGACTTTTCGAATGAAAACTTTGAAAAAAAAAAATTCAAAATAAAATGTCAGACACAGGTCATTTAAAGTTTACTGGCGTTGATAAAGGGTATCGCTCTGTATCGTAGAGAATATTACTCTCGTAAAAAAAAAATAAAGCACATGACGCCAACGGCTCTACAAGTATAACAGTTGCAAATTTTGTTTTTTTTTCTTTCAAACAATATTAATGTTTTCTATTGAATTATAGAATAAGCTGTAGTGAACACAATGCGCATTTTCCTGTTCAAACAAAGATTTGAACCATAGACCGTACAACTAACTAATCTGCTTTTCTATGCAGCACGATTCTATAGCAGACCTTCGTCACGTGACCAAAGAGAAGTTGGCCAAAAGGAACTTGAAATTTTCTTCCAGTGTACCGACGCACAATATTGGTATTGTGGCCGATTTGCAAGTCGTTCACATCCTCTGTTGAGCTGGACGTTTTATAAGAAGGGTGCTGAACTTTGACCCTGATAAATGTTATTGTCGTTCAAAAGGCTCATTTTAAATTTGAAGCCATCAATATTCAAAATAGAGCAACACCAAAAAAGTAGAAAAAAAAGGCATCAAAACACAGGAAGGGGTATTTAACCAAACAAATGAATGTAAACAGGTTAATAAAGAGGTTCATTTGCAACATGTCAGATATTTTCTATAAAAAAAAAGTTTCCCCTCTGAGAAGTCCCTCTAAGGACTACAGAGCTCCGCCACTTTGAGAAAGACAGGATGAGGAGGTGGTTCGGTGTATGGATGATGTTTCTGAATGCAAAATCAAACATAATTTGGGTATTTGATAACCTATCAAATGTACGATACAATATTCTTGAGGCATTAAGAGAGTCAGAGTAATCTCTGCAAACACACCCAAGAAAAACAAGGTTGGAAACCTGTACTGAGGGACAATGATCTTTGGGCCCTCAAGTGAAACCGCATTTAAAACGTGGTATCTGTAGGTGCCGGGACTCGACTGCATCCACAAATGCAAGTTAAAACTACTTTGCAAAGAAAAAAAAAAACAAATATGAAAGATAACTAGAAATGCTGCCATGTTCTCTGTGCATGAAACCTTTTAAAAATGGTTTCAGGTGAAGCGGTGACTATCAGCTATTCATGGAGTCATGCTGCATAGAAAAGCTCATGAGTTGTTTTACATCTATCAATGAAAAACCAAACAATTAAAACTGTCCTTTTGTTCTCGACAGCTTTTACATATTAGTGGAACATATTAATGGGTAATATTAAGAAAACACGATTTTGTTACCGTTATAACTGTACTGGCGACATGTGCTTAATTTTTCTGTAAGGGTTACTCTACTACGCTATAAAGCAGTGCCCTGTAAAAACATCAGTAAAGTTTACATGATCTGGATCTGACTTTGACAGTGTGGGGATGTGTCAGTTTCTATGGAACTGGCATTCCAACTGATAGGTATGTAAGCAACATTTACTCCCATCCAGATGCCCTTTCCATGGAAGGCCTTGCACATTTCAGCAAAACAATGCGACAGCGAAGAGCCCAGGCGCTGGAATGGAACCGCTTGCAGTCCAGACCTTTCGTCAACTGAAAAAATTTGCCGCATCACGAAACGTAATATTGGCCGGAGAAAAACCCAGGACTGTTGAGCAGTTAGAATCCTACATCAGACAAGAATGGGACAACAGCCTCCTCAGGTCCCAGATGTTTACAGACTGTTGGTAAAAGAAGAGTTAACGCCACGGAGTGGTAAACGTGACGCCGTCCCACCTTTTCTGAGACATGTCGCTGCTATCAAATTCAAGATGAGCCATTATTTTTTCCACAACGTACACGTCTCTCTCAACATTTGGTGTCTTATCTATGTTCTACTGGTGATGCAAGTCATTGCGTTCTGTTTTTATTGACATTTCGCAGTGTTCCAACCCCTGAAATGGGGTTCAACATACCAAGACAAATTCCTTGTATGTTTTAACTCAACTGGCAATATAAGTAATGTAGTAGTGCATGCTAAAGCTATAGTTGTAGCATGTTTGTAACATTCATCACATTAGTACAGTATCACTACAACAGTTGGTCAGTGTTACTTTCTTTTTTTTAATATTGTGAGATGATCAAATTGATCTTTTTCATGGAAAACATTTTGACACCATAGCGTAAATAATAAGACCGTACACACAATGGCATTACAGCGTCATGGCTTACAGGGACACTTGAACACAGCAGTACCATCGCTTTTATTAGTGACACATTTGACATGTCAAACAGCTGTGAAAAGGTGCAGCTTTAAAGCACGGTTGGAAAATAAAATAAAATCAGTAATGCAGGTTTTTTTTTGTTGTCGTCTGTTTTATTGTTTTGTGGAATCAGAATAAATAGAGTTGAAATTCATGGAACTAAAAATAAGCTCATCATGGAATGTAAACTAGAAAAGGTTAAGAAAAAAACCGTCTCCCTTTCCATAACAAATTACTTTAAACAAAAGCTGAATGACTTCGGAAGCCACATCACGAAGCGTTTGTCCCGTTTGAACTGCAGTGCTACGAAAAATATGCCACTGCCATTTAAAGGCATTATGGGGAAAAAAAAAAACAATAAATAATTGGTCAGTCACAACATTAACAACACTGACAGGAAAATGAGGAACACTGTTCAGCAATGTGCGGCGGAAACCTGGCATTCATATGGACCCTACTAAATATTTTCAGATCAGTCACACCCACCTCCCCAGTGCCAGCAGCACCACCCTAACAGTAACATCCTAACACTGCTGAACCGTGACAGGACCAGCGAAAACTGCTTTGGAAGAGCCCAAAGTCTGAGGTAGTCAAGCCCACAAAGACCCCACCGCAAAACCCACAGGGCCAACAGGATCTGTTGCGAACAGCCCACTACCACACACTCCAGGACACCCTCAGGTGTTCCTTGTCTACAACCTAACTGGTCCGAGCTCTTGGCAAAATGAGGGCAATGAAATGAAAAAGTAATTTAATTATCCCCAAAGGGAAATCATATTGTTGTTGTATTATTTTTTCCTGTTATCAATCATCACAAGCTGTCGTTATAAATAGTTATTTCTGCTGGCAGGTAGGACCATCTGTATCTTTCTTTATTGACACTGTTGTTTCGATGCATTATAGTTCTTTATGCTAACCAACTTGTTAACGTATCGTTATCTACTGTTATACTAGGAGGGCGGTCATAATGGCTGTTCGGTGGAAACCATACAAAACGATATTGAAAGAAAAAAAAAAAAAGCAAGGTAAGTATGAAACACTATTCCTTTCCTAAACTCCCTTGATTATGAAAATTCAAAAAGCAGTTGTGGTTGCGTGAGATACAAAGAAAGACGCAGCACTTGAGGCAGAGCACTCGGGACGTTCTCTGACAGTCCCCAAAACGACACCTGCCCCCTTCCCCCTCCGCAAGCTGTTCCGGCCAGTGGCCTGAGCCATCGTACCGTATGGTCGCATCCGGCAGAGGACTCTCCTCAACCAGGACGGGATTTGGAGTTTCCCTCCTTACACAAGCCTTCTCTGAGGGGGGCTGAGGGGGAACAGAGTCCTGAGTGTCCGAGCCGCTCGAAAGTATCAAAGCCTTGGACACCTCCAATCTGAAGGCCATGAGAGTCAAAGGGGCTGACGCTGATGCGTGATCCGAACGGTATACGAGCCAGGAGTTCACCAAAGCCACATCTGTGAGGTACCAGAGCACGGCTTGCGGCCAGCAGGTTGGTGCAGAGGCTGTGAGGGGGATAGAGTACAGATTTTGCAAATCTCTGCTGAGGCGAGCCGACGTCTGGGCTTTCTCAAAGCTGTCTATGAGAGAGCCTATGATCCTCTGGCTGTTCCCCGCAGTGGAAAGTATGAAACCACAGTGTGATCTGCGCAACATCAGCTTCCCATCGGAGCTCACAAACTCATCTCCGATCTGTCCTCGTGCTCCTCCCACCCTGCCTGCGCCGTGAACCCCAGCGGCTAAAAGGCGTTCCAGCATCGCCGGGGTGGACAGTTCCTGTTTGCAAAGAAACACCATACTGCCTTTGGGGACCATCTTTTCTACGGCGTCTTCTTTGTCTGAGAGATCCAGTTTCAGATCCACATGCGAGAGTAAACCATCAAACCCTATCAAAGAAGTGCAGAGGAGAGATGGTTTGTTGTCGTGAGTCTTCCCAGTCAGTGGAAGAAGATACTGGTCAATGGCATAATCGCCCTGTCGTCTCAGCGGCTGGCACCCCGTGTTGAAACGACCCAATAATGGCTGAACCTTCCACAGAGGACCAGCCTGTGTTTTGGAACCTTTTTCCCTGGCAAATTGGCACTGCCCGTCACTGCGCTGAGAAATTACTCCTTGACTGCTTGGACACGTTTTAACTTCCTGTTGGCTGTTTAAATTACTACTGGCTGGATCTTTTGAAGGAGAAGTCAGCTTCAACGTGCGAGACAGCTCAAGGAATCGGCTCAGTGGCATGGCCTCGGCAATCAATGGCACCTTAGTCAAATCCTCCCAATAGAGCCTTGGACTGGGAAACTAAAAAAAAAAAAAAAAACACACCACATAAATTCAAACAGTTTGTGGTCTTGCATTGGACTTATAGACAGTGATTCATATCAGCAATCAATTCAGCAGGAATACAGACCTTCAAAGTTCCCATTGCAATGTGGATCCCGACAAAGCGTGCAACCTCTCTGGATGTGACAGGATTTGACTCCTTGGGATGTTCATTGGTGCAAGTGGCAATTTCTAACCAGGTATCCCAGCCAAAATATTTGGAGAAGTAATCAATGGGCTCTCTGGTCCCGTTTTCATCCCTTGGTGCTTGATGTTGACTAGTTGAAGGTGGCAAGCTACGCAAGACAAAAGAAAAATCACAAGAAAAAGAGTTGAATTAGTCCATCTGTGACTCCGCGAGTGCCTCTTTCACCATTAACCGTCTCAATTGTTTCTGCACAGTATGAATGCATCACTGAATTTGAACAAAACACTTGGAAGAATCTTATTCTTGTTTCATAGTGTTGTGCTCAGTTAACGCTGCTAGTTTTACTGTACTTTGGTGATGTTCGATCTGACTGTTGTGCGCTGCTGGACTGGTTCTTGCTGAAGTAGGCCAGTATTCCTGCCTCCGTGTCAAGCTGTGGCTCAGACAATTCAAAAGGACTCGTATCTTCTTCATCAGAACTCTGGAGGACAAAGTCTTGCAGGTCTGATGGGTGCTGCCACTCAGAGTCCGACATGGCTGAAAGACCAATCAGTAATATTTTAATAAAGAGCTTAAAAAACCAACTATAATAGCTGCAAATTGTAAAAAGATATACCGACCTTGTCCGTCAGCAAAGTCCCCTGGTTCTGACAGGAGACCTCTAACTTCAGTCTCCTGATAGTCTGGTGGGGAATGTCTTCCTTCACCTTCTTCAAAACAAGATCAACATCAAAATAAAGCTTTCCTGGAATATAAAATTGAAATGTGGTAGAGACGGTGACTCACGTGCATCATGACCTGCAGTCTGATGTCCTGTCTGATATGCATCATCGGGTCCGTCCGAGGGCGAGCTCCTTCTGTTGTTCTGAGGAGCCCCCAGCAGGACCTCCCTCTCCTCCTCCTTCACCGGGTAAAAGATACACTGGCTGCTGTTGAACTCTGGGGAGACGCGACAGTCCCCCGTTGTCTCCTCAGTCTCCGTTACTGTAAACAGATTCAAAACATGACCAACCACATAGGCTCCAAATCATTTGATGATTGTAAATGTTCTAGCTCGTGGAAAACATGTTAAATTTCTAGAAATCGAGAGTTAAACAACCAGGCTTTGCTTTTGGAGTGTGAGCTGGGAGGACACAAGGGTCTACCATCACAGAAATGCTATTACTAAATGCCAAAAATGTAAAACCTAACATATTGAGAAACAAGAGGAAAACATTTACTGAAGTATGTTATCCGTTAACTGAACAAAGACATCCCTCTGATCCACAATTACACCATAAAGCGAACACCATCGACAATGTTTTACCATAGTTCTTTATAATCCATCAAATTTGGGAAAATGGGCTCTTGACTACTCACACGGGGTGTCCGTGTTCTCATTGCCGACTGGCTCCACATTCCATTGCATGCGTTTGCGGCCTTGCGTGACCTGAGCGTCGTTCTGCATCGGGCTGCTTTCTTCTTTCACCAGAACGGTCCTTATATCTCGATGATGCTGTGGCTGCACACTCGCACTCTGTCTGCTCTGGCAGGCGGGTGCGACCAGCAGGGGATCCGAGGTGTTCTCTTCAACCTTGATCTCCTGGCCCCCAAGACATTGCACTTCTTCATCAGCAATTCTGTCCAAACCCTGGAGCAAAAAGAAATGTAATATTTCCACATCTGGATGTACTGTCAGTGTATGGTTTTTGATGGCACAAGCAGCACCTCACCTGTCTTTGATTGTTCCACGCTGTCATCAAGCATGTGTCCTTGTCAGCAGTCACTCTTTGCCTGGAGGTAAGGAACCTCTCCAGGATGATGCCTGGAGACTGGTCAGCCTCCCTATCATTTTCCTTTCCTTCCTGCAGTCCTCCGTCTTTCATCACTTCCTCAACACTAGTGGTAAGTGTCTGCAGTTCAAACACAACTGGCTCTTCATGGCGTTCCTCTAATGTGGAAGGAATGGAAGGCAAAGGTGCAACGGGATCTTTAAAGTCAGGACTGGCTGGTGTCTTTGTGCCACTCTCAGGGTCAGGAATTTCTGAGGAGAGGGGGTGTTTTTCATAAACTAGCTGACATTCGTCCTGTCCGTTCTCTGGTTCTGTACTTCTGAGAGATTCTCCAACTGAATTAGTCTTCGATGTTGCATCACTTTTGAGACCAGCTGTTCCTCTTCTCCTACGTCGTGCAGCACTCCTGATAACAACTCCCTTCCCTCCACTTTTTCTCTTTTGGACAAACATTTCTTCCTCCTCTTCTTTGACCTCCACTTGATGAGTGGAACACGACACATTTTGAGAGGCTAGACAATTTTCAGTCGTCTCAACATTGACTCGTTCAGGGTGCTTATCGGTGCTTCCACTCGCAGAATCGCAGCTGCCATCCAACTCGTTTTGGGAAACGGTGTCTGCATGCGAAACTGGCTCATCTTTCTCATTCGGCTCCCCAACAGTGACCAAATCCACCTCGAGGAGTAAATTCTCCTTAACGTCCTCATCTGTGGTAGCCTGGACTTCAGATTCTGAGCTGGGATTCTTGGTGGCGTCCTCTCCTCCTTTGTCTTCATCCGATGCCAAACGCTCTCCTGTCCCGGAACTCTTTGTCTGAGTGGTCGTAGGCAAAGGGCTTTCCCTGGCGACATCTGCTCGAGTCTCGCAACTTTTCATTTCAAGAGATGGTGAGTGAACTTCAGTAGATTTGTGAGACTCATCGCATGCCCTTGTTTTACTTCCACCCATATCCTTGTCAGCACTCATTTCAACATCTTGAGGAGGAACTGGTAAAGATGGAGATGGAATCAAAGCTGGGAAAGAGACACTCTGCTCCCTCTCCTCTAAAGCCATCTCGACCAGCTCAGGCTCTGTATCCCAGTCTGTCGCAGCATTCATCACCCCAACTACTTTATCGTGCACTTTTGGAAGCTGGTACAGATCTAACCTTGAGACGCCCTCAAAGACGTTCCCATTGGTGTACGTGAGACTAGGACTTTCAACAATGTGTGCGGTCGTCTTGTGCTTTTGAAGGGACGAGACTTCACCAAATTTCTCCCCACAGTCCTTACACTGTAAGGCCCGCTTGGAAGTTATAACGCCCTCGGTCTCCACTCTCAAGGAGGCTTTGCGCTTCCTGGAGGTCTTTGGCTTGGTGGGCAGCGCTTCAGGTGGCCGATGGGAAACCTGCAAGGAGGACAACAGGGAAAGAGCTTTCTGGCTCTTCTTCGCTCTTCCACCTTTTTTCCCACCTTCTGCTGTGAGATTATCTGTGGACTCACTTGTACTCTGATAAGACGGTGTTTGGGACTCTTGAGGAGAAGTCTCAGGTGTCTGCCCGGATGCCGTTGAAGGGTCCAACTTGTAGACTTTCAGCTGGGGCTGTTTGTGACCTTTCAGTAGAAGCAGAGCATCTTCTGTTATGTGTGAACCAGGCGAATTTGCCTTTTTAGGCGTGTCCTCTGTTGCCAGGTTTTTCTTTCCCTTCCCATCCTTTGGACTCCTGGGTTGATCCTTCCGCAGTTTTTTGGCTTGTTTTTTCTTTTTAAACATGGGCGGACCTACGGTATTGTGCTCACTTCTATGTGCCACACCTGCCTTGGCTACTTTCTGCTTTTTCATTTTATTTTTACCTTTATCTTCTTTGACTCGTTGCACCTGTGGGACCTCAGACGAAGGAGATTTCCTGTCAGCTCCCGACACCACGCCCCCGCCAGCCCTGTCCTTTTTCCCCTTTCCTCCTTTCTGTGATGGCACGTTTTTTCCGGAGAGTTTTTTTGGCGATGTCTTACTGTCCTGCTTCTGCGTTGGCTTCTTCTGTTTCTTGCTTTTCTTTTCTTTGTTTTGTGGACCAAATTTAACAACAAGATGAGCCTTTTTGGTTCTTTGGCGTTTGGCAGGTTTGGCATTGCTCTGAAAGTCATCCGTGTATATGGATCCAACCAGATCTTGCATATATCCTTGAAAAATAAACGTCCTGGCTGGTTTTCTTTTCCTCACTTTCACCAGCTCTTGAGCCGACATTACATTTATGGACAACTCTGAGTTCTGGGGCACCTCTTTAGTCGGTAATTGTAACAAAGCCTCTTCTTTAGCAGGTTGGTTCTCCACTTCAGAAAGATTTTTCTTGCCATCTATCGGCTCAGATATCTCCTGTTCAGCCAGCTCCTGTGTTTTCTCATCCACCTCAGGCGCCTGATCTGGACCTACTGTTTTCATATGTGAAACCACGTCTTCTTTGGAATTATTACCCGGAGCCTGTGTGAGTGCGTCTGGTGGAACAACGGGGCAAGAAGAAAGATCCTGTTCTTCTGGGTGTAAAGATGTCAGCTCCAGCTCAACTATGGACATCAGCGATGGGACTGACAGGCTGGTTTCTCGCTCATCTACAACTGTCTGATCTGCAACCTGATCAGGAGTCGCTTGGTCAGTGTTCAGTACCGAAGAGGAGGAAGGCATTTCATTTTGTGGTTCAGTTTGGGATTTCTCCAGCTCCACAGTTGGTATCAAAGCAGGGGTGAGTTCTAATATGACTGTTTGCTCAAGGTTTTCCTTGAGATTATCAACCTCACTGTGACAAACCATGGGATCACAGTGAACTGCACTGATCTCAGACTGCTGAAGGATCTGATGCAGCACCTCTCCTTCAGGTCTCTCCGTCTGTTCAGCCTCAACTATGCTTAGTTCTATATTTTCACCTGCCGCTATGTGGGATCCCAGTTCTGAGAAGGATGGGTTTTCTAGCTGTCCATCTGGAGTTATAGGTTCCAATATAATTGTTTGCTCCATTGGATCACATGGGTTGTTTAAAGGGTCCAGTTCGGCCGTCTTCGATTCCGACTGTTTCAGCCCTATAAAATCTATCTGTGGTGGACTTAGATTAAAAGTCATTGGATTGGCCAGATGTGATACCTGCTGCAATTCCAGTGGTGGGGCATGAGGAGGCACACGCCCCAATATAACAACTTGGTTCACTTTCTGCACATTCCCCAGTGACTCAATAAGTCTGCGAATCTGCTCAGTGTCAATATTTGCATCCACTCTTTGCAGGGGTCCGTTGTTTTCCAATTGTAAGAGTGCTGTTTGAGAAATGGAAATTGGAGTTATGATGGGTGTACCTTGTTTCACCTGCTGCTCGATTGGGAGAGCATGACTGGCTCCAGGCGGTGGCGCGTTGTGCTTGGTTTTCATGTGATGCAACCGGCTCTTGGAGCTCTTGAAAGTGACATTGCATAAAGAGCAGGGATACTTTATTGTAGAGGCACCTTAAGACAAAAAAGGAGGAAAGCTGTGATGCCCAGTGGTATACAACAAAAACAGAGTCTTTTATCATGCCCACCTTTATTTACTAGCTCCCAACACAACAAAACCAGCAGAAGTTGTAAGGAATATCAGAAGTTTTGTACGTTTTTTTTTATTATACATTTTTCCTTTAAACCAGTCAATGTGGCTCTGGACAGCAAAAACTAATATTTACCCACGTAAGGATTTTACCATGTGCAGTGACAAGACATTTTCCTTACCATTGTTTTTCTTTAGCTGTGCCTCCTTGCGTCTTTCGGCTCCCTCTGGCAGGTGCTGCAACGTGTGTTTTTGCAGAGCTTTGGACATGGTGAACCTCTTTCCACACTCCTTGCAAATGTACGGCCTCTCTCCTGTGTGCGTGCGCTGGTGATACTTCAACAACGTCAGGGTTTTGCAAGCTTTGCCACATTCAGCGCAGCCATAACCGTTCTGGCCAAAGTGACTCTTTTTATGTGCGGTGAGCTCTGACGACTTCTTGAAGGACTGACTGCAGACTGGACACTTGAAGGGCTTCTTCTCTGTGTGGGCCTTCTGGTGGGCCATGAGGTCTATGGAGTTTGTAAAGTGGCGGTCACAAACGTAACAAGCAAAAAGGGCATTCCTCAGTATGCACTGTTCATATTGCGCTGGGTGGCTCAGCTTCAAATGACGCTCTTTGCTCTTGTGATCACTGAAGATAATGTGGCACTCTTTGCACTGCAGAGAGAGCTGAGATGCTGCAGGAAAACACGAGAGAGGAGATGGTAAATGTTTACATGTGGTATCATCGGACAGAGGAGAACACCGGCATATAAAACACATGAGGACGTCTGGGCAGGAGAGACCCACTCGCCTCTGCTGCTTAAGGCGGCATGCATTTACTGTTACACACGAGGGATCAAAAATGACAAACGCGTAACGACTGTCCTCTTACAGTGTGACAGAGCTTTGGAGATTCTGTCCTTCTATGACACTGATCTTCTGAACCAGTAACAATTCTAATGAATGAATTCATTCCAATGAATAAATCATGAACTCGCATTATTAATCAAAAACACCAAGTAGATTTATAAAGGTGTAACATGCCGTTTCCCAAAAAGCGGGACGCTTGAATTTAATTCAAAACTGAATACATGCAACTGACTTAAAAACTATGACACCGAAATTGCTAGAAAAATAACACAGAGAATAATGACACTGAAATGTTTTCGTGTAAAACACATGGTAAAAGTTTCTCAAATTGTCTCTCAAATTTCAAAGAATTTCTAGATTTTTAAATCACCGACGCAACACAACACTAAAATATCCAAAGAATCTGGATTAATCTATCTGCACAGATGACGAGGACAAAATCCAAAACTAAAAAGGCTGCGATCTTTATCCGCTGCGTTAGAAACAGAAACGTATGTTCACAGGAACACTTCTGAAAATCCTCGTCGCTGAGCACGGGGAAAAAAAAGAAGATTTAGAAGGATCGTTTCCATCCCAGGGTGCAATACCACTTAAGATGGACTGAGGTTGCCTGGGGAACTGCTCTGTCTTCTGACACCTCAAAATTCGAAATGATTTTTGGAAATCATTGGCCGCCATGTTCTCTGGGCAAAAAGAGCGGTTGGACCACCTTGCCCGTTGTCAGCACAAAGTTAAAAATCCAGCATCAGTGCTAAAAATCAGTACACGTGGCGTGGGTAACAATTATATTTGCAGGTTTTGGAGGAACACGCTGCCATCGGGTCAGGATCGTGTGCAGGCCACACAAAAGGTGAGCCGTTTCTTAAGTGGCCTGCCTGAAATCCAGGTTTATAAGCACTGTTAAAAGCAGATGGTGGCGATACAAAAGAGGAAGAAGGTTCCAAAATCTTTTGGAATGAAAAAAAATTCAAAGTAAGCAAATATTTAACAAAAACGTTTCTCAGTGTCAACATTTGAAATGTTGTCTCTGTGTTGTTTTCAGTTAGATTGTGGGGTTTAAAGGATTTGCAAATATCTGCATTGTTTTTCAGAAGTGGAGCTGTGTAGCACAGAACCTCCAAACAAGTAAATGCTACTTAAGGCGCTGCCATGTTGGTAATGAGTGTGTGCCAGTATATTTGTATTAAGCCTCTCAAACCAAGCCTGGTCTGACAGCTGTATGACAAAACGTACATGCAACGTGAAATACTTACACGTCAGAGGAATAACGTACGGCTTGGACATATCAATCTTCAGAGGATCTAACATGGCTTTCTTGGAAGGAACGTATTTCCTTCCGTCGCCTTTTTCCTGCTTCTTTGCTTTCTGTCCATCACATTCAGGTTTTGCATCGGCATCAGGAACAGATTCTGCGGGGACACCTGGCTTTGCAGCAAGGTCCCAGTCCATCTCCCCAGTGTTTTCACAGGACTCGGCCTGCGACTGAACTCCAGACTCACTCTCTGCTGATGCTGGGACCGCCATGCTCGCAGGTGTCTCTGGTGCATTTCTGCTTTCCGTCTCAGCGGGAGCAGTTGATCTGCTCTCCCTGTCATGTGCATCTGGCTGGCTTTGCGCTGGCTCAGCCGCAGTGTTCAGTTGTTGCTCTGAGGTTGATGTGGTCGCAGGGTTTGGTTCAGTGTGCGCCTGGGTCTGACTCTGCATGGCTCTCTGCTTCACAGCTTCCCGTGTCTCTGTGAAATCACGTCCTTCACACACACACACACAGACAGACACCCACGCTTTATTACACAGGTAAATATATTTACATCATTTTATCTATTTTCAAAGCAATGAACGGCATCTTTGTTATCCACACAGGGACAGCTGGGAGCCTGGACGTGTAACATTTGAATTACAATAGCTGACGGAGGGATGTGGAGGACAGCTGCTGCTGATGGAGGCTGTTGTCCATTTGGACTACTTTAATATCAGCAGATACCGTGCAACTACACCTTTTGACCCGTTTTCCTGAGCAAACTCTCCGGAATAACGTTAGATTCACAGATAACGGTAGCCTTGTTAGCCTAATTCAATGTTTGAGTAAAATGAGAGTGCAAACCTGAGCCATTTTGATCTGTTACGGGACCAAAGATGCTAAATATCCCCTCACTTTGCACGTCCCCCCGTTCACACAGACACATGGACACATGAAATGAAGCAAGAGGATGCAGAACGAGGTTACCTGGGCTGACTCGTCCGCCCAAACATCTCCGCGTCGTTTCTCACAAAGCCAACACGGAGGAGCCGCAGACACCGTGACGTCACGTCTGACACGGGCGCGTAGAGGGGAATCATGGGATTTGTGGTTTTCCTTTATTTAAATAAAGGAAGGAAGGATAAACTGATGGTTTACACTAATACATACATACATTAATATATATATATATATATATATACACACACACACAAGTTTTAAAAAAACATGTTTTTGTAGATTATTTTTCTTTTTGGAAATGTTTTCCTTTGGTTTCCATCAAATTCAACATTACAAGCTGAGCTGTGTTAAATCAGTGTTCCCATGTCAAATTGAGAAATATCAAAAGAAGCCAGCCTAAGGTTGAATATGCAGCCACAGTAACCAAAGACCAACCAACACTGGTAAAAACACAGGGCCTTCACTCCCTTTCCCTTAAAAAGCCTTTATTTTTATTTTTTTAAATCATTGTATTCAAACACAAATATGTAAAAACTATACGTCACATAGCATATCAAACTTCCAAACCCATACATGAAGATTATTTGCTCAAAGTTATTCCAATCGCAGCTCAAGATGCTTCTCCCAGATATTAGATATTTCCCATCTGTTGTTTTGGACAGCGGGTCGACGGTGCCGGTGTTGTGCCAAGAAATGCAGACTTTTACCGAAATAAGCATCCCCTGCCGGTCATGCTTTAAAGAGAGTCTGGAATGGAATGATATAACTACATCATAACTTTGTTAATCTGATTGAATTAACAGATGCGAATTTCAACAAGTCCAAAATTGTCTCTAAAATGAAAATAATCAAATTCCATAGTTTTAAGTTTTTATATTATTTCATCTGTGCTATACTGAGTTAAGATTGATATTCATAGAAAATGTCTCCAACCGTCTTACTACAAAAGTCTTAGTCACCGCCCTTACTTTGGAATATTTGCACAATAATATAATAATAGGTGAAAGAGATGCTCTAAAATGTACAGTTGTCGGATTATCATAAATGTACATGTATTATTCATCTACATGAAGAAATGATAATAAAAAAAAAGATTAACTAATGAAACACCATTGTCAGCTGAATATTATCACTAACTTTATTGGATAAATGTAAGAGTCCACACCTGAACCGGTTTACGCGCGCACCAATGGGGATGCACTTCTCGGCATACCACCTTGCACATGAAGTGAAACACTGAAGCCACTGTGAATGCATTTGACTTTTAATTAGTTTTTACAAGAATGATGCAGTTTTACTTCGGGCTCCCATCTTCATCACCTTCGTCTTGTCGGTAAATCTCATATATCAAAAATACATGTTAAAAAAATAATAATAATAATAAACTCAGCATTTGACTAGACTCGGTGTTAAACTCATGAGCAGGTGTTTCTTATGTATGCAACACTAACAAAAATGAGACATGTTATGTTACTTTTTTTTTTTTTTTTTTTTTTAAGGGAAAATACAACGGGGGAATTACTTTGCCTGATTTCTATCAGCCGCAGAGACAGAAAGAAGCTCCTCAGAGGCGTTAGCCCTCGGTGTCGTCCTGTGGGATCGGCACCTCCCCTGTTGCATGTTGTATATAATGCAAATGCAGCTTTGCCATTTCATCAAAGCCCATATCACATTCAATGCACTCCCATTCCCAATATTTATGCTCTCTGTGCTGGTTCGGCTCCTTCTCATCGAGCTCCCCTTCTGATTTCGTCTTGTCTGACGGATCAGCAGAACCGGTTACCTTGGATACCGGGAAGCAATGCACAGGCTCTCCGCAATCAGACTCCTCAGAGTTTTCATCACCTCCACACTCTGAATCCTCCTCTGGGCTCTGATCCTCACCCGTGTGCATACTTTCTTCCTTTACTGGCAGTTCTTCCATTTTTGGAAGAGCCGTTTTCATTTCTGGATCATCATCCTCATCATCATCATCATCATTCACGCTGGTGAGCAGAGCGCTGTTTTTAATATCTTCCTCCTTCACATCAAAGGCAAGGCTCCCGGGAAGCGTCCCACTCATCCCGAGATGACCTGTGAAATGCTCACTTTCGTGCGCAACTAATTTCTTGGGATGAGGCTTTGCACTGGCATGTGTGCTTGGGTGACTGTTCTTTTTAGGTCGTCTCAGACTGTGTTTTTGCAGGTGTTTATCAAGTGACACCTCATCTAAGAAGCCTTGAGCACAGCTCAGACACCAAAACCGCCTCTGGTTATGTAGATCGAGGTGATGCAGCCACGACTTTGCAGATGTGAAGTATTTGTTACACTGATCACACTTGGCTGGGGTCGTCTTATATCGTCGCCTTGTCTTGTGAACTAACAGATGACTAAGCAGCCGTGTCTTCCGGATGAAAGACATCCCACAATCGGGACACTCATACTTGCGCAGGTTCTGATCACTCTGAATCGGGCTTTTTACTGCTGGGATCTCCCTTTCATGCAGCCTTTGGTGTTTCTCGAACGAAACCAGGTAACTATAAACCTTCCCACAGACCAAGCAGGCGTAAACTTTTGGCAGCGCATTCTTCATCGAGGGTTCCGTTTCTGCTGACCCGCTGACGTCACACCCATCTGCACCACCGCTCGCGCCTTCAGGTCCGCTGTCTGCAGCATCCATAATCCCAGAGGCCAGGCCTGCTGCAGGAGTCCTGCTGTCTCCCATCGGAGCTTCCTCCTCCTCCAGGGCATGCTGGTGCAGGTGAGTGTTGTAGGCGTCCATGTGTGTAAACATCTGTCCACAATCCTGACAAGTAACGCTGTACTCTTCAGCTACAAAGAAAACAAAAAAACAACATATTTCATAAGCATTTTACAGGGAAATTTGGGCGTGTGGGCTAAATGTTTGCCTTGTAAGCATTTTTTTTATTATTATTTTTTATTTATTTGTGCCAGCTTATTGAATAAATAATCATTCTGTGAGGTTCCTGCTGACATTTCAAACTTTGTCAGAGATACTAAAAGCCTGCTTATTAATAGCAAAGCTACCAGCAGATGAAGTTACCAGTTGGCAACAACAGCTACAACAGATTCTTCTTTTGTTAAACTGAATAAAAAAAACCTTAATAGAAGTAGTAAAATTATTCTAATTCCATGCCTTGACAGATTGAAAACTCATCCGATTCTGCTGATCTTATTAGTTTATCCTATTGAGGAAACCTCACAATTATGGCACAACAGATGCTCTGCGGGTTGTTATTTTCTGACACGTGGCACATGTTTGAATGAGAGGAAGTCGTCTTTAAGGCTGTAGCAATCTCCAAACGGCATTTGTTAGGACAGCCCAAGCCTGCAACTCATCTTTGAACTGACTTGTTAACATTCGATCCACTACCTTTGGCAGAAGACTGAGAAGATGGCCGAAGACCTGAAGATCAGGGACGCAGCGATCACACCAAAAGACGTTCGGCTTACAAAATACAATAAATAAATAAAGGGAAAAAGAACCCAACACTTACACTTACAGGCTGTTCTCTTTCTGGAGGTTTCGGCACACAACTGTAATTCATATTAGCTTTCATAACGATAATTAAAGAAGTTTAAAATGTGCCGCTCTTCTGCTGGCGCGCTCATCAGCCTCCACGTACTACAAGCTTTGTATAAACCACGACAAGGTCACTTTTATGTGGAATCCACCGCCACGTCCTCGTGTAAAAAAATAAAATAAAAACCAACAGAATTTCAGGAAAAAGCTTCACACAAAAAGGTTTAATGCATAAACACCTCGGACAAACTGATGAGATCACATTGAACCACGCATTAAACACACCAGGCAGCGAGACGCTTGTTAAAGAACTTTTATCTTCTTTGCATCTTTCTAACAGCAAGTTAAACAAGTAGTCACGAGCTACACTGGTCATGTAGAAGGGAAAAAAAGAAAAAAAAAAACAAAAACATAAATTAAAATCAAACGTTTCCCCTCTAACAACTATCTAACGGGAACGTGAGTACAATTTTAGTCAAGTAAAGAGTAGTCTTTCCACAACGAAGAGAAATAACACAAAGAAATAATACAGGAGCTTATGGCTCAATTCATGGGAAACGTATCATACAAAACATTCAATGACTTGAGCGTTAAATTTGCTTTGTGGGATTTAACTAATGTTCACTACTGGCAAGAGGTCAAATAACCCAGTGTCAAGCATATTTAAGTTGTCTGTAAAACATTGAGTAGTACTAAATTGGGCAATATTTCCAGCATTTAGAAAAAAACAACAGCAGCAAAATTTGTACATATCTGGGCTGAAGAGTCATTTCAATCCTTCATTAACCTTGAAATAAGTAGTGTATCAACAGCTCTGCTCATCTCTGTGAGCTTTAATGCATGAAGACATACGTGCTTCTTCTTCCCCCCCCCCCCCTTCTTTTTCTTAAACATCCGAATATGAATCAACACTTTAAACAAAGAGTTCCCTCGAAGGGATCAACAAAGCTCAGCTGACATTCATGACAGGCATATTTCAAAACCAAAGCGACCCCGACAATGGCTCAAAGCTCATAAACACACGACGGATATCCGAGTCCAGTGTAAAGGAAAGCCTGAGAAGAGAAAACTAACGGAACGTTCTAGCTTAACACATTTGCGAGCCTCAGAAAACCAAAAACCTTTTACAGTGTCATTGTTTTTTTGTTTTTTTTTGTTGTTTTTTTACCCCAACCCTCCATTGCCATGTCCTGTACGACGCTGGTGCAAATTAGTCTCTTGACAAACAGTAGTTCCACATTCAAGGCGAGTAAGGCCACTGGTTTCTCCTATGAGTCAGCAGCAGGGGTGTCACTCCGTCTTTCGTGGCCGCCGCTACATTCCTGGTGGTGATCGATAAGGTCTTGTGTGTGACTAAAGGTCCTGAGGCAAACGGAGCAATAGTGCGAGCCGCCGCTGGGACATTGCTGAGTTTTGTGTTTCTGTAATGCAGTTGGTGAAAGGAAGGCTTTGCCGCAATGATGGCACTTGTGCCCACTTTGGGACCGGCTGGCTGTGTTAATCGTGGGTGGTTCTCTGTTGTCGGCAGCGGGGACGTTAGGGTTTAGAGGCTTTGAGGTCATGGCAGCGCTGAGCCGGAAACGCACTTCATTTGGGAGGCGGCAGCGCACTTCGTCGTGCCAGGCGAGGTGCTGCTGCAGCTGGTTCTCGCTCCAGAAGCCGTGGCAGCACAGAGCGCAACAGTACGGCCGGGTTTTCGCCTTGGTCTTATGGGCTCCCAGCTGTTCCTCTGTGTGGAAAGCTTTCCCACACTTTCCGCACTTGAAGAAGCATTTCACCGTGTGCTCAGACAGACGGACGTGTGGTGGGGGAACATCAGATGTGGCTTCGGGAGTTTGGACCTCCATCTTATGCTCTTGATCGACCTCCGAGCTCACACTCTTATGGTCGGGAGGAACACCTGCAGAGCTGAAATGCTCCGTTTCAGAAATGGTTCGTTCCCCACAGTCAAGAAAGACAGACGGATCTGATCCGTTCGTCTTCCCTACTCCGCCAACAGCACAATTTTTTGCCCATCCCGAATCTTCCGTTTTGTTGACCTTACTATTCGAGTCGGTGGGCTCCATTTTCACGCTCAGTAGAAGCTTATCTTTGCGTTTGGAGCTCTTTGAGTGGGCCTGCCACTTATGAGCACGCAGACCTCTTGCTTTTGCAAAGGTCATGGAGCAGAGGGGGCACTGGTGAGCTTTTGGCTTCGGTCTTGACGACAAGACTTCGTTCCCGCTGGAGTTCATAACATCTTGTCCTGGGACAGGAGCCAACTGCTCATCTCCCCGATGGTCTGCTGCCTCCAAGATCTTACAATGCTCGGTTTCAAAATGAAAAGCGAGAAGTGAACCTTGCTCAAACGTCTCGACACATTCGAGGCATGAAAACTGTTCGGGCGCGCCGTTGCTCTCTGCAGTTTTGTTCGAACCCGCCTCGGTTCTGCTTTGACACTGAGGGTTAAAGATCTGATGGCGCTGGAGAACACGATGGTTGAAAAACTGCTTGCCACATTGGTTGCACTGAAAAGGTCCGTCCTCAGTATTGTGGCCAACCGATTTCAAGTCGTCATCTTTCAGCGAGGACTGCGAACACTTCTTGTCTTTGTGCCATCGTTTGTGGGAGCCGAGGGCCGAGTTGGTCGTGAAGCGCCGCCCACATTCCGAACAATGAAACAGCCCTTTGCTCGGCTCCTCCTTTTTAGGCTTCTTAAACATGAGAGAAATAGCCAGGTTTGATTTTGTCGTTTTGTTGCCTTCGGCATGAATCCTTTTGTGAAAATTCAAAGCTCCGACCACTGAAAAGCTTCTGTCGCACTTTTTACATTTGTATTTCAAGTCGGTGGAGCTTAAATTCTCCTCGCTGCCCACGTCTGCGAACTTGTCCGTCTTTAGCTCGCCACTCTTCGGATCATTCTTTGCATCAGTATGTACCTTTAATTTGTCAGAGCGGCCCATAGTTTCTGACGGTTCGGTCTTCGCAGCTTCTTGGCTCTCTCTTTTCATGCAAAGTTTCTGGTGAGCCCTCAAAGAGCCCTTGCTGTTGAAATGCGCCAGGCACGTTGCACACTGCAGATCCTCCAGCGCCGCCGTGGATCGCGGCGAGGACGGAGAATGCCCGGTCTCGTAACCGTGGCTCTTCATGTGGAACTGCAGGGCCTTGGCCCGCGAAAACAGCTTCCCGCAGTCAGGGCAGCTGTACGTGTTCTTCTTCAGCTGCTCCACCTGATGCTGAAAAGACTTAATGGGTGGTGGGAGTAACTGGTCACTGTGCACAACCTGGTGTCGGAGGAGGCTGGAAAAGAGACGGAACGAGCGGTTGCAGAGTTCGCACTTGTGATTTCCGTTTTCGTGTTTGCGCATGTGCAGCGCCATGATGCCTTTGTGGCGGAACTTTCTGCCACACACCGGACACGCCACCTTAGCGCTGGAGCGTTGGTGTCCGTTGACGGTGTGCAACGATCCAGGGGTGCCTTTTCTTAGCCTCAAATCCACACACTCGGTCTGATTTTGCTTGTGGTGGGAGTAAGCTCCTAAAGACCAAAAACCCTTTCCGCACTGTTCACAATGATAGATCTTTGGGCCAAGTAGAGTTTTCTTTGGATTGTATTCTTTCTTACTTGCAGAAATGTTTTCCCTCTTTTGCGCTGAGCAGGTTTTCAAATGGTTAAACAAGCTGGCCGCATGCAAATAAGACATCATGCAATCTGGGCACTGGAACTGTTTTCTTTTGGGATGATGCAGCTGATGAGAGACTAAAGCCGACAAACAAGAGAAAACTTTACCACATTCACTGCATGCCAAGGTTTTCGTCTCTAGGTCGTCATGATGATTCGGCTCATCATTGCTCGGGGTTTGATCATTATGGGTCTGTATGTGATCGCAGTGTGCTTCATAGCTGCTGCTTTCATGGCCACATTCGTGACACGTGCAAACCGCCACTGACTGACCTTGGGTCTGTTGTCTTCTCTTATGAACATCATGCCACATTCTGTGAACGCGCAGCAACGACGGACTAGGAAACCAGCGAAAACACTCTGAACACTCATATTTCTCCTCTGCCGTTGTTTCTTCCGCCTCGCTTGCTAGCAGTGTACACTGTTCATCAGTTTGCCCAAGGTCAACCTGGACTATTTTCAAGTCTATCTCCGGTTCTAACGCGAGACCTCTGGGGATAGCTTCACTTTCACAGTCATCTCTTACTTCCTGATCCGATTCGCACAGCAGCTCCAGATCAGGATTCGGGTCTTGGACCGCCTCGTCTTCAGATTCACTCGCGCTTATCACCTGTACGTTGAAGTCCCCAGGTTCATAGCTCTCCATATCTTCATCAGCCTCACTCAAGTGTGATTCTTCAGCCACACTAGCGGGAAGAAAACCTTCTGACAGCACTTTTCCTTCTCTCCAAGCCTCAGAGTTCTCGGTCTCTTTCCACCCACTTTCCGGTATTTTACTGTGAGGTAACAGAGGGGAACCCACCTGGGCTTCCTTCTCCGTTTCTTTGAAAACATCTGTGTGCTGAAGCTGATGAGAATGCAGCGCTGAGGCCCTGGAAAACTTCAGCCCACAATCTTTACATTCAAACGCCTTCTTCTGAAGCTGACACACCTGGTGAAGAAAAGACTTTGCCGGGGTCTCATCGCTGTGTGCTGTGCGCTGATGTCTGTAGTAGAACGTCAGAGTCATAAACACTTTCCCGCATTCCTCACATGAGAACCTTTTAGCTGAGTCGTCGGAGTGATTAGCATGCCATCGCTGGTGGTTAAAGAGGGCAATGTGGCCATTGAAAGTTTTATGACACTGGCTACAGTAAAGTTCGTTACCACTCTTCTTTGGTTTTTGTTTAATTTCTTCTGGAGAGCACTGGCTATTACGGCTAAATCGCTGATGCGTTTTCAGCCGCAACTCGGTAGAAAAAGCTTTACCACAAAGACACTTATGAAGCTTTTCAGAATCCGTCTCTGTCCAACCTTCACTGGGCTTTGTCTCCACTGCCGACTCCCCAGTCGGAACTACATCTGCCGAGTTCCTATTTTTAGACTTGATCAACTTTTCCTCGTGACAACGTCGATGGGCATCGAGGGCCGAAGCACGTGAATAATTTCTTCCGCAAGACTCGCACTGAAACGACTTCTTTTTCAAATGTTCCAGATCATGAAAAACTGACTTGGCGGGTTGTTGGTGAGAGCGCTGATGGTTGAGAAAGTGTCCAATCACAACGTAAGATTTCCCACAATCTGGACATTCATAGGCATGCTGCTTTGGTACTCCAGAATGAATCGATGCATCAGGCTCCTTCGAAGAGACCTGGTCGTGGTTCTTCATATGCAAGTGGAGTTCACTCATGTCAACAAAGGAGAGTGAACACAAAGAACAGGAATGAAGTGTTTGACTGTCCTTTTCAACATCAAGTAAACTGTCGGATTGCTCGTCTAAATACACGGGTTGCCGCGGGTGCTGATGGCGATGCTCCAAGAAGGCTGCCTCCTCTCTGAAGCCTTCTCCACAATCCCGACAGCAGAAAACCCCAACCCCTAGAAATAGAAATGGGAAAATAGGAGGTCAAAGCCACTCCTGTTTCCAAAGAAGGAAAGAAAGAAAATAAATATCACAAAAACACAGGTGCAAAGCATCTTTATTTTAAACCAGACGTATTTACAGAATAAATCACATAAAGGAATTTCCAGTGTTTCCCGCAGCGCATTATAGTTAAGCCGGCCACGTTAGCAAACTCGCACTGCTGCCTTGCCTCCCTTCATATCAATGCGTGCAGCCACCTGCCGATAACTGCACCTGTTACGGCGTTTACTGCTCGGAAGCAGGGGACTGCTCGGTCTGCACGGTCTACACAGCCCGTAGTGATACGAAGGTAGAGAGAAAATAGTGCCAAGCGATTGTGAGGTCTGACTTTTTCTGGATGGACGATTTTGTGATGCAAATGTATCACTCTTTTGAACGCATATTGTTTTGAGAAACAAAACGCTTTATTTTCGGGACCCCAGCCAACTAGCCGGACTACCATCGTCAACGCCAAAACGAGGCTGGAACTCTGCTCACAGGACGCAGCAGGGGGTAAGTCAATGGGCCTCATGCAACAACCGTTCGTACGCACAGATTTGTTCTTAAATCGTCCGTACGAGTGATTTAAGAGAATTTGCGCATTCACCAATCTTTTCGTATTTTATGTTTTCTTTCAGGTACGAACAGAATTGAAGAGTGATCCAGACCTGTCGTAGGAGTTTCGTAAAATAGTCCGCTGTTATTCCAATCAAGTTTGCTTGACCAATGGATTGTAATTACTTTGAAGAAAACATAAATAAATATATACATTATACCCCATAATTATGCTGGCATTATTTTGTTTGACTTAAATTGTGCACTAATTGAAGGTTCATTTGAATCTGTAAACACAGCGGCTGTCTTGCTACTTTTGGATGCCTTAGCGCGTCAGGCTCTTGGAAGAGACCGTGTGGAGACAGACGAATGGCTGACATCGCGATTAAGATTCCCAAAGACTGTGCTGCTGCTAATATGCAGCTTGCTAGAGCCACAACTCCAGAGAAAAACACGCCGATCAAACCCAATTCCACCACACGTCCAGGTCCTCACCACTCTTGGATTTTTGGCCACTGGAACCTTTCAGAGGGAGATTGGAGACAGATCGGGGGTGTCACAGTCCTCTGTGAGCTGTGCGCTCCCCTTGGTCATCAAAGCTCTGATCAGTTTATCTCCCGCGGTACATCAGATTCCCATACACCGCTGTCCAACAAGTACAAATTAAGAGGGACTTTCAATTGGACTGCCAATCATAATTGGAGCACGAGACACATATACGCATCAAAGCCCCCGTGCTGTCGTGGAGCGCACTGAGCTGAAGGCCAGGTGGGTGTGTCTCGATACCTCGTTCATGGCGCAATATTGCCATGAACGAGGGTCTCCTACTACCTGAACCAGCCCAGGCAGACCAGAAGGTGTGGTGCCAGAAGACCCCCCTCATGGACCACCCCATCAAACAGCCATCATGATGAGGCAACAACTGATTGCACGGCTTTAGTTGAAGTCATCGATCGCCTGCCCATGGCGAGACGGTTTTTTTTAAGCCATTTTCATATCAAACCATTTTTTTATTTTATTTCGGTGACATGGTATTAACAGCACGCTTTAGCAGGTCCCGTAATTCCACTGCTGACACTGCTAAAAATGACAGATTTTCCTTTTTGGATCTCTGAAAGCAGAACTTCAGTCTCAGAGCCTGTAAAGTTGTTCTTTTTGCGCCTTGATGTCATTCTCATGACTCAACACTCAACACTTCCTGGCACAGGAGCGAGGAAGCACAACCTTATATGGTATCATTTTGGGCGTGTTGTATGCAAATCTACTATCCTCGTGCACGTGAACTTAGATACGCACAGGTGGGATTCATCATTTACGCAGGTCGTTTACACACTTTTTCCGAAGTTAAGAGCGCTTGTTAAATCTGACGTGGCGTGTTCGCACGAGACCTTCTTACGAAAAAATTGAGAGAAATTTAGAATAAAAATACGAAAATGTTCTTGCATGAGGCCCATTGTTCATAAATGATTTTGCTAATATGGGATGTCACACAGCTTCATGTCAAAAGAGGCGAGCTATCCCTTTAAGCTAAATGTTTTACTATTACTGGATACAACCGCAGATGAAGAAGTTGCTTTTTTTTTTTTTTTTTTTTTTTAAAACTGGCAAATGCAAACAAGTAACCACAAAACACAAGCAAACTGTAGTAAAGCATGAGATTGCATCATTAAAATTCAGATTATCTTCACTCTAAAGTCACGTTTAATATCATACGTCAGCCACATTTAAAGGTTATATAGAAATAATATACGAGGGTGTGGAATATTCAAAAACACCGAGTTTGATCGAACTTTAGTTTGGGGTCACACCAGCAGGAAGAGGATGCTGTAACAACGATCCAGATAGTGGGATGTCACCTTCGAGAAGCATCCGACAGTTTATCATTAAGAGCTGAGGTGAGTTGTACAGTATCTTAATATGTTCGAGCTCCAAGCAGTGAAAGCAAAGACGATGCTGTTGTTTGTTTCTCGGCAAAAAATCCAAAATCTGTTTCTGTGCACTCCTCACTCGGAGAGTCCACAGAACATCATTTGACAACTATGAACATTTACAAAAATATCTTTGGGTAATGATAACCAGCAACTGAACATGTATGAGTCTAAAAGCTGTGGGTTTTCTGGAAAACATTTGATTCCTAATAATCTGAATGAACAAGAAACATGAAATAGAGATGATTGGAGCAGTTCAAAGTTTTGCTTTTCTCTAAAGAGGAAAAGCGTGAGTAAGTCTGAAAGTGAAGAAAGATTATTTGAAAAGAAGCTCCACATCTGAGCTACATCGGTTGAACGTTATACAAATTTAGTTATTGTACACTTAAATCAATCTAATTCAGTAATGCCATTATATTTCAAAAGGTGAGTAACCCGCAAGTTAGTTTTTCCATTTCTATAGTTTTAGTTTGACTGGGGCGTGATATAATTTTATTATACTATTGAACTATGGACTAATTTTGTCGCATTACGACCTGAGCGCACTGCTTGTGGCGCATTTATTTTCATCAAATAAGGAAGAACTACAGTAAAGTGACAATACGAATAGTTTTCAGGTCACATTTACCAAGCAGAGTGCCAGCTTCGTTAACAGAAGTGCCAATGCTTATTGCATAAACAACTCATGTATGAACCGCAGGGGAAGTAAGTTACCAGAGTCGACAGCATTACTTTGTTAAAAGTTCTGTATCTGTTCATGTTCTTTATATCCTCATTTGTAAGTCGCTTTGGATACAAGCGTGTGCTAAATGTATACAGATAAACACATGTTCTTATGCCGGGGTTAATGTAAGATGGTATTACACCTGACCATAAGAGTGCTACACTGACAGTACTAAGTAACTGCGGCAAATTATTGGATACTTACTGTCAGCAGAGTCCTCGGTCGGTGGGTCGACGGTAATTTCACATGTACTATCTTCACTGCCGTATTTGTTGTCAGCACCTTCATCTCTGTTTGCTGCGGCAGCAGATTCGTCCATCTTGGCGTGGTTCTCTGATACTGTTAGCTACAGGCTAACTCACTCTGGCCAGCCAAACAGCGTTGTATTAAAGTAGTTTATCTTGTCGCTGCACAGTCAGCTCAGGCGGAGAAAAGATGGAGGAAACTAAAACGTGCGAAGAACCGATTCATTCCTACGTAATAATGCAGCATACCTGTCACAATCAACGCGAGTATTGATTTACAAAACAACAAGCTACTCTACACATGCGCAGTATGATCATTCTCTCCCGGGCGGAAGTGTGTTCTTCTTCTTCTTCTGCTGCTGCTGCTGCTTCTTCTTCTTCTTCTTCTTTTTAGTTTGTTGATGATTATCTTAAATTCCCAGTACCGCCCCTATTGGGCAGTATTAGTGAACAAAACAAGCAAAAATGAACGAATAAAACAAAATTTTCATTAATTTACGACAAAGTTAGGACTCTGGCTGATTACAGCCTAACTCCAACACAATGACACTTTTGAATATAATGGCGATGCCTTCCTGCGTTATTGATGTCTCAGTACACCAGCCATATTTTTTCCATTTGATCCTTCATGGTGCTTTTGGCTCCTGGCATTGTCTCTTCTTCTGATATAATATAGCTGACCTGAAAGTACAGGATTCCTGAATGTATAAGCGGAAACTCTTCCCACATTTTGTGTATGTATAGTTAGTGCTTTAACAAAAAATAATCTTCAAAAATGTTTCCTGTGTACATTGAGTAATATTTTGCTTTCGTACAATGATTTTCATAACCTATTGCCCAGATTGACTTGTTTTACAGGCACACATGAATTTTCCCCATGAAGTAAACATGAATACTTTCAGAATAAGAAAAATAAATAGTCATAAGACTGGATGATGCTTCATCCTGTGCATTGTTTGCATCTCTATTATAGGAATGTCTACATGCTAACCCTGCACTAGATTATGTGAAATACTGCACCACACAATGTTATAATCAAAGGTTAGTTTTATTTTATCCAATAAGTAGACATGATGGGAAAAATCTTCCATGCTTAAACAGTGGATAGAGGTAGAAGGGATGTTTTTTTCTTCTTTCCATATAATCATGTATACAAATGAAATGCTTTGATTTAACAGTAGTAATGGTCTTCAGTCTACTACAGGGCCTGGACCACTTATCAAATGCCCATTTTCATAACGGAGAAGAGATGAGAAGATGAGATTCTGTGATCAGCTAAATCTACAGTTACGGGATTTAATCATTCATTATTCACATAAAAATACACTTGCGCTCAAAAGTGGACTCGTTTTTATAAATGGGGAACACATTCCAATCTGAAATAGTCACACTGGTGCAGAGATGGACGCTGGATCAATTGAAGTAAAGCACTCGTGTCACATCATCACTTTCATGTTTGTCTTGCCTTTTTAAAAATAAAATATTACTGACAAAGCATCGCATAAGTCCAAGTTAAGTTTATTATAAAATTCACAACAGTGTCATCATTTACCATGTAACGGCGCTCTCCACGTTCCAAATGATCGGCTGAGAATCAAGAGTTTACAGTAAAAATCGTGCTGCGATGGGACCTTTACGCGTTACCTTTTTGTCTTACAGATGCTTTTGCTTTGACCAAATTACCGCAACTTTACCGGTGAGATATCTGGACCCAGGCCACGGCCCAGTGAGTGCAGTGGATTCCCACCTGTACGTGAACAGCCTTTCATTTTACGTTTGAACAAATGTGACCTGTGAGCGCGGCAACCTCCCCCCCCCCTCCTCCCACCCAAAAGCAAAAACTAACATTTCTTAACGGCATCTTCGAAAGTTGCTCTACCTTTTGGGAGCGAGGTCGCATTGTTGTGTGTACCTTATGCACAAACTAGGGCCTATAATACCAAGACAGCAGACATGCAGACTGTACTCATAAAAGGCACACAGTATACTGTACATGAAGAAACACAGTACAAATGGTTCAAGACATATGAACGGAACTATAAAAGTACTAATATTATCTAAAGCTAAATGTCATTGGCAATAAATGAAATGTCCCCTGCAGAACCTCATTAATCTGCACCCCTATCTGGATAACTTCAGAGGATAGCGAAACCAATTTAACGGCACGTGTACACTCCCCATTTCAAGCACACTGAACAGTCGTATCTGGAGGTGAAAGTCTTACAACCCAAATGTGCAAACTGAATAAGGTTTCACCTTTCTCTTTTCGCATTTAATGCCCATCCGCTCAGCTGGTACAGCCCCACAATGAAGAGGCAAACAAATGAGGTTCTGCAGTGTAAAAATGATAAAAACATTAACTAAGTTTTGTTAGGGAGTGTTGGAAAGGTCATATCTCCCCTTGTGCATGTTGCAAGTAATGCATTTGTAGATCCAGCTCCCGAGGAAGAGAGCACCCGCATATCATGCACTGGAGAAGCCGTTCTGGGGCAAAAGGCAAACGGGATCCAAGTTTGTGCGCGTCAGTCTGCGGGGCAAGTTGAGGTAGGGGCAGGGTCTGTGGCATGTGTGGCCTCTCGCTCATGACTGCCTGTGGTGTGAAAAAGATATTTGGGTGTGGAGGTCTTGAAAGTGCACCAACTGCGACAGAGTGAAGAGGGTGAGGGCCAGGCAAAGCAAGAGGAGGGAGCGGAGCGAGTGGAGGGGAGAAAAAAGGAGAAGGCTGATTTATGATTATTTGAGTGCCCGTTACCATTGGTTGCTGCTGCAGCTCCTGTCCGCTGCCTGCTTTGAGCTGCCCAGAGAGCAGCGACTGAGGGCCCACGGGATTACTTTGGAAGCCCCATACTGGAGTTCCCATCCCCTGGCCAAAACGATGAGGCTCGTACTGGATGGAGATGGGAACCTTCTGTGTGGCTGTCTGCACACTGCCCCATCCTGATGACACCTGCTTTTGCTGCAGCTGGAAATCTTGGTTATTTACTAATTTCTCAGTGGAGTTTATAGTCTTTGGAATTCCTGGAGGGACCTGAATGTCCCACAAGGTGTTACCCACCCCGTGAGAAACAGGAGTTGAAATTGGCATAGCACCGCTTTGGTCTATTTGAGCTGAGGTGGACACACCTGGCAAGCCTGAAGCCCATGGCTTTTGCGGCTCACAGCCGTTCCAGGGCTTCTCTGGCTGAGTAACAGTCGAAGATAAAACTTGAGGACTACTCAAGTCCCACGCTCTGTCCTCCTTCTTGGGAGGTGTGGACGGCTCCTTTTGTGATGACACCGGGACACCGGGCCATCGTGGCAGCTGAAGCTCTTGTCCGAGTTTGTTTGAAGAGCCCTGCGAGTTTGCCAGTGGGGCAGGCCTCACGCTCCACAGTGCTGCTCCATCCATGTACGAGGAGGGAATAGAGAAATCATGTGGCATGGAGCTCGTGGACGCCAGCACTGTGGATGTGGGGGTGCTGCTCCAAATAGAAGGCTTGTGCTGCCTGTGCTGCACCATCTCGTTCAATGCCGACGGGCTGGATTTTTTCGGCACGTTGGCAGGGTGAGAGCTGACAAGCGAGGAGGCGCCGTCTTTCATGAGCGAGTCTGAGCTTTGAGCTGACGTGGGGCCTGACTGAGCTAACAAAGGGATGTCCGCCCAGCCCGAGCTTCTCTGATGGTGCTGCTGGAGCCCTGCCTGTGGCGTCGGGCTGTCGTACTGCGGCTGCGGAGCTCCGTGTTGCTGCTGCGGGGCCGGCACTGGCATCACCTCTCCCCCGTCCACTTTCCACTGCACAGGCTGAGGGTGTGGCTCGGACAGCCACGGCTCCGCCTGCTGCCTGTTTTGTAAATCCATACGAGACGGGAGCATGGAAGACGGCGGCTGTGCTGCCCTTCTGGGCACCTCAGCGTCCCTCAGTGAAGAAATTGAATACAGAGGCTGTTGAGGGCTAACCATCCCTGAGCCTGCTAAAGGTCTAGACCAGCCCCAAACTAGCCTGCCTCCCCTCTTCCCCCTCCCTCTCATCCTAGCACCCATAGGGAGAGAACTGTACTGGCTGGAGTGCTGCTTCTTGCGAGCATGGATCTTCTGGTGAACCAACAGGCTGCTGAACCAGGAAAAGGTTTTGTGACACTCATCGCAGCGATGAGGCCTCTCTCCAGTGTGCGTGTTCATGTGATCACGGAGCAGATACGCCAACCCAAAGCTCTTGTCACACAGGTGACACTTATGAGGCTTGTCGCCATTATGTGATAACATATGGTGTTGCAGTTGGGTTTCGTCGCTGTAGCCTTTGCGGCAGCTGGTACAGCGAAACGGCTTTTCCTGGTGCAGCTTTTGATGCGTTCTCATGTTCTGCAGGAAGGCAAATTCCTTCCCACAATCTGGACATTTATATGGCTTCTTGCCTGTATGGATGATAAGATGTTGCTGCAAGTAGCTACTGAATCTGAAGCCCTTGCCACACACTTTGCACTGGTAAGGCTTGTCCTTGGAATGTATGCGCATATGCAGCTCTAACACTGAACGATGGCGGAACGTTTTTCCGCACTCGGAGCACTTGTACGACTTAATACTCGCGCTCTCGCTTTTCCACTTCTCCTGCGCGTTGTCAGCGATTACTGGAGTGCACTGCTGTTTAGCCGGGCCTGCAAACTTTTCTAAATATAGTGCGGTGGACTTGTGGACGCTTAAGAGGTGTACTTTTAAACTAGACTCGTCGCGATAAACACTTGGACAGTGTGGGCAGGTGTGTCCTTTCTCCCAGTACTTGTTAATCTCCTTCGGGGGTCGAGGCGTTCTCTCCAGCTTCTCGTACTCTGCCTCATGAATAAGCATGTGGGCTCTCAGGTTGGCTGGTACACAGAAGGTCTGGGGACACAGAGGACAGTTGAACGTGCGTTTGGCTTCCTCAGTCTGGTGTGCGTTTTCTTTTCCTGGTCCTTTAACCGGCTCCTGTGCGGACACAGGGGCCCGTTTGCTGGGCGGCTCACTGAGCGACTTGGTTTCACCCAGCCTATGCTGACGGCAGTGAGCCTTCATGTTCTGTGCAAAAGCAAATTTTTTGCCGCACTCAGGGCAGCGGAAGGGCTTCTGTCCTGTGTGCAGATACTGGTGTTGGTGGAGAAGGCTGCTGTACTTGAAAGTCTTACCGCAGATGTTGCACAGGTGAGAGCGGCTGGTGTCCGTGTGCTTGCGGCGGTGGTCTTCCATGACGGAGTAGTGTTTGAAAGCCATGCCGCACTCTGGGCATTCGTAGGGTTTGAGAGCGGTGTGGCATCTCTGGTGGAAGCGCAGGGCCATGGTGTTCGGGAAAGTTTGATTGCACTCTTGGCATGTGGAGATGCTCTCGTGGGAATGGGTCATCATGTGCTTCGTGACAGACACCTTAAACTGGAAGTCTTGGCGGCACAGGGGGCAATGGTAAGGCTTTTCCACTGAACTGCGGCAGTTGTGGTCCCTCAGCTTATCGACTGCAGAGAAGATCCCCCGACATTCGGCGCACTGAAATCTGCCTTCCTCTGTCTGCACCTCCTTCTTTAGATTCAAAAGCCGCTCCTCCTTCTCTTTGTGTTCGTTTCTGTGCTTAATGAGGCTGCTGCGGTGCTGGAAGGTAAGGCCGCACTCTTTACAGGTGAGGGGCGTGAGCTCGTCCTCATGTGCATGAAAGTGGCGGTGAAGGTTGAAGGTCTCGCGGCGGTTGAACCTCTTGCCGCACTCCTTGCACACCAAACGGCACTTTTTCTGTTTAACTGTCGGGTCAGCGTCGTCGCCGCGGTCTGCCTCCTCGTCATCTTCAACCATGTCCTCTAGGCCGTCAACTTCGCCTCCCAGACACCCGGCGAGCAACTTCTTTGCTCTCCTCTCATCGGGATGTGAGTTTTTCTCCTCTTTAGCCTTATCTGCATCTGTAGTGATGTCATCGTTGACATGCCGGTCCTGCTTCACCTCTTCTGCTGTCTCAGTAACATCATCAAGGAGGTCTGGAAGAGAAAATAAAATCACAGCAGTAACTTAGCAAACAAAACAGTAAACAACCTCACACTGACAAACTGCATGACAATACCACAGCTGTTCACAGCGCGTGCAGATAAGCCACAGTGTGGGGTGCAAGATTCATTTTGTTATGACAGTTTACGTTAGCTGAGGTGCAAGTTTGCACTGAACAAGCTGGGAGAGCTACAATTCATGTTAGCCCAGAGGCTAAAGCTAACTGCAAAATACATCAACAATGTTAGCATACCATACTTATCATTTTCCCCCGCGTGTGTTTTCGCCGTTTCATCGTCGTCTTCAGCCTCGGACCAGTCGAAAGCCCGCTGCTCGTTGCCAGGGGCCTCGGCCATTTTTTCGGCCGCTGTTAGGTCCTCTGGTGAAACGCATGTCGTTTTGTCTGCTCCAGCACCGGACTCGACACTAACCTCAGAATGGCTGGCAACGCGACCACCGTTTGTGCCAACGTCGTCTCTGTGCTCACCGTCGGGGTTACCCGCGGTTTTATCACACGTCGGCTCATCTCTCTGGCTGAAACTGCATCCCGACTCCGCCACCTCGGCCTTGTCCCCAGATGTGTCCACCTCCTCCGCAGAGCTATTCTGCCGTTTGGGAGATTTCGATGGGTCTAAGGCGGCCATGTTTCACCCATGCACCCCCTTGTCCAGAGCACACAAGGATCATGCGAGCCAGGAATTTCATTTCCGCTCACCACCTTCAAAATAAAACGGCAATTGCTGGCAACCAGATGTGATTAATTAATTCGGAGAATATATTTTGAAGCTTTATATTATACATTTCCACATTACAGCTGTTGTAATGTTGTTGTTCTACACATCAAAACTCTTCCTTCAAAACTTAACGCATCCAAAAACGAACTTTTCAGCTTGATGAACATTGCGTGAACTTCTTTGAACGTCGTAACAAATCTGCAAGTGATTTCATCTGGATTCATTTGCAGTCCACGGCTGTCTTTTATTAGGTTTAGTTTACATTTCATCAGAACAGTAGCTAGCTACAAAATATAACTTGTGCAAAACTACACAGATGATGGCCATATGCTGCTTCCTTTGCAACTATTTACAAACACATCCATGATACTGCATGCAGGATTAACGATAACCTCCACATCCTCATGTATGCTTTTAAATGTCACCGTCAACATGGATTCACTTCTGGGACGTACTGTGATGCTTATGCCCAGAGTTGTTTTTTTTTTTTTGTCATTTTTTTGTCGTTTCATATCTTCCAAAACTAGCAATTCTTTAAAATATTTTTGTTTTTAAAACGCATTGACCAAAAACACAGCCTTGCTTTGTAGTCCAATCAAAACTCGGACGACAAAGCACCATGGAACCCAGAAAACACCGCAAGCATGGGGTGACCCGATGTCCGAAAGGTCTGGACACAGATGCCCTGAGAGGTGAGGCTACAGGTCTTGCTGCATGTCACTCCCACTACTCCCCCTCCTGACCCACTTCACATTTCCATTTGTTCTTAAATAAAGAAGCACAGGCATACATTAGCAGGTAATTACAACAGCTGCATAACTATAATATATGGTAACAACTGCAGATTAAAATGACTTACTCACTATGTAGCTAGTTTATCAGGTGAATTGAGCCAGTACTGAACAAGGAGGAGCATCATTGAGCTCTGCTGCAAATCATGTAAAGACACATGCACATTGAGCATCCGCACCAACCAAATGTCATTTTTCTGGGCGTTCAAAGTTTCATGAGTGAAGCGGTCGCTCCACAGATCAGTTACTTTCTTAAAGTCTTCTAAGTACAAGAGCGTGTACACAAGTCTGAGAAAAAGCTGAAGTTAAGGCCACCTATGATCTTGTGTGTATTTCGCCGTCCTGCTTCAGTCCTTTCTGAAAACAGTGCGGGGAGAAAAAAAAGTGCGATATGGGATTTCTAAACTTGGAGTGGGATGTGGAACTAAAGATAATAATTAATCAATAAAAAGAACATTGCATCGTGTCACATCTTAAAACATCAAATACGCAGTTTGCAGTTTTTAAATACATTCTCCTCAGCGCCGCCTTCTGCGCCTGTGGTCCACAGCTCGACCCCGCCGTGGCCTCTGCACATTCCCGTTTGTGTCTGTGGCTGGATCAGAAGCAAAAGTGCCGTGTATAACTGGGGATGATGGGGGTGACGGTGTGGTTGCCAGTGCTGCCGCCGAGTGATTATTCGAGTGCTGGGTGGCATGTGTTTGGTGCTGCTGTTGCACAACATGAGGCTGCTGTGGGGTTTCAACCCGCTGTTGTTGTGGCTCCATGTGCTGTGGCTGCTGCTGAACTGGTTGTGGCTGTAAGTGCTGCTGAGGGGTTTGTGACGGGTGCCCCTGTTGCACACGATGTTGCTGTGGCTGTGGTTGTTGCTGGGCCTCCAGCACCCCCAAAAGCCTTTGCAAGAGGACATTGTTTTGTTGTAAACTGACTGCTAATGCCTCTTGCGAAGCGACGAGGGTTCTCATGTCCTGTCTGAAACCTTCCCCAAACTCCCGGAGACTCTTTTCTACCCTATTTCCCAGCTGAATTGCAGCTTCCCCTAGTCCTCGAAGCTCATCTTCAAGCCAGGAGCTACGTGGGGGCGGTTCAAGGGTACCCTGCTGTCCTCCAAGTGATGGCTGGGGACTGCTGGGTTGAGGGCTGCCATTGAGGAAAGGAGCACTGTAGAGAGGGGAAGGAGGCAGCCATCTTTCTGATGGAGGAGGTGGTCCTATTCCCAGACCTAGACCTAATCCCAGTTTGTCCTCCATACTGTTCTCTACAGGCTCACACTCAGGTTCTCCCACTTCTCTTTCACGCTCAGGATTGTCCTCATCTTTCTCAAAACCATCTCTCTCTGATCCCTCCACTCCCACACCTGTGTAAAGTGGACAAAACCACTGTAAACATTTGCAGCATCAATAGGATCTTCAAAGAAAAGCAGATGACTTCTCATACAGCTTATTGTTACCTGTGTCAGAGTCAGGGAAGCATGGGAAACTGGGCTTTGGTCTCGTGCTTTGCTTCTGTCTGGCTTGATGAAGCCTAGGGCTTGGTTGGGAGGGACGTCCAAGCATCGAGGACCCTCTGCTAGAAGGCATGTAACAGGTCCGATGACGGGCATCTGCCAACCTGCCTCCATTGCGCCTCTTTAAATCATCCCAGCGCTTCTTGACCTCTCTAAGAGTACGTGGGACTCTGGACACAGCATTAACCCTCTCCAGGATCCCTGCCCAGATACGCTCTCTCTCACGCCGGCGAAGTCTCCCCGCAGGGCCGAAGAGTTCTCCCTCGCACCGAGTGACCTCTGACACCAACACCTCCAGCTCTGCGCCACTGAAACGGCTCTTTCGTTTTCCTGCCCCGCCAGCGGCCAGCGCAGCTGACATAGCTCTGTCTGTGGAGAGAAAAGTGAGGGGCAGCTAGTACGCAACTTAAGAGTGACACTTTTCTAAACTGTGCTAAAGTAGAACATGTCTAAAGACAATTATTTTCAATAAAAATTTTGTGGCCATTTACACAAAAAATATAATATTACGTGTGTCACACAAAAATGCACATTTCACCAACTCTTGCAAATACAGAGCCCCACAAACTCTCCCACAATGGCTGCAAATTCTTTCAGACTTACTTTGCTCAATGGATAAGAGGTCGTCCGAGGACATGCCGGGTGCCATGATGTTTGGATGCACCACTACCACGTTGAAGGGGAGTCCTCCAGGTAAGGCGCTGTTCTGGTCACAGCTGCCGTCCGAGTCGTCGTCCTCCCTGGGGAAGCCATTCTCTGAGGCTCCCCCTCCAAAGGGTCCCTCCGGAGACTCCACTTTGATGTGCATGGGAGGTGATTGCTCGTACAGCAGCCCCCCCTCCTCGTAGTACTCAGTCATGGATCAGACCTGATTTACAGCAGAACTGACTGGCGGGCCAATTCTGATACTGACAGCTTTTGCCCCATTAACACAAGTTAAAAACCTTAATTGCTTAAGACATTGCAGCTCTTCCGTGTATCACAGGATCATAAAGATTCTGTGAGTGCAGCTCCCACACACACTGTGGGATGAGCTTTTTTGCCCCTTTAAGGAAATATGTAGTGTCACTATCCTTAAATGCTGTTCTCTAACAGTATTCATCAAAATAATTAGACAATTTTTCTAGGGAAGTTAAAAAATACTATTGTCTGATTACTGGTTTCCAGAGACTTTAATTGATAGCTCCAGCCACTTAAATCCGTTGCATTCATCTTCATTTACAAATATGTCTGTAAAAACACATACACGCTTTGAAAAACACTTGGAGCAGGCTCAGAGCTACATGTATACGTCCATTTGTTTTCCTCTGAGATGCATCATCCAGACTCTGACTCGCCTCCACAGCTGAAATGCAAAGCAAACAAACCACATCTTAACGCTATCTTGAATATTACAAGAGCCGTGGTCTCTTTTTTTTTTTTTTACGTTTCATTGACTTCGGTGTAATGTCGCATCGATGCGCATTTTTTTCTGCACCACATCCGCAATGGTTGCGCATTCCGCATACATTAGGTGCTGATCTTGGAAGGGAGCTAGCTGTTAGCTAACAGGCTACCACAACTTCAAGTGAAGCAGCAGCTTTCTCTGGGCTTCCTGCGACCAACGAACAGAGACGGTTAGAAAGATGACCTTGTTGTACGTCTTACCTTCTGAAAACTCCACGAAGGAGACGAAAACCAAACCAAAACACGGCTGGTGCAGCTGTTAGCTCAGCAGCCGAAACACAAACCGTCGACAAGTCGCTTAGTGTTGACGTCACTTACGGAGCACGGTCAGGACCATTTAGTTTAATTGGTTTCAAGTTCTGTCAGATTTATTTTAATTTTTTTAACCAATGACCGACACTGAAAGATAAAGAAAAAAGAAAAACAAAGATCAACAGAGTTGTTGGAATCAGTTCAAGAGGGATATGAGTGGAGACGATAATTGCTTCAAACTTAGAAATGGTCCTTTAGACTCTAAAGAAACAACAAAAAATACAAAGCAAATACACAAGTTTTTTGGGTTTTTTTTACATTTGAAGGGGATTTGTTTGTAAAAAAAAAGTCCAATTATTTAAATGTAAACTAATCTTTTGCCATGTTTTTGTTCACGTATCGTCCACAAACCCCACTTCTAATCATCGTTTTAAATATCGTCTATTTTATTTAATGTCTCGTTGCTTTTCTTTATACCTATAACATTTTCCATAACCTCTAAAATGGTTTTAATGTTATCAATACATATTTGAGAACACTTCTCATCTTTTCCTTGACCTTTGCTCATGAGACTTAACCATAAATCCCATTAACAGTACACACGTAAACTGTTTTAGCTCTTCTGACCTGAAAACGGGGAAATATACGGATACTATCTAATTGACTTAATCTCAGTTTAATCTATTCCAGTTAAAACATGGAGAGTCTTTATTTGTCTCCAGGCAATCGAGCATAAGGAGAGTTGTAGTTTATCATGTTACACAAGTAGATTGGCTTTGAACAGACTGGCTATTTTCATTTAGTTAGTGGCTTTAGTTAGGTTTTTTGGGGGTTACTGTTTGCATTTGTTTAAATGAACCAGAATTACCACAATAAAGGCTTTTTGAATGCCAACCTTAGCCAGGGCAAATTATTCAGAGTCATCTGCATACTCGCAAAAATGGTCTATTTTATGGTTGTGTCACTTGTGTAATGTAATTTGTCTTTATCTTTGACCATATTGACGTTTCTCAGGTGGGATAATATTTAATCACTGTCCGAGGCGCATGGAAAGATCCTGAGAGAGAATGTCAGATAAAAAGCTGTTGCTATGAGGAGTTTAACTCTATATAAACACTGCATCCGATCCAGTTGTGTGTAGGCTCCTTCAGCAGAGACACAATCATGAAGTACTTCATTCTCTTCGCTCTCTTTGCTGCAGCATGTAAGTCTCCGAAGTGAATTTCTTTATGTTGAAATTGCTTTAAGGCAGGGTTTTAAGAACTCGAAGTTTGCATTACAGATGCTGCTCCCATTGAGGACGACAAGATCGTTGGAGGCTATGAGTGCAGCAAGAACTCTGTACCCTACCAGGTGTCTCTGAACGCTGGCTACCACTTCTGTGGAGGCTCCCTGATCTCCAGCACCTGGGTGGTGTCTGCTGCTCACTGCTACAAGTCGTAAGTGAAAATAGTGGACGTGAGAATCACGTCACACCAGTTTGCGGATTTCTCTACAACTACAGGAACAGTCAAAGAAATCACAAGAAAATCCCTTTTAAAAAATCAAACATACTTGTACTTTGAATCAGAAACGTTCTCTTGACAAATTGAGCCTGTGCGTGGTATGTTTACCCTCTTGCTTCTCTCTTCAGTCGCGTTCAGGTGCGTCTCGGTGAGCACAACATCGCCGTCAATGAGGGCACAGAGCAGTTCATCAACTCTGCCAAGGTCATCCGTCACCCCAGCTACAACAGCAACAACCTGGACAATGACATCATGCTGATCAAGCTGAGCCAGCCCGCCAGCCTGAACAGCTACGTCCGCACCGTGTCCCTGCCCTCCAGCTGTGCCGGCTCCGGCACCAGCTGTCTGATCTCTGGATGGGGAAACACCAGCGGCTCTGGAAGTCAGTGGAACACTGAAATAATATCTTTAAAATAACGTAAGCCCTGCACGATGGGACGGTAGGAATTTGACTACTTATCTCCATTTTGCTTTCAAGGCAACTACCCCGATCGTCTGAGGTGCCTGAAGGCCCCCATCCTGAGCGACAGCAGCTGCAGAAACTCCTACCCCGGACAGATCACCTCCAACATGTTCTGTGCTGGATACCTCGAGGGAGGCAAGGACTCCTGCCAGGTACGAGCCAAAGTCACGGCTTCTTAAAGACGACAGGTCAAAGTTCACAACACTTTTAGTCACACTTGTCTTTTACCTGTGTCAGGGTGACTCCGGCGGCCCCGTGGTGTGCAACAATCAGCTGCAGGGCGTGGTGTCCTGGGGTTATGGCTGCGCCATGAAAAACAAGCCTGGAGTTTACACCAAGGTCTGCAATTTCAACACCTGGATCCGCAACACCATGTCCTCCAACTAAAGTGGAACTAAAGTCGCCTGAGCCAACGTGAATGTAATAGATTCCTCTCTACAACTACTTCATGAAATAAATGGTCAGCCTCATGTTTGTCATGTCTTGCGTTGTTGGATAAAACAGAATTACCATGAAGAAAGTCAACGGGAAGGAAAAGAAGAGAAATATTCATTCTTCTCTCGAAGAAAATGTATATGACAGAGTTAAATGTTTTCCAGGCTTTTATCTGGGGGTCACTAAAACTGACTGGAATAAAAAGGAGCTCAAACACAACATCTGCTCACGGTTTCCTTCTTTAAAGATTTAAAAAAAAACATCTCTGTCAATGCCGACGGCAAGTTGCTTGAATTAGTGATATTACAACATTTAAAGTAACTCAGTCATGATGGATAATAAAAAAAAAATTTTTTTAAATTATGTTTACTTTCTTCTGACGTTGTGAAAAACTATTATCCAAGAATATACGTATATATGTGTGTGTTTATTCTTTGGTTCTTGTGTAAAATATTTAAATGCAAAGCTGATTAAAAGCTTAAGAGCACATCAGAATTTCCCATTAAGATGAAGAACAACTATTACACGAACGTAAGCAGTCCAAACAATCCAGATAAATAGTCAAGACCGAGAACTCCATCGTCCAAAAACAGAGACATTAAGAAAGCATAAAAGCAATATTTGACATATATGAGTCATATTTTCATATACATACGTCTTAAAATCCCACACAAGCCTTTCTTGTCTTGTCATTGCTTTGCGAATCATTCTTTTAAATCCGGGTTAGTCTGGTTGAAAGACTGGGTCAAAATGTAAGAGAAATGCAGATAATGCTGTTTCATATGCCTTAATGTGGTTTTCTTGATATGATATTTAGTTTTTGATCTTTTATTTTTAAATGACCACCAGGCATGTTTGGGTATAAAATCTACAACATTTAGAAAGTGTTGAATGCAACATCATTTTACTCGGAGTATCTGTTCCACAGTCAGGGTGACTCCGGTGGACACATAAATATATATTTATAAAATAAATATATTTAATAAAATGTACTTTTAATATATATTAAAAGTAAGTTTTATTAAATAGACCAATATGGAGGAGAGCAGAGGACATGTCAGCAGAAACTAAAGATGATGATGCAAATGCAGAATGCATTAATCAGCATTATTTTGTTTTTTCTCTTTTCTTTTGAGGGAGCTATTACAAGAAAGGGAGATTTTCAAGGGGAAGATATTTAACCTACTAATACATATGGGACATTTTTGTCTGGTTTGCTGGTAACAATCCAGCCTGAGAGCTTGAACAGATATTTTTCTCAACCTCTCTTCCTCTGTAGTTAATGTCATTACCCTCAATGAACATCATCAGGTTTTCACACATCATAATAGATTAAACCAGAACCCACCTTAACGAATGAGGCGCGAACATTACATTTGGCCGTTCCTAAATTGAATTACGCATCTGTGTCATGTGCTTTTAGTAACTTTGTGCCGCATTGACTGAAGTGAAACATTTGTAAACAACTGATCCGTCCCAACACGTCAGCTTTGAGGGAACATGAGCTTGTTCTTCCAACAGAAAACAGCTTTGACTATGGTGGCTGGTTTCCTCGCACAAACTACTCACATCAGGTCGTCCCACAACAGCTGTGTTGATTTCAGGTCGGACACTGACTCTGCAATTTCCCAAACACGATATTTTTCCAGCATTCTTTATCTCAGGAGGATTTGTGTGTTTTGGGTTGCTATACAGCTTTTATCATGCACCGTGTCTTCGGATCCAGCTGACAGACAGATGTTCAGACATTATTCTTTACCATCTGCTTTTATAATTTAGAATTCATTAACCAATCAATGATTGCAAGCCTTCCTGACCCATATGTAGCAACAAAAAAAAAAACAACTGTGACAGTATCTCCACCATGTGTCACATATAGGATAAGCCTCTTGCTTCTGATTCAAAGCAAAAAGGGCTCCGTTTCATTTTCATCCCTCCACAAAGCATTTTTCCGATAATCATGTATGTTCTCCATATGATCTTTGGGAAACTGCAGATGGGCAGCAACACAGTTTTGGGGATGGTGAACACATTCGCCTCGCTGCCTTGCCTTAAGGCGCAGCCGTTGTTCAGAGTTCTCCTCACGGTTGAGTCACGAACGTTTACATCAGCCATCGTGAGAGAGGCCTCGAGTTGCTTCACGTGTCGCCGTTTTCAGCCGACCACTACTTGGGCGAGCAGCACTGCATTTCTCTTATATTTTCACCCAGTCTTTCAACCAGACTAACCCAGATTTAAAAGAATGATTCGCAAAGCAATGACAAGACAAAGAAAGGCTTGTGTGGGATTTTAAGCCGTATGTATATAAAAATATGACACATATATGTCAAATATTGCTATTATGCTTTCTTAATGTCTCTGTTTTTGGGCGATGGAGTTCTCGGTCTTGACTATTTATCTGGATTGTTTGGACTGCTTACGTTCGTGTAATAGTTGTTCTTTATCTTAATGGGAAATTCTGATGTGCTCTTAAGCTTTTAATCAGCTTTGCATTTAAATATTTTTACACAAAAACCAAAGAATGTCTGTTTCTGTACATGAAATCAGATGTGGTGTTTAAAGGTCCGTGCCAAAGCCTGTGACAGAGTTATAACGTAACGCCACATAATCAGTACTCCTGGCTTTCCAGATGTATTTTCACACACGTTATCGAACAAGATAAAGGTAAAAATGGAAAATGGAAAATCTGTGTCCTTGGTAAGTCAGATAGCAGAGGGGACAGGATGACTTTAAAAAGAGCAGCAGTGGAACCGAGCAGGCACTGAGGTGTTGGACAGAATCCACCATGAAGGCTTTCATTCTCCTGGCTCTGTTTGCGGTGGCATGTGAGTACGGGTGTTTCTTTAATATATCGTATGTACTTCAGTCTATTTTATGGCCACTCGATGAAAAAATAACTTTTTAGCCCAGCTTTAGATGATAGAAAAATGATTGCACAAACTTTATTCCATCAGATGCTGCTCCCATTGAGGACGACAAGATCGTTGGAGGCTATGAGTGCAGCAAGAACTCTGTACCCTACCAGGTGTCTCTGAACGCTGGCTACCACTTCTGTGGAGGCTCCCTGATCTCCAGCACCTGGGTGGTGTCTGCTGCTCACTGCTACAAGTCGTAAGTGAAAATAGTGGACGTGAGAATCACGTCACACCAGTTTGCGGATTTCTCTACAACTACAGGAACAGTCAAAGAAATCATAAGAAAATCCCTTTTAAAAAATCAAACATACTTGTACTTTGAATCAGAAACGTTCTCTTGACAAATTGAGCCTGTGCGTGGTATGTTTACCCTCTTGCTTCTCTCTTCAGTCGCATTCAGGTGCGTCTCGGTGAGCACAACATCGCCGTCAATGAGGGCACAGAGCAGTTCATGAACTCTGCCAAGGTCATCCGTCACCCCAGATACAACAGCAACAACCTGGACAATGACATCATGCTGATCAAGCTGAGCCAGCCCGCCAGCCTGAACAGCTACGTCCGCACCGTGTCCCTGCCCTCCAGCTGTGCCGGCTCCGGCGCCAGCTGTCTGATCTCTGGATGGGGAAACACCAGCGGCTCTGGAAGTCAGTGGAACACTGAAATAATATCTGTAAAATAACGTAAGCCCTGCACAATGGGGCGGTAGGAATTTGACGACTTATCTCCGTTTTGCTTTCAAGGCAACTACCCCGATCGTCTGAGGTGCCTGAAGGCCCCCATCCTGAGCGACAGCAGCTGCAGAAACTCCTACCCCGGACAGATCACCTCCAACATGTTCTGTGCTGGATACCTCGAGGGAGGCAAGGACTCCTGCCAGGTACGAGCCAAAGTCACGGCTTCTTAAAGACGACAGGTCAAAGTTCACAACACTTTTAGTCACACTTGTCTTTTACCTGTGTCAGGGTGACTCCGGCGGCCCCGTGGTGTGCAACAATCAGCTGCAGGGCGTGGTGTCCTGGGGTTATGGCTGCGCCATGAAAAACAAGCCTGGAGTTTACACCAAGGTCTGCAATTTCAACACCTGGATCCGCGACACCATGTCCTCCAACTAAAGTCACTTAACGAGCATTTGCTGCAACTGAAGTGAATATTCCTTTAATCACAATAATAATAATAAAAACTATTTTTAAAAAAACAATAATTGGTTTGACTTGTTTGCACATCAGCTCACATATCTACACACAGACAAAGAATCTTTCCTCGTATGAAGATTTAAATGAAACGGACTATTTCATGTTAAAACAAAAGTGAACTTTATTGTTTTTAAGACGAACTATAGAATAAAATGAGATTCAAAAGAGCAAGGTGTACATCAGGAAACAGCTTTTCCCATGATTACATTTTAGTCCACCACAGTTTTCAAGAAGATTCTGTACGCTGTCTGCGTTAAGTCCACAATGACGAACATGTGCAAAGCTCTTAAACTGTAAGAACAAAATACTGACGCATGAGGTTCCACATCAAATTCACAGTGGTCAATGTAGCTGACAGGTGCGTCGTGATGAGGTGAACCATAACTTCATATGCCAAACTTAAAAGGCAGTCATGAATTTATGAGTTTATTCTGAGTGAACACTCCTACCCAAGTGACAGAATACAAATTCAAAGATGATGCAGGACGGCACGAATAAATTAGCTGACAAAATGCTTCAGTGGTTACTGTTTTCCATGATTACAGTGTATGTAAACGGTCAGTTTCTGTGATTAATGTACATATTGTTAAACAGCCAGGGACCTTATTCAAGGGCTACTTCTGGTTCGGCATCAATGCTATAAATATACAAAATATCTGGGACATCTTTGTGAGACAGGTGCATCTCCTTTTGGCACAATCCCCTCTATCCCAATCAACTTGACCTCTCCTATCTACAGTTTCTTGGTTTATTTTTCAAACTCATGAATGATATCTCAGAAACTAAAATAGTGTTCGTGGCTTCACTGAACTAAAAGAAAACAGAATGGTTTAAAGTTTAAAAGGTGTGCCGCAATGTTTCTTTTGTTTTCATGCACACGTAAAAAAAAAAAAAAGTAGGTCCATGTAGAGTTCACACCTGGCCTCTAGCGTGCTGCAAATAATGATGATAAAGGTCTGAAATGGCAGGAAATGCGTCTCCGCACACAGCGCAATTGACGTCGTCCGAAGTCCCTTCATTTGCTTTGCTTGTATTTTTGGTCACGTGTCTTTTCACTACTCTTAAAGGCGTAATGGGTTTCCCAGCCGCACTGTCATTGATCCTTTCTGGACTGGTTTCTCTGTCGTGGATTGAGGGGGTCCTGCTGGGATGCTGAGAAGAATGGTCCAGCTCAGGACCCTGACTATGGACGAAGGAAATTACGGGCACGAGAGGTGACTTTTGAGAAACTGTGTTTGGATGTTTTTGAGGGGACCTCAAAGGGGAGTTCCGTGTTTCAGCTACTGGAAGTGGCGTAGCCAACTTGTTGCTGGGAGGGCCAGGCGTTTTCTTACTCGACGGTGAACTGCGTTCATCTATGCATAAATTGAAATCAGACTCCTTGTGCGTATCTTGCGTTGAGGAATGGCAGAGCTGGTGATTAAACAGCAAGTCCAGAGTCTTAAAGCTGCATCTGCACTGCTCACACTGATAAGGCAGAAACACCCTCTTTGGCCTGTCTTCAATCCAGTGGAAGTCCGGGTGCTCGTTCATGTGTTGCCTGTAAGGCCCGACAAACCGAAAACCTCGGCCGCACTGCGGACAGGTGAAGCGGCCACTTCTCTGACGGTGGACTCTCTGGTGATACCAGAGTTTTTTCCAACTTTTCAGTTTCTTCCCACAACAGGCACAGGTGTAGCTTTGGCCAGGGGCGTGCGTCAGCATGTGGGCACGCAGCCTGCCCATGTGCCTGAACTGTCGGCCGCAGTTCGGACACAGGTATCTCCTGGGGTCGGATCTATTATCGAGTCTGTTCAGCTTGGACACGAGGTGCGAGAGATGATGAGGCGGAATGGCTGTCGACTGGAAAGGTTTCTTTGAACTGGCGGAGCGCTTCTTGATGTTGCTGGCCTGCAACTGTTTTTTCTGCACGTCATAATTTGAAGAGGTGACGGTGGCTGGATTTGGTCCCAACGAACACCTCAGCGCGGGCACTGTGTACTGAATCAGCGACATCGTCTCCTCCTCCTTTATGGAAGAGCTGGAGATGTTTCTATCTAATTGGCACTGACTGCGATGCGCTTCGAACTCAGACACCGCGCCAAACAGCTTGTCGCAATACAGGCAGCGAACAAGCTTGGCGCCGGTGTGCTCTTTCATGTGGCTGTTGAACCCCTGCAGATGATCAAATATGTTCTTGCAGATGTGGCACGTGTACGTCAGCGAAGGCTTTTTGCGTCTGCTGGGCTGCGGATCATCGCTGCCTCTCACGGGTCTGCATGTGTGGTTTTTGGCGTTGCTATAATGAGTGAAGGATTTTTCGCAACGCGTGCAGTTGTAGCGCTTCACCGACCAGTGTGTCAGCTCGTGAACGCGGAGGAAATAAGCTTGGCCAAAAGCTTTGCCACATATATCGCACTTGTATGGCTTCTCTCCTGTGTGGACGCGGATGTGTCTTATGAGCGCGGACTGAAATGGGAAAGTTTTACCGCAGTACTGACAAACCTTTTTCTCCTTCTTTTCTGGGGTTGGATCTCCGTGAGGTCCTGGGCTTTCCTCCAGCTCCACCCCTGCGCTCTGCTTTTCAGATTCCTCCTTCTTACACTCCTGGTCCAGATCATTTGTGTGCAACTTCATATGTGAGGCGTACTCGGAGCACGGGAGCCGGATCTTGCAAAAGGGACACTTTTGATACATGCTGTTCTTTCTGTGCACTTTGAGATGAAGATTTAGGTTGGAATTTTTGCTAAAAGCTTTCTCACATTCGGTGCACTTAAAGGGCCGTTCTCCTGTGTGAATGCGTTGATGAATGACAAACTGAGACTGGAATTTGAAGAGACGACTACAGTAACCGCATTTCAACAGTGTTTTACTACCTTTTTTAGTGTAGATGACATTAGTGGTGCCATCGGAGTTCACTTCTTGACTCACATCACTACCATCTGCCTTTTGCTCAGTGTCACCACCACTAGCATCATGCTTCTCTTGAAGATGCTCCTTCGGTTTCAAAGCCTTAACTATTCTCCTCCTTCTCTTGCCCCCTCTTTTCCGCCTAAAAGTGTTTTGCTGCATTATTTGACCCTGTGATTTAACTGTGGTGTTGGCACCGTGTTGAAAAGAATTGGGACTATTTAACTGTGACACAGGATTCAAGCGATCCAGCTCTACTTCTACATCCTCAGCTTTCACAGCAGAGGGGCTCTTAAGAGATGCAGACTTGTCTTGGGAGGATGTTACAGTATCTGTGCTCGAGGGCTCTGCTCTCTGCAGCTCTGCATTTGTTGGACAGTCGGAGGACTCTGGGGTTTTTGACCGATGCTCCTCACTAGCATTTATGCTCGCAGCCTGTTTTATTTCAGGCTCTTCGGTCTGAGTTGGGTTTGGCAACTTTAAACTATTCAGATCCTCAGAAGAAATCCCTTCAGGCTCTGTCTGGGAAGGCGGCTCTGTTTGGGGTGACAAACCTTCTGTTAGTGGTGTCTGCTGCTCTTGTTCCTCTCCAGAATGTCCGGTGAGCTGATCACCAATTCCGTCTGCGTTAGTCTCGTGCGTGTCAGTGTTCGGCTCCACCTGTTCATCCGTCTCTGTTCTGCCGCCACAGTTCGTGCTATTGCTCAACACTGACGAGGCCTCCAGGGAATCCTCCAGCTTGGATACTTTTGCTGGAACTTGTGGATCAGTCAGTGTTGGCCTTGTCCTTCGTCTTTTAAAACCTTCAAGGCAGGATCTTTTGCCGCCTTCTATGGGAGTCACAACAGTCAGCTCCAAGTCTTCCGTACTACGAGGCTTTTCACCCTGCGCTGAAGGATGCTGCTCCCCTCTACTTCTCAGACTGCGTGCAGGGCCACTAACTTTAATAACGCTCGGAGCTGGGGCAGGAGGACGGGCAGCTTCAGTTTTAGAAACGGTGTTTTGTAAAGCTGTTTTTTTTGGGCGCCCTCTTTTTCTTTTTACCAACAAAGCGCCGCCTTCAATTTGGCCACCTTCGATTTGGCCGCCTTCGATTTGGCCGCCTTCGATTGTGCCGCCTTCGATTTGGCCGCCTTCGATTTGGCCGCCTTCGATTTTGCCGCCTTCCATATGGTCATTCAAGGTAGCTTGAGGACCAGCCGTCTCATTTTGAGGTGAACGGCTGATTGAGTGATCATCTACAGTGCTGGGCACATCGTTCCTGCTGTGGTTAACTAAACACGCTGGCACAGGTATTGTGGTGCTGACCTCCTTATGTTGAACTATATGAAGACCAGCATCGTTTGGATCTCTTTTGTGTTTGGCCAGCGACGTTCGTTTTTGTTTACGGGGCCTCCCGGGTTTTCTGCGGACCTCCACGAGCTTCCCGTGACTGTCTGTTGTAGAGCTGCACGTGCTCGCTGATGTCACCTGAGACCTTGTGTCCATCCTCACCTGTGACGACTCGTTCTCACTCTGCTGACAAATTGTCCTGACGACTGTTTCGGAGCTCACGTGGCCATCGGACTCCTGGCGCCCAGACGAGTTTGATTCGAGGGCCGGCTGGTTCTGATCTGTTGCTTTCATTTCGTCTCGTCTCTTACCCTCGGGTATCTGCGGAAGAAAAACAAAAGGGACGTCGTTAACGTGTTAAGCGTTTGGTGGCAAAGCTGCACAACTCTTCTAAGATGGAAACAAATAAATGCCACTCGCTGTCATGTTATAAAGTGTGATGGTAGAAACCTCAGAACGCCTGTATATGGTGCAGGCAATAATCAGCTCAGACTGTCACCTGATTTAATGCACTGTACAAATTAATCTCTTCACACATGCATGTACAGCCAAAGTTTAGGAATTAAGTTCATCTGCACAGCATCACAATTCAAAACACTCTTGAAGTCTAAAGATGTAGTTGATGCTGTGCACAATTAAACATTTTGGCTTTACATTTGTCTGTTTTTCTCACTGGCTACCTGCTTGCAGTCCGAAGGGGCATGAATGGAACTGCGAGGAAGAGGAGCCACAGAGGTTAAGTCAGAGACTGTATTTTGGTCACTTCTTCCTCTGCCGAAGGACATTTTACTCCCCATGTCAAGAGTCTGTGGATTAAACAGTGACAAGGAGGCTGTAACGCACAAAGAGAGTGACGTGTAAAGCAAAAACTCCATCATGTCACATCGTTTGGGCTCTTAATGAACTCACTGTGGCTTGAATTATTATTTTTTTAATCTAAAACCTGAAGAAACTGCATGCAACAAACACTTGTCTCAAGACCCAGAAGTGGCTGGTTGAGGAGCTAAGCAGGCGCAGGCATCGTTAATGAACTGTGATGAAAATAAGGAGCAGAGGGAGCCTGCTGGATGCAATCGCTCGGTCAGCCTGCTTGTACGGATTAGTGCTCAAAAACAATTCTTCACCAGACATCAAAGATGCCCCCCCCCCCAAAAAAAGTGAGAAACCCTTGTAAATAATTTCCTAAACCCTGTCAGAAAGATGGCAAAGAGCACAGTCTGAGCAGAGTTTAGGAAGGTTGTCGCTTGCATGAACAAGCTTTGGTGGAAAATACCACGTCTGGGGATTTATTTCAGTAATTCTGTTCAAGGTAGAACTGAAGCTTCACGTTTTGTTTTTTTTTTATCTCAAAGGGGGAAAAAATGATCACTTCACTCTCACTCTTTGCATTTTCATAGAAGTTAAGATTGCTCTTACCTTGCAGATTAACACTGCCATTTAATAAATGATGCTGCATCATTACAGATTGGTCATCTTTAACTATTCATAAACTGCAGAAAATGTGTTCCAACAGCCAAAGCATTAAAATTATTTAATTTATTTAAAAATATCAAATACTGAAAAATTCCCCATAAAACAACAGCTATAACATATTTAATCATTAATGGCACAACTTTGCATGAAAAGGGATAGTGTGCATTATATATACCAGAGCCCAAAGTGTGACACCGCAGTTATTAAGGTATAGGTTACAGACATTACAAGTAATGCGACAAAGTCCACTATAGTTTGTCAATACAAACGGTTGTTGCCAATTTCAGCCCACCGTTCGTCTCCATTGTAGACACAGTTCATTTGATGGAGACTTACAGAGGACTTACAGGAACATATGGCTTTTGTGTGTCTCTCCCATCTCAACCTACTGACACAGAACCGTGTGTCTTAAGTGCATACGACCGACTCAGTGGATTCATCAGTCACCAGTTACCATGAGAGGCTAATAAAGACATGACTAACAGTGAAAGTATGGCGTTATCATTTGGTAGGCCACGTAGCTAGCATCGTTTAATAAACGTTACAGGCCAAAATTAACCAAACCGTAGACTTCGATGTCAGCTTATACAGCTTGCTTTGTAACCAAGGCGGCGGGTGTAGACTATTTCTCTACATCAAATACGAAATATGATGGCTGGTAGTAAACACAAAGTGCTTGCCTGCGTGGGGGAGAGTCGGGATTGGTTTCTGCGTAGCCATGCACGAACCGTTGCTACACTAGCTAGCACTGGCTAAGTGAAAGCTCACTATCTCTGTCTCTCAGTGGATTTTGGCACCTTTAACATGGGAGTATTAACCTGGCAACTGAAATGCTAACGAGGACCAAGATTCGTCTTCTTTTCGGAGCAGTTTGCGGGACTCTGACACTCGGTATCCACGCACAAAGCAACCCGACAAAGTGTCAATCACCACGCCGTGCGGGCGCACCGAGAAACTACTTTAAGTGCAGTCGGAAATATCATTGTTATGCAGGTTAAACTTCATAAGTGGCAAACACCACACAAAGAACCATTAACACGGTGTCAAAATGTAAGGATCGTAAAACTATTGGTCGTTTGGTACAGAAGATAGAAAACAATCTCAAACCCCATTGCAGATACAGTTCCAAAATTTTAGGATTGTTGTGTCCAGAACTGTATCAAAATGTTGTTTTGTTGGTTTTCTTGTTTCTTTGTATTTGTTTACTGGCCCATGTGGGTCGTTCTAGATTTCTTTCGACCGTTTTGCGTATGTTTGTAGGTATTTTATGACTACGGTCATATTTTGCCACACAAGAACTCTTAGCGCCTTAATTTTTGTTTTCATTATCTGTTTTGTCACATTTTGTATATCTCTTTGTAGTCATTCTACCTCTTTCTGGCAATTTCACCTCCCTTTGTCTTTACCTCATGGTGGTTCTCTTTTTGTATATGTCTTTTAGGGATTAAATCAGGGGCTTCTTGACTCGTAAAGCCACACTTGGTAAGGTAGATCCATTCAGGAATGCCCATTCTTGTCTATGTTAAAATCTTGTTTGATGACATATGTAAAGAAAGCTTGGAATGAGAAAACAGCGTGGTTTTCCTACAGTTCTGACATTGTAAATTGAAGCAAAGTGAGTCGGTGTCACATGTGTAAACAGCATGTAGTACAGATTAAAGTCGTAAAGCAGTAGTTTGCTATTCACGTTAACGTATAGCTCGTGAACGCCTCATGAACGCAATTGGATACCGCCCAGGGTTTACCTCATCTTCAATGGACGTACCACGGCCTTTTCTTTTAATTAGTTTCAAACTGCTCCCTCTGCTGGAGTCACACAATAGAACCAGACTTACTCAGGAAACGTGTGATCAGTAGCAAAGGTTCTGAATAAAAATGCTGGAAATTTTAACAACTTACACATCCGTGTTGTCACATCAATTTAGCCGATAAAGGGCGATGTTTTCAAATTACAAGAATATCTTCCAATTAAGCTGCACACAGGTTGGGAGAGCAATGCTTCAGTTCATTTATCGTCTATATAACTTTGTGACAGGTGCATTATGTTCCATATTTTATTCCATGAAAACATACACAGAAACTTTGAAAATATACTTTAATACATCATAAACTGTGTTCATAAAGTTCATAAAAACAAAGCTGGTAGTAACACACAAGGTATGGTGGTCAAGCTTCACGACACATTCTCATCTTACTAAAAACGTGATAAAAAAAAAGAACAAACAAAACAAAGACTATTATACGGTGCCTGGTTGTACCATCAAACATGGGTAGACCATACTTATACATTATGATAATTAACTACATTTACACCATCTGCTCCCATTCATGGAGAACAACTTCAAACTCATGTTAGTACAGTGTCAAAGTGAACGTTCTCTGTACTAACATGACATCCAGGAAAATACAGACGCATGTTGGTTAGCAGTTTTCTCTATATCTTAAAGCAGTTTGGAGAGAGTCATGTTGCAATGTGTTCCTACATGATTATTCATTTTGAAGCCACGTCTGTATGCACTTGCTCGATATTTAATGCAAAAGGTGACATGCAAACTGCGCGTGCCTCACTTGACCACTCATTAAGTCTTGATGGGGACAGATGAAGTTACTTGGTAAATCATCTCGGCAGGGTTGTCTGATCCACCCTCAACAATGTAACAGTCGTCATCAACATCCCCCCGTTTTCCCTTGTCCAGGCCGACAGCCATGAGTTGGTCCTTTGTGTTAACAGGTGAAAACACCCGTTTTCTCTCACCATTCATCTGAGGAGATTGCTGGCTCGCCCCTGTTGCCATACTCTTGTGCTTGTAATGCCGTTTGCCATCTACCATATGGCTTGCCATGAATTCTTGGGCTTTGGCACACTTGTGCCTCTGAAGCATCTGAGCGGTTTCAAAAGGAAGATGGCACACTCTGCATGGGAACTCATTTCCTACACACGCCCCTGTAGGCTTGCTCAGTACAACTGAGGCAGAGTTTGTGGGCATCCTTAGTTGTACAGAGGGAGTGAAGGGACGCGCCTGACTGTTTTTATTGGATAGACTAGCATGTTGACTCTTTGATGCCAAGAAGACACCAATGGAAGGTCTGGATGCACTGAAATTTTGACTTTTTAACTGCAAAGGTGGAGTGGCATGAAGGCCCCGATTATGATTATTGTACGTTCTCATATTTTGAATTTTTAGTGTTTGGGTGGAGGTGGCATGAAGTGCCCGACTACCTTTAGTGACTACACTGGGATTCTGGTTTTGGAACTGTAAGAGGGAGGCGGCCTGAGGTGGCAGGAAAGCTGTATTCTGTCTTTTACCGGCTTCGCTAGGTGCCTTGTAGTTCAGCGGTCTTGCTGTGATGAGTCTGAATTTAGTCTGATTATTTGCGGTGTTACAGGCATGGAAGCGAGGCACTAACTTCTTGCTCGAAAGTAGCAACCCACATCCTATACAGCCAGAAACTTTATCTGTGACATGTGAGCTGTTGTGGGAGATGAGAGAGACCCTTGACATAAACCCCTGCCCACATTTTCCACAGGTGTATGGCTTTTTCATGTTAAACTTGCGAGCTGTTTTCAACAATACAATCGGCTGATAAAGCATCCAAAGATCTACCGTTGGTGCTCCAACGCTTCCAAAAATGTTCTGCATGTCTTTTACTGAGGGGGCAGGATTTGAGAGCAAAGATGCTTGTGACAAAGAGGAGTGCAACTCAGGCAACTGTGGAATCTGCGCGGCCTGCACAGGAACTTGTGACTTTAGAGCTGAAGTATTGGATGCATGCAGGACAGGCCTCACTGGTAATGAAACTGATGGCATGTTGACCGCGGTTGGTGCTTTCCAGACAACCTCACCTTTCTGCAATCTTATCAGTTTTTCCTCCTCTTCTTTGCGTCTCTCAAATCTGCGCTTCCTGATGGTTTCGTGATCAAGCACTTGGTGCCCAGGTTCATGTGTAGTGCTGTGCTCCAGCATGTCTTTGTATTCGGTAAACTCAGTTCCACAGGAGCAGATGAAACTCGCAGAGGAGCACGTGTGCTCCTCGAGGCATTTCCGATTTGCGAATATCTGCTCGCAGCTAAAGCAAAAGTGTCCAGTGTCCATAAGGCCTCTGCCAAGGCCATCACTCAGCATGCTCTGCAGTGTTCGACTTCCTCTCTTCATGATCAGACTGGGCATGAATATGTATTCAATGTGGATGTGGAGCCCACTGCAGTGCCTTCACTGTTAAAAGAAACAAATCACGAAGTTAATGCAATCAAATGTAATATAAGTGAATTGGACATATTAATCAATGGTTGCTGATTTTATGTGGCACAGTCGAGCTAATTATAGAAGCAGCCAACTACGAAAGGACTGCATCTTAAGCAATGAAGAGGGGATTTAAGTGTATTATTCAAAACCAATTTAGTTGTCTGACGGTTTTTTTTAAATTATTATTCTTACCTTGAAAAATAAATCAAAACTTGTGGACACCCATTAATGAACATTTTGCCCAATAAATTGCGCTAAAATCCATACTGTAAAAATGTAGACCGTACTCTCAGCGAACCAAATACGGAGGCATAAGATAGAATTCCAATTCTATACGATAAAGTATTAATAAAAGCTTCCCATGTGTTGTCATTGTACAACGTTACTTTGTTAAACGCGGGCTATATTTGCTACATGCACATCATGCTAACGTTAGCTTCAACAAGCTTACCAATCTTACTATCACCTTACCTTTACGCGCGTATGAAAGTGAATCAGCACTGTGACACACCCTTGGGATAACCGAGAACACCTTTTCCACTTTCTTTTTGCGAGATATTCCCTTTTAGGCTCAGTTGCCGGTGTTTAGCACTGGTATGTAGCCGTTAGCCGTTCAACCACACCAAATTACAAGAAAACGTATCTTCTTCTACGGAACGCGCCCTTGTAAATCACAACATCCGGGCATTTCACGTTATACTGACACCTATCTGCTCAGGTTTCTCCTCCGTCTCTACCGAAGTCTGAAAAGTTCACACGGTAAAACGTAATCTTTGTCAATAATCAAAATGGAAAACAATGCCTTAATTATTCATTTAATTATGCATGAACTGAGCGGAGTACGCTTTAAACCAAAAAAACAATCCTCTCTGTGCAAATGCTCTAGTGACATATTCGTGGATGCAAACATGGCTACGGAAGCCGAGAACGGCCGTGGATTTTTTTATTTATTTATGCACTGATATCTCGAGATAAAGACTTATTATTTCGTTATCTCGAATTAACAAAGATCGTTTTCTCGTGATAACGAATCAATTTATAATGTGTCTTGCTTTCAACCTACAAGAGCTGCCACGTACGGCTTCCGTAGCCACTAGCTGCAGCTGTCATAGACATATGAAGATAATCTCTCTATACATCTAAATAGCTGTAGCCTACCGATAAGTTGCACTGTACGTTAGTTTGTTTACATGACTGGGTTTGTTTAGGGGCTACCGGTTAGCAGATGAGAGGCTGACAAACTCCTATCTATCCGGCTGCTTCAGCTTAGGTAACAATTAATTCGTTATCACGAGAAAACGATCTTTGTTATATCGAGATAACAAAATAATTAATTCGTTATCACGGGCAAGCAAATTTTGTTATATCAAGATAATAAACAGTGCATAAAAATAATAATAATCCACGGGCGTTCTCGGCTTCCGTACATAGAAGCACCACATCAATATTTCATTTTATCAGCGTTTCACTTGAAAAGACTACTTACAATATGTCCTGTAAAACACGTTTTAGAGAAAGAATTTAAGAATAAAATTAATGATGGCTTAAACTAGGGGTTTAGTAAGCCTCCCTGTATATAGAAGTAGGAATAAGAAAATAAACTCTCCTTTTCACTTAGTTTTTTCTGGATGCTGATATAATCATGATTTTACTAATTAAATATATACACACATAACAAGTGAAAGTAAGATACCCTACATATTACTGTTGGACAAGTCCAGACTAAAGTACACACATATATATATATATATATATATATATATATAAAATCGATCTGTGCCAACTTATTTGTTTCTAAAATTGGGGTCAAAAAGGGGTCACATTATAACTTAATATTTTGTTAACCAACATCTTTCCTCACCTCCATTAACTGAGCCTCTCCTGACACTCACACCGGTCCAAATAAATAAGTTCATCCATATTGAAATCATGATATAATAATAATAATAATAATAAAGCTGTTAAATGTAATGTAAAAAAAAATGTAACCTATGAAAAAAGTTTGTAGTGGTTATATTTTATTTAATCTATACTCAGTAGATAAAATATCAGTTTTTCCAATCAGTCAGATTATACTTTTTGGCTTCTTCTACATAGGTCAACTGAAATGGGCTCAAACTGTACTACCTTTAGAGACTTTTGTACAGACTCTATTATTACTCCAGGCATATCTGGAATGCCTAAAACTTGATCTGAAACGTGACCCAACACACATCAGAGCACCACCTCAATATGGAGAACGTGCGGTTTAAATGTGAAACCTCTTAACCAGCCTTTGGTTTATACTGCTCTCACTTTGTTCCTTAAAATGTATCATTTACAGCCCATCATAGAACAGCACATTTCTATGTATTTTTCTCATGGTTCAGGGTAATGACCACTGGCTTACAGGACTTTAAATTTGGTCCAAATGGTTTCACTATTGAGACGTGCTCTTTACGAGTGTAAACGACACTCATCAATCCTCTTCTTCTGCTTTGAAAAAAGTAAGATATCAGATCTCATAAAAACAAGAAAAATACAAAATGACATGTTTCACACTCATGTATGTTTATTAACACCATGAACGACATCAAGCTACAACACCGACTGTATGAAAGAAGTTTGATTTCCAAATAATCATTTACTGGCTAAAACGTCTAAAAAATTTAGGGATTAGCTTGCAAAAAGTAAAATGTACAGTTTTGTCAGTTATTTTTCTTCCTTTTTTTTTCCCCTTTCTTTTTTTTTTTTTAAAAACAGTGAAAAGCCAAAATTACACCTACAAGTTGTTTAAAAACCTTTTCTGCAGCTGTACAATGTCTAAAAATCTCATGCAAGAAAAAAACAATAATAAAAAAAAAAAAGAGCATCAGACAACTAATGAACAAAGTATAAATGTGCTGTGGTCTTCAACATACCACTTTTTCAGTTAATTTCCAATGGCTTTAAGGAGTCAGCGGTTCTTGTGTTTTAGGCTGGGTGTCTCCAGCCATGATACGATGAATTCTCCTGCGGTGGTTCTTGAGTGATTTAAGGCTGGGGTATGTACCCTGACAGACGTCACAGCGATAGGATTCAGACTGTTTGTGAGTGAGCAGGTGTTTCTGCAGACTGTCAAACGTACCAAACCAGCGAAGACAAACGGGGCAGCGGACAGGCTTGATGGCAGGCTTGCAGGCTCCGTTCCTCTGGTGAAATATTAGAGAGATAGAGTTGGGAAAGTCGGCGCTGCAGTGTGAACAGCGAAAGGCTTTGGGTGGATTTGTGGCTGGATTTGTGGCTGGATTCGCAGCGCGTACGCCTTTGCAGCGATTCCAGGATATGTGCCTCCGAAGGGAACAGCGAGTTGCAAAACTATTCCCACACCGTGTGCATACAATCCGCTTTTTTGTTGGAGCTGGAAGTGGCACAGGGTGTGGTTGTTTCTGTGGAGGCCGAAGCACTGACTGTAATTGCTGCTGCTGCTGCTGAAATCGAAGTAAAAGAGGTTGTGCTCGCTGTGGTTGTACTCCCTTTAGTATCGGGCGATGAGGATGCATGTGGATCTGCAGATGAACTTCGTACTCAGCCCAAGAATTAACAGTCTCTCCACAAGTCGGACATGTGTACGATTCTTGTGCATGCTTCTGCAAATGCTCCAGGAGGAGCCTTGGAGATGTAAATCCGGCCCCACACTCGCAGGTGACCCTCCGTGGAAGCACAGAAGGCAGTGACATGATGCCCCAGTTTCGTGCACCATCCTCCTGGGTTTGAGAGTCGGCTGCCGCAGTGCCTGGCACACTCTGCTGCGCTGTCACACTGTCCACATCTGGCATTGTTCGCAGCAGCTGGCACCTCTTTCTGTGAACCATCATGTTATCTTTGCGATTGAAGATCTTTCCACAGACAAAACAGGGGAACATTGCTTTCTCATTACTGGCATTAAGTGTACTGCCACCTTGATCATCACTCCGTGCTGCAGTCACTATCCCAGGGGGCCTAAACCCACACAGTCGCAGATGACGTCTTAAAGTTGAGGCCCGACTGTAGGTTTTCTGACACCTGTCACAAGGGTAACGTCTTACACCATCGCTGACAAAATAGTGCAGGCCGTGTGCAGCCATATCTGCGTGTTCAGCTGGATCAGACTCATTCACCTCGTCATCATCACCAGTACTAAGCACCTGCATTTCATCATCCAAGGGCATCGTCCACTGCCCTTCATTACTGTCTTCATTCTCGGGCTCCTCATCGTGCCAGCTGTTTTCTTCTCCTTCCTGGTAGGACAGAAGAGATGGATCTTGATGCTCCTCTATAATGGACGATTTGAGGGAGAACGGGGAGAAGGTTTTTGCTGGCGGAGTCCAGGCCAGCTGTGAAACTACAGACTGCTCTGCATTTGAAGAAGCCAACTCAACCTTGATGCGTCCAGTAACCTCGGTGCCCACTGCTATACTCTTTGAATCGTGACATCCGTTTTCGTCCTCGTCCGTGTCAGTTTTGGCATCACTATTTGGCCTCTGTGTGAAAAATTTCTGCATTGAGGGAGTGAATTGCTTAGAGATGGCTGACATTTGACCGTGACACCTGTGCGTTTTGAGGTTCCACCTCCGTGCATAGCTGTGCCTGCACAGTGGACAATAGAAAACCTTTTTTGCATTGTTGACACTATGGAATGGCACTATTTTGGGGGCAAATGAGAACTTGTGTTTTAAAGAGCCAGATGAGTGTACATTCTTGTTTCCCATCTGAGGGCAGATGTGATTATCAGGCAAAGGCAACCGCCCTATGATGAGCTGTTTGCAACGACGACAGCATTTAATCCTCTCTTTTTTGTGCAAAAAATGATGCTCCGTCAATCTGTCCAAGTTCTCAAAGACCCTACGACAGCGGCCACATTGATATCTGCCATATGTGCCTTTACTAACTGAATCCATGAGCTTTTGGCGGGTCTCAAGGACCACAACAGGAGAGAAAGTCTTAGTGAGAGACACAACCCTTTTCTTACTTGACTCCAGAATTTTGCTAATGGATGGAGCTTTAGTCTTTATACCAGGTTTAGCAAGCAGCCGTCGCAACTGAGCAACAGAGAGATCATTGATCGGAGACGCATCTGCATCTGCTTTTGCTTTTGCTTTTGGTGTTATATCAACTGGTACGTTTTCTTGCTTTGGGACAACGTTGTCACTTTGAATCTCAGACGGAGGACGTGGAAAGCGGTTCAGGTATGCCGACGCCAGCATCTTCATTAGAGTGTTATTTTTGGGCAAATTCTCAGACTTTGCACTGTGGTGAACAGAATCCTTTGTCTCCTGAAAATGCACATCTTCTACAGTGTCTGATATTTGCTCTCCAGTGGTAGAAATGTTCTCAAGTCGTTTCTCACCAATATCTTGAGGGAGTGTACGCTGGCCTTGAGGTGTGGTTTCCAAGGCAACACGGTCTTCCAAAGCCACATCTCCTTTAAGTGCATTTAAAGTGGGATCTACAGCATCTGGGGACTGGGAAGTGGAGGGCCTACTAAGGACCAAACCTGTCTGGGTTACAGGACTGAATGATGCATGCGGACTGGGAAAAACGCTATCGCACCCTGTTCCACTTGGAAGGACAATATTATCGGCCAGGGGCTGCTGTTGCTGCATTTGAGAGAGATGAGAACGTTTGTGCTCAAGCATAAGGTCGAAGTCCTGAAATTCCTCTCCACAATCGCAAATATAAAAAGAAGGTGAGGGGCTCTCAGGCAAGACAGCTGGGGGACTGTGGTGCGCACTGTTTGAGTCTGAATTTGCAAGCAGGGTTTCATGTGGGCTGATGCTAGACTGTGCTGGAGGCGGGGAAGAGACCTTTGAGACTGTACTTGCATGGGTTGCTTGATGTACGAGCAAAGAGGCCAGTCCGGTGAAGGTGGCGGAACACGCCACACAACGATACACTTTGGGTGATGAAGAACCTCCCTGTAACCCGAGCATTATGGCAGCCAAACACTGGAAGACTGGTGTCCTGGTCAAGCTAAGCAGACTCCTGTAAAAATAAAGAAAAAAAAAAACACACACAAAGTAATGTCACTTACAGAGAGCAGACAGTCCAAATTAGGAAGACATTTGTTCTGAATGTAAATCTTTTATCTGCCATCAACAGAATATGAACAACACAATTAGTTTAACTTGAAGTCTACATCATGAACAAGATTCAAATGAAACTAAATTGCATTTTTATACGCTAGAGAAATGAATCAAATTCATGCCACACGAGTTAGGTGGGATTCTGGTCAATGTGCACCTCCTGGATATATACCTCATCGGGTGATTTCCAAATAGCCCTCAAAGAATAACATGATGTGATGGACATGTCATGAAAGCTGCAACTGCATTTTCATCAACACCTCACTCCACAGTGTGCCTAAGGCATGGCCTGAATTCCAACATGAAGAGACAGCCCAGCCCGCCTGTGGTCAACAAATTCATCAGGTCTTCTGACAGAAATAGGATAAGACCCTACAGCAGCAGATTCACACCCTATTTCCACTGCCACGATCAGGTGAATTTCCACTTTACCGTCATGGCAGGAAGAAAAAAAAAAAAAGGAGAGAGAGAGAGAGAGAGAAGATTGTGCAGACCCGTGATACCGCCTCAAGAAGAGCCACAACCATATCCATAACCACGATGTGTTGTGGAGCACAACGAGCAGGCACATGAAGAATGGCCATGCCTTGGATTAGTATTTCACAGCCTCTAAAAAAAAAAAAAAAACCATCAGGTAACAAAATACAAACACTTGTGACCTACATTTCTAGCTTTACCAATACCTGTAAGGAGGCATTATAGTGGTGTTGATAATAACTTCTGATATTGGAAAATAAACTAACAGCCTTTCTACAACATAAACAACATTGTGACTTCTTTTAGTTCAGTTAACATTTTAGGGATGGAAGATAAGTGACCGTTTCAGTCATTAAGTCTCAAGCACCATGCTCGTCTTTGGATTCAGCATGTTGGTTGGGAACCTCCAGGCGTACTGGGCAAAAAAAAAAAAGAAGTCCAGACTGCTTTTCATATATGTAGCCAGAAAAGAAAATGCATGCCCAATGCTAAAACAAATAAGCTGATAAATAAAAAAGCAATGTTTGCACTCACCCTGCCAGTCCCTGACTGTGCCAAATCAAGTGCGCTACGCTAAAACGGTAGCACTGTGCGAAGAGTAAAGATCCCTGTACGGCTGTGTCATATGGTTCATATCAGGCACACAAAGATCAGCTTTTTTTCATCTATTATGACTTGTGTGTCTGGATCAATGCCTCTTGTTGATTGTCTGTATTAGTATTTGTCAAAATGTGCCAGTCAATGTCCTACAAGGTTGAACAAAGCACGCACTTTGCGATACGCAAGCAGCTGCCAATCATGGTTTTCAGAGTATGACGTTGTCCTCACGTTCTGGGCCCTGCTCACATTTTCACTGTAAATTAACTCGCCGCAAGACGAGAGACAAAACACACAAAAACAACGCTTCAATAGATCGTGCGATAACATTACTGTAAATTCTTGTGGCCATCAATATGTGGTAAAATCTGATATTGTGACGTCCCTATTCAGAGTTTTAGTTTGAGTACATGCCATGTCATGACGCAAAAAAAAAAGAAGCTTAATAAACTAACATTTGAATCTATGCTACTTTGCAGTCATATGTACAGTCATATGTTATGTAGCTTACAGCATATGTTGTGAATCAATACAGGGTGTCATAATGAAACCTTCAGCCTTCAGTGTAGCTAGAAACTAGGAAATATTTGAGAGCTTTCGAGAACAATGAGAGCTAAATCCACGCATATAAGATTTTGATAGAACAGGAATGCATTTTTCTTCCGAGGACCATTTGCCTAAAGGACCTCTGCCGTTTACAGGACAGCTGTTTTTACTGTACTGTGGCTGCAGCCTGAAATTAATGGACAGCTCACTTCCCCTTGACATCCAATCCAATCCAATTTTATTTATAAAGCACTTTACAACAACATCAGTTGACCAAAGTGCTGTACAAAAAATAAAAAACAAAGAAATTTAAAAGAATAAAAATAAATTAAAAAGGCACAAAACAGCAATATAATTTAAAACAATAATAATACTAAAAATAGCAATTTCACATTTCAACATCTCACATCGTGTCAAAAGCCAGGGAGAAGAGATGCGTTTTAAGATGAGATTTAAAAACAGACGGAGAGGAAGCCTGTCTGACGTGGAGAGGCAGATTGTTCCACAGTTTAGGAGCTGCCACAGCAAAGTCACGGTCAGCTCTGAGCTTGCGCTTGGTTATTGGTATACTCAGGAGCAGCTGATCAGCTGACCTGAGAGAGCGCAAGGGTTAATAGGGCTGTAGCAGCTCAGAGAGGTAGGCTGGTGCGAGACCATTGAGGGATTTAAAAGTAAATAAAAGAATTTTAAAACTGATCCTAAAATGTATGGGCAGCCAGTGAAGTGAAGCTAAAATGGGGGAAATGTGCTCATATTTAAGTGTGCCAGTTAAAAGACGTGCGGCAGCATTTTGCACCATCTGAAGACTGGCGATGGAGGACCCACTGACCCCCACATAAAGAGCATTTACAGTAATCCAGCCTAGTGGTTACAAAGGCGTGGATTACTGTTTCAAAGTAATGGGTTTTATTTTTGGCAAGCTGCCTCAAGTGCAAGAAACTCGATTTAACGACCGAATTTACCTGACAGTCGAGCTTGAGATCGGTATCAACTTTCACCCCAAGGTTAGGGACAGTTGGCTTAATCCAGGCCTTTATGTCGTCAAGACACCGGAGTAGTGGTTTGACAGAATAAGCGTCTTTCTTTTTCAGTGGGACATAAATCTGGTTGTCATCCGCATAACAGTGGAAGGACATACCATGCTTTCTTAGTATGGAACCAAGTGGTAGCAGATAAAGAAAGAAGAGAAGAGGGCCTAAAACTGAGCCCTGGGGGACCCCACATGAGAGATGAGCAGAGGAGGACACAGAGTCACCAATGCTGACTCAGAATGTTCGATCAGCCAAGTATGACCTGAACCACTCCAGTGCTACACCACTGATGCCCACCCACTGTTTCAAACGGGAAACTAAAAGTTCATGGTCCACTGTGTCAAATGCAGCAGTTAAATCTAAAAGCACCAGAATAACAGTCACCGGAGTCAGTAGCTAAAAAGATATCATTAAAAACTCTTAAAAGAGCTGATTCTGTGCTGTGCAAGGTTTTAAAACCAGATTGGAAGACCTCAAGAATGTTCTGCTCTTCCAGAAAAACCATTAATTGGTTGCAAACTATCTTCTCGAGGATTTTTGCAATAAAAGGCAATTTAGAGATAAGTCTAAAATTTGCAAGAACATCAGTATCTAGTCCTGTTTTTTTTTTTTTTTTTTTTTTTTTTAAATCAAAGGTTGCACTATTGCATGTTTGAAATGTTCAGGGACCACACCTGAGGACAAACTGCAATTAATAAGTACCAGAACAGAGGACCCTATAGTGGGGAGAACCTCTTTAAATAGCCGAGGAGGGATCACATCATTTGGAGAACCTGAGGGCTTTAACTGACCAACAGTCTTCTGACTGTTGGGTCTTCTGACATCTTCCTGAGTGACATCTGGGTGGACCATACAGGAGGCAAGACACAATTAAACAAGCACGCTCCAGAAATCACAATGATTTCCTCATTGCACATTGAAGATAGCTATGGACTTAAGTAATGACATGGACATATCCGAAGTACCAACAAAAGAGCAATACAGAGACAAGCAGAAAAGACTACAGTATCAATGTCATGAGGCCAAAAACATGTTTGGAGTTATTTCTCCAAACAATAACCAGCTCTACTCACAAATGGGCTCATTCATAACATGCTATGGAGCTGTTTTGGACACAAGTGTCTTCAGTCAGTGCGGAAATATGGATGGAGAGCTGGGATGATAAATGTTGGCAGGGGGTTTAAAACTTAAGATACAGCTTGCAGTGAAACTCTGATCTCAGATTGATTAATTCCAAAATGAAACGATCCACGTTTATGTGATATTGAAATCACCACAAAGCAGTATTATACCTTAAAAAACTGGGAATTACATAATTCTAATATATTTAAGGGTGATGCCAGTGTAAGGACTCACAATATTCAGTTTGACAGAAACGAATTAATCAAAAATAGCTAAGACATAAAATAATTCTGGCATTTCCTAACTAATGCATTTACCACATCATATTCACACATGTTACATTAAAAACAACAAACCAGCTAATCATAAAATTGGGTCTTCAAACATGCAAATAGGGCAGCTTATTTTTCAAGTCTTGTATTATGTGACTACGTAGTTGATAAGGAGCTCTACCATAAACCACTAAAACACCACGAGGTGGGCACAGTCACAACAACACACACAAATGCTGCTAGTTGTTTTTTTTTTAAAAAACAGCCTGATGAGAATATCGCGCTACATTAGCTTGCTAATACTAGACAAAACATTTTAATAAAAACTAAAAAAAAACAGCGACGCTGTTTTACTTAGAATACATTTCGAAATACCATTATATGGACTTAATATTTCTTTCTTTTTTCATTTCAATTTTTTTACCTGATCCAACCTCGAGCTAAAGAGCTGGCAAATAAGCAATATTTAACGTTTGTTAGATTAGCATTTAGTCCCATTATACATGGACTCCGGGTCTCTCTCAAACATCTCGGTGGGGCTGCTAGTAAAAGCTAACCAGGAGGATGTGGTCATCCACGTTCTTGAGCAGGCCGAACAGGGGAATAACTGAACGTTTGCAAGCTAGCTACCATGACCTATGAAGAAACAGCAAAGTAAACCGCCCGTTTGTATCTACAAGTACTCACCAGTCACAGGAGCGCTAGTGTTTTCTGTCGAAAGGGAACCACAAGGGCGGAGAGAGACGGGAGGAAAATGGCTCGGCTGACATCTGTCCAAACGAAGCACAAACTCTCAAGGGAAAAGGCTATTCTGCCCGTCTCTGTGGTGAACAAATGTGATGCTGTGCCAGGAGCAGAGAGGTTCAGCTGCAGCGGCAGAAGGCGCGGAGTGCTTTGGACGGCGCATGCGCACTGCACGCGTGCCTTCCAGAGCAAACTCCTGGCCGCTCGAGCGCCGCGCTCAGTTTGTCACTGTGGTCACTATTAATATTACATATCATGATAGCAAGGGCGGATATGTCTTTTCCATGTCGTGGGGGACAAGCAACATAAATCAAGAGTAGCTTTTGAGGGCAATACCAAAAGAGAAAGTCCTCATAGTTGTCTCTACATGCATTCTATGTGATATTCTGGATACATTTAGAGGTTGATAAGAACTGGAAAACCAAAGGAAACCTACTCAAAACTCCAAACCTATTTTCTGCATAGAACTAACTTCTGTTCCTTTGAGACTCTCGAACAATTGAAAGACAAAGACAAAGTAGATCAATTCAGACTTTATAACTATTGTGTAATGTAATGTTTGTAATCATAAACATTGTCTGTCTTGTTTATTGATGATTCAGTGTATGAACCCTTTGAGTTAATCAAATTATTTTTGGGGGGTGCTGTTGTTTACCTGTTGCTTTTTATTTCCTGTGCTTGAAAATAATTTATCTAGTTTTTTTCTATTTGATATCAATTTGAATCCTTTAATCCGGTTTGTATTTGCGTTCTCTCTCTAACCCTTTTAATCTACAATTTTCTATTTCATTTTCCATTTAGATTCACAATTATGTTTCCTCTAATTGTGACCTTGCACACATACAATAGCACATGTCAGGACACCACATGATTATCATTTTCTTCTATAAATGTCTTGATCTCCTTCTCCATAATGTATTCCTTCATATTACTCTCAGCTTTTTGAATCTCAGCCTCAAAGCATTGTCTTCTTCTCATTTTTCAGGCAAATAACTGACAATGGCTTTTTAGAAATATTGCTCATATTACATTTCTCCACACTGTAACTGTCTTTATTTTTTTATTTTTTTTAAAAAGGATCTATCCTTGATTAGGTTGACTTCAGAAAGGAGAGATTCAGTGTGTGTAGTTGCTTTATCCGTGTCTTCTGCCTCTGCTCTAACCTGCAGCCTTTCTTTCTCTCTGTCTTTGTGTGTTGGTGCTTGCTTGATTGCAGGAGTGGTGATGGTGCCCTACAATCTGAGCAGAGACCCACCAGCTGCAACCACTTCTGCAATCAAGCCTCCCTGAAATGCTCTGCTTTAGCACCACCATGCCTCCAAAATAAAGACTCTGCAGTCATAGTTCCAGCCTTTTGTTTACTGTGTACTGTAAATTCCCAAATCTTTTGTCTCTGTTTAACTCATATTCCCTGTACCTGCACTTTCCATCTGTCATTGGCAAGAGTAATCAAGCCCTTCTCTGCCTACCTGATAGTAATGTAATATCCACATTAAAACGCAGTAACAAGTTATCACTTATATTGATACATGGACAAGTTGGTGCCCATCTCCACATCATTAGCTGCTATTATTTTAAGTACAGAGGTACATTTTGTATTTGATGGTGGATGGATCAGCCTCAAGAATTTCCCCAGAGAACTCAAGTTTGAGAATGACATGGCACCATTGCTGGTTTTCTTTTTTCAGCCGGTGTCAAGTGAAGTTTAGGCAATAAAACCACATTTAGAGCACTGGGAAAGGATAGTGTTTTGGGCTACAATTGGACATTTAACCTAACTATGCCCATTGACTTTTGTTTTGCATTGATTTACATACAACAATGTCAACTGATAATACCAGTTCCTAACCATATTGTCATAGGCTTTAAGTCCTGAAAGGATTAGAGATAATACAAATTGAGTACCAGTTACTTTTAATGATATTACTGCAACACCGGTGAGGATTTTGTGGAGATAATGTGTGCGATCACTAAACTGATTGAGTCTTTATACAGATTGGGAGAGTTGTAATACAAGAATGCACATGGGTAGATTGGCAGAATTGTAGCTAAATTTGTATTATGAGGAAATCAGATACAATTACAGCCTATTACATTTTAACTAGTAACTCAGCTGATATTCAGCCAATATCGAAAAAACTGCGGGTGAGCTACTTGGCTGGATATCACGGTTCAAATGACCCCAGGTTGAATCTACTCCGGAGTATCGCTTTAAGGAACTGATCTTTACACTTGTTTATATGTTTCATGTTTGGCACTGCATTCTAAGTGGATCAATCAAAATTTTTGCATCTGTTGAAATTAAACTCACCAAAACTCAGCTGTGCCTAAACATATTGAAATTACAGTCATACAACAAATGTGGGCTCAAAGTTGATCACATCAACCGAAACCATTCAAAGGAACCCTCTTTGATATCTTTAGGCTCCTAAAATAAATTAATTCCTCAGAAAGATAACATTAAGGAAAAAATGAATCCATAAATGAAACAAAGTAATGCACTAGTAAGCTTGGCAACATGAAAATGCCTAAACAGTCGTTGAAAACAGCAGTGGTGAATCATTAAATGTTCTCCTAAAGCTCAATTCGCACGGGATAAGTATTACCTATGGATCACTGGTAATTCGCAACTACCCCCGCACCTCTGTAATTTTTTGTGGCGCATTCGGACGGGACAAGCAAAAGTCTGTAATTTACTGAAATCACAGACGTCATGAGCGGATATTCCGTAATTGTCGTAACTTCCTGTTTTGCCCCGTTGTACCTGGTTGTACACATAGGTTGAACACATAGGTGTGCGTTCAGACGGAACTTAAATTACCACAGGACGTCTGTGTTTCGCCGAAATACAGTAGGTAATTCGCGGCGGAATTATTACCCCAAAGAAAAAGAAAAACCTCACAACATCCCGTCAAGTGAATTGCTTTTTCTGCAACGTTTCCAACAAGCTTTTCTATCTTCATAGTAAGTTGGAAAATAACGCGGTTCTTCTTAGGAATATAATAAAGCGCAAACACATGTACTTAAATATGGCCAAATTATAAATGTGTACAACACTATGCTATTCTATAAAATGACAATGTCCTGACAAGGCTGGTCTTTGAGGTGTTTGAGGACCGAAATCCATTTATGGAGGAGCTGAAGAAAAGCGAAAGGCGGGGTACACCCTGGATAGATTGTCAGTCCATCACAGGGCATCACAAAGGTAAATAACCGAGCACACTCACTCCTAGAGCCAATGGAAAAGAATTACCAGTTAACCTAACATGCATGTTTTTAGATAGAGGGAGGAAGCCGGAATACCCGGAGAGAAACCATGCATAAACGGGGAGAACATGCAAACTGCACACAGAAAGGCCCCAGCCAGGTTTCAAACCAGGAAGGCTCTTACTGTGAGGCACCGTTGCTAACCACCACACCACCCTACAGCCCATAAAAAAACATGATGAATGTTAAAAGTGAGACATTTCAATATTTCATGAAAAATATTACTTCATCTTGAATTTGAAAAAGGTTGGGACAGGGCCTTGTTCAAAACTATTTAGCATCCCTTCTTCTTTTCACAACAGATAGTAGACATCTGGGAACTTAGGAGATGAGTTGCTGGATCTTTGGGGAAGCAATGATTCCCACTCAACAGTCCTGGGTGTTCTTTTTTGTATTTCATGCTGTACCAAATGCTTTCAGTTAATTCATGCTTTCAGTCCACTTGCAGGGTCTGATTTCGCATTATCTTCTGGAAATACACAAGGCTTTACCTGAAAAAGACATAATCTAGATGGGAGTGTTACTTTAGAAATAAAGAAACTGTCTAGTTATACAGTTACTCTAGGTGGCATTTCCTTGCTTTCTTCTACTACAGTGAGGAACCTTGGAGGTGCTTTTGACCAGGATCTGTCCTGTGACTCTCACATAAAACAGGTTTCTAGAATTACCTTCTTTCACCTTGGTAGTATAGCTTGGTTTCTCGTGACGTAACAGTGCTGCATCGCGAACGCGCGAAATTCAGATGGATGTCAGGAAGTGAAGTCTGCCCATAGAACTGCTGTGTAAAAAAATTAAGATGCCCCTGTTTTGTGCTGTTTACGGCTGCTCCAACCGTTCTACCCGTGAAAAAGAAAAAAGTTTTTTTAGAATACCAAAGGTTGTCGTACACAAAGGTGAGAAATGTACAAAGCTAACAGAACAACGCCGTAAAAAATGGATTTCAAACCTACGTCTGCAGTCGGGAGGAGCAGAGTCTGTTTACTCTCGTGTCTGCAGATAACTATGTTAGATAACTGCTAACTTTGTTTTTGTGGCTGCGTTTATATAGCATTGGGGTGTTGTTAAATACTCATTTACTTATTAATGATTATTAAGTTTCCAGTAGTCTAATATGGGCTTCATTGTGACTTTTTAGGCGTCCCTAGCGCTTTGGGTGACGTTGAGTCGGTAGACTGGGCTCCGACGGTCAAGCTCGGTTACGAAACCACTAAGCCGAAATCCGAGGCATCTCTTCAACGAGAGCAAAGGATGAAGCTCAAGGAAGACCAACAAACACGGTCGGCATGTGCAGTGGCTATGTTGGATGTCCAACAGACAGCTCAGAGCCCGGGTATGAGCCCAGATCTGATGCAGACAGCCGAGCATCCAGCTGACAACCCACAATCAGAATCACAATTCAATTCAATTCAATTCAATTCATTTTTATTTATATAGCGCCAAATACAACAAATGTCATCTCAAGGCACTTAGATAGTAAGTCCAATTCAAGCCAATTGGAATTCAATTAATTAATAATAATCATAATTCATAAAATAATCCAATTCGTTCATATAGAGCCAATTCAAAAACAATTTCCTAGCTAAGAAAACCAACAGATTGCACTGAAAACTTTTTGTTTTTCGGTCCAATCTCCCGGCCTGAGCGTGCCTGAGGCGACTGTGGAGAGAAACGACTCCCTTTTAACAGGAAGAAACCTCTGGCAGAACCAGACTCAGGAAGGGTGGCCATCCGCCTCGACCAGCTGGGGTTTGAGAAGACAGAAAGGGGGGGGGCACCGCGACGGCGGCACTGTAACACCATTCAAAGGATATCTGTTGGAACAGGGAAACACGAGTTAATGACCATAATAATATCACATATACATAAAGAGAGTAAAATGAGGAAAGGTGTGTCAGATGAGGCCCCCCAGCAGTCTAGGCCTATAGCAGCTTAACTATGGGATGTTTCAGGATCACCTGAGCCATCCCTAACTATAAGCTTTATCAAAAAGGAAAGTTTTAAGCCTGGTCTTAAAAGTGGAAAGGGTGTCTGCTTCCCAGACATTTACTGGCAGCTTATTCCACAATAGAGGGGCCTGATAACTGAACGCTCTGCCTCCCATTCTACTTTTAGAAACTCTGGGAACCTCAAGTAAACCTGCAGTTTGGGAACGAAGTGCTCTGTTAGGAAAATATCTTACAATGAGATCTTTAAGATATGATGGAGCTCGGTCATTAAGAGCTTTATATGTGAGGAGAAGAATCTTAAATTCTATTCTGAATTTAACAGGGAGCCAATGAAGAGAAGCTAAAACTGGAGAAATATGATCTCTCCTGTTAGTTCTCATCAAAACTCTGGCTGCAGCATTTTGGATCAACTGGAGGCTTTTCAGAGAATATATGGGACAGCCCAATAATAAAGAATTACAGTAGTCTAATCTTGAAGTAACAAATGCATGAATTAGTTTTTCTGCATCACTCTGAGACAAGATGTTCCTGATTTTAACAATATTACGAAGGTGAAAGAAGGCAGTCCTAGAAACCTGTTTTATATGCGAGTCAAATGATAAGTTCTGGTCAAAAATAACTCCAAGGTTCCTCACTGTAGAACTAGAAGCCAAGGAAATACCATCTAGAGTAACTATATAGCTAGACAATTTCTCCCTGAAACGCTCAGGTCCAAAGATAACGACTTCAGTTTTGTCTGAATTTAGCAGCAGACAGTTCTGAGTCATCCAGGTCTTTATGTCTTTAAGACATGCTTGTAGTCTGACCAACCTATTGGGTTCATCTGGTTTTATAGATAAGTACAGCTGAGTATCATCAGCATAGCAATGGAAATTTATGCCATGCTGTCTAATAATGTTACCTAATGGAAGCATATATAAAGTAAAAAGAATCGGTCCAAGCACAGAACCCTGGGGAACTCCATGACTTACTCTGGTGTGTGAGGAAGATTCTTCATTTACAAGAACAAACTGAAATCTATCAGGTAAATATGATTTAAACCAGCCTAATGCAGTTCCTTTAATCCCAATAACATGTTCAAGTCTGTGTAATAAGATACTGTGATCGACCGTATCAAATGCAGCACTGAGATCCAACAGGACAAGCACAGACACAAGTCCGCTATCAGAGGCTAAGAGGAGATCATTGGTAACTTTCAGCAGTGCAGTTTCTGTGCTATGATGCACTCTGAATCCTTGACTGAAACTCTTCAAACAGATTATTTCTGTGTAAATGATCACAAAGCTGAGCTGCAACTATTTTTTCAAGAACTTTAGACATAAAAGGGAGATTGGATATAGGTCTATAATGAGCCAACACTTCTGAATCAAGAGTAGGTTTTTTAAGTAAAGGTTTAATTACAGCAACCTTAAAAGTCTGAGGTACATATCCTGTCAACAAAGACAGATTGATCAAATCCAATATGGAAGCGTCAATTAATGGGAAAACCTCCTTGAACAGTCTGGTTGGGATTGGGTCTAAAACACAAGTTGATGATTTAGAAGAGACTATTGCTGTTGTTAGTTCAGAGAGATCAACTGGGCAGAAGTGGTCTAAATACAAATCAGGTTCTAAAGATACTTCTAAAGCTGCTGTACTTGATGATACATCACTGATAATAGTGGGAAGGACTCCATCAATCTTCTCTCTGATAGAAACAATTTTATTAATAAAGAAGCTCATGAAATCATCACTGCTGAGAGTTAAAGGAATAACTAGCTCAGCAGAGCTCGGACTCTTAGTCAGACTGGCTACAGTGCTGAAAAGAAACCTGGGATTATTCTTATTCTCTTCTATCAATGATGAATAATAAGCAGTTCTAGCTTTACGAAGGGCTTTCTTATACATTGTTAAACTATCTTTCCAGACTAACTGAGACTCTTCTAAATTAGAGGAACGCCACTGTCTCTCCAGCTTTCTTGCAGTCTGCTTTAAAGCACGCAGCTGTGAATTATACCAAGGAGCCAACCTCTTCTGACTGATTACCTTCCTTTTCAGAGGGGCAACATTGTCCAGTGCTGTACGCATTGAAACTATAGTGCTGTCAACAAGAGAGTCAAGTGCTGCTGGAGTAAAGTTTAGGTAGTCGTCCTCTGTCATATCTGCACATGGCAGTGAAGAAAAGGATGATGGAATTAATTCTTTAAATCTGGTTACAGCATCCTCTGATAAACACCTTCTATATGTAAATTTCTTCTCAGAAGCTGTATAGTCAAGTAATGTAAACTCAAAGGTTATCAGAAAATGGTCAGATAAGACAGGGTTATGAGGGAACACTGTTAACTGTTCACTCTCAATGCCATAAGTCAGAACAAGATCAAGGGTGTGATTAAGGCAGTGAGTCGCTCTGTGAACACTCTGAGAAAATCCAATAGAGTCCAATATAGAATTAAAGTTCATATTCAGGCTGTCATTTTCAACATCTACATGAATATTAAAGTCACCCACTACAATGACTTTATCTGTACTCAGCACTAACTGGGATAAAAACTCTGAGAATTCAGACAGAAACTCAGAATAAGGGCCAGGTGGACGATACACAACAACAAACACAAGAGGTTTCTGGGATTTCCACTTTGCGTGGGAAAAACTGAGAATCTGATATTCAAAAGAGCTAAAACTAATCTTGGGTCTGGGACTGATGAGTAACCCTGATCTGAAAATAGCTGCCACTCCTCCTCCTCTGCCTGTGGTTCAAGGAACGTGAACATTTAAACAGTCAGAGGGAGTTGCTTCATTAATGCAAACATGATCCTCCTGCTGCAGCCAGGTTTCTGTAAGACAAAATATATCAATATGATGATCACAAATCAACTCATTCACTAACAGAGACTTCGAAAGGAGAGATCTGATATTCAGCAAACCACATTTAATAGTTTGATGTTTTTGTTCAGTTAAACTTTTTGTTTTAATAATTTCTTTTTGCACAAGAGGATTTGCTCCTTTTGTGTTAATTGATTGGGTGGGTAGCAGCAGGTGGGAAGCTGCAGAGAAGTGTGTAAGACTACAACTCTGCATCCTGGTCTGAGCCCTGGGTTGTCATGTTTTAGGGTGGCAAATAAATTCATCCATTAGATTATCAAGGCAAACTATTGTACTAAAATGTGTAACCAGCATACTATTACATAATACAAATGTGATTATCAGAACATCTAGGCAAACCTCGAATTAAGTTTTCAAAATAGAACCTTCCTCCCCCATAGGTCCATCCCTGAAAGACAGGCCATATGTTTACGCTAAGGCTTAGTATGTGGCCTGTCTGTCGGGGATGCACCTATGGGTTAGGATATCTTCCATACTTAATCCTGTACTTTTGCTGAGTTTTCCGATTGTGTTTCAATAAACCACAATATTAATTGAAATACACAAGTGCAATGTGACTAAAAACTTTGATTACCACTGAATACATAGAACAAATCTGATTAACATATCAACTGCTTTCATAATACATTTTTTAAATTGTAAAGACACTTTGTGGACACCCTGTATAATTTGACCAGAGAACTTGCTTGTTTGTAAAAAGGTTGTCAAAAAATGTAACTTGACAACAATTCACATAAGTCATATTCATGAATGAACTAATTATGTTCCCCACTGCAATATTGCAGGCTATGCAGATGCCGGATGCCAGACTGAGCTAACGATGGATGACATCGAGAAGATGGAGGATGTTCTGAGACAGAACACAACAGAGCTGGGAGATCTTCGGACCAAGGCACTGGACACATAGTTCAACCAGGAGTCCTTCGAGAAAAATGAAGAAAAGACCAAGTTCTGCACAGGGCTCCCCAACTTCTTAGTTTTAATTCAGATTTTTGAGCTGTGCGAGCCCTACATCACCTGTGGCCCTATGTCTGTGTTGTCCAAATTTGAACAGTTGGTTTTAGTTTTGCTGAGGCTGAGACTAAATCTCCCGCTGAAAGATTTAGCTTTCAGGTTCAAGATCTCTCTGCCTACTGCTTCTAGAGTTTGGCATAAAATAATTGACATACTTCATGAAAGGGAGAAAACAGCTGTCAGCATACGAGGTGACAGAAACTAGAAAAATAGCGAATTTGCGTCTTCATGTTGAGAGAGTCATAGGTTTAGTCCGAAGAAAATATCAGATTCTGCAAAGCAGAGCTATGCCCATAGAAAACATGGCAACAAAACCAGGTGAGGCACTAGCGTTGATTGACAAGATTGGGGTTATTTGCTGTGTCTTGTCTAATCTTTCAGAGTCTGTCGTCCCATTGGAGTAAGGAGGAGGGGAAGAGAAGAGGCAGAGGGATAGGGATAATCAATCACTCCAGTACCTGAGCCCTCAAACATGTTGGTCTGGAGCACCTGCTTGCACAGGAGGGGGGGAAGGTGAGTAGTAGTAGTAGTAGTAGTTTCCAGTACCTGACACACATCAGTCTGTAAATATGTTTTTAATATTTTTCTCCACTAGTCCAATTGTACTGGAGATATGTATTTTATATAATAAAATGAATTCCAATGTATAATTGCAATATTGTATTTATTTATTATAACATCCATCCATTATCTATACCGCTGAATCCGTCGATCGGGTCGCGGGCGGGCTGGAGCCTATCCCAGCAGTCAATGGGCGAGAGGCAGGGTACACCCTGGACAGGCCGCCAGTCCATCACAGGGCCACATAGAGACAAACGAGACAAACAACCATGCACGCTCACACTCACTCCTAAGGACAATTTTTTAGAGATGCCAATCAACCTAACATGCATGATTTTTTGGACAGTGGGAGGAAGCCGGAGTACCCGGAGAGAACCCACGCATACACGGGGAGAACATGCAAACTCCACACAGAAAGGCCCCAGCTGGGTGTTGAACCTGGAACCTTCTTGCTGTGAGGCGACAGTGCTAACCACCACACCACCGTGCAGCCTTTTTTATTATAACAATTGTTAAAAAAATATAATCTTGTAAATAAACAACCATGTATTATTATGTCATCTCTCATACAGTATTCATTTAACAGCAGTGCGTAATCACATTTGTCACGACCTGGTTCATGGCCGAGACTAATGACGGGGGAGACACGCACATGCAGTTGCAAATATCAATTTATTTAACTCTTGCCAAAGCAAACGGCTACATAGTGTATATAAAGTCAGTGGTATCAGTGTGTTTGTTGATGGATGGTTGTAAGGTGTTGAATGCAGAATGTTGTAAGGTGCAACGCTAACAGACAAAATAAGGCCTAAGCCAACAAAGGCAAGGCAAGGAAAGGCATCTTTATTTATATAGCGCATTTCATACCACAGGCAACTCAATGTGCTTTACATAAAGACAAGGCATTTAAAAGAACAGCATAAAGCAGCAATTTAAAGAGAAAAAAAATAGAATAAAAATTAAAAACACAGTTAAAAGCAATCAAAGAAGAGGGGAAAAAGAAAGATATAAACTCAACCATAAGCACACCGAAAGAGAAATGTTTTTAACCTGGATTTAAAAGTGCTTACAGTTGTGGCTAATTTCAGTTCTGCTGGTAGTTTGTTCCAGTTGTGTGCAGCATAATAGCTAAAAGCTGCTTCACCGTGTCTAGTTTGAACTCTGGGCTCCACTATCTGACCTGAGTCAGCAGATCTCAGAGCTTTACAAAGCAAGAGACGTGGTGGCCGGGAGGACCAGGAGTGAGAGGGCTCAGGATCCCACAGCAGCCATTTTATAACCAGGTACACCCAGTCAGTTGGGCACCTCACATAACGTTGATCACCTGTGCCAATCAGACCTGCAAAAGACAGGGAGACAAGGAAAAGAACCCTGACAGGCCCAGGAGGCTGTCACACATTACACATGCAGGTTTGTAACTCGCTGTCCCAGTGTTTCAGTAAGTATACTCTTTCTAAAAAAGCACTCAACTTTAGGAATCGCATCATCACCAAATTCAAGATCTGGCAAAATCCTTTCAACAAAAATTTCATTGCGGTTCCACACAACAAAGTCACAGTACTAAGCATCCACAATGTGGAGCTGTGCCTGAACTTGGTAGTAATACTCATCACTCCGGTCCAGCTTGACGTTATCCCCATCATGGATGAGGCAGAAGCCCTTTTCGTCAGCACACGCACGCAGATTGGTCTCATCTTGGCGAGAGTGTGGGCACTAAATCAAATCAAATCAAATTTATTTGTATAGCACATTTCATGTCAGATTTGGACCCCTGCCAAATCTGACCAGTGATGATATGTTTAGCCGCATGTCGTCCTACAATCGCTGGTTGTCTAGATGGTGTCCAGCAAACAACGTGGGCTACATAGATAATTGGCAATCTTTCTGGAGAAAACCTGGTCTGATGAGGAGAGATGGCATCCATCCCACTTTGGAAGGAGCAGCTCTCATTTCTAGAAATATGGATGAATTTATTTGCCACCCTAAAACATGACAACCCAGGGCTCAGACCAGGATGCAGAGTTGTAGTCTTACACACTTCTCTGCAGCTTCCCACCTGCTGCTACCCACCCAATCGATTAACACAAAAGGAGCAAATCCTCTTGTGCAAAAAGAAATTATTAAAACAAAAACTTTAACTGAACAAAAACATCAAACTATTAAATGTGGTTTGCTGAATATCAGATCTCTCCTTTCGAAGTCTCTGTTAGTGAATGAGTTGATTTGTGATCATCATATTGATATATTTTGTCTTACAGAAACCTGGCTGCAGCAGGAGGATCATGTTAGCATTAATGAAGCAACTCCCTCTGACTGTTTAAATGTTCACGTTCCTCGAACCACAGGCAGAGGAGGAGGAGTGGCAGCTATTTTCAGATCAGGGTTACTCATCAGTCCCAGACCCAAGATTAGTTTGAGCTCTTTTGAATATCTGATTCTCAGTTTTTCCCACGCAAAGTGGAAATCCCAGAAACCTCTTGTGTTTGTTGTTGTGTATCGTCCACCTGGCCCTTATTCTGAGTTTCTGTCTGAATTCTCAGAGTTTTTATCCCAGTTAGTGCTGAGTACAGATAAAGTCATTGTAGTGGGTGACTTTAATATTCATGTAGATGTTGAAAATGACTGCCTGAATATGAACTTTAATTCTATATTAGACTCTATTGGATTTTCTCAGAGTGTTCACGGACCGACTCACTGCCTTAATCACACCCTTGATCTTGTTCTGACTTATGGCATTGAGAGTGAACAGTTAACAGTGTTCCCTCATAACCCTGTCTTATCTGACCATTTTCTGATAACCTTTGAGTTTACATTACTTGACTATACAGTTTCTGAGAAGAAATTTACATATAGAAGGTGTCTATCAGAGGATGCTGTAACCAGATTTAAAGAATTAATTCCATCATCCTTTTCTTCACTGCCATGTGCAGATATGACAGAGGACGACTACATAAACTTTACTCCAGCAGCACTTGACTCTCTTGTTGACAGCACTATAGTTTCAATGCGTACAGCACTGGACAATGTTGCCCCTCTGAAAAGGAAGGTAATCAGTCAGAAGAGGTTGGCTCCTTGGTATAATTCACAGCTGCGTGCTTTAAAGCAGACTGCAAGAAAGCTGGAGAGACAGTGGCGTTCCTCTAATTTAGAAGAGTCTCAGTTAGTCTGGAAAGATAGTTTAACAATGTATAAGAAAGCCCTTCGTAAAGCTAGAACTGCTTATTATTCATCATTGATAGATGAGAATAAGAATAATCCCAGGTTTCTTTTCAGCACTGTAGCCAGTCTGACTAAGAGTCCGAGCTCTGCTGAGCCAGTTATTCCTTTAACTCTCAGCAGTGATGATTTCATGAGCTTCTTTATTAATAAAATTGTTTCTATCAGAGAGAAGATTGATGGAGTCCTTCCCACTATTATCAGTGATGTATCATCAAGTACAGCAGCTTTAGAAGTATCTTTAGAACCTGATTTGTATTTAGACGGCTTCTGCCCAGTTGATCTCTCTGAACTAACAACAGCAATAGTCTCTTCTAAACCATCAACTTGTGTTTTAGACCCAATCCCAACCAGACTGTTCAAGGAGGTTTTCCCATTAATTGACACTTCCATATTGGATTTGATCAATCTGTCTTTGTTGACAGGATATGTACCTCAGACTTTTAAGGTTGCTGTAATTAAACCTTTACTTAAAAAACCTACTCTTGATTCAGAAGTGTTGGCTCATTATAGACCTATATCCAATCTCCCTTTTATGTCTAAAGTTCTTGAAAAAATAGTTGCAGCTCAGCTTTGTGATCATTTACACAGAAATAATTTGTTTGAAGAGTTTCAGTCAGGATTCAGAGTGCATCATAGCACAGAAACAGCACTGCTGAAAGTTACCAATGATCTCCTCTTAGCCTCTGATAGCGGACTTGTGTCTGTGCTTGTCCTGTTGGATCTCAGTGCTGCATTTGATACGGTCGATCACAGTATCTTATTACACAGACTTGAACATGTTATTGGGATTAAAGGAACTGCATTAGGCTGGTTTAAGTCATATTTATCTGATAGATTTCAGTTTGTTCTTGTAAATGAAGAATCTTCCTCACACACCAGAGTAAGTCATGGAGTTCCTCAGGGTTCTGTGCTTGGACCGATTCTTTTTACTTTATACATGCTTCCATTAGGTAACATTATTAGACAGCATGGCATAAATTTCCATTGCTATGCTGATGATACTCAGCTGTATTTATCTATAAAACCAGATGAAACCAATAGGTTGGTCAGACTACAAGCATGTCTTAAAGACATAAAGACCTGGATGACTCAGAACTGTCTGCTGCTAAATTCAGACAAAACTGAAGTCGTTATCTTTGGACCTGAGCGTTTCAGGGAGAAATTGTCTAGCTATATAGTTTCTCTAGATGGTATTTCCTTGGCTTCTAGTTCTACAGTGAGGAACCTTGGAGTTATTTTTGACCAGAACTTATCATTTGACTCGCATATAAAACAGGTTTCTAGGACTGCCTTCTTTCACCTTCGTAATATTGTTAAAATCAGGAACATCTTGTCTCAGAGTGATGCAGAAAAACTAATTCATGCATTTGTTACTTCAAGATTGGACTACTGTAATTCTTTATTATTGGGCTGTCCTACATATTCTCTGAAAAGCCTTCAGTTGATCCAAAATGCTGCAGCCAGAGTTCTGATGAGAACTAACAGGAGAGATCATATTTCTCCAGTTTTAGCTTCTCTTCATTGGCTCCCTGTTAAATTCAGAATAGAATTTAAGATTCTTCTCCTTACATATAAAACTCTTAATGACCGAGCTCCATCATATCTTAAAGATCTCATTGTAAGATATTTTCCTAACAGAGCACTTCGTTCCCAAACTGCAGGTTTACTTGAGGTTCCCAGAGTTTCTAAAAGTAGAATGGGAGGCAGAGCCTTCAGTTATCAGGCCCCTCAATTGTGGAATAAGCTGCCAGTAAATGTCCGGGAAGCAGACACCCTTTCCACTTTTAAGACCAGGCTTAAAACTTTCCTTTTTTATAAAGCTTATAGTTAGGTCTGTTGAATCTGATAGTGTGTCTGCTAGTGTGTCTTGTTCTGCCTCCACCTCTGGCACCCTCTGTACTTTCATTACCCCCTACCCGAACCAGGGTTTGAATCCCATTCCCGCTTCTCTTACCTCTTTTATTTCTCCCCCTACCCGAACCAGGGTTTGCATCCCCACCCCGCTGTGACTGGTGTGCAGTTGGTGAGAGGCTGAGGTAGCTTGTGGCTGGAAAAAGATGGTTGTTGTGGTGTGAGGAGCAGATCTATATAGGGAGTATAGGGAATTACTCACTGAGTCTGGTCCTTTACTTTATTTTATTATTTATTTTTTCGTTAGCACAAGTTTCTTGTGTTTACCTTGAATAGGGATGGCTCATGTGATCCTGAAACATCCCATAGTTAAGCTGCTATAGGCCTAGACTGCTGGGGGGCCTCATCTGACACACCTTTCCTCACTTTACTCTCTTTATGTATATGTGATATTATTGTGGTCATTAACTCGTGTTTCCCTGTTCCAACAGATATCCTTTGAATGGTGTTACAGTGCCGCCGTCGCGGTGGCCCCCTGCCCCCCTCCCCACCCCCCCCCCCCCCTTCCCCCCCCCTTTTTCTGTCTTCTCAAACCCCAGCTGGTCGAGGCGGATGGCCACCCTTCCTGAGTCTGGTTCTGCCAGAGGTTTCTTCCTGTTAAAAGGGAGTCGTTTCTCTCCACAGTCGCCTCAGGCACGCCGCTCAGGCCGGGAGATTGGACCGAAAAACAAAAAGTTTTCAGTGCAATCTGTTGGTTTTCTTAGCTAGGAAATTGTTTTTGAATTGGCTCTATATGAACGAATTGGATTATTTTATGAATTATGATTATTATTAATTAATTGAATTCCAATTGGCTTGAATTGGACTTACTATCTAAGTGCCTTGAGATGACATTTGTTGTATTTGGCGCTATATAAATAAAAATGAATTGAATTGAATTGAATGTACAAACAGTTCAAAGTGCTTTACATAAAATTAAAGCATTGCAGCAGGGAGTGCAAGAAGCATTAAAAATACATAAAATAATATAAAGAGAAACAAATAAAATCATTTAAATTAATTTAAAAACAGGCAACAGTCTAGATAAGTTAAAAGATATTTCATGCATAGACACATGAGAAAAGAAATGTCTTTAACCTGGATTTAAAAATGTCTACATTTGGTGAAAGTTTAATCTCCACTGGCAGTTTGTTTCACTTGTTTGCAGCATAACAGCTAAATGCTGCTTCTCCATGTTTAGTTTGGACTCTGGACTGGACCAGCTGACCTGAGTCCTTGGATCTAAGAGCTCTGCTGGGTTTATATTCTCTGAACATATCACAGATGTATTTTGGGCCTAAACCGTTCTGGGATTTGTAAACCATCAGCAGGCTTTTAAAATCTATTCTGTGACTGACTGGAAGCCAGTGTAAATATTTTAAAACTGGTGTGATGTGTTCAGATCTCTTAGTCCGGGTTAAAACTCTAGCAGCAGCGTTCTGGATGAGCTGCAGATGTTTAATGCTCTATTTGGGAAGTCCAGTTAAAAGAGCATTACAGTAATCAAGTCTACTGGAGATGAATGCATGGATGAGTTTCTCCTGGTCTTTTTGGGAGAGTAAACCTTTAATTCTGTTGATATTTCTGAGGTGGTAAAAAGCTGCCTTGGTGACAGCTTTGATGTGGCTGCTGAAAGTCAGATCTGAGTCTATCAACACTCCGAGGTTACGAACTTGGTCAGTGATTGTAAAGTCCCGAGTCTCAAGATATTTACCAACGCTGACACTCTTCTCTTTGCTACCAACCAGAATGATCTCAGTTTTGTCTTCATTTAATTGTAGAAAATTCTCTCTCATCCAGGTGTTTACTTCCTCCAGACACTGACACAGTACGTCTGCTGGGCTGCAGTCGTCCGGTGACAGAGACACATAAAGTTGTGTATCGTCTGCATAACTGTGATAATTGATGTTAAAATTCTGCAATATCTGACCCAAAGGGAGCATATACAAGTTAAACAGAAGAGGTCCAAGAATTGACCCCTGGGGGACTCCACAAGTCATGGCCACTCGCTCAGATTCATAGCTGCCAATTGTAACAAAATAACTCCGGCCTTCTAAGTAGGACCTGAACCAGTTAAGGACCGCTCCAGAAAGTCCAACCCAGTTTTCCAGCCTGTGCAACAGGATTCTGTGATCTACAGTATCAAACGCAGCGCTGAGGTCCAACAGAACCAGGACTGAAACATTACCAGAATCAGTATTCAACCTAATGTCGTTTAACACTTTGACCAGAGCTGTTTCAGTGCTGTGATGACGTCTGAAGCCTGATTGAAAGTTATCAAGACTTCCACTTTCATTCAGAAAGTCGTTGAGCTGGTTAAATACAACTTTCTCAATAATCTTGGATATAAAAGAGAGATTAGAGACAGGTCTGTAGTTGTTCATCATAGAGGCATCTAGAGTTATCTTCTTTAGGAGTGGCTTAATGGCAGCTGTCTTTAGTGACTTGGGAAAAATGCCTGATGCCAGTGAGCTGTTAACTATTCGTAGGAGATCACTTTCTACTGAGGTAAAAGCAGTTTTTAAAAAGTCAGATGGTATTATGTCCAGAGAACAAGTTGTTGATTTCAGCTGCCGAACTGTTTCCTCTAGGATTTTTAAATTAACAATATTAAATTGTGACATAACGTCAGAGTTATTTCTAGGTTTTAGACACAGATTAGTTTTCTTGTTTGTCTGTGTTGCGTTAATGTTTTGTCTAATTGTTTTGATTTTTTGGCTAAAAAAGTTGGCAAATTCGTTGCATTTCTCAGTGGAGAGGAGGTCTGGGTTTGACTGTTTAGGAGGATTTGTGAGTTTTTCAACCATAGCAAACAGAGTTCGAGAATTGTTGACATTCTTATTAATCATTTCAGATAAATGCAGCTGTCTGGCCTTGCACAGCTCATTGTTATAACTACGCAGGCTTTGTTTGTACAGCTCATAGTCAATCTGAAGCTTTGATTTCCTCCATTTACGTTCTGCTTTCCTGCATTCTCTTTTCAGGTCTTTGACCGTAGTGGTGTTTCTCCATGGGGTTTTCTGTTTGATCAAGGTGCTCTTGATTCTTATCGGTGCAACAGCTTCCATTACATTAAAAATTTTCAAGTTAAAATGATCCAGCATTCCTTCAACCGACTCTGCGCTCATTGTTGGTAACATAGCTATGGCCTCCCTAAACTGAGCACTTGTTTTCTCATTGATGTACCTCTTCTTAACTGAGAAGCTGGTTGTTTGAACATTCTGAGTAAAATGTAAATCAAATAAAATGCAAAAATGGTCAGACAAGGCCAAATCAATAACCACAACAGAAGAAATATCAACACCTTTAGAAATGACCTTGGGTGATGTGGAGTAAAGGGTCTGGTGAGGGGGGAGGGCTGGGGGTTGTTTGCCTCGCTGCTGTGTCCTTCAGTCTAATCTGTACAGTCATGTTTGGGTTTGCCGTCCCAACAGCATGACGTAAATGTGCACCAAGTAATCTGCATCCAGTTCGATTGGGATGCACGCCATCAGCTCTGAAACGCTCCTTACAGTTCCAAAAGATATTAAAGTTATCAATGAACTTAATCCCATGGGCGATGCATGCATTTGACAACCATGTGTTCAGGCCGAGAAGTCTGCTGAAAAGTTCAATTCCATTACCCACAGTAGGAATGGGGCCAGAAATGGAGACCCGGTGTGCTGCATAGTGACACAGTCTCTCCAACAGCAGAGAAAAATCCTTCTTCAGGATCTCAGAGCCAGTCTCCCTTCTCAGAATATCAAAAGACCCTGTGTGGACAATGATCCTCGTGCCATCTGGATGAGTAGACATAATGGTCGGCAAAATATCTATCAGTTCCCTGACTGATGTATCAGAAAAAGTTATATTTTCCGTCTTTGCCATTCTGACATGCTGTGTTATAGAATCCCCGATTAGATTGGTCTCTCTATTCCTTTTTGTGTGGAGGTGTCGATCGCTTCTGTAGTCCTCACCTTGGTTGTGGGATTTGGACTTCTCCTGATGATCTGGTTAGCCCTTGGCTGAGGTTTGGGGCCATTTATTTTGTTTGTCTTCATGTTTGGGTTACATTCATCATCACACACTCTATTTTGAGTCAACGGATCGTATCTATTGTGCAATAGAACTTCAGGTGGCGGAGTGAGTGCTGGAGGTTTAGGTTTCGTGCTGGATTTACCTCTGCGACGGACAACATGAGACCAGATCCTGGCTGGGGTTGATGATTTGGGTTTGGCACCAACACTGTTCCAGTGGGAGATATCAGTCGGACCGTCCGGTTTGGAAGCTTCACCAGATATTCCAGTGTCATTTGGACAGATCCAGGGAAGTGTGTCAGCCAGGGCTGCAGTATGAGATTCCACATCAGCTGTGATCCCGTGTAGAAATATCTGAGTTAGTCCTTTGGCACATGAAGGCTCCACAGCCTGCGCAGGAGCTATAATAGAGTCAATAAATTCCTCGTCGTTACGAATGTCTTGCAGCGTTTCAATCCTCTTCTCGAGCTGTGCTACCTTCGCAAAGAGTAGCTCACACTGTGTGCAGCTCACTGATACTGCAGGGTTAGGAGACATTGTTCTGTCCGATTCTCTTTGTAAACAGGAGGGCTAATACCGTTTACAAATATATAATTAAAAGAAAAAGAATAAAAGAATAAAATTATATCCAAGACTTGTAGAAAGAAGTAGAATGATTTAAAAGCGAATAAAGCAATAAGCAGCAGGAGGAAGCAGGAGGAAGCAGAGACACGTCTGCACTCTTCAGAAGCAGGAAGTAGACTAAAATCACATTGAGAAGGATGTGAACAATAGATTAGCCCCAGAGGTATATATATATATATATATATATATATATTCAAAACCCCCATATTTTGTTAAGCGGGATCGCAATAATGTATAAAAAATATTAAATATAAAGAAAATCTCTAATCAAACAACAATTTCGCGACCCCCCCTGCAGTATCTCTGCGGACCCCCTGTTGAAGACCCCTGGATTAGCCAATTATTTTCTGCCTTTTTGCTCAGTTCACTGATTCTTATGGAAAGATGACAGGTCACAGCATCACTGGTGGCCTCACTAGTTCGTGTTGTAGTACTCGAGTCCAGGACTTGGACTTGAATCAGACTTGAGCATTCTCTTCTATGGTACCTCCTTTCCTAACTTACAATTACTTAGCACTACTTGACTACAACAGAGACTGTAATATTACCTTAATCTCACAGATGCCAGTTCCATGACAGTCACAAGTGACAATCCCATCAGGGGAGGACCCCATGTAGGGCCACTTGGGGTTCAGCCAAAGCCCACTGTCCATACATGAGAAACCTGCATGCTCCCGACCAATCAGCTTCTCATACGCTCCTCTGGCTTCTGCTTCATGTTTGCATCCATAACTGTAAACAATACACATGCACATGCAAAACATGAAAAGGAAATTATTACTTAGTATTGGATGTGTAGAGCCAGTTCAGTGATTTAAATGCCATTACCCTAACCCCTATACTTAGTCCTACTCCTGCATAACCCTGGCCTTATAACCCTATAACTAATGTTGACCCTTCAGGGCTGTCCATACCATAAATTAAGTATGAAAACAGTAAATGTTGAGCTTCATAGTATGGACTCTCCTCCCACTTCATAGAACACTTTTTTAGTTGCAGTTCTTAATGTGGACAGCATCAAACCCCAAATCTTACCTCTGCCTTACCCTAATTCAAACCCTAAATACCTTGTAGCAGCTTTGGTGAACTGTAATTCTTCTTGGTAGCATATGGCCTTGATCAAACTCCTAGATGGTTGCTGGGGATCGGTCTTAACACATTGACTCCCAAGTCACGTAAAACTACGTTTTTACTGCCCATGCGTTGGCTCCCATATGGTAAAATTACGTTTTTATGGTTTTTTTTATGGATTCTGAATCTATACATTCTAATGCACATTCTGTGTGATTTTTGTAATTATGTGATGAACAGAACTGACATAGATGGCAGTCAAAAACTGGTGTCATCATCTGGACATTTTGATCATTACGCCAATGGCTTTGCGTCAACTCAAGAACAATTTTGATAACGCTGCCTTGATTGTTGTGCATTTCCGCATTTTGTCCAATCGCACGTGTCGGTTTCCAGAGGGTGGCGGTAAAGTAACATAAACAAACAACAAGAAGGAGAAGAAGACACGCGACAAGACTAAAGGCGCTAGCATGGTTGCCGCGTCTGTCACGGCGGTGTCGCACCGTGATGTCAAAATGACGTTTCAGGCATGGCGCTTGCCTTGAAAAGACGGCGCAGCGCGTTGTCGTGCACTAGTCGATTTTTGTAACTTGGCGGCGCCGAGAACAACGAACCGGATGGACCGATGTGAGACCGGCTCAGTCAGGAGGTGCGTTTGTACAGCAGCTGTACGACACTGCAGTGAAACAGCACAGGGAGCACATAAAGTCTCAAAACTGGTGCACAGAGATTGGCAGAACTTTGGGGAAAGAGGGAGAGTTCTGTAAGAATGTGTGGAAGAAGCTACGGGACAGATACGTGAAGGCAAAGAAGAGGGCAGAGACTCTGTTGATGCCGGGGGCTTCAAACCTTCACCTCTATTAACTGAATTAAAAAATTAAAATGATCCAAAAACTGCAGCAGTATCATTAATTACAGTATTCTTGCTCTTGACAGCGGCATTGTTTTCTGCTCCACTTTCGTGGTTGTAGAGTAGCGGTAACCTTAACGTAGCAGCGCCACCTCTGTGACGGAGAAAATTGCAACGACTGGCGCATCGACTTGCGCCACTATACATGGCGGGCACGAAATTGTGACGTCATCAACACCGCTCGCGCAAGCAGACGCGGCAACCATGCTAGAGCCTTAAGGAGGCGGTCTTATGAACATGTAAACTCCTTTGACACAAGGACACGACGCAGATCCTCTGACCCGGATATGTATCTAAAGTGCGACAGGCTGAAAGAGCGCACGTTTCACAAAGCCCCGATATCTCAGTTTGTTTTTGATTTTGGTAAATACCCGCCTTGGTTTAGCTAAGGATAGCTCGCTAATGGCGGCACCTAGAGACACGCAGTTTTGACCCACAAAGAGTTTAAAGTCTCAGCTTTCAAACGAGCCATAACATGTTTCAGTGGCCCTATCACATAATATGCTGTGACTGTACAAAAAACGTCAAAAAATGGTTTAGAACGCTGGGAGTCTACGACATAATTCCGTAAACACAGCCGGTATTCAATGTGTTAAGGACTTGTTTTAGCTTAGAGACAGTTATCCGTCCAGCTCTCTGCCTAAACCAAATGACGCTTGCACTCTGACTTCGAGTTGCCCTCTCTACAGACTGGACCTGGGACAGGGTGAGCTCTTCCAGCTGGAAATCTTGGCATAGCTCTTCAAGGTCTTTGGGGGGTAGCTGCAGTGTCTCTGGTGTCCTGTATTCAAGTAACGTTTTTGGAAGCATGCTAGATATGGGGATGAAATCTTTGTAGTACGGCTCCCTAGCCATCAATGCTGCACTCCTTGGGAAGATTTTCTTCAAGGTATCAAAAAACCTAGCATAAGTTTCTGACCCTCTCTCTATTCTTGGTCATGGAAGTGATTTCCCAACCTTGTTCATAGTTGTCCTGCCATCGATGGAACAGTCAAGCTTTTTTGGGGGGGGGATTTTCCATAGGAGAAGTCAATCTGAGCTACTGGAGCAGCAGGAATCTGAAAATAAGTTGGCACAAAGAAGATCATTAAGTCCACATTTCTGTGGTCCATTTCTGGTTTGCTGTGAACGTGTCACCCTATCTTTTTTTTTAACATGTGATTGCATCAGCCACTTGCACTGCTCAGTTGTGCAGGAAGCTATATTTCTCATCTTAACCCCAGCTTCAACGGAAAACAAAACTGCCCCAACGTGAGAACATGATTCTGAAAGTCTGTGAATAGAATACACATTTTTTTTTTTAACCTCAAATACAATTTACACCAGGGACAACATGCAATCTATATCAGCACATTTTCAGACATGTATGCTTGTCTAGATGTGTATGTATGTGCAGTTTGTATTTATGTTTGTGTACATTAAATGTGTGATCCCTAAGCTACTTGGAAACTGAATGTCCCCCTGGGGATAAATAAAGTGTATATCTATATATCTATCTTTTGATGTATCACTTTACACTAATAAACATGTTTATCCCTTAAAGGTGGGGTATGAGATGTTTTCTGGAGCATTTTTTATCATATTGTCTGAAAACCTCCTCACGACCCCATTGCACCCACTAAAATAGAATGTTTGGGGAAAAAAAAAAATATTTTAGTCCATTGTAGAGGGTGTAGCAAGAGGAAATGTCTGATCAATAGAAGTAATGATGAGAGTTACTTCTATTGGATTCTGACACGCCAATCAACTTCGCTTCTCTTCATTCGCACGCTGACGCTGTTAAAGTCAGAATATAATTGAAAAAAATCTTCTCCTCACAAATAAAGCTCTTCATGACCAAACTCCATCATATCTTACAGATATCATAGATATTTTCCCAAGTAAACAAGTAAACCTGTAGTCTGAGAGCAAAGTGCTCTGTACAACTGAAGGTTTAGTTCAGTCTGAAGGCTCTGCCTCCCATTCTAAAAGTAGAATGGAAGGCATAACCTTCAGCTATCAGGCCCCTCTCTTGTGGAACCAGCTGCCAGTATATGCCCATGAAGCAGACACCCTTTCTACCTTTAGGATTAGGCTTAAAACTTTATTTTATAATAAAGCTTATAGTTAGAGGTGACTCCGGTGACCCTGAAACCCTATACAAATAAAATTGTAAGAGCTTGAATAAGGGCAACTGGACTTCTTTTTGGATCTTGAAGATGTTTAACCTCTCATCCGAAAGGCTTCTTCAGTTCTGAACTAGATAGTGGGGAGTATTAGTTTATAAGCAGAGAGGGTTGTTACAGTCACAAGTTACTGAATTCCCTGACCAAAATTCATGTCGATAGAGTCATTATCACCTCTGAATTGTCTACCTGTCTGAAAAGGGGAGTTTTGGTCACACTATCCAAGGTGTAAATGATTGTGAAACTGCTTGGGGAAGAGAGACAACGCTGCATTGTAGGTCCTGGGAAGGTGATATCTTAAACCGACTCCTTTGTTTTACCAGTTTAACATAGAAGGCTTCCTTGACTCCTCTCTCAAACGTCTGTCTTATCTGTCCAGATTGTGTACATTACTGTCCTCAAAAGACTTTCCCTATTCCTTGAGTTGTAAGTGCACTGCTGAGTCTTGACCGGAAGAGCTGGCTCTCCTATGTTGTGCCATGTGCTTGTGGAGCTGTTTGGACTCTCCTATAAAGAGGTCTGCACACTCTTCTCTGCACTGCACTGCACCCATTCACACCTTGGATCCTGTGACCAAAACTCGCCCTTTCAGGTACTTAGAAATACATACTCAGTGATACATGATACTCCCCAATATCTGTTTAGAACTGAAGAAGCCTTTTGGATGAGAGGTGAAATGTCTTCAAGATCCAAGATGTCCAGTTGTCCTTATTCAAGCTCTTATGATATCCTTCTTTTATCTGCATTTGTGGATGGTATGGCAAGCTGCGTTCACAGACAATGATTTATGGAAGTATTTCTCAGCTCTTGCAGTGATTTACATGACAAAACCGTGCATGTGCTTGGTTTTGTGCTTACTGTGCTACTCTGTCATCAAGGCTTTCTTGAAAGCTTATAGTTTCTGTATCCTGATCTTACCTCTGTTGGGTCTTGTCCATGCTTTCCTTTGGACTTTTGATAGCCTTCTTCTTCCGCCAATTCTTTACAGACATTTATCACTTTAAATCTTCTCACCAATGTGTCTTTTGATATTCTTTTCAAATCCTCAACTCTGTTCTAGATGCACATTTATCCCATGCAAAATATCAGTGGGAATGGCTCCAGCAGCTTATTTACTTCTCTATAAGAACCTCTTTATTTTCCCTCTTTCCACACCCTATTTCCCCATAACAATTTTCAGATTTATCAGCCTAGCATGAGCTCCCGCTGTCCTACTTTGAGCCTCTCTTCCTGCCTCCCCAGTAAAGATGGTGTTGGAAGAGGGCTGACCTTCTAAGGAAAAGTTACAAGCAGTTCTTACTTCAGAAGTCCAAAGGTGATTTTTATTCCCCATTAACTAATCTGAGAGATCAGAGAGCATTAGGATATATTATTAACCTGCACGCATAAGTCACATTGTGAAGCATCTCTTTTCCATGCAATCAGACACTTGAAAAGTACATCCATCCAGGTGTGTAGATGACAACTGTAGAGGCAAAAACTGTTTGCTCTATGGTGAGCAAGTAAAGAAAACAATGAGTCTTTTAAGATTTAAGGAATTTATTACAGAATGATAAATCAAACTAGAATGAACAACCAGCAATAGTCAGCAATGATCATCAAACAGAGTCAGAGACCAAGTCTCACCGCGCGGCCGAATAGGGTGCAGCCTCTCTCAACCTTGGGGGTTTCAAGAGTCTGGACAACCCAAAATCTGATAGTGCACATGAGTTGGCTTCATATAAAGCATATTCAGTGTTGGTTTTCAAGGAGAAGTAACCTATGCCACTTCTGGTTATCCCTTGGAGCAGACACCCCTCTCTTGGGTTACACACCTGACAGGGCATTGTAATGATTCTGTTGCTCGACAAACCTTCCATCCATCTAAGTGGCACTGCATAAACTATGTGCCAGGTTGTTCCCAGGTATAACATTTACATATACATAAAGGGGTGAGGTATTACTTGTAGGTGTCCCATACTGACAACAACTCAAGGCTGTCCTTTTACACGGAACATCTGAGTTAGATCTACCATCTGCAGCAATGTCCACATTTCAGACTACCAGAGCTCCATCTACAACTAGGTCTTAAGGGATATGCCAGCATGTATTTGCAAACTTATTTGAGGACAAATTAACAAATCAATTTCACTCTCTTGTAGGCAATTACAGAAGAGTTGCTTCTTAGAAGTTATGCCACGTCTATCTTGGGGGCTGTTTGGCCCACCAAACAGCTGAAGACTATTCCCATATGAAACAGTTTCTACAGCTGGTCTGTGGATCAAGCATCTGACTTCACACCTGTCAATAGTTTAGGATGGTCTGTATGACCCAGCCTTTGATCCTGGTTAAGACTGCACTCCTGTTATCACAAGTCTCAACTATAAGGCTTAGGAATATCAGTGACTTTTCTTCTGCACTCTTCCTGGATGTCCATCAGCAAAAATTTAAGTGCAATGGAACAAAGACTGAACTTAACCCCTTGTCCCAGTTCATGTCATGTCTTCTGTGACTGATGTATCCATAGCCACTTGTGCGAATTTTCTTCATTATTTTGTTGACAAAGTGGATTTTGTCAGAAAAGATACCAGTAATGTTATTTTGAGAAGAAATAAGGATCTACCTGTTCCCACCTCATTCTGCTGCGTTTGATCAGTTTGAGCTGGTTTCCCTCTCTTCTCTCTGTGATGTAGTGAAATCTCTAAAACCGACAAACTGTCCATTGGATATTGTCCCTGTCAAAGTGTTTTTTAATACTGTGGAGCCCAGTCTCCTGGTTTTTATTAACTCCTGTCTGAGATTAGGAACTGTCCCAGCTGTCTTTAAACATGCTGTCGTCAGGCCCCTTCTTAAAAAGCCAGTGTTGTCAAATTTTAGACCTGTTTACAATCTGCCCTTTCTTTCTAAGGTTTTAGAAAAAGTTGTTTTTATACAATTACAGTCCTTTCTTGAGGATAACTCTGTAATTGAGAAATTCCAATCTGGGTTCATGTCTCATCACAGTACTGTGATGTCTGCACTGTTAAAGGTGCACAACGATATTGCTTCGCTGTGGATGCCAAGTGCCCTGTTGTCTTATGGCGCATTTCCACTAGCTCGGCACGGCTCGGTTTGGCTGTGTTTCCATTTACAACCGAGTATCACTTGGTGCCTCCTCGACGTGGGCGGGGTCGTCGTAACACGGCTGCGCGACCAGAACAACAACAACAACATACGAGGAGGATAGCATGGAGGATAGCATGGAGGATAGCATGGAGGAAATCGAGGCGCTCGTGTTGCTGCTCACCCTGTGGCTTTTTGTCGCACAGAAGGCAAGAGAAGAGAGCCAGAGAAGACTCCTGGCCGCCAGACAAAACAGTATTGAAAAGTGACAACACTCATCGGCCAATCAGTGGAAGGCAGTCGGCTGACGTCACGTTTTAGTAACGCTTCGGCCCGCTTGGAACTAGGGCAGAGCTGATACGGAAAATATACTCGGTTGCAGGTACTGCGTGCTAGTGGAAACACGCAATAGCGCACCGAGCCGAAGCGAGCTAGTGGAAAAGCGCCATTAGTGCTGCTTGATCTCACAGCAGTCTTTGACACGGTGGACCATACAGTCCTCCTGTCACGTCTAAGGAATTATGTTGGCATCCACGGCACTGCATTGAAGTGGTTTGCGTCTTACTTGTCCAGTAGAACCTTTTCCGTTATGGTTGGTGACCTTTCCTCTTCCAGTGCTCCTGTCTCCTGTGGAGTCCCTCAAGGATCTATTATTGGCCCTTGGCCCTTGGCTCTTCTCATTGTAGATGCTACCACTTGGGTCAATTATAGCCAGGCACAACCTTTCTTTCCACTGTTATGCAGACGATTTACAAATGTATCTACCATTGAAGCCAAATAGTGACAGTGCACAATGTTCTTTGTTTAATTGTATTACTGATATTAAGCAGTGGTTGGCCCAAAATTTTCTTCATTTAAATTATGACAAAACTGAATGCATTGAATTTCGGGATACTGTGACAGCTGGCTTCGGCACCTTGTCTTCAAAGCTTAGTTCAATCGTCAGAAATCTGGGAGTGACCTTTGACAGTCATCTGAGGTTGGACAAACAAATTTACAATGTTGTCAGGACTAGTTTTTTCCAGTTGTGTCTCCTGGCCAAAGTTAAAATGGTTTTAAGTCGTCATGACCTTGAGAAAGCCATCCATGCCCTAATAAGTTCAAGGTTAGACTATTGCAATGCACTTTATGTTGCACTCTCCCAGTCTTCTCTCAGCAGTCGCCTTCAACTTGTGCAAAACGCTGCTGCCCGTCTTGTAACCAACTCTAACAGACGTGTGCATATCACTCCTGTTCTTAACTCCCTCCATTGGCTTCCTGTCCTTTATAGAATTGATTTTAAACTTTTAATGTTTGTTTTTAAAGCTCTTAACAACCTCGCCCCATCATATTTATCTGAGCTTTTAACAGTCAAAGTCAAAGTCAACTTTATTGTCAAATCTGTATACCTACAGGACATACACAGGATTGAAATTACGTTTCTCTCAGACTCAATAGTGCAGCGGTAACATTTAACTTAACACTTTAATACACAGCAAAAATAAACCATAGTAACCACCCAGTAAACAGTGACAGTAGAATGTGGATATATATACAAAGTCTCTGACATTGACATCAGAAGTAAAGTGGCATATGCAGAAGTAAGTAAAATAAATATATTTATGTGCAAAGTAAATGTAAAGGTCCTTGATGTATTCTTATGAATAAAATTATGGTATGCAGTGGATTGGAGTAGTGCAAATATAAACAGTGCAATCCTGGTAGAGCTCTGAGGTCAACAAATCAATTTTTGCTGGAAGTGCCCCGGTCAAAATACAAACACTGTAGTGACCGAGCCTTTTCCGTCGCTGCCCCCAGACACTGGAATAAGCTCCATGTCAAGCTGCGTCTTATTTCTAACCTGGGCCTCTTCAAATCTAGGCTAAAAACCTACTTATTTAGGATTGCCACCTCATTTACCTTCTCAAATGGGAGACTGAGGTATTCCAAAGCCAGCCTAGAGTTATAAGAGAACTGGTCTTTGAGTACTCTAGATTAGGCTGAACCGGATCAGACCAACAATGTTAATCTTTCAAAAGTTTCAGCAATGGCTTTTTAAAGGTTGGTGTATACATCATCTTCATCACCTAAATGAAGAAATAAATTGATAAATAAACCATGATGAGTCATTTCTCGGGTACCTATATTTACCATGTCAACAAGAGGTGGAACTGATCCCTCTTTGACTCAAATTCTTCAGTCCAGCGTTGAACTAGAAGTTCTTAAAACAGACTAATAAAAGTTGTCAGTCTTTTGTCAACTCTTGCTCAAATATAGTTTATCTACTGTGCACTTCTATCCTATGAGCCAGCCTAATATATGCTCCCTAGAAGAGAAAAAAGGGATTTTTCCACAGCCCCTTTAAGTCACATAAAGGTGACAGTGTATGATTCATTGACAATCAGGGGCAAAATTATGTATTATTCTAAATGACCAAAAAAACCAGCTGTTTCATGGTGAAACTAGAGTCTTTAATTTGAGAATCAAGGAAAGCACACACTGACCAGAATTAATGTTCATTTCACCAACTTATCTTAAAAAAAAGAAGAAAAAAAAGGGGACCTGGTGACCAAATCAAATCAATATACGAAGAGAACTATTGTACAGAGAGTGCACCCTGTCTCTTCTTTGAACCTTTTAAATTCACATTCAAAACACCTTTTTGTCCAAGAACACTAATGTTACGCCCTTTTACACAGCCCAAGAAAACTAATCATTACCATAATAGCCCAATATAAACCTGCTGAGCTTCAGTAAGCATCATGTTTTCAGTCCGACACCCCATCCTGACTGAAAGTGAGCGAGCGATAAAAAGTGATTAGAATGCGTACTTTTCAATCAGCCTGTCCTGACATGCCGCGAATGATGTCGCTCCGTCCTGCGATGAAGCTGAGCCCTGGACGACATTTCGCAGCGGCGTCCCGCCCCTAAACACTTCTTATTGGTAATTTGATTTCTTCTTATCGATGATTTGATTGGTTTGAATTCTGAACCAATTGAATCACTGGCGACAAAATCATCACGCTGCATATGGCGAAATTTCGCCATCGTGCACCAGTCGAAATTTGTAACTTGGCGCACACAGAGAACGACAAAGCGATTCGAAAACAGGCTGACGTTTGTGTCATGTAAAATACTTTGTGCAATTTTTTGTAAATAAATGATGTCGTTAGGAATTTTGTATCGTTTCATTCACTAGAAACGGCTTTGAGTATTATGAAAAGCGCTATATAAACCTGATCTATTATTATTGCATCCTGAAAGGCAAAGATAATTCCCAAGTGTGTTCATTGAAGCACACTATTTCATAACAAACAAACAAAGAAAAGGTAACACAATACAATTAAAAGCCTATAACAAGTACTATAACAGACTATAATGGTGATAACACACCTATTGAAACTTCACCTTCTGCAGACTCATCAGCTATTGTGCAAGTAATCTTTCCCTTTTGTTGCCTTGTCGCCGGAAAGGATCTAAACAGCATTTCATCTTCTAGATACTGCAGCAGTATCATTGATGACAGTGGCATTGTTTTCTTCTCCACTTTTGTTGTTGTAGAGTAGTTGGCGGTAACCTTCACGTAGCAGCAACACCTCTGTGACGGAGAAGATTGCAACTACTGGCGCATCGACTTGCGCCACGAAACCGTGATGTCATCAACATCGCTCGCGCGAGCCATCACAACCATGCTGGGCCCTTGACGCCGACAGCAGCACCATCATTCCTGATATTATACCGTGGTCGTGTGTTTCGGTGAAATATTTATTGAATCATTAGTTTAACATTGTTAGAATTACCCCACTGTACAATTTTAAAAAAAGTATTTACTTGTACTAACTTTTAAACAGACTTAGGTGGGGGTGTTTTTCTTTGGTAAGCTAAGACCTTGACTGCGGTCACTTCAAGTTTGCCCTCAAATGTCTCGCTGTCACAGCATTATTTTTTGTCTTTAAGCTCAGTACTTATGCTATGCTCTTGTGGCATCAGATTGCAAGCTGAATCACAAGAAACGGGAACTTTCAGAAGCAAAGTGATGCATCCTTGGTTATCCTAATAAAGGGCTTGAAGTAGCCTAACCATGCTTGCTCCCATCTGGGTTGGTGAATTGGTTGGTTCGGTCAGCTGCCTTGGGCTAAGATGAATTTATATTAACGAAGAAGACAGTTTCGAAACAGTAAATAACAACACAACAATTTTTTATATTTTCAGTTGACTTTACTCCTTGACTGAACACATCAACATATTTTTATATTAAAAAAACAAAAAAAACAAAAAAAACAGCATCCTCAGATGGTGAAAAAAACATTTCAATAGAACATATTTTCAATTTTTTTTAAGGTATGCTTAACACCCCCCCACCCTCACTCCCACCCACCCAAAAGAGAAGCAATCATTAATAAACACAAAATAAATTGAAAATTACAAAATTACATATAGTACAGGAATAGTCATACCATAGAAAATTTCAAGGGATTAAAATGACCAGGGTAGAGTCTACTTTACATATTGTCAACAAAACTAATAGTATTTCAAAATATGTCAAACAAGAAACAATCCTGCCCAGCTTTGTCTGTTTTCAAATAATATCTAACCACTTTGATCATAGATTTACAAACACTTTCAAGAAACTAGGGATAGTTTCTTGAGTACAAATCACTATAGCAGAACTCAAACTATACACATCAAAAACTCAGGACAAGTTATCGGTCATAGTAACACCAAGCAAGCGCTTTTTAAGTATGCAGCAAGGACTAAAATGAGGATCTACCCTTTGAGTACAAGAGGAGGTACACAATCAAACGTAAGGCATTAAGGGATTTCAAATTACCTTAGCTATATAGGAAAGGTAAGGTAGACGGTATGTTGGAACCATTAGTGAGAGGACCTTGCGTGTGTCTGTTGATGTTCCTCCAGCAAGTGAGGAAAAGCAAAAGCTTTGTCACATTCTGTGCATTCATATACAACTTCCCCAACATGACTCTCTTGGTGATGCTTAAGAAGAGACCGCTGGCTGAATGACTTGTAACACATGTCACAGCGGTACTCTCCAGCATGCAGTCTCATGTGCAAAGACAATTCTTGGGCTGTGTTGCACTTGGTGTGGCACTGGGCACATTTGAACTTGGTCTCGACTACATGAACGACGGTGTCAGCGGTCTCTTTTAGTCGATGTCTACCCTCATGCTTTTTCAGATATCGCATCTTAGCAAATGTTTTTCCACAGCGCTCACATTTGAACTGCTTCCCATCCATATGTTGTTTGTTTTGATGCTCCAAAAGACCACTTTTGGAGGAAAACTGCATCGAGCAGTCAAGACACTTGTACAGGTCCTCTCCTGTAACATCAACCTCCTCCTCCTCTCCGACTGCCTGATGAGTATGACTCAAAGTTAATCGGTTAGGATTTTTACTTTGGTTTCCTGCCAGCTGTTGCCTGGAACAACGGTGACGTCGGAAAGCATCACCCCCCAAAAAACTTTCTCCACACTCCGTGCATTCATATTCAGCAGCTGTTGTCAACTGACACATGTCATGCTCTTTGAGCTCCCTTCCTGAGGGGTGAAGTTGATTTTTTTCTTGGGTGGGAGTTACATCAGGATGTGTGGGAAAATGGAGAATCAGTTCTGTGGGAGTGGAAAAACACTGATGGCAAACTGGACAGATGAAACCGTCTGACGGCTCTCCTTCGTGTTTAACTCCTGCTGCAGTATTAACATGGCTCTTGAGATGACTGAGGAAGTGCTGAGAGGAGGAAAAACTGCTGTTACACTGATTGCATGGGTACTCGCAATTAGACCATGATGGCTGATGGGTATTCCTGTGCTTCTTCAAATGAGACGGATGAAGAAAGTGTTTATTACAGTCTGCGCAAGAGTATGGCCGCTCTATGGCTTCCATGCAACCGTGCTCAGAGAGCTCCTCTGGGTCTCTGTAACGCTCTCTACAAACACCGCAGCGGTATTTAAATTCTGTGGAGTATACGAATGAGCTTTCGGACTGTTCAGGCTCTCTTGAAAATGAAGGTGAGGGGTAGTCCCCTGCCTTGGAGTGGCTTTTCCGATGCTCAGCTCTACTACTCTTGGACTGAAACACCCGGCTGCATATATCACATGGGAAGCTCTCTTCACGGTGGGTAGACATATGCTCTGCTAGCTGTGTAGGTCCCGCAAAACTGAGGTGACACTTGGAACAACGGTGTGGACGACTCTTGCCATGAGAGTGCTTATGTTTCCGCAGAGCAAAGAGTGAGACAAACCCCCTGCCACATGTTTGACACTGAAATTCAGACTTGTGCATTCGTTGATGCTGCTGCAGCTGGGATGCGTGGAAAAAACATTTACCACACTCTGCGCATTCATGTGGCTTTTCACCTAGGTGGCACAGCTGATGATCCTCGAGACTTTCCGATGTTGGGAACGTCTTGCCGCATACATGGCATGGGAAGTATGGTGCAGAATCAGAGTCGCTATCGCTGCCATTCATTTCATCTTCATCACTTTCACCAGTTGTACTTACATGACTGCTAGACTGCTGGTCATTGCTGCCCCTTTTCAGCAACGCACTCCCGAGATCCTTCCATTCGTTTGGATGCCATTTCTTGTAATGTCTACCCAGGGATTTTTTCACTGCATAGACTTTGCTGCAGAACTGGCAATAATATACATCATCTGCATGATCCGCACTGTAATGGTCACATAAGGATGGCCTTGTAAAAAACCTTTGCTTGCACAGTTTGCAGGAAAAAGGCCTATTTGCATTATGCACTGTGCTGTGTTTCATGAGATCAGATGTGGTAGGAAACACTTTGGAGCACTCATTGCAAGAGTATTTTTGGCTACTTCCATGCAGCTTCATATGTTTCTCAAGGTTTGCTTGACTAGAGCACACCCGCCCACACTTGGTGCACGTATTACGCTTTCTCTCTTGTTCCTCTCTTCCGTGGTCTTCGAGGTGACTAATAAGCATCAAGCCATCCGTGAAGCTTTTGTCACATTCAGAGCATTGGTATTGCACGGTTTTCTTCTCTATGTTTGAGCCACTTTGTTCTCCTTCGGAACATTGCGGTGATTCGTCTTTTAACTCGGCTTCATGAGAGAAGTGTGTCTGCAAATCCCCAGTGCAAGTTGTCTCAGGCTCTTCTTTGAATACAACTTTAGAGTCATTCAGCGCAAAATCAATCTTTGCTTTCAAAGGAACATCCAGCTGCTTGGTTGAACAAGGTCTACATTTCCTATAGTGATTTCGGAGAACAGTCTTATTCCAGAAGCCCCTACTGCATGCTTTACAGCTAAAAGGATGCTCTGTCGCGTGTACACGTTGATGACCAACCAGTCCAGCTTTATTAGTAAAGGACATGTTACACTTTTGGCAGACCAACTGGTTGGAGGCTCCACTCTCCTGAGTTGTAGCTGGTTTACAGATCAGATTGGCATGATAATTAGGCTCCTCTCCAAAACTTTCATCCACTGGCTCTTCTTTTATTTTTGGTATATTGGACAGAAGTTGTTGTAAGGGAGCAGCTGACGCCGGTGGATTAATTGTTTCCAGCTTGTGTGTGCTCAAAAAATGCTCTTGAAGCTGTGAAAATAGCAAAAATCTGGAACTACAGTATGCACAAGAAAAGCCTTTTGGTGGGCTTGAAGAAGTTGGTTGCTGGTTTGGGGAAACTGTTGGTGAGCCTTGTCTTACAGTGCAGATGTTTTTGTGACTTTCAAGCTTGTGTTTTGGGAAAAATCCTCCACATCTGTCACAGAGAACTCCACTGTTCTGTAGTTTCTTGGTGCACTTTAGATGATGGCGCTGCACATAATCTTTCCTTATAAATCTTTCTCCGCAATACTCGCAGGAATACGGCCTCTCTCCTGTGTGTAGACGGGTGTGAATATTTAACTGCCAGCTGTTTTTGAAAGCACGGGGACAATAACCACATACATACTTGAACTTCTTGTTTAAAAGAGGTTGGATCCTCAGTAGGAGTCGATTCCTTATTCCATCGAGTGGTCTCGTCACATTTTCTGTTGGCTGATTAACTCCCAGTGGCAGAGAAGCATTCGTTTCATCAGGTTTCTGATTTCTGCACTTCCTCATCTTCTTGTGCTTTTTCAGAGTTTTTTCATGAGAGAAAGAAGCGCCACAACGTGTGCACTTGAATGCCTTCGTAGCATGGAACATGGTGAAGTGTCTGGAAAGTTTAGACTGGGTCGGGAAGCTTCTCAAGCAGACCTCACAGTGAATGGACTCCTGCTTTTCGAGAGGCTTAGTGCCAAACTTGCTTTGCCAACCCTTGCCAACGTCATCTAAACTTATTTTGGGGATTCTGATCTCCAGTCGCGTCTTTTTAGCTTTACAGCGGCCCTGGTGCACTTTCAGATGGTCATACCTCGAAAAGCAGCTGTCGCAGGATTTACAGCGATATGGCTTCACTTCGTTGTGTGTCAAAATGTGACGCCTCAGGTTTCGTGCCTTGATAAAACTCTTGGTGCAGAATTTACACTTGTACTCAGATTCCCCCTGAGGTGAGTGCTTTTGGGTCGCCTCTCTAAGGGAGTCCATTTTTGCTGCAGCATCACTTTTGACGACTTCTGACTGTTCCGCTGTAGACAACCCATCACAGAAAGCTTCATGCTGCAAACACAATGTCTGACTTCCAAATCTGAGTCTACAGTGCATACAAGCATAGGGTTGCACACCAGTATGTGAAACAAGATGTCTCAAGAACAATGATCGGTACCTGAACTTCTGTGTACAGTAAGGGCATTTAAACCGGAGCAACGGAGTTGCTTTGGACTTTGAAGGTGTTCCATTGTTGTTTTCACTTGCTTGTGAAGGGCTTTTCATAAAATTGCCAGATTCATCAAGAATGGAGAGGTTTGCCTTTACATTACAGGTCAATTTATGTTGACCTATTTTATTAGGTCCAAAGTACTGCCCGCATCTTGAACACAGAAGCAGAGATTTTTTCCTGTGGGCAATGAGATGCTTATGCAAACGGTCCTTTTTATAAAATCTCCTTGGACAGATGTCACATGCATGTGGTATCTTCATCCTATCGCTGGATTCTTCTGTGATGGAATGACTAGTCTCTGGAGGCAAACACTTCTGAGAGTGAAGTCTGAGAAACATGGTGCGATAAAACTGTTTTCCACAGTTGGTGCAAGAAAAGGATTTGTCTCCTGTATGTATGACCATGTGACGCAGCAAATAGCGGCGATTAGAAAAGTTCAGCTTGCAAAATGGACACTGGTTTAAAGAGGACCCCGATATGTGTGTAAGACAGTGTTTTCTTAATATATGGGGATCATCAAAAACTTCTTTGCATAAGGAACATTGCACCTGCTTTGGTTCATTCTGCTCTTTCACAGTTTCCAAGGACTGCTGTGGCTTTATTGGAGTTCCCTCCTCTGGCTCATGAGCCTTCTTGTTCTTATGAGGATGGTTTTTTAGATGTCTAAGCAGGTGTGCAGGGTACTGGAACTGTGCTGGACAGTCTGGGCACTGCAGCACTCCCTTTTTGAGGTGGGAGCGCCTGTGCTGGAGCAGTTCTCCAACAGTTGGTAGCATCTTTTTGCAGACTGTGCACTGTATACTTTTCTGGTGAACAATTCTATGACCCATCAGATGCGCGCGTTTCTTGAATGCCTTTCCACATTCAACACAGTGGTAAGGTCTTTCACCACGGTGATTGTGCTCGTGCCTTTTCAAGGATGATGCCGTGGTGAAACATTTTCCACAAAAGTGACAGCTCAGATCAGGATTTTTGTTTTCTTCGGCCGTTTCTAATTGATCAATGCTCTCCTCAGTCTTTGTACTACTTTCGGTCTTAGACATGAAAGGGAAAACTGAATTCTTATATTTGACCACATTTCCAGTGAGTTTTAACAACTCATGCTTTTTCATATGTCTGTATTTCCCAGAGGCATGACAAAAAACTGCTGGGCAGTGATTGCATTTGTAACGAGGAACTGACTTGGGAGGAGTCAAAGTTGGGAGTGCTTGTTTTTTTGGTTCATAGTCTTTCCACTGTGCTTTCTGCACATTTGCCTTTGACTGAGCATTCTGCACCTCTTCTTTTGCTTGTGGTTTCTGCACATTTTCCTTTGACTGAGATTTTTGCACATTGTCCTTTGACTGGGGTTTCTGCACATTTTCTGTTGACTGAGGTTTCGACACAGTTTCCTTACTCTTTTGCTTTCCAGTCTCTTGCCATGACTTTGCCCTCTCTTTTGCAAGCCGGTTAAGACATTCTCTCAGGCAAATTACTTTAATATGTCTATATCGGTTGGATGTTAATGTGAAGGCGGCTTTGCACAAGGGACACACATATTTGTTCCCAACTTTTTCCTTGCCACCATAGATGGCATTTCTGACACAGTCCCGCAAATGTCGAGCCCGGTTGTAGGAGTACTTGAAAAGCCGTGGACAAATAGGACATTTATATTTTGCCCGTACCTCACTTTTCACTTCTGGAGTGTACCCACTACTGTCATTTGTGGTGGACTGATCTGATGACACACACACTTTCTTTTTCTTGTGCACGCTATAAATGTGCTTTTTGGCCTTCTTTGCAGATGCAAAACTTTTACCACATATATGACACAAATTTCTCCTGGAAATGTCAATGAGCCTTACGTAACATTTCTTCATGCCGTCATCTAAAATCTTTTGCGGTACAACTTTTTGTGGTGGGGTTTCACTTTCACCGGCATGAGCATCTGGACTTTTAACTGGCAGTTGGGGCAACTTGCATCTTCCAGGTATAATTTTGTGCCTCCGCAGGGTACTAGGTTGTGAAAAATACGAGCCACATTCATTGCACCTAAATGGTGTTTTGCCAGTGTGAGACCTCATATGCTTGACGTAATGAAGTATTTTTGAAAATATAAGTCCACACTTACTGCACTTGTGGCGACCTTGGAATTTCCTTTTCTTTTTTGGGATGGAACTGGTAGAGAGCTGAGGGCTTTCTTTGATCTCGGTACAGAAATGCTTCTCCCCGTGTTCATTGTCTATCAGATAAACGTTGCAAGCCTTGCAAAACGTAAAACTGAGCATTGGATGGCAACAATAGTGGTGTTCAATTAGATCATCGACTTTGCGAGTTGTGTGTTGGCAATCCGTGCAACGGTAGGAGTCCCCCTTTCCATTTGCTGACTCTGAAGTGTTCAATATTACAACGGGTTGCAGCAATTCTCTCATTTGTAAAGATGACTTCAGATGAAGCGCCGCTCCCTCCAAATGGTCCATGCTGTCCTCGGAAGGTGTGGTCGCAGTTGTTTCTCCAAGCGCAGCATTCATTTCGTCAGAGTCACAAGAAGAGTCTTCTCTTGACAGAGGTTCACCATACAGCAGGTCAGGCATCGACTGGTCTTCCACGAAGGAGTCCAAGTCTTCAAAAGACTCTCTTGCATTTTCAGAAACGCCTTCAATAAGAATTTGTGGTTCAATACCCTCATGTAGCGACTGGAGCTGATCTGGTGGGGATATTGTATTCTTATTCCCTCCTGGACTGATCAATTCTTCAGCACGTGGATTTATGTTGAGCCTTGAGGTGTTTGGATGTAAGGGGTCCTCTAAACTATTGGAAATACTTTGCTTGTTACTGTTAGTTACCAAAGCTTGACGATTACGTTCTGAATTTGCAGGAGATGCTATACTTGTCCTCTCTACTGGAGTTGCCCATTCCTTTGCAAGACATCGGTGCATGCCTGTGTTTGGGCTGTTAGATTGCAAGCGAGATTTGAGTTTAGTTCCCACGCTTTGTTGATTTTTTTCACTTGCATCAGAGGAAAGACTGTCACTTTTGACACTGGGGCCACTAGATTCTGGATCTGGAGAGGCATTGGGAGTTGTCCTGTCCGGTAGACTTGTTTCCATTTCTTGACAGGGATGTATGCTTGTACCTGAACCATTTGGTTGTAAGCAGGATTCTGGACAATTTGCAACCCTTTCGATGTTCTCATCATGAATATCAATAGGGGCACTACAGTCTGGATCTGGAGAGAAGGTTGGGGCCATCTTCTCCAATAGGCTTATTTCCATTTCTAGACTAGGATGAATGTCTGCGCTCAACCCATTTGGCTGTAAGCACGAATCTACATGAACAGCAGCATCTTGACAATTTTCAACAGCAGAATTCTTAGCAAGTCTGTTATTTGTGTCATTACAATCTGAACCCTGGGAAAGCTTAGTCATCTTTGCTTCCCCGGTCAATTCTTGATCCATCTGTGATTTGTAATCCGCACTTGTACTGTGTGATTGTAAGCCAGATCCTACACGACAAGCAGCATGTTTGTCCTCATGACTACTTTCTTTATCAATACTTATGTCAGTACTATAGTCATTTGGCTGCAAGCAGGATTCTGAAAGGTTAGCAACACTGGCATCACTTAAATGATCATCACTCATTTCACCATGGCTTTTATAACTAGTGTCCTGGCCTAAAGTTTCCGGTGAACACTGGTGTTCAGGTAACTGCAGGCTGGATTTAATGCCGTGACTGTTCATTAAAGTGCTTTCACTCGGTTCATGACTAGAATCTTTAGAGCTCATCTCCTTGATAGCTGGTGGATAAGAAGATTGGGAGGTGTTTTTCTGGACTTCCCTCTCTTGACACTCAGTTTCCAGATTTTCAACTCCATAATCAGTGGGATCGGGAATTGAGAATGCAGTCTCATCGGTAATCTCGTTCTCCAATGAACCAGATTCTTCTCTTACCCTTTTAAGCACCTGGCTTTTGCCCAACGCATATTCGGTCACATTTTTACCATAGGTTGAGTTTTCATCTACATAATGTTGGTCAGTTTCAAATCTAGCTGGAGACGCTGACGTGAGCAGCTCCTCCTTGACAACTGGATTCTGATAGATTCCATCTCCAATCAAGTTCTCAGCCAATGAGAGGTCTGGATATGTACATTCTTTAAGATTTCTCTCCATATGCTCCTTTTGTTTCTGATTTTGAAAACCATCATGATCATATTGATTAAATACAGTCTCACTTTCTGTAGTTGCCACTATAGAAGAGGTAGTAGAGGACTGTTCGTGTCCTGCATGAGATTTGACTGTTTTTTCTGGACTTTCGATTTTGTCTTGCACACATGCAACTTTGTTTAGGTCTATGTTTTCTCCTGCTTTCACATTAGATGGTATAATTACATTAGTCTCTGACATATTACCGCACAGGCCATCAGTCAGGAAAGTCATATTTCCAGCCTCACTAAAAAAGCACTCCGAGGAGCTGTCTTTTGAAAGAATGTCATTTTTTGATTTCGGAAATGAGTCACTTTCCATGAATTTACACGAAGGCCTTGTTTCACTTGTATCTGTATCTGAACAGCTGCTGACATCGGAGTAGTTCCCAAGACATGATGTAGCTAGAATTTCGCAGTCTTGCTTAAGTCCTTGTAAATCTGGTGCAAAAGATGAAGGAAAAGATTCAGATGTTGGTAATCCATCTGTGGCAAAATCTGGGAAATCACCGTTTTCGCATCTTTGCAGGTAATCCTTTTCCAGTTGTTCTCCATCAGCTTGCCATTGCACGTCACTGCAGTACCTTTGATAAACGCAGTCTGAACTGGAATTTTCAATACTGGGATTCGTGCAAAAGCTTGTGTTGAAGTTTGAGTTTGGCACAGGGGCTTCTTGCAAAGCCGCTGTGCTTGAGAAAACATGATGTCCAATGAAGCCATCTGTATGCTGGGAAAGGGCTCCCTCCGACTCCGATGTCCTTAGAGTCCCAGGATCCGATGACAGAGACGGGAGATTCTGGAAATATGAATCCCATCCATGAGCCATTCTCTGCATGGACTGGAAATTAGGGTTTGCTGCAGCCACTCCTGAAAATAGACAAGAAGCATCAAATTATTAAAGAAAAATTGGAACCAATACCTTACCAAATGAGAGGTTGAGAAAATCCTCACCTTTTCTTGGACATACAAGCACGATCCGGAATGACCTGAGTTACATCTGATTGGGAAACTGTAAACAAATAAGCATTAAATATTATTATTACTTTGTATATTCTACAAGCTACAGAATATTCAAATTTATATCAGGAAGTAGACACTTTGTGTTGTAGATTTAATTTCAAACAAATTTAAAAAAAAGTCATACCGACAACATGAAAATATGTTTAGTTTCAGAGGTATTTAGAATCCATTTAAGGCAAACTAAATGGCATGGACAGATTTCAGTAAGCTCATCTTAGGACCCATGAGATAAAACGAAGAAGCACAATGGCCTAAATAATGTTTATGAAAAGTCTTTGTGATTTCCAATTTACTTTAACTGAGTAATTGAGCAAATAGGTCCTTATGTCCTCTTTGCTGGGCAACAGCTAAAACAGCTTTAGAGGTCCTACAAAAAGATGACCTGAAATGGTTGCCCATAAGAGGGAATATCCAAGAAACAAATCCAAAAACACCTGAAGAAAGAGAAAAAAATGCTTGAGATTCTTCTGCCAGCAGTCTGGTAATGATCATGATGTAAATTAATGAAGTGGTTGTTCTCAAAATAAACAACTCCAGCTGACTTATTATCCATATCTCTCTTATCATCTATGGAATTACAGTACATTCTTTTCCCTCACATTTGCACATTCAGTAAAAAAAAAAAAAATGACAGAGGAGAAGGAAATGGGCCAGTGTGCTCGTGTGTCTCCACAGGCAGGATTCGCACACCTCTGTCAGGAAAATTTCCCTCCAACATGTATTCACTGAGCAACAAAATGGACAGGCTATACTTAAACAATTGAGAAAAATAACAAAAACATAGTTCAAGACAGTACTAGATTTTGTGCTGCAGCTGGAAGCTTTCCTATTTTTATTTATTTTTATATCGCAGACTGCAACACAGAACCTTTAAGGCTGGTGAAATATGTTTCTATACTTAAACGGGTTGGAGTACTGATGGGACAACTACTCGCACTCAGTGGGTCGACATGATGAGATTGAATCGATTATAGCTATAGTTGGGTTATGCTCCTTATTTGAGCAAGGGTAATTATCCTTGGATATATGGCGTTGAATGAATCGAATCATTGGCACAAAGCATGTCATACCCCGGTACGATAGGTGGCGCTGTACCCGTTTCAACTATTGCTAATAAAGCCACTTCCGGTTGACCGCTTCACCACCACCAACAAACTCAGGCATTCGAGAAAGATGGCGAACGAAGGGCAAGATGAAGCTACGTCCCTCTACATTTTCGTTTGTGATGAGCTTGCTTATTGCATAAACGAGATGCACAACGGCGCATTCTCCATCGCGTTGTTTGTTTTTTTCCAATGGCGGCGGCAACAACAATAATATAGTCTACTTTGACTTCCGGTTCACGATCCTGGGAAAAAATTTCAAGCATGCGCAGAACGCAAAGTCCAATTCACCACATGCTTCACCGTCTACAAGCACGTTTAGTGTGACTTTCAACTGAGTTATCTCGGGGTCTTAATCTGATCGCGAGTAACCCGTTCCGATCCAATTTTTTGGCAAATTAAGGTGTATACAAGAACTTAATAACTCAGTCTTATTGTAATTTAGCCCTTAATCCGATTTTTACAGTGCCAAGTAACCTCACTGAGTGTTTCTCCCACTGACCCCACTGACTGTTTCTCTATTCAGGTTCTTCTTTTCCAGGTGTTTGGACATTACTGTCTGGGTTGTTCTCTAAACAGCCACAAATGATCTTGTTGATGTCATAGTGGCTGCCATGTCCTACATCCGCTTCTGTGAAGACTGCTACATCTCATCACAAACCAGGGTGATTTGTGACGAGGAACCCTGGTTCATATAGCCTAGCAAGCCAGACCCGTACAGCAAAAAGCTGTACAGGGGTCTAGTGACGCTGGATAGCAGTGTGGGCGGGATAAACGGTTGTCTGTCAAGTTGCCTCAACGCACACTCAACGCACACTCAACGCCACGCAATAGGATGGCGCAACAACCAATCAGAGCGATGAAGAAGGATTACGTAGTCAGCGCGACGGACCAACGGAGCAAGCTGGTAAATTAAACTTTTACCGTACCCGGTGGGCAAAACTCCGAAAACGTCTTTTAAAAAAAAACAAACAAAAAAAAACTTAAGTGCAGTTATCTGTTCGTCTCGCAAAGAAAACTGTATTTCTAAATTTTCTAGACTCGCTGCCAAAGCCACATCGAAAGACTGTTGGCTGGGCGCAGCCATTGTTTACCTCTCTCTGGAACTACACACTGAAACATCGCACCTCTGTCGTCACTATGTAGCCCGGCCTCCGACCCCGCTCCTCACGATTTGATTGGCCCGATTAAGTTTCGATTTGCAGCCTCGCAAAACGACCACAAGTGACTAGACTAGCCCCGGAGCAAATTCAATTTGCGGTCGCTAGGGGTGTCTAGATTTCTAGGCTATGGTTCATAGCCAAACAGCTAAGGTCAGAAAAGATGGACGCTTTCAGGGAACAGAGATAGGTTTAAAACACCTAAATAGGTTCATCAAGATGGAGAGACTGATTAAAGGGCTCTATTCTGAGAAACGGAATCACCAATTCTCAACAGGTGATTCTGCTCATCTTTGGAAGAAGAGGAGTAGGAAGAGCTTTTAAAACTTTACATTAAGTTGGCATAGCAGAACATGCCACCAGTCGGCTGACTGCACAAAGTCAGCTTGCGATTTGTGTAAGAACAAGGCTTTGTGGGGCTGATCCACCTGTGTTTGGCATGTGAATTATGAGGGGAACAGCAGTGTAACGAGGACGTCTTTGTTACATAAGGTGCAACCGACATGTGAAAGAGGCCACTGTATCTCTATCCACCCTGAAGCACTTTGCTGAAAAGCTGTCTCTACTCTTGGCAGCCATTTTAAACAACGCCATTGGGGATGTGTCAAGAACCAGACTGACTCAAGTCATCCAATATTATCTTATTTCTTAAAAGGCAAGACCCATAGGACCCATAAAGCTGGATTTACAGTTGATGTGCCGCTCACGGCGCAGCCGACCTGTGACGTCAAAATAACGTTTCAGGCCTGGCGCTTGCCAGCGCGTTGTCGTGCACCAGTCGACTTTTGTAACTTGGCTGCGCCGAGAACGACAAACCGGATGGACCAATTTGAGACCAGGCTCAGTCAGGAGGTGCGTTTGTACAAGCAACTGTACGAAACTGCAGTGAAACAGCACAGGAACCACGTAAACTCCCAAAATTCATGGACAGAGATTGTGGAGAAAGAGGGAGAGTTCTGTAAGAATGTGTGGAAGAAGCTACGGGACAGATACGTGAAGGCAAAGAAGAGGGCAGAGACTCCAAGTGGTGATGCCGGGGGCTTCAGAACTTCACCTCTACTGACTGAATTGCCGTGGCTCACGAACTTCGTGAAACACAGAAACACACTAAGCATTTCATCTTCCAGATAATGCAGCAGCATCATTGATGACAGTGTTCCTGCTCTTGACAGCGGCATTGTTTTCTTCTCCACTTTCGTGGTTGTAGAGTAGCGGTAACCTTCACGTAGCAGCGACACCTCTGTGACGGAGAAAATTGCAACTACTGGGGCATCGACTCGCGCCACTATAAATAGCCGGCACGAAATCGTGACGTCATCAACACCGCTCGCGCTAGCAGACGCGGCAACCATGCTAGAGGCTTAAGACTACAGAACTGTTACCCTGACCGGTGCAGGCAGAACAACTTGGAGCTTAACACTTAAAAAAAAAAAATAGTTGAGTGGTGGACTTCAGGAAGAACCCAGCCCCACATATCTCCGACACCCTGTGAGATTCCATAGTTGACACTAGGGATGTAACGATGCATCGTGGCATGATTAAAAACCAGTATAAATGGGTTACAATTTGCATGGGCTGACAGAAAAAAATTAATCGTAAATGCGAGAGGAGACTTTTTTTTTTTTTTTTTTTTTAGAAATTAGGTTATGTTATCTTAAAAAAAAAAAAAAAAAAAGTCACTGGTTGGCGATTCATTTGTTCAACGCGCCCGTAGGAAACAACTTTGAAATAGAGGATGCACTGAGTGGTTTTAAGTCACCTGTGTGGCAGCATTTTGGATTCCCCATATACACAAATACAGCCGGTGAGAAATGGACAGACAAAACCAAAACAGCAAGAGACTGCTATCATATACTGGCAACACGAGCAACATGCATTAGCATATTAGCTGCCACCACAGTGCGAAGCAAAGTAACATTACCCCACCTCCTGAGTGAAAATTGCAAAGGGGGCAAACCACCCTGACGAGAGGCTTTGCATCTCCTCTCCCCCATAACAACACAAGAGTGCAAGAAATTACCAGGGCAATTGGTTATTCTATTGGAAACGATCTGAGGCCACTTTCCGTCGTTGAAAATGAGGGCTTTCGTCTGTTGATGAACACGCTGGAGCCAAGATACCGAATCCTGTCAGGACAGCTCTTCAGCCAGGTGCTGGTCCCTAAAACTCTACCAGGACGTAAGAGCTCATGTGGTTGAGGTTGTACTTCAGCTGCACTTTTTTTAAAATAAGACACAAAAACAGTGTTTCTTTAAAGAAAGGACCTCTTCTTTTGGTCAAGATATTATATTCTTTTTTTATTTAAAGTGTTGGTTCGCCATTTTGCACATTAAGCCCTGTTTGGGGGTATTTTGGGATGAGTTAGAGATGTTCTGATCACAATTTGGACATTTGGTGCTGAACGGAGCATTTAGGTATCCACTGCTGCAGCCCCCCCACCTTTGCATTGAGTCAATGACCACTCAAGCAAACAATCATAAAACGGCATTAAACTTTCGTTTGCAGAGACATGAAACTCACCGTGTGGTCTGTGGTGGACAGCGATATGTTGGCTCGAAAGTCACCGCGAAATACGCTTCCAGAGAAGTTATATTACCATTATTGTCCGTCTTCATTGATTTGTATTGGTTTGACTAGTATTACTCCGCGCGCTGTATGTCGCTGTATGTCTTGCTGCTGCTATTCAACGGCGTCCGGAAAATGCTAAAACAACTGTTAGAAGGCACATTTCGCTGCGATTTTCGGGTCAATTTATCGCTGTCCACCACTGACCACACAGTGAGTTCCATGTCTTTTCAAACGAAAGTTTAATGCCGTTTTATGATTGTTTGTTTGAGTGGTCATTGACTCAATGCAAAGGTGGGGGGGCTGCAGCAGTGGATACCTAAATGCTCCGTTCAGCACCAAATGTCCAAATTGTGATCAGAACATCTATAATTCACCCCAGACTACCTAAAAACAGGGCTTAATGTGCAAAATGGCGAACTAACCCTTTAAGATATTGAATTACATCAGTTAACTTGTGAGATTTTTTCTGAAGAAGGGAGATATTTTTCATGTATTTTGTTGTTTAAGATGACCATGTAAGTTGCACTTTTTATTAGAGGACACAACTGTTTTACAGTTTCTGTAAATAAAGCACCTTTAAGATTTTTTTTCTTACGAATAAAAGATAGTTTTATTTGTTCATAATTTGTGTGTAGCTCATTTTAATTAATTAAGAAAAAAAAAATCGTATCGTGAACCGTATCGGATCGTGAGTTGAGTGTATCGTTACATCCCTAGTTGACACAGAAGACCACTTCAGCTTCCTGGGGACCCTCATCACATAGGACCTCAGGTAGGATCTAAACATAAGCTCCCTCATCAAGAAGGCACAACAGAGGATGTACTACCTTTGGGAGCTGGCGGAGTTCCGGAGTCTGGTGTGCTGCAGCTACTGCATGGGAAAAAGGCAGACTGCAATGGATAATTTGCACTGTAGAGGTGATTGGCTGCAATAATCCACCACTACGAGATCTGTACACCTCTAGTACACTGAAACATCCAGAAAAGATTGTATCCAGGATGAGATGGGTCAGCTGCAAACGGTTTCAAACTCTACCCTATGACAAGATGCTGCAGGGTGGTCAGGTCAGCAGTCAGCTTTATTTGCAAAGTCAGAGGAAAACACTGACACTACCTCCAACCCATTATTGTGTATCAATGCACCCTCTAACCGGATAACATATTTGACATGTATATATTGTCATTTTGCTGTTCATATTTACTTTGCACATCCTGGCCATACTTGCTCTGCCAAACTACATTTTTCATAATATGTAGATATTGTTCAGCTCTTGTGTATACATTGGTAGCCGTTTCATTTACATATATAGTTTACTTATCCATCTCTTTATTCCATATTTATGTTTTCTGTTACTGCACACCACGGCTCACATAAAAGTCCCTTTTTTGTGCAAACATACTTGGCAATAAGAGAATTCTGATTTTGTCTTGTGTGACGATCAACGACAATCCCCAGAAAATGCCACCTACCCAAGTGACAACCAAACAACGATCACTAATAATCTTGGAACCAAGGTTACGGATTCACTAATAAAAAAAGTTGTATATCCTCTTACTTCAACAGTATATAAAGCTTTCATTTTCATCAAGTTATAAAGTTCCTCTTTATAACAAATGGATCACATTACCATGTACCTCATTAAAATTAATCACTCAGGTGGCAGAACAAAAGTGCTACGGCAGAGGATTGCAAAACATGTGGCATTGTTATGGATTGGCTTGGATCTGCCTCTTTGCTTTAAGTATGGGACAGAAGCTGAAGACCAAGTGGAACAACTGGGCCAGCTTCTCTCTGGCAATGGCTGCTTGTACTGTGAATGGCCAAGTTAAGTGGGTATGATCCAAATACACAACCCTTACGCAGACAGCTGTAACCTCATAACAGTATATGACCAACACTCAACGTTTCTCTTACATTATGCTGTGGTTTTGTTTAATTTCAGATGCTTTGTTATTGAAGGGTGCTTTTTGCCATGAATTTAACAAAAAAAAAAAAAAAAACTTTCTCTACCTGATGGTAAAATGGCTGCTGGCATCTGAATCTTGAAGTCATCAAATCCTGGTTACCTGTAAAAGGGAAAAGCATTTTTATTATGACTACTACACCTTAAAAGTCAATAAATTCAACTGTGTGGCTATCGGTTCAGACAAAGCAGGAATCAAAGCCCATGTTGGTCAGATTTTCTGAAGAGGTCATCTATAACAATAATTATCTAAATCTAACATGAAGATAATAAAAAGGGTTCATAAGCCACCGAAACAAGAAAGCCCAGCAAAAGACTATGGAAAATAATGTTTGAAATAGTAGACCAGTTTTAGGACAAGTTTCTTTAGACCAATGAAACTGGAATCAACCTTTATCAGAATGACAAGAACAAAAATGCATTGGAAAGGCTTTGTAAAAAAAAATTAAGGCACTGGCTAGTTTTTTTTTAGCTTGGCCGACGATGACCTGGCCATTCTATCATAGCGGCAATCGTAAAGTGGGAGGTTCTGCTCATGAAAGTAACCCCCAAAATGTAATGGTAGATACTTGAAGTCAAGAGAGCAGTCAGGCTGAACAGGGAGCACGAGTTAGCCAGTTGCAAAAGCATAAATCTGGTGTGTGAGTAGCTTAAAGAGTCAATTGAACATAATTTTTGGTTAGCCTTAAACAGATTCTGGCTAATGAAATGCCTCAGGCAGGGTAAACAATGCTTAGCCAATACTGTTGACAGTGGGGGATCAAGTGCTGCTTACTGGTAATATAGTTTGATGTTGAGTCAGGTGTTGGAAGGAATAATGTTTTGGAGGGAATATTGTCCTCAGTTTTAGGATCTAATCAACCCAACACATATGCCTTATGAAATGGAAGCAAAGGCTTGGGAGACTCGTCGATCATTGGAATTGAGGTTGCTCAGGTAGTTAAACAACTCAGCGGAAGCAAGACCCCGTGTGTGCATGAGATTCGCCACAAGCTCCTTAAAGTCATGGATGTTGTTGGGCTGTCTTGGTGGACCCGCTTGTACACAATTTTTTATTTTTTTTTGGGGGGGGGGGGGATTCTGGATTGGGAGACTAAAGGAAGATTTTAAGGGATGCCAGTTGTTTTCTTCTGAGCTGCACCCTTTGGTTCAGCATGTGAGAAGAGAGACTAACATGATAATGGAAATAACTAGTTCTGTTATCTGACCACACCCCGGGCAGAGAAACGAATGTTCTAGTAACCGATGTTGTGTGACCTTGTCTCTACCACACAGATGTCCAGCTGAAAGTTTTGAAAACTTGGAAAAAGTAATGAATAAAATCTCACTTCTCAGCCTCCCTGTGAAAGTCGATGCCAGGGGGCTGGGAAGGAGAATTTGGCAGCCAATTGAACCTCTGGAAGAAGTGTGTAGTTTTCATCCTGGTCATGGAACAGTAAATCCAGCCTGAAGAACACCATCTATGGACATTTGCGTGGTAGAGACAAGGTCACACAACATCGGTTACTAGAACATTCGTTTCTCGGCCCGGGGTGTGGTCAGATTGGTTATTTCCATTATCATGTTAGTCGCTCTTCTCACATGCTGAACCAAAGGGTGCAGCTCAGAAGAAAACAACTGGTATCCCTTAAAATCTTCCTTTACAGTCTCCCGAGGCTTGTATGGTAAGCTTAGCACTGCACCTTTGTTTTGTGTGGTCCTTGATGTGGTCCTGTTGGCTAGGGAGTGAGTATCTGCATCTGGTGGAGGAGTTTTAGTACCATGGGGTCTTAATCATGAGTAGGTGTAGAAGGGAGAAAAAAATTAAAAGACAGACTGGAGTGGAATCTAAAGTTATGCGAACGCTATACTTGCCTGTTGTGTGAAGAGAGATCTGAAAGTCTCTGAGTAGGAGGGATTTACCAGTCTCTTATAAATCCCTCATACATAGACTCATTATTGGCTTATTAATTTACAAGTCAATCTATGTTACAACCCCCACCAATGGTCACGAGTTGTGGGTAGTGGACGGGGATTGTTGTGGGACTAACACTGAAAATACAAGCAGTTGAAGTGAGTTTCCTCAAAAGGGCGTCTGGGCTCACCCCTTGAGAGTTAGTCAGTTGATTGACGACAGCACTGTTGGTTAGTGTGGCATTAAGTGAGGGACTCAGTTGTCTATTAAGGGTTCAGCGCAGAGCTGCTGAACACTCCTCAAACTAAAGCTCAAAGACTGCACGACAAATTAAACTGGATTATTTAACTTCCCCGGACTCCCCCTACCTGATCTGTTATTGATATGCCTCCAAGTTGGCAATGGAGGTGCTCACTGAAGGCAGACTACCGATCAACCATAACATTGTGACATCCTGCCAAAAGGGCTCTGATCAGTCAGTGATCAAAGAACATCTAAAAAGGTGTCCTGGAGTCTCTTGTACCAGGACCTTAGCAAAGGATCGTTTGGGCCCTGTGGATTGTGGGAAGGGTATTTGTGCATTGAGCTTGCTTCCCACAGATGATATCAGATAGGTATCTGGAGAGTTTAGAGGTAAGGGGAACATCAGGCTCTCTGACGTGCTTTTTCCTAAGCTGTTCTTCCAAGGCTCAGTGCCTCACCTATGCAGAAAGATGCTTGTTAGGGGAGTGGTATTGCATACTGTGCGGCTGTGAGGGGGCGATTGGTCTGCAGAAATGTTTAGGTGGGTGTGAAAGTGAAATCCATGAGAGTCCCAGGTCAGTGGTCATAATATTACGGCTTTATGTTTATGTAAGGGAGAGATGACATCCTGAAATTGATTCTGTAACGCTGGTTTGATGTGGGTAAAAACAGTATTTGTTTGGCATGTGTGAATCATCAAAGAGGAACTGCGTTGGATTAACGAGGATGACTTTTTTCAGATAAGGAGCAACTGATGTGTGAAAAGGGCCACTGTGTGCTCACATAGAGCAAGCTGGGTTCGCAGAAGTGAAAATAAACCACTTTCTTAGAGTGACCTGCAATTCTGTAACACTTGATATTCAAACATGCTTGCAATTACATACAAAGTGGGCTTAAGATGCAGATCACTTTCAACACCCATTCCCCCACTGTGCCTTACAAACAGGACCATCAAACCTACCTTGAACGTATAGGAGGCTGTCAAGATATTAAATGGTGAAGCAAGTAATAATGGTCACATTTATACTATTGCTCCAAAGTTGGGAAATAGAGTGCCTGCCAGGGCCATTTGCTCTCTGCTGTCACTTCTGAGGCTTATACAGGTCTTGATCTGAGGTCTTTTGAAGATGGGTCCCATGGCCCAACAATTACCATTGAGCTAGACAGAGCCAACACTGGTGTGAGACAGTGCCGATGTGAAATGTAGGCTGCACCTGTGGGTTGTGACAGGGAGACTGGGTGTTTAACAACATCCAGCAGCTCACCAACTAAACATTACCATGTGCTAAAACCAATTCAACTGGGCATTAATCAGCTATTGCAGTTACCACTGGTGTTCCTTATTCAAATCTATCACCACTTGTTTTTCAATCTCTCTTTTCTTGCAAGAACAAAGACACAAGACCAGATTATAGCCACATAGCTAACGTTACAAAACCTAAAATGTGGTGGTAGTATAATCCAAATGTAACCAGTTATCATTACAGTGAACTTCTATAAATAAACCATTTAAAGCTGTAAACTGCCACTGAACTTTTCACAACGAAACAAGTCAAAATATAGAGAAACTTTTTATGAACTTAAGAACTGATTTTAATTGATTGTAAATCAAAATGCAACTAAGAATTTAAACTGAACCAAGTTAAATTAAAAGTGGTCCACCACCATAATGTAGGACTTCAGAAAAAGGTTTCTTGTGAATAAGTTCAAGGGATAAAAGTCTCTGCTAGGATGAGGCATAATGTTCCTTTCCAATTTCCCACAAATTTCAAAAAAGTCTATTCTTGTAAATTGAGCACCCAAATGCTTCACGCCCCCATAGCTATATGCAAATGTCAGTTTTAATGTTGCAATGCAGGCCATCCAAGATGGAATGTCGTACCTGACCAGAGCTGAGCTCTGTCGCTCCACATAGCCGTCACACTCCCTTCCTGACAGGCTGCTAAATCTGAAGAGGTGGACGACTTGTATAGGACTGCAAATGGACTTTAGAATTCCTCCGACACTCCATTAATCATTTATGGAGAATTAAACAAGGCCAACATGAGAGGAATCGCCAAAAAGACCTTCAACATATCCGTTCCCCGTAGGGAAGAGCAGAGCCTTGATCACGTTATACTCCACCTAAGAATGCCATTAGCCCCTCCCCCACTCTGCTCTGAGAAGGCAGAACACTGCTCCGTCCTCCATTTTGCCAGCATACAGAAACTGAGACAGGAAAAAACATCCTATTAAGTCATTTAAAAAAGGAAGAGAAGCTATGGTAGTCTTTTAGGGGTGTTACACTATGAGTGTGTCTTAAGTGTGTGAAAAACATGGTCTGTGTGGCAAGGCTCTCTTCTGCCAACAACAGTGTATATGCCCATTTGCTTTGCTGTGAAAAATTTTCTAGATAAATGAAGAATGTGGTCCTCCAAGATGAGTCTTTAACAGAGAGTCCAGATCTGTAGTGCCATCAGCTGTTTGAGTGCGAGTCTGCGATCAGAGTCTTAACAGGCCCTTATAGATCCGCCCCAACGCAACTTGCTGAAAGATATTTTATGAAACCGAGGACAACATTGGTTTATACAGAAATAAAAGTGTGCAAATGTGGTAAGGAAAGGCTTGATTTGCACCCATCTCAGCCAGAAACTCAGCCAGAGTTTCAGCTGCATTATATTTAAATTAGAAACTACCACAGTGTTTCCCACACATAGACTAATTCGTGGCGGTGCGCCACAGATTCAACACCGGCCGCCACATATTGTGTTTCGTTATTATTATTTTTTTTAATGCTATTTAAAAAATATTCGTATTCGTTAAGCTGCATTTCCTTTCCTTTCACGCGTCTCTCTCGCATAGCCTACTCACACACACACAGCCCCTCCCCTCCGTGCACACAGCGTGTGTCTCCATCAGCGAGATCATCCCTGGAAGCTTGCTAGCTTCAGCTCAACCGAAAGAAGACGGCTGGCGAAATTCACAAAAGGTTGGTATCACGTGCAACCTTATAAAATCACACATTAAAAAGTCCTATAAAAATTTTATATTTTGAATACAATGTTGTCCCGTCCCGACCCATAACAAACAAGCGATTACGCCTTCTTTATAAAGTTAACTAGTAGCAAGTTTGCCGTAAAAAAAAAAAAAAAAAAAAAAGTAGTTGGGTTGTCGAGGTCAAAACACTAGCAGCTGTAAATCAAATAAATGAGGTTTTTTAAACTCTTACACTGAATGTTTGCTGCTTCAATCCAGATGAGTATTGACAAATACCACCCCTCCCCCACCCCCCCGTGGCCCACCACCACACATTGCCTTCACATCTGTGGGAAACACTGTACCATGTTTGAGAAAGTGGACCCTGATGCTTTTGATGTAGTCTTATGTAATGTCACATGGGGAAGACAAATACCTACCACGATATATAAAAGAACATAAAACATTTAAAAAAATTAAAAAACAAAAAACAGCCATTTTTATGTTCAGACAGCATTTTATGTGACCTCTTTATCTTCTACTACTGATACATTGAGGACAATCGCCTGCAGTGTGTCCATGTTTGCCTAACCAGCTGCCACATAAAAAATGGGCTCCACTCCACTCCCAGGTATCCAACATTGTTCCTGTCATCATGCACTAATGCCACTATGTAGCCTCTTGTGTATTTGACTAGCCTGTAACAATGAGATGAGTCATCATCAAGTGCTTCGAGTACCTAGAGAAAAATGCCCCTCCTTTGGGACATTTTGGGTGTGGATGACAGGAATTGATCTGGCCAATGATAAAAGTGCAGGTATAACTAACAAGCTGGCAATGTTAAAAAAAAAAAAAGTCTACAACTAATTGTAACTAGGCAGCCACTCGTTTTTTTGGTCCCAGCACCCCACTGCGTCAACTAATGCAGCATGCAGACCATGGCAACATACACATTGAAGCTAGGAGCCCACTGGAAAAGCTACTGGCTCAGGTGGTCACTGTACGCCAAAGCTTGCCAACCACTGGAAGGAAATGAAAAGCCCATGTTCTCATTTTAATCTCATTTACTGGTCAAACAAACCTGACCTACATTTTGAAAGTACTCATGTTCAGATCTTGCAGGATAAATGCAATGAAATGGTCAGGGCAAACAAATAGCCAGTGGTAATGACTACAGCCGGACTATGACCATGACTACTATCTCCCCCACTTAACATGGCAAACATATGAATACTCGGTTTTGTTTTTCATGAAGAGAGGCAAAGAAAAATGCAATCGAACCATAGTATGAATATGTATGTATAGATTTAGCATTTTTTCTTTTTGAAGTAAAAGTCGTCTGTTATGTATAGTCAAGGTGTCATGGGGCTAGTAAAAAGCCAAGTTTGAAACTAGGTCAAAACAAATTTCAACATCCATTTGGCTCACTAAAGGAATTGGTAACCCTTTTATTCCAAAGTGGTTCTAGTTCAAGCCAAGAACAAGTAGGTACTAGCTAACAGGTTGGGTTTTCCACATCCAGAGCCACCACAGTGCCACATTGTGGCCCTTTAAACCTCTCTTGCAAACTAATCTGGTTTCCCTGTAAACTAATGTCTTAAAGCTGCAGTCTGCAACTCTTTTTCAAGCATAATGCCTGGAACTGTCCGGGGATTCTGAAAGTAGTACATTAAATACCCCAATACAAAAAAAAATGAGTTCTCTAGGTCCCCTATATGTCCCGCTAGGTCCCTCCAAAGCCAGCAGGTTTGTTTACAAAATTGCAGACCGGACCGGTAAAAGGTAACCAATCAGGTTACGAGCTGGGCTCTGCTGCCTGTCAATCACCGATTGTGCACGCGCGATACAAGGTAGGCTCGTCCCCACGCTTATTTATCTAGACTATTGAACTTCATTACGGGCTAGTCTACTTACTGTGTCTTCCATGATCGCAAATGACAGGTGAGTTGATGAATGAGGAGTCGTGTAAGCGCATCTGGCGTGCACGTAGACGTGCACGAGTTCTCATGTGTTTTGATGGGGCGGGACAGGAAGTTGAATAACTTTTTATTTTTCGGTTAAAAAAAATAAGCATTTCTTGCATTTTGCGACTACGGAGGTCACCGTTTTCAACTTCAAGCGTTCTGATAGATCATGTAAACTCTTAAAATGCCAAAAATTAGGACTTTACGTATGACAACAACAAATCCTGCAGACTGCAGCTTTAATATAACTAGTCATATATGTTTACATTGTTTCAACCAGTTGGTGCTTGTGAATCCTCTCTGAACACAGACCAGCTTTTCCAAAACCTAACTAGCTTCCATGAACACAGATACAAAAGTGATTCATACAAGCTGTTCTGAGAAGGAGCAACTATCGTCAGTTGACTATATAAATACTCAATGTAAAAATAATGAAAATTGAATTAAATGTAGCCGCAAACACAGTTTGGCATTTACATCTGTTGGCAGCTGAATTTTTACTCTCTAAAAGGCAAAGTTCACGGATGCAACTGGCGATAAACCATTAAATAGCAAAATAATAACAGGAATACTGAGGAATACTTTTTTCTGGTCTGGTCTCCATAATCCCACTCCCAGCCCCCAACATAAGCAAGTGTTTGTTCTGGCCCAGCAAAAAAAAAAAAAAAAAAAGTACCAGTGTAGCATCAATTTTTTGGTGCTACAGCCAATGCTTTAGTGGACGAAACACAAAGAACTGATTCTAAGTTAGACTCTGTTCCCGAACCAGTACTGGAACCAGTTTGGTGGAAAAATCCTAGGAGTACCAACCACTGAAACTAGTACCTTGCTCAAAATCACAAAACAACCAACAAGCATAAGAACTCACAACAGTTTGTGACAGCTTTAGACTACTAACAAGCCAGAGGTATGTCAACTCTGCATTTTTGCAGTCAAAATAAAGTGCAAAATAAGCTATGAACTGTGTCCGATATAACAAATATCTCCACTCACTTGCACCTAAGTACATCTCTGATCTCCTCCACCCCTACTCCCAGTCACGGCTTCTGCGCTCCTCAGACAAGGACCTACTTTCCGTTCCTCGCACCAGACTAAAAACACATGGAGATAGGGCCTTCTGTTCAACTGTCTTACCCTATGGAACAATCTGCCACTTCACATCCGTTCTGCCCCCTCTCTACTACAGTTCAAAAAGAATCTAAAAACACATCTCTTCTCCATGTCCTACTCTTAAACCCACCCCTCTGGCCCTAGCCTTCCCCCCTTCTTTTTTCTTGTTAAGCGACCTTGGGTACCCTGAAAGGCGCTATATAGGTCCAAGTTATTATTAACTTCACCCCAGCATCAGTGCCTCAGTCCTTTTAGGTAAGTAGTTCTCTTGGCCGAGACATTCACAATGTATGTTAGAGATTATCCATGTACAAGCAATGGCTTTGCGTTACCTCCAGTTATCCACTTAGAACTCGGCTCCAGGAAAGGACGTCCGGGACAAAGACAGCTTTCGGCGATGGAGACAACAAGGTGAACAGATCCAGATGGGGAAAATGAGCTGGCAAATAACAAGCCTCTTTCACATATGCCTTTTCAAGCCGGAACGAATGTGCCTTCTTTGCACAATCGTGTCCTGTGTGAAAGTTAAGAGGTGGGACACGGGGTTGATGTTGATCCACCACTGATCCACAATGGAAGGTAGTAACAGAAGTGAAACTACCACACCCTGAGTGTGCTTACAAATCAAGCCGGCATTTCGGAACTCAAACCAACAGTGCGGTTGTCACTTGGGTGATTCCAAGACATGGGCTTGATGTGTGTAACGGCACTGTGACAGATTAATAAAGACCTATAAGATGAGACCTACAAGGGCAATGGCAAAAAAACAAACAATTCCATTTAAGCACGTACTTTGTGTCAATAGCCGCATTCGGACAGAGCAGTTCTAAGAACGCCATTCTAACAACGGTCCTCCTCGAATTTCGTTCTGATAACTGTACTTCTCCAGCGGAACTGTTTCAGTTTGCATTCGCACATGAGTCGGGACCAGGTCGGGACTGATGCGACGCAACCATCTGCAACGATAACGTGTTACTTTAGCGCCACATTCAACAACAAAACAAAACCCGGTAAAAGTAAGGAGAGAAGAAAAAAACATCACCAAGAAGCTAATATGGAGAGCGGGGAGGCCACCGTGTTGATGGTCTGCATGATGGTGATATTAATCATGGACGATCACATCGGGCGTCTAACATCGAGGCTGAAAGAGTACACAGAGAGAGAGAGTCAGGATCGAGCGCAGGCGTTACTTTTTCGTTTCATGGAGGAAGGAAGGAGAGCAGAGCGCCGCAGACAAAGGAGACAACGTGTAAGTTTAACTTATTAAACATGCGCATGTTGTGTATGTGTGGTATGAGGAAACATTTCAGCCGTGATAGCATGACAAGGGGCGTAGCTACCGACCACCAAACACCTACGTCAGATGTGTTCCTATAGAACCCAGAAAAGAGTTCCTATAACCATTTCAGCTCCTTCTCCGAGGCTGGGTCTTTTCTGGGTTCTATAGGAACACATCTGACGTAGGTGTTTGGTGGTCGGTAGCTACGCCCCTTGTCATGCTATCACGGCTGAAATGTTTACTCATACGACACAGACACAACCGGCGCGTGTTTAATAAGTTAAACTTACACGTTGTCTCCTTTGTCTGCGGCGCTCTGCTCTCCTTTCTTCCTTCATGAAATGAAAAAGTAACACCTGCGCTCGATCCTTCGTCTCCTGACTGTCTCTGAGCTCTTCCAGCCTTGATGTTAGACGCCTGATGTGATCGTCTATGATTAATATCACCGTCATGCAGACCATGAACACGGTGGCCTCCCCGCTCTCCATATTAGCTTCTTTGTGGTGTTTTTTTCTTCTCTCTTTACTTTTACCGGGTTTTGCTTTGTTTTGTTTTGTTGTTCAATGTGGCGCTAAAGTAACACGTCACTGACGCAGACGGGTGTGCGCGGCGCATCAGTCCCAACTCATGTGCGAATGCAGACTGAAACCGTTCCGCTGGGGAAGGACAGTTATCAGAACGGAATTCGAGGAGGACCGTTCCTATAACTGCGTTCTTAGAACGGCTCTGTCCGAAAGCGGCTAATGTGCTCTGGTAATAAAATGAACACACCAATATATCTTTACATAGCAAGTAGTTATTTGATGCTGCATTACAGTTTCGAATATAGTACAAAAAGAAACATATTGGCTGAATTTAAAGTAGCATCCCAGAGGTTTCAAACCATGACATGCTTGTAACCAGAAGCTCTGGTACTCATTTCAGTGGGTGGAAGAATAGGGTATTACATAAGAAATGCGTCCTGGATTATTAGTAGCCTTGTCATTTCTCCACTGCTGTGTTAGTAGTTACCAGTGCAAAATCATTTGCAACGTCAGTATCTGGCTTTAGAAGAGATATAGCCCTGGCCAGCATCTCACTCACCTAAAATTTGTCCCTTTTACAACACCATACAGATTAACTACCTAGGTAAAAAAAAAAAAGGCTGATGTGAGAAAGCATTTCCATGATTGGTTAGGCATTCAACTCATCATTAAAAAAGTACCAATCAATTCCTAAGGAATTACTATCTACAGCTGGTTATTCAATTTTTAAAACGGGCAAGCCAAGGGAATAAGAATCAGCAGCCAAACCTCTTTGGTAATCATCAACAAACGTTCACCACAGGGCATTGTGCTCAGCCGTCTCCATTACCACGTATTCATTTACAACTGTCCTGTGAAGGACACCGTTACTCTTGTTTTGTCACATGCACAGGCTGCAGCTGAGGCTGCACTTTTATATTAATTTGCTGACCAGTGAAGCAAAGGGGTATAGGGATACAGGGCTTAATTGAATACCAACAAATACCAAAATACCAAACGAGGCCAAAGAGCAGAGCTGTTGCCTTAAAGGGAATTTTCTAGGTTTTTTGGTGGAAAACCATACAAATATGTAACAGAAACTGACATAAAGATGTTTTTGAGGGGGTTTAGAAATGCCCATAAGCAGACATTTGGCATTTTATGAGGCAGGTTCTTATATCCTGTCACGCAAAGATTTTATGCTCGTCTACCTGATGTGAGCTTAAGCTGCTTTCAGACAGGCACTGCTTTATGTTACCGTAGATGGCACAGGCACATTTTAGCATGACGTTTGATGAGCACCCTGGTGCTTTTCTATAAAATCTTCAACAGGGTCGGACCTAACATTTGTGAAGCACTTTCATCACGGAACATGGCTGAACTACTGTATTTAGAACAATCCGACCGATAGGGTTATCAACTACAGAAACAACAGCACAGAGAGACCTTTCCTAGTCTCTGGTTTCAATTGCAGTTATCTGGTGAAGCACCAGTCATGAGCAGGAAAAATATTAATGCTTGCTGCATTGCCTTTGGTTATATACTGCAGCTGTATCCAGATCTCCAGCTAGTTGCAACTTCTGTTCCGCTTCTCTCTCCCTCACACACACACACACACACACCAGACCCATGGTAGAGCTGCCCCCAGGTGAAGTCAAACGTTATCTTATTCCCCAGAGCTCCAACTTATTCTAATCACTGCGAGACTAACAAGAACCATGTCCAAGTTATTTAGATTACCTGAATGTATAATATGCTTAAAGGCGGGGTAGGGGATCTTTTTCTGGAACATTTTTTTACATATTGCTTGAAATACTCTTCACACCCCCATTGCAACCAATTAATTAAAAGTTTTGACACAAATATGAAAAGTTTTAGTGGCCTCTAGAACGTACAATCTAGGAAAAACAGTATCCAATCATTGTGAACGGACCGTTCACAATGATTGGATTCTGATGCCGTCTATCAAACTGCAATCTGCTCCTCCCTCCCCCTCCCCCTCCTTCCCCCTGTGCGCGTACCCTGCTCCGTGAACGAATTACACGTCCAGAAGCTTGGCAGGAAGCTAAACTAGAGCCAGCTTGGCTTGCACCTAGCATTATTAAACGTATAGTTAGAATAAACTAAATACTAAATACTAAATACGGCAACGATCGATGCTTGCTGTCAGAACAGCGCTCGTGCACCTTCGTGCTCGTTCATGTACTCTAGAGGCGTGCCTTCGGGGAGAAAGTGAAGAAAAGGGTTGGGACTTTTTACCGGTGTATTTTCAAAATGCAGCTTCGCTGGACTCAAAATCCAGGATCTCCTACCCTACCTTTAATCATGTAGGAAAGCAATGTGTTCAACATCCGTTGACATGCCAAAATGATTTGTTAGAACAATGCAACATGTTCAACATTGACACAAATGTTAAATTCAGGTTCTTCAACAGATTGATGAAGCCATTTCAGCCATGCATTACACTTAACAGTGTAAGCAACATGCGTGGCTGAAAATCTGATGATCTGAGGCAGAGGCATCTATGGGGATAAAAAGGAAAACATTCAAAAAGAAATTAACACACAATCCTGTACAACCCTCTAAGAGACATTAAATGATGTCTGGAAATATTGTTTTAAAGAATGATGATACAACTCTGCGCATCCCTGTGACAGCCAAAACTCTAAAGCTGCTCCTGCTAAGAACTGAGTTTTCAGTAAAAATCGGCATCCTTTCGCGGGTCGTTACTCAGCTCTGGCCTTAAAGATGTGATCTCAACATTTGGTTGCACACATTAATTGTCACTGAGAACCCTGTGGTGGTGGTGGGGGCTTTTCCTTACAGAAAAGCACATTTACCGGCTGCAACGTCCCACCTGATGCCTCTGAAACTATTATTTCACCACCTGTCAGACAAGCCTGTAGATCACTCTGTGCCACTGTGTGGGGTTGACACCTTCCATCCAGTGGAAAATAATTAACCTACCTAATTATCTCTCAGAAACACAATCAACAGAAACAGTGGTCCAAAAGTCTGCAGTACACAGTGTAAAACGCCATCTTCTCATGTTGTCGTAGTTATAAGCTTGTCCTCTGGGAGGTAGGAACCATATGTAGCCCTCAGAGCACTGAGAGTAAGCATGCTATTGCTCACTATGGGAATTCATTTAATAAGCTTGTTTTAGTGGGTGTACTTGCAATTAAAAAATAATTATGCTAATTTTGATGCATGAGTGAAAGTAAACTGCATTAGAGGATGCGTGTGATGTCATGTTTGTGTCTGCAGGGTACAATTCAATCTTTCACATTAAGACAGTAGAACTAACCTTGTGTCACTTTAAATGAGACCACAAGCTAACAATTGGACTTCCTTTATGTTTTCCATTACAGCAATTATCAAATGAAAATGTAAACTACATCCAAGGACAGTAACCATCCAACATACTTTTGGATGATAACCTACCACCTAAATTGATAGACGTCTTGCCCTGCTTCGTGATAAATTTATTTTGTGACTCCTTGTAATTAGTTACTTTCTACACTCACTGGCTACTTGATGCAGAAGAAAAATCTTATGCAACCAAGCAACTGCTCTGGCATAAATGATACCTTCACATGGGTATTGTTGCTCAATTTAACTGTACAATCAATAAGCCCCAATAAAACCACAAATAGGATAATACAGGACACGACATCAATACTAAAACCTAAAATAATAGATGAAAAAAAGTGTGATTATACAAAGTGTCAAAGCTATTATACCAGATTGCATTAGTTAAACAGCTGTAAGTAACAAAGTTGACAGGGTGTGGATATTCTTTGGCAGTGCTGGAGATAAAACAATTATTCTATCTCGTTTGCTGGCAATGTGCTTTGGGAAAAAAAACATTTTCATACCAAGACAAAATCCTAACAGGTGTGGGACATTTGCACTTTCAGCCCTACACAGGTTGTCATCTTCTGCCTCCAAGAGAGCCTGGAAAACACCTGTTTCTGACTGGTAGATAAAAGTCCTTCTCACTACGGATCAAGTCACAAAACACAGAAATACAATGTCACCAGAGAACTAATATATGTATGCTTTATCCAAGTGAATGTGATAAGTTATGACAAATCAGTTTCACCAGTACTGGTGAGACCGGTGTAACTCATTCAGCCCAAGGTAGACAAGTTGGATCTGTTGTTTAAGAGTCAACACCATCAAAATCTTCAAAGCAGTAAGCACATAAATCAGAGCCGTCATAAGGCAAGGATTTTAACGAAACTTATCCTTTCCAAGCTGCATCTTACGTGACAATAAGGACAGAGATGAGCGTTTCAACTCATCTCACGTTGTGTGGGTATCTGGAAGCTGTGCGTTGCTCCCGACTGAGATATTATAAGATACTACGATTTCAGTATGCCAGTAATGAGCACGGTGGACAAGAAGGTCAACGGTGGGATCCAACCAGCTCAACAAAATACAGACAAGTGTAACAGCGGTGCGTTTTGAGACCACAGCCACGTGTTTGATCATTTTACACAGATGTTAGCCGATGTCCTGACCGGGACTAGCCCCACGTATAGCATTAAGCTAGCTAGCACTGCTGCACAACAGCTAATGGCTTCGGTTTAGCAGGACTCCTTACCAGATCACGGTTCAGCGTTGCTCTTCAGTGCTTCGCCTCCAGATTTCCTTTGAGGTTAATCAACTACAGGTCTTTGCTGTGTAATAATCGTTTAACAGATTGTGTTTACTGGCGTTACGTGTCGGCTTTGTTTGTCAGTATGAAGAGAAAGCGGTTGTCCTCTTTACCGATGTCTCCCGTCTTCCAGGGTATACTGTCGAGAGACCTCTTTTCCTTTATGGATCGAGAGCCGATGTTGGTCGTTGAGTCAAAATTCTCGCGTCTTTTTCTACGACGTGGGATACTTTACTTGTAATGTCCCTGATTGCCGCACTGTAATCAGCGTCTCCACCATTTTCTTCATTTGCGCACTTACGAACAATAAGCCCGAATTTGTGCGCAACTCTCTGCTTGGAACCAATAACAAGGTGCAGGGACTCCTACAGAGCCCGCCCCTTTAGGTTCTATGGCTCTCCCTCCCTCCCTGCCACAGCCTGGCGGGGCGGCAGCACGACTCCTTCCGGACAAGCGCACCGCGGTTCCCTTCTTGCAGCTGCTCCTGCACCTCCCCTCTGCAGAGGCACACGGCTAGTACTGCATGTGATGATGGTGACTCCACAAACCAGTGAACTTCCCACCGGAGTTTGGGTGCTCTCATGAGCACGCTCATGACCGTTTCGTCAGTGTTGCACCAGTTTCTGCAGTGATTTGGGCACTTAGACCGACCTGCCGAGTTGTCTGGATACCATTGGCATTTAAAGGGTTAATTAGTTTCACACAAAATGGTTGTGTGCAAGACCTGCCATAAAATGGCGCCACCCCTCCTAGTGCTGGTCCTCTTCTAAACCCCCGTCAGCAAAGTAGGCACGTGCAAGAGCCAGTTCCCATGGAGAAGGGGAGAAAAAAAAAAGCATAGAGGAAGAACTGTGTCAAACCTAGGTTACTGTTAGCACAATAGGTGAAGACAAGCTCCCAGATGTGTGTAACCTTACTGGTGCCCTTGGGTTTCCAACCCATTGTCTGTTTCTAAAAATGAACATATAACTAAGAATAATCCTAGCCTATCCAATTTATTTAAACATATACTAGAAGCTTGTCCTAATTATTATTACACATTTGCTAAACCAATGTGGATCATGTAAACCTCTAGAATATCAAACCTGTCATTCAGAGCAGCAAGATTGGTTTAACAGAACTGTGAGAAAAACTGTCTTTCTTTTAGAAGTCAGTCCATTCGTTGTTGCTCACAACATTCAAAGTTTGAAACATTGATATACTGAATTTGTATCCCGAATGTCAGTGTTTGTTTAATGTTCCCTCTCCTGTTGCATGACCTAGTTTGGACTTACTTTGTTTTATACAGCAAAAAGAAATACAAAAGTAATGAGGTCACACTTATTTTACATCTCTTGCCTGCTGACAATTTGCGTTTGCTCCAAGTTTATGGGTTTGAAACCCTGGAATGAGTTGGGACAGGAAAGCCACTCCTCTGTTTCAAAACTTCCTCGAAAGCAGTGCTCCCCTGCTTTACCTCAAAGAACATGTGAAACGATGCACGCAATTTTCCTATGTGGCTGCACTGGGTACTTCCCAGTTGTCAGCCTACTTGAAAGAAATGGTATCGGCAAAGTCAAATGTTTTAAGCAGGTGTACATTTGACAAGAATTCATCTGCACAATAGAGCAATGTTCAAAGGCAAAAGTGCTTACAGTTCATCCTAATGAAAAAAAACCTAACTTTTTTTTTTCCAAATAGAGGGACTAAATGCTAAATCAAGTCGAGACAAAAGTGTGGACTATCATGCAGTGCTCAGACCAAATATGAAGGGAACTACATGGGCGATGTTATTACATATAAAGTCAACAGAAGTATGTGGATAGACGTGTTTTTGCATCGGGCAACATGAGTGAATGTAAATACACATCTGTGAGATGTAAAAAACAACAACTTTAGACTTGACCAAACATTTTGAGCAAATTAGACAGCATTGTTTTTTATGGATTTCTATAGTAGGTATAAGGCAATAACATAAATTACCTCATTCAATAATGGTGGAAATAAACATTGCTATGGTGAGTGGTATCTGTGGAGGTCACCCCCACCCCTCCTACACAAAGGACTAATATTAGCTTGTTGCAACATGCAGCAAAACACTCCAATGGCCTAATTTGTGCAAGTGATGCAAGGCAAACATTTGTTTCACGTTTTGTTAGTAAACACCATTAGGTGGAACTCACAATTGATGAAAGTATCAAGGGTGCTTTGGAGGGAAGTTTGAATCCTGCCTAATTTCTTACTCCTACATACATGGACAAATGATACCTTAAGTGACTAAACTTTTGCCGTTTTTTGAAAAAAAAAAAATAAATAAAATTAGAAGACCAGTGGCTATACTCAGCTATGCAGTATAACATAAGCCTCTTTCACATATGCCTTTTCAAGCTGGGACCGATGTGGCTTTGTTGCACATTGGGTCATTTGTGAAAGTACAGAGGTGGAACAGGGGGTTGAAGTTGATCCACTGCTGATACGCCTCTGAGTTGGCAACAGAGGTCAAACAATCCCCTCTACTGTGTCCTGACAAATCAAGCCCGCTTTGCAGAACGTGCCACTCTCACCATTGATGTCATTGTCATTCAGCAGAAATTACACGATGACGGCTTGATGTGGGGCTGAGCCGCCTCTAATGTGTGAATTACGAGGAGCAATAGCGACGGGTTAACAAAGACTGCTTCACAACCATAAAATAAGGCATGGTTATATAATGGTGAATAGTTTTGACGAAAATAATGCTGCGTTATTTGTATGTGACGTGAAGTCTTTCAATCATATTATACGATTTTTGTGTGTGCGGGGACCCTCCAGTTGTATGCTGCCTTGGCCACAGGAAGTCTTGTATAGTATATGAATGCTGTCAAACCACTTGACAGTTGGACAATAATGTGAATGTTCCACAAGCTGAAAGAGTATTTTGGCAAGTTTGCCTGGTGAAAAACTCCCATTGGAATTAACGGGGCACCATCTTGAAATATGGTACTGACCTGCCACAGCAATAAAACCACTGACAGGATACATTATGATTTTAATAATCTTTCTACAATGCAACTTTCTCATATGAAACTCTGGCTCCTGACATTCATGTGGACGTTAGCACCCGCCAAAACACAGATGTAGGTCAAGCATACCCCCTCATGACTAGAGTCCTCCAGTAGGACAGTGCACCCCACCATGCCATAAAAAGTGCTCTGGAATATTTGGAAGAGCACCATAAATATCCTATGATGCTGACATGCCCTCCAAACTCTTTAGATCCAATCACAAACCCCCATCTATGGAATACATGAATTGAAGCTTGTTCCACAGAGGCCCAGTCCACATCCCTAAGCGCCCAAAATGGCACATGCAAGTACACCAGAAGTCTATTAATTCCAATGGGAACCTTAGTGTCTCTGTTGTGTTTAGAAAAGCAATTTTTTTCCCCCACTTTGAAATTTGTTTGGAGTATGCTGAAAAGTGTCAAACCTTTGTCATGGATTTTGAAAGCACCACACTTTTATATCCAACAGTGCATCTTTGTCACTTGACAGGGATCTTTTAGCATATTCAATGAAAACAGATCATGAAAATATGATGTAATTAGTCTCTCTCTCATTGCTTTGGCAAAGGTTAAATATAGTGGTAAAAAAAAGATAAAAGATTACATGGTTCTCTTAAAGAATAACCAATATTTCCCAGAAATGAGTGCTGCCATTTTGCATTAGCAGTATCATGTGAAGCCAGAGTCTGTTCAGCTGTGATTGAAAACATAGAAATGAGGCTAAGATTGATTTACCAAGCGATGAGCATAATTAATTGAGAAAAGTAATTCATATACAAGTGGATTGCAAGGCAGATTAGCGACGTTTAATAATTTCTATTGAGGAAAGTAATTAGCATGCAGTGAGTATGCTAATTATGCTAAGTACATGTCAGTCAAACACACTTAGGATTGTGATGGTTGGGCTATGTGAAGCTCAAAGAGTGCGTGCTCCATTTGCTTTTTGTCCCTGTCAGGCAAGGTCACAGTCACAACAGCGCAGACTGACATGGTCCAAGATTGGACACTCCACTGATAGCGTAACACCAGCTTTTTATAAAGTTCCTTGAATTGCAATTTTAGGAACTTTACAAATGAAAGTCAGTTTCCCTAAACCACATAATAAATGCTTGAGTTTGTAGCAGAAGTCTCTATTGCTAATATCCCCTTTCATATGGGGATTCATATTCATATCCCCAACTCTAAAGCATTTACGATGCATTCGGATGGGATGCGGAATCTTCCAGTAACCGCGTGCAATTATTTCGACAACGGAGGCAGCTGAATATAAGCGCAAGGTTTAAAAGGGGCATCTGTCCCATGCTAGAAAAAAAAATAGAAAAAAAGAAAAGACAAGCTCCATCTCCAGCCTTGTGGGAAAAACGAAGAGTGGCATGAATGTGCCAACGTGTTGCAATGGGTAGTATAACTGTGCTGCACTGCACTGAACAGGGGGTATCACCACAGTGTCGTAGAGCTCAGGAAATTTACACGAACACAATCCACATTACCACCTCCTGTGCCTGGATGGATGCCTCTTGTCTACTGGCTGCGCGAGTATTAATCTCCCTAAACTGGGTGCTGTGTATATGCCATGCTTTGTGCACTAGCAGTCATTGTGCAGCACAAACCATTGAAATGAATGGGCGTCAGAGCTCATTGGCATGGTCACCACATTAGGCCTGAAAGGGCCATATGGCAGTGGTTCTCAATCTTTGTTTTCTTTGAAGCCCACCTACTTCTACAAACAAAGATGCTTATAAGGTATTCCACGGCTGGAAACGCACAAGATCATCACCATTATTCTTTTCGTTAGCATATGCCATCATCAGCTAAGAGGGAGTTACATTTTACCAGAATAATGAACATAAATCGAGCAAATGTGGAGATAGTGACTCTGAGCTCTTATGCAGTAGAAACTGTTGTCTTTCCCTTCTGAATTTTTTTAAAAGCTAATTCCAGTTTGCACAGTCTGTTGTTTTACTTAAAGGGATAGTTTGGCTCTTCTGATCACTACGTGCTGTGAAGACCGCGCAGACCAAAGTGCAGACCGAGCAGCAAACACCGTAACAGGCATGGCTGTCGGAAGGTGGCAGCACGTATTGATACGAAAGGAGAGAAAATAGCGCCAAGCTATTGTGAGGTCTGACTTTTTCCTGCACAACAATTTTGTGATGCAAATGTATTACTCCTTTGAACACATATTGTTTTGAGAAGCAAAACGCTTTATTTTTGCAACCTCAGCCAAATAGTCAGACTACCTTCGTCAACGACAAAACGAGGCCGGAACTCGGCTCACAGTACGTAGCAGGGGGTAAGTCAAATTTCATAAATGGTATTGCTAATATGGGATGTCATACAGCTTCATGTCAAAAGAGGCGAACTAACTTTAAGACCCTGAAACTGTTCTTGGATTTATTTTTTAGAGAATGTGTCCTATGAGATATGCCAAAAACACATCTCTGAAATGTTTCCACAGTTGTAGATTGTGCTTCTTCGGAATCCTTATTTTTTTTATGATATGCACAAGCGCTTGTCCACATGGCAACAAATGTGCAAGTGTGTAAAAGCTGTCTTTGAATGTGCTTCCTGTTTACACTGACCTTTGATAGGCCAATAGGCTAAAAAAGATATGAATTTGAACTTTTGCAAATCACAGTTGGTCTACAGGCCATAACATCAGTTAGTCAAACTGTCCACATATGTCAGTATTGGTGGAGAGCTGGTATATATAGTATAGAACAGAGAGGCAAAGATGTGAAGTGCTTTTTGGGTTGTTTTTTTTTTTTGCAGTGGAATCCCAGATTACTGAAAAGGAAATTAATTTTATGCCCAAAGATAAGATTGAAGATCTGAAGGGATGTCAGAACACAACAGGGGGGGTGGGGGGTGGGTGGGGTCACAGGTGTGGTTTGGTGAGATTCTTGCATGCATGGCAGAGTAGTGACACGACTCGTAAAAGTGCATAGCACAAATCTGTGACATACTATTAAGTTTGGGGCCTGATTAACTCATTTAGGTTTATTATACAAACAAAGACCTGCCAGATGTAACTGTTCCTACATTTTTTCTCCTGTAAAAAAACTTTTACATTTGATAAACCCAAAATTTTAAACTGAACAAGTCTCGTTCCTCATAGTACAAAAAGTATGCTTAGCTTGGTGGAAAACAAACAAACAAACAAACAAAACAAAAACAGTACTAGCTAGTTACAGAACTAACTACAATGTTCAACAATTCACTACCTTGTTTAAGATAAAAATGGACAATCCTCACCCTTCTTGTCTATCTGACTTGTTAACTTGGGTCAACCAGGTATTGTGACGGAGTTACAGAAATGTGCAAGCACAGAAGGGTTCTTCTGGCCAGCACAATATTTTCAGTAACATAAAAAACTACAGAGCATGTTGTGATCTCTCAACACGTACTACTATTATTTGTAGGAACGGATGAAGGACTTGCCTATTTGTCTTTTTGAACTAAACCTGTCTATACAGCAAAAAAAGAAAATGGTCACTTACCTATAAATCTTTGGTTAGCTGCTGTTGGTCTGCTCCTGCAACCAAGACTTTAGTTAGCCTTTGTCAGAACCTTCAGCATCCACTTCCACAATGGCTGCTGCTCTTATGCACTGTTCTTGATGAAATGGGACATTTGTTTGAAGTTTTCATCTCCACAGGTCAAATTCAAGTTGCTTTAGTATGCAAGTGGTTGTGTCTCAGTCTCTGTGCCTTGTTGGCAATGGTGAAGTGCGGTAAAAATATTATGAGCACCCTCCTAATATTAGGTCCTTCTCTTGTAGCCACAAGAGCTCTGACAAGTCTAGGCATGTACTTAGGGTGTCCTGGAGGATCTGGTTGAGAGATGTTAGCCAAACACGTTTTGGACCCTGTGGGTCTAGATTCCACTTGCCTTAGATTGGTACTGTATTTGGGGACTTACGATGTGACTGCTCTGGAACAATGTTTAGATTGGTGGCGAGAGTCAAAGTAGCATCCTTTTGAACAGGATGTTTTCTGAGTTTTTGACGAGATGAGCAGTACTTCTCACTTTATCCCTCTGTGCACTTAATGTTGTAGTTGATTGGCGTATTTATGCTTTCAGTCAGCAGTTGACTAGAAATCAATTGGCATCAGAATAAGGCTCTGGGATTAAATATTGCTAGAAAAAAAATTAACAATAATAATCAATGGATCATGATGACGTTGTGGAAAAACAAACCAGGAAAACTACATCACTAATATCCAAAGCAAACTAAAAACCAATGAGAACTCCTAAGACCATTATCCAGGTATAGAGACCCTATATGTTTCAGTCTTGTCAAACGGTACCACTGTCTATGTTGCCTTTCGCATTAAATGGTGTGCCAATGGAAGGAAATCCATGATACAAGTTGACCGCCTTCTCTTTTCATCCCAGTGGAAATCTTTAAGTTACAGTGCAAGGTGTCACAATGATGTCATTACAGTTAGAAAGAAATAGGGATTATCCATCACCTCATCAGTGGTACCCTAAAGGAAGTTAATTCCTTTCATCTCATAGCCCCAAACAAATGATCCCTAGACTGTTTGTTCAATCTAAGTGATAAGAAACACTGTAGAAAATAAACATCCTTCAACCTCATAATCTTGGTCAAGAATTGGGGCACTTCAACAGTCAAATGCTTTGCCAAGAAAAATGAAGACATTCGGTTCAAGACGTATGGTTGTCTAAAATCTACTGCAGTCACATCACATGTGGGGAAAAAAACTGAATTGCTTCATTATTTAAAATATTAACGAACACAGAAGAAAATACTGACAGACAAGTTTGGACTACAGATTATAGCTTATGGAGTGTTAACATAACATGGTGTGGCAGGCATGTCACTGTAGCGCAGAAGATAAAAGAAATGCTAAATTCAAAATGATATCACGACTTCAGAAAGTTCCACTGAGGAGCCACAATCAATCGATGTGAAACTGCTTTTATACGGGCACCTAAGAGTTTGGAGGCAAGTACGGCATCTGAGAATAGGCTATGTCCTACCAACCTATGACACCGAGCGTATTCCCACTGTTCCCAGTTTTTAATTCTATTAGCTTATTTATAAGAGTGGATACGCACACAAGGCCTGAGCTCTACAGCACGATATGTAGACGGTTTCTACTGTTATGCTGCAAGAGCAATGGCTCACTGGGACCAAATTAACCCCATATTGGGCACAAACAATGAGAAACTTTTCTTTCATTTCTACGCGTGAGAAGCTTTTCAAACTCCACTTTTACTGGGGTTGCTTGGCTGTAGATAGGGGTTAGAATGCTAAAATGTGAACATTAGAAAAACAAATCAATGCTCTCAAATTACTCACAGTGCATAGTTATGTTGAAACGCAGTAGTTAAAGGGATAGTTCGCCTCTTTTGACATGAAGCTGTATGACATCCCATATTAGCAATATCATTTATGACCATTGACTTACCCCCTGCTGCGTCCTGTGAGCCGAGTTCCAGCCGAGTTTTGGCGTTGAGGAAGGTAGTCCGGCTAGTTGGCTGGGGCTTAAAAAATAAAACGCCTTGCTTCTCAAAACAATATGCGTTCAAAAGAGTATTACGTTTGCATCAAAAAAATTGTCCATCCAGAAAAAGTCAGACCTCACAATCGCTTGGTGCTATTTCTCTCTACCTTCGTATCACTACGGGATGTGTAAACTGTGCACAGCAAAGTGCAGACCGAGCAGTAAACACCGTAACAGATGCAGCTATCGGCAGGTGGCTGCACGCATTGATATGAAGGGAGGCAAAAATAGTGCCAAGCGAATGTGAGGTCTGACTTTTTTTGTTGAACGATTTTGTGACGCAAATGTATTACTCTTTTGAACGGATATTGTTTTGAGAAGCAAAACGCTTTATTTTTGTGGCCTCAGCCAACTAGCTGGAAAACCTTTGTCAACGCCAAAACTCGGCTGGAACTCTGCTCACAGTACGCAGCAGGGGGTAAGTCAATGTTCATAAATGATATCGCTAATATGGGATGTCATACAGCTTCATGTCAAAAGAGGCGAACTATCCCTTTAACACATTTGCCTATATTTGAACACAAATAGACTTACAGGTTTTAGTGGGTGTCCTTCCCGTTAAAGTAGAAAAGATGGAATCAAAGCAAAACTGGAAACATTTAAACATTAATCTACAATTTTTAATTTCAGGCTACTAGGTGACAATGGTATACTTCAAATGATGATTATATGCATACAATTAAAAAGGACTCAAATCACATATTTGCAGGTAAAACATAATGAAAAATTAAGCATTTACAACTTGTCAGTCTTTAAAAAGACAAAGAAAAGCAACCTATTTACCCTCGCTAGTCAGTTGGTGGGACCTCCAGCAAAAAAGCAACCACAGCTTGAGGGATAATATTGAGATTAACTTTGCATTTTATCCATGACAGTCCATATCCATAAAAGGGTAATTTCTATACTCTCCACCCATGCATTACTTCCTCATTAATTAGCCGTTGTTTTCAGAGCCGTGAGAAGTCTGGTGCTGGAGAAACGTGTCCAAACAAGAGAATGTCTCGGTGCACTCGGTGCATTCATAAAGAGCCTCTGAAGAGTTTCCCCTCTCATTTTGTTTAAGGTTCATGTACTCATCCTCTATGTCCTCTGCATTACTCTTTTCAAGGGCCTGGTCTGCACTGGTAGCAGTGACAGGAGATCTTTGTCCGTTATTGTCATCAACTGTTTGCTCAGTGCTTGGGTGATTTTGAAGATGAAGGTCAAGGGACGAAGAGTTCTTAAACTGAGCTGGACACTGGGGACACTTATTTGGCTCTTTTTTGTGATACCGTAAGTGTCTTTGGTACACGCATAGCAACCCAAATTTCTTTCCACACTCCTGACACTTGTAGTTGCCTCTGCCTGTTTTGCCCGATTGCTTCTCCTTTGGACTCTGCTCTGTAGATGTCTGTTCGTTGTCAGAGGAGCCCTTTGTATTCTCATCAGGAATGCCTGTGTTTTTAACGTCGTCGACAGAATTGGAGGTAGGTCCGTTTTGTGGAGATGTATACAAGTGTTTCAAACCTGGCTTCTTTTCCAATTCAGTTTTGTGGTACATGGCTAAATGTCTTCTTAAATCACAGCGCTGAGGAAACTGTCTACCACAAAATACACACGTGTGCATGGTACCTTTATGGTATCTCATGTGCCGAGATAAACTACTAGAATGATTAAAGACACGGTGGCAGTGCTTGCAAGGATGCAGCTTTCCATTCGGATTACTACCTTTTCTCCGCCTGCTTTTAGGTGGCCCTCTGCGCTTAAATGTTTTTTCGGACTCTTGATTCAGCTTATCTATTTCTTCCTGAGTTTGATGTGTGAAATGATGCTCCTTTAGAGCGGTTAGCTTGTCAAAACGATCCCCGCATAAACCACATCGGTACGGTGTGAAAGCTGGTATAGGGTCAATTTCACTGCTAGTATCCCTTAAGATATTCCTGTCTCCTTTTTTAATATTAATAAATGTGCCATTGCTGTGGCAATTTACTGGTTGCGTGTGCTCAAGGATCTTAGAATTCACTCCAATCTCAGATGCAAAGCCAGCAACAGGCTCTTTTCCCTTGCACTGATACAGTGAATGTGTCTGGAAATCTGACATCCAGAAGAAACTCAGATGGCACTTCTTACAAGTATATGATTTCTCCAACTTTTTGTCCTGCCTATTGTCTGGCTTTCCCAAAGTCTTCAATGAGGAGTGACTTTCTTTTTGATGAGCATTCAGTGCGTCTACTTTCAGGAATCTCTTGCCACAATATCCACAGCAGTGAAATCTCTCACTGATGTGGCTTTGGAGATGTTTCTTGAGGTCCTGTCTATCTTCAAAGATCTTACAGCATAAAGTGCACTTGTAGCCTCTCTCTGTGTTTCGATACTGCTGGTGGCGATGCAAACTCTGCAAGCCGTTAAATGATCTATTACATATTTCACAACGGTAATGGCCCTGCCGAGACTTGTCCAGTATGGAGTCAGACGGCCTCGGCCTGAACATGTCTTTGTAAGGAGAGGAATGCGGCCTTGGAGATGGAGACACTGGTTTGACAGGCGATGGGAAATGTGATGGCAATGCTCCAGGAGATACTGGTTTCACATAGGAATGAGAGGAATTGGAATGTGACTGAGCCAAACCGTTCAAAACTGTGAGTGTACCATTTTCTTGAAGCACATATTCCCGTGGAATTTCAAATCCATTGGATGAGCCATCAAAGGAAAATGACTCCAAAGGTCCATGAATGGCCATGTGGGTCAAAACACTGGAGTACTGACTGAACCCATCACCACACTCGGTGCAGATGAAGGTACTCGAATCCCCACCCAGCTGTGCTGAAGCAACGCTATTCACAGCTTTCTGCTTTTCCATGACGAAACGATTTTGGCCGTGTGCTGATGGCATCACTTTTCAAACTGAATGTGCACCTAAATCTATATCCAGACGGGAAAAAAAAAGAAGAAGAAGAAGAATGGTCCCCACATGACAACCAGTAAGCTTACTCAAAACTCCGGCTCAAAAAACAGATCCTTATGAGATGCATTTTTCCTCCTTTGGTTTTCCAGGTTGTATTGGAGTCTGTAGGGATAACAAAGAGAAATAATTATCAAAACTACTGATGCCCAAGTTTGTTTAAATATAAAAATGCAGGACATACCCATTAAAAAACAAACAATCAAAAAAAACACAAGCCATATAAGATAACACTTGTGGACCAAAAAGGATTGATGCTGCCTCATTGTAGGCGAAGACATCAGAGATATTATTCTATATTCAAGTGTCCAAAAAGCATACAGGAGGTTTTTTTGAGCCCAATGTTTAGTGTTCAGGTATGCTGTATGTTTTTCTTTAAGTCAACTTGTAGTTTGAAGGTTGATGGGGCTCATAACAGTCAGGCCATGGACCTTCCAATTCATAGCAGCCAAAGCAATATACCAATTTCATTGTGTTCTCTCTACAGCCAGAGAAAGGATGGAATCAATTCTAAGTAGGCCACTATCACCCACCTTCAATTTGAATCTTTCCCTGGTGTTTTAGTATTTGTACTTTGAGCCTTTTAATTGTCTTGTTATTGTCGCCAGTAACAAGCTGGTATATTCAAAGTATATCCAACCCTACTACAGTAGGTGACAGCATGACCCCTTTCACCTTGTTAGTATTGGGCCATTTCTAGTTGATCAGTTCAGTCACAGACCAAAACAACAGGCCAACAATTTAGCTTGTGGCAAACTGGTACAATGTTGCCAGTTTATTGGGCTGTACATGCTGTACGCTTAAATTTTTTTTGTCTAAAATTTGCCTCAGGAATGTCTATTATGGACCAACAGCAAAGAGCGCCTGACACACCCGAGGTTCAAAGTGAGCCAAACCAATACAAGACAGTGATGTCAAAACACTTTGAAGAAATCCCTTGGTAAATGGACTGCACTTATATTATGCTTTCCTAGTTAAAAGACCATGCACGATAGCCTGGCTCTCACGCAGACCCTTCGTGCATCTTCGTTACACTTCGTGAGCTCGCACGAGGGTCTGGGCGCGCCTTGTTGAGCCCTAAGTCTTCGGTTACCCCATAATCGGGCCCGCCTCTATGCCTAGATCCAATCACAATCGTGGGGCGGGGTGTTAACAGATTAGCTGCTGCTAGCTCCTGCTTTGCTCGCTGCTGTTGTGTTTTGTTTATTTTCCACCACAGACCGAGAGACTGGTCGCGCTCAAACGCGTCACGTCCGCTTTCGATATGATTGGTCGAAGTAGTACGTGACACACACATTGAATTCTCCAATCAGGTTCGAGAGGTTTTTGAATACAACCTCCTACTCACAGCAGAGAACAGCTAGGCAACCGACAAAATTCCAGATGGATGAGAAACATCCATCTGCGTGAGAACCAGGTTACATGCACGATGCTTTCACACTACAAACCACATACACTCTCATTCAGCCCTTCTTAGTTGCTACAGACTTGCTGGTTTTGGTGAAACAAACATTCCTACACAGATCAACACACCAGAGGCTAAGTGGGTTTCAGTATCTTGCCCAAGGACACTTCGACATGTGTACGAACAAGTCTATAAAACATGATAATGAACTTGCAAATCGATTTTTTTTTGTCTCAGCAGACCGGAGTTGCGCTCTCTTGCCTCAGTCATTGCGATCATTTCCAAACTTCAAACCCTTCTGTATCGTAAACGTCTGTTGCAAACTTTTTCAGTGCAATAACCAGTCTATATCAAATCTTGTTTCCGCTTCCTACCAATAGATCTTCCCATTCAACATTTGAGTATATCGATTAAACAACAATTTGTATCTGTGATGGCCATCCACTCATGCAGCGATGCTGATGTGTTTTAATTAAAGATGTCCGAGCCAGATTTGGGAAAAAAGGGATTTGACAAATGTGGAGCTCGCTGGTTTAATGTCCCTCTTCCTAACTGATGATTTCTGGACGCTGATAACAAATGATTTAGTGATTTTTCTATTGTGTTTAAGTGGATGAAATGACAAAACAGGGAAAAAGATCATAACTTGGAATAGCTTAGTTTCTAGTTGTGTACGTGAATTCAGAAAGGGATCCCAGAAGAAATGAAAAGAAAACCATCTGTAAAAAAATAAATAAATAAAAGTATTCACTCGAAGTTGTGTGATCCAAGACGCCACAAGATGATGTCATCCTTTGGAGTTGTTTGGATGGTCTTTTTGTCAATGCAGCTTCATACAGGCTGTGTTGAACAATTGATCCTGGCAATGGCAAGGGGATAATGTCTGAAGTAAAAATAAATAAATAAATAAGGGAATAACTGTGCTGAGCTGAGATTAAAGGTCAGAGAGGTAGGGTGGGACCAAGTCATGGGAAGGGATCCATGCACGTGACCTTCACACGCACCCCTACTATGTCAAGTCTATTGAGGTCTCGGTGCGGGCTGCTGGGGGTACATTCATCTGAGGAGAGCGTTTGACTGCGGGGAGCCTGTCTCACAACAACAGCTGCCGCACCCTATCCAGTTTCTTCCAAAGGCCTGTTCTGGGAAACAGGGGAGAAGCTGAAAGGTCCAAGAAGTGGACACCTGCAGTCAGTAGGCTATCAACAGCCAATCTGTGCCTTACGCTACACAGACGAGTGTTTTATGAAGACCGAGCGCAAAGCTGGCTGAAAGTTGAGGCTGTTCAAACACTGAAAGGGCTCGAGTCTGAACCTCAAGCCGTATACTTACTGTTGATAAGCCATTCATATCTTAATGGTTCGTGAGGCAACCAAATTATCCGTTTGTTGCTTCGACAACTGCTCAGAGAGAGTTACTCTCACACGAGACCATAGTTTGTATTTGCCACCTCCATGCACTCAAAGAGTAAAAAGAACAGCAGTCAGCAAATTAGCCTCAGGTCACAAAGGAGGAGTGTCTAAGCAGCATTACCTCTTCTAGTTCTTAATGCAGATGTTTTCTACATCAGTTGGCATTTTACCACACTTCTGAGCCTGATGACATGGGAGTATACAGAAAAGCGTATGCGGCAAGGAAGTCAAATATGACACAATCTGCAATACTGCACAGTTGCATCGAATGAGCACAGTTACACAGCACAGATGAGTGGCTGGAATCTATATCGCTGTGGTTCGTTGTGCTGCTTGCGTTCATATTTTGTATCCAACTCCGTCCCGCAGAGCAGGATTTGAGATGTTGTCCCGTTGAAAACTGTAGCGGGACAGCATAGTCAAAGTTACATGCATCAGGTGCAACCAATGCAGAGTTCGCCTGGAGACCTGAACCCAGTGCACGACAGTATTTTATGATAACGAAATTTGGCACCAAGAACTCTGAATTAACTCATACCGCTACTTCTCTACAAGAAATTGCAGATTATTTTAAATGCATAACTTTATATCGCAAAGGCCATTCAACCTGTCTCGATGCCACCTTTAAGTTATGACCTGCAAGTCTTGTTTGCATGTTCAATTGTCTCTCTCATTCTGGCTTAGAGTAGTAAAGGTGTTCTGAGGGATTTGAATGTTTATTAATAATCCATTTGGTGTTATCAGTGATAGCTATTCACACAACACAAACATTCCTCTACAGAGAAGTCAAAGGATGTTATAGCCGGTTTTGTTGGTTTCATTTAAGCGTGCAGTACCATCTTACACACACAGTCACAAATATACATACATATATATATATATACACACATATATATATATACATATATACACACATATATATATATACATATATACACACATATACATATATACATATATACACACATATACATATATACACACATATATATATATACATATATACATATATACACATATATATATATATATATACATATATACACATATATACATATATACACATATATACATATATACATACATATATATATACATATATACATACATATATATATACATATATACATACATACATATACATATATACATACATATATATATACATACATACATATACACACATATATATATATATATACACACATACATATATATATACATATATATACATACATATATACATATATATACATACATATATACATATATATACATACATACACATATATATATACATACATATATATATACATACATACATATATACATACACATATATACATACATATATACACATACATATGACCCAATATATATATATATATACACACACACATACATACATACATACATACATACATATGACCTATATATACATAGGCCTACATATATATACACATACATATATTATATGTAAATATATCTATATAAATACACACATATTTATTACCTTCAGATAAGGTAAAACACGAGTAATCTGTTACTTTGCATCCCATCAAAGATGGAAAAAAAACTTGATGCAGAGTACCATTTTCATCCATAACATCTCAGCTGTCAGACACAAAAATGCTCAACAATCACTGATACAAGACTATCATGTATAATAGTACAAAAGTCTAATTGCACAAGCCAAGTACTGTCAATTGTGTTCAGAAAAAGTACTTTGGCACATAACTAGTGTCAAAAACGTCCCATTTGTTACATGGGAGAGCCATGACCAAACTCCAGATCCGGATATTAGCCTAAATTGTGCAAACGTCCCATGTCCCCTGGAGTCATTTTCAATCTACCCAGGATGTGGATGTGTTTGTTTTCCACGGTCCTGGTATCAAAGCAGGACTTGTCATCGGGGTCATAATAAGCCCCTGCATTTCTGTTTAAAAACGACAAACTGCAACATCTCCCGAAAACGTAAACACCACTGCAAGACAGATCGCCACGTTTTTACAGCGGACATTAATACGAGATTACTCGCAGGCAGAGAGGAAAAAAAAAATACGCATACATGCAAGCGAAAAATGAAAGAGCTTTAATTTAACGCCGAATATTACAGCAGCTACAGCTTCTCTTTGTGAGCTGCCATCGTTTTCGCGTTAGCTGCTATTAGCTGCTGTTGGCTAACGCTTAATGGTAATGGTGGGAACACGGGGATTTTTAAAAATATTTTTAAAATATTTTTTATTTCTAATTACAGGCATGTTGGGTGTCTGACAGATCAACCGAACAGCTAGCTTAATTGAGACTTACCAAAAAAAAATCTAGCACATCTCCGAATAGAGGGACTTTTACTTTGCAGGACCCCGCTGGATTGACGAAAGGCCGATGCCTGTGTTTTACTGTAGGCCAGGGTGTCTCCCTCCGTCTTTGTCGTCTTCTACTTCAACTTTCCTGCAGAATGCCACCAGTGTTAAGGCGCATTACTGCCATCTACAGTATTTGGGATTGAAGCTCTCCTCGAATCCCCCCTCAGCATATTGAGACAGATAAATCAGTAATGGACCCTAAACATCGTATTGTTCTCTTCTTGCGCTATTTTCTATTTTACTTTCCACCTCGTGTTTCGAGAAAGAACACTTTTTTCCTTTCCTTAAAAAAAACAAAACACTGTTTATTTATTTAACACGCTTACTTATTTATTTCCTTATTTATCTGTTACCCATTTCACTGGCAAATGTCTCGGTAAGCCTCTGATTTTTGATCATTACATTCAGAGCAGCAACGCAGCACAATGGAGCCTCCACCATGTGCTTGTGTTTTATTTGATTTTGTCTCATGAAAAACATGATAGCTTACAGTTTTCCAAAACAAATGAATAAATAAAATAAATACACAAACTGTGAATCGTATGACAGTTAAGAAATTAGTCCTTCCCTTTTGTACCTCTCCATCAGTAGGCTATCTGTTTCCTGAGTTCTGTGTATGGCCTACACGTTGAAATCCCCTTTTCAGATTGATCTGTAGATTTTTAATTTATTCAAGATAAAAAATATTTTTATACAATTTGTACCAACTAGTCTTGATTTCTCTACTGATTTCTCTCACTCCCTGGAAGCATCTTAACTGTCGTATGACTGTCGCAAATTGATAACATCTGAAACTGCTAAAATAGGGGTTTCAAGAATTAGTTTGTTTTATATGGTACCATTTCAGTGCTCTCAGACAGCTTTGAGTCATCCTTTATTCACCAATTCATACTTTCAGATAATTCAATCAGTCATTCAATCACGTGACAATTGAGAGAGATTTATTGGAAGTTAGAATTAGAATTGAAAACAAGTGTCTTGCATATTAAAAAAAAAAGGAAATTCACTTTTCAAATTAATCAATTTGCTGCCAATAATCATTTTTTTACAAAATACATTCGATGTCTTTATTGTTTTTTGTTTTTCTTTGAATATATAGAAGCCTTACTTTTTGGCTGCTGTGAAAAATATTGCTGAAAATATTGTGAACATATATTGGTTTATTTGCATTTATTTCTGAAAATATTCCAAACTTTGTGCCAACTATTTAGGGCTGTTTACCACTGATTCCAAAAGACAACAAGCAAAGAAAAAGATAAACAAGATCAACAAAATCAAATTAATATACAAACCCTTTGCATCTATAAATCAGAGTGGTCCCATAAATAATCAGGACCATATGAAAATATAAAAAAGAATTATAGAAATTATGACAAAACATACAATCTCGTGAAAAATATATTACACATCATTTCAAATAAGGTAGCATTCTCATAGGAATACAATTTGCATGTTAAAGAGCCCCCTTTGCTAACTAATAACAGCAACAACAAGAAGAGGAAGAGGCTAAATTAATGTATTTTTATGATAAATCAAAGAGAAAAAGATCAGTACAATTCAGGTTAATGCTATTTTCAGGCGACTCCTTACTTGAAGCTGAAACTATGCTGACTGTGTAACTAGAGCCCTGAAAGCTAAATACATCACATGATTCAACAGATTTAATTCAGGAAATTTCACAAGTCTTTGCTTAAAACAGGATTGCTCAGACTGGCAGCATCCTATCCGAAACTCATGTTGTTTCTGAGATGTGGGCGGCAGGTTGTGTCCACACAGTTTCACATTAGCACACATTACACACGCGCAACTAACTGAATTCACAACAACTAGTCTTCAACTGACACGTTCTCGTCAATCTCATTCTTCGTCATAGCTGTGAAGTGTTGAATCCCAAATTTAAACTCAAAGACGACACATGATATTTTCTTGTCCAAATATGTGTGACACTATACTTACTTTTGAAATACACTTAAATCAATTTTGTCCAAATTTTTACTCGTACTTTATATGTAGAGTTTTGAAAAACAAACCAACACACACAAAAACCCTACAAAGATAAATCATTGATAATATTAGTCTTCAGTTTGTGCTCTGAAATACTGCACACATTTGTTACACAAATCATTAAGGAATGTAATAGGGATTTCATAACTGTTGCTCAAGTCATTTTATCCGGGAAGTGGCATTTTACCGCCTCTATACTTCTGTCAAAGAGCTGCCAGCACCACAGGCTTGAAGTAGGGTCTTCATCAAAAACATTGCAGTATCTTGTTCAGCTAAGTGTTTAGCCCAAATGAGGCTAAATGAGGCATTGCCGCATGTCACTGACATCAGATAAAAGATGATGCAAGTGCAGTTTAATGGTGACTCTTTTGAAAGTACTAATCAGCGGGCAAACAAAAGAAAACAACAACTTGTTAGCTATCTACAGTTTTCAGCATTTGTTTACTGCTGCCACGGCCAGGCCTACACTGCACTGTTATCTTCTGACTTCTCTTTGCTGTGACCAGTGTCCGCTGACTTCGTCTCGTCCTCATGGAAGGCAGTCTCCAGCACAGTAAGAATGGATTTGCGAACTGTGTCTTTGAAATCCTGGCCAACAAACACATACAGTATTGGGTTTAAGCAGCTGCTGAGAAATGCCAGACTAGTGGTTAATGGGATCCCGATAGCAAGCGCATATGTGAATGATTCACTTTGGTTGACCACTGTGAAAGCTGCCAATTCAATTAAAAACATAATGTGAAAGGGAGCCCAGCACAGGAAGAAAGTAATGATAATGGCAGCAATTATCTTAAAGGTGCGACTTGATTGGCTGGACAGAGTGTAGTTTCTTCTGAGTTTATGGATTATGACAGCATAACAGGAGACAATGATACTGAAAGGGATGACAAATCCCACGAGGAAGCGAAAGATGGTCATGGCCTGATGGCGAAATGCTCGCAGCTGATTCACGGAGGGTGTTTCAAAGTCGTCGGATAAAGCATAGTTGATGAAGCAGATGATGATTTCCTTATTGGGGGGTAATGGAATAGTGTCCCTGAAGATGAAATACGGTGAACTGAGAATCAAAGCCAGCACCCAAACACAAAGACTTCCCCAGGAAGCTTTGCGGGTGTTTCGGTGGTTATGAGCCCAGATGGGCCACACCACAGACAAACATCTGTCCACACTGATCACCACCAGGATCCAGACACTGGCAAACATGTTGAGAAAGGCTACAGCACTGTTCATTTTACACATAAATCTGCCAAAGGGCCAATGGAAATCTAAAGCCTGGTATGTAATGCTCAGAGGCAGGAATGCAGTGAAGAGGAAGTCAGCCACGGCAAGGTTGAGGAACCAAATTGTGTTAACGGTCTTCTTCATCTTGAAGCCGGTCACCCAGATAACCAATCCATTCCCGAGCACACCGAGCACAAAGGCCAGGCAGTAAACAACGAGAGACATGGTGTTGAGAGACTGTCTCAGGTTTGCAAACTTGTCAAACGAGGTGTCATTTCTTGGAGCATCAGTTGCATCATTGAGATAAGAAGATGTGGCATTCATCTTGATGGTTGTCTTGAGACCTGCAGAGGAAACATGATGAAACAAAGTCCTTGTATTTGAAATTCACCAAGCTTATATATGTTTTTGGTTACATACACTAAAGGATGCAAGAATTAATCCTAAATCGACACTTTAGTATGTAAGTTACTGTAAGGTGACATATCATGGAATTATTATTTTGTTATTATTTCACTCGTCAGTTCACTCGATCTGTTCTGCTAAGCCTCGACCTCTGAGTCCTGCCCGTTAGACCGATGGAGCCAGCTTCATGTGAAAATGTTCTGTTGTCAGCTGTCCTGAGAAGCATGCATTTTACATCTACCACCAGCCTCAGAGGATATAAGAGCCCAGTGGATAAACTATGTTTAAAGGTAAGGTTCCAGCAAGAGTTAGCTAAAGACCAGCAAGAGTGCAGGAACCACTTTTTGTCTGACTTGTTTGAACAACTTTGTCCAATTAAACGCTGAACTGAACAAACTGAACCACAAAGAGGGATTAGTTCCAACTCTCGATGCCTGAACTTCAGACAAGGGAAATGTAAATATCCATCCATTTTCTGTACCCACTTGATCTAACTCAGGGGTCACTGGAGCCTATCCCAGCTGTCATTGGGCAGCACGACCCTGGACGGGCGGCACAGTGCCACACGGAGACAAACGAGACAAACGACCATAAACGCTCACACTGTGATGTCCAGTATCAATGTCTGAATAGGGGCACGGGTTGATTTCCTTCTTTTAAAAAAATATAATGAAAAAGCAAAGGTAACATACCTTTCTCGACGCTCTCTAGTTGGCTGTGAGTGAAGGTGCAGCAGAAGAATCTGTGATCAAAATCTTGCCTGTTAACATGATGAACTGATCTGTCGGTAATAAAGTCCCCTCCCACGTCAAGGCGGACCCAGAGGCAACTTACATCACACAAAAGTCATTTTAAGAGAAGTATAGATTATCTTGCATAGAGTTTGACTGTCCTTCAAAAACAACAACTTTAATGGTGACGCTAATAATGCTAAAGTCTTTTGAGCAGAACCAACAGCTTTGGAATTGTTGCTTTGCATTGACATCATGAATTAGTGCACTCTCTTCTTACCATGTGCCCAATTACCAACAAAATCATGAGGTGACTGAGCAATTTGTGCAATAGTAGGCTCTTCCTACATATGAAAACATGCACATGCAGCCTCTGTAGATCCAAAACTGCATCCCAAAGATACCTACAGTTAAAATACAAATATACATATTTTCGTGCATTCTTTTTGGGTGGCAACAACATGGTTCCTTCTTTAACTTCCTGATTTGTAATTTTGCTCAATCATCTTTTGAAATACCTTAGGATGACTGTTTTGTATTGGTAGCAGGCCAATGTTCATAGGTTATGAAATAAGTTTGAAAAAGCTGTCAGTGTCTCCACCAGCAGTAATACTCAAGATAAAACCACAGAATAAAGCACACATAGTGGAGCTAAACACACCTGTATTCATAATGAATCCTTTTAATGTAGGTGGAGATATTTACAAACTCAGTTCATTTAAAAACTGGCCTTGCATGAAACAATCTCATAAAAATTTTAGTTTGTTTGTTTGACAATGTTAGCTTTCTGTTGGTGCCTCGTACGTCTATGGGAGAAACCAGATATGCATTTCTTTCTGCAAAATATCTTATTCACAAGTTACTTCTTCCTCATCAGTGGCTCACTGTCATGCCAGTACCCTGTCCTGATTGGTTTTGGTATAAAAATGTAATTTATCCTTCTTTCTGACTGCAACTAGATGCTGATCAGTTTGACTGAAAGCCTGAGTGTGACAAAGAGGACATTGTGGTACAGCTTCTCTGTCCGTCAGTGCACCAATCAAGAAGTGGCACCACCTCAACATTGCAACACTCCTCATCAAATCAAAATCAAATCAAATCAAATTTATTTGTATAGCACATTTCATGTACAAACAGTTCAAAGTGCTTTACATAAAATAAAAGCATTGCAGCAGGGAGTGCAAGAAGCATTAAAAATACATAAAATAATATAAAGAGAAACAAATAAAATCATTTAAATGAATTTAAAATCAGGCAACAGTCTAGATAAGTTAAAAGATGTTTCATGCATAGACACATGAGAAAAGAAATGTTTTTAACCTGGATTTAAAAATGTCTTCATTTGGTGAAAGTTTAATCTCCACTGGCAGTTTGTTCCACTTGTTGGCAGCATAACAGCTAAATGCTGCTTCTCCATGTTTAGTTTGGACTCTGGACTGGACCAGCTGGCCTGAGTCCTTGGATCTAAGAGCTCTGCTGGGTTTATATTCTCTGAACATATCACAGATGTATTTTGGGCCTAAACCATTCTGGGATTTGTAAACCATCAGCAGGCTTTTAAAATCTATTCTGTGACTGACTGGAAGCCAGTGTAAAGATTTTAAAACCGGTGTGATGTGTTCAGATCTCTTAGTCCGGGTTAAAACTCTAGCAGCAGCGTTCTGGATGAGCTGCAGATGTTTAATGCTCTTTTTGGGAAGTCCAGTTAAAAGAGCATTACAGTAATCGAGTCTACTGGAGATGAATGCATGGATGAGTTTCTCCTGGTCTTTTTGGGAGAGGAAACCTTTAATTCTGTTGATGTTTCTGAGATGGTAAAAAGCTGCCTTGGTGACAGCTTTGATGTGGCTGCTGAAAGTCAGATCTGAGTCTATCAACACTCCGAGGTTATGAACTTGGTCAGTGATTGTAAGGTCCAGAGTCTCAAGATATTTACCAACGCTGACCCTCTTCTCTTTACCTCTATCAAGTTGATGTGGAGTTCTTCAGAGCAGCAGAGTATGAGCTACCAAAATAGGCACATGACATTCAAAGAGAAGAGGGTCAGCGTTGGTAAATATCTTGAGACTCTGGACCTTACAATCACTGACCAGGTTCGTAAACTGGGAGTGTTGATAGACTCAGATCTGACTTTCAGCAGCCACATCAAAGCTGTCACCAAGGCAGCTTTTTACCACCTCAGAAACATCAACAGAATTAAAGGTTTCCTCTCCCAAAAAGACCAGGAGAAACTCATCCATGCATTCATCTCCAGTAGACTTGATTACTGTAACGCTCTTTTAACTGGACTTCCCAAAAAGAGCATTAAACATCTGTAGCTCATCCAGAACGCTGCTGCTGGAGTTTTAACCCGGACTAAGAGATCTGAACACATCACACCAGTTTTGAAATCTTTACACTGGCTCACAGAATAGATTTTAAAAGCCTGCTGATGGTTTACAAATCCCAGAACAGTTTAGGCCCAAAATATATCTGTGATCTGTTCAGAGAATATAAACCCAGCAGAGCTCTTAGATCCAAGGACTCAGGTCAGCTGGTCCAGTCCAGAGTCCAGACTAAACATGGAGAAGCAGCATTTAGCTGTTATGCTGCCAACAAGTGGAACAAACTGCCAGTGGAGATTAAACTTTCACCAAATGGAGACATTTTTAGATCCAGGTTAAAAACATTTGTTTTCTCATGTGTCTATGCATGAAATCTGCACGGTATCGTTTAACTTATCCAGACTGTTGCTTGTTTTTAAATTAATTTAAATGATTTTATTTGTTTCTCTTTATATTATTTTATGTATTTTTAATGCTTCTTGCACTCCCTGCTGTAATGCTTTTATTTTAAGTGAAGCACTTTGAATTGTTTGTACATGAAATGTGCTATATAAATAAATTTGATTTGATTTGATTTGATTTGATTCTCTCCTCCGGCCGCCAACAGCAGAGTTCAGGTCTGTGCTCTCAGTTCATCTCTCTACACACACTACACTTATAATTATGTCGGCCTTTCACACATACCTGCACACTCTGATGACACTGATGGCACCGCCTGTATCAGCACAAAATAACTTAAAGTTTTTTGAAACCCACTGAACAGTTTTCTAAAAATGACATACTAATCTGAATTCATAGCTGGTACCCTGTTACATTTATGAAAAAAACATATTCGTACTGACAGCAACATGTTATTGTCACTTTCTAACAATTAGAGATTCAGACAACATCGCAACACAATTCAATGACCAAACGTTTTCAGAGTTGGAAAAACACAGAATCGTGAACTGAGTGTAAAGATGTGGGATCACCACTCTCTCTGAAGTTATAATCACTAACTTTATTGTTAAAAACAACAGTTAAGTATGAATTTTCTCCTCTATAGTGATTTAGCTCTCAATGCTCTCTTGTCAATTCTGGATGCAGGAGATTCACTTTTGAAACTCTCAAAGCAGAACGTTTCCTAATCTGTGGGTAAAAATGTCAAAAAAAGTCTCATACAAAAAAGATGTAAAAACAGTCCATTGATGCCCCTTTGTAAACACAAACCTCCCTTTTGAAACAGTGGAACCTTATGTGATATATGAGGTAATTAATGACATTTCCCCACTCTCCTCCACTGCAGCTCATCACCACAGCACCTGTCAGTAATGGGCCCGGCCTGGTGGAGTATAAGATACCATGCTGCTCCTGACATGATGAACTGTGAAGCCTTTGTGAGCAAAAGGGATTTTTTTAAATTTTAAATTAGATGAACAAGAATATACACAATTAGATTTTAGTCAACCAACTTCAAACACAAACTTTTTGACACCACAAGGTTAAAAAAACACATAGATCGTTTAGTTGATAGACACACAACTTAAATGTGAAGTTTATGGAAATAATCCAACAAATTGTCAGAAAATTGGTATGACAGTTTTATGCAGTGGAAAGTACGGTTGATAAGCTTCTAGTAAATGCAGGCTTTCATGTTGTGTAGGAAATGATAGGAAGAAGAGAGATGTGTATCGCTTCACGCACAAGTTACAGGTATCAGACAAGATCTGCCCCACAAAACTGTCAGCGGTCTTATCAGTGTCACCTTCTGTTTGGTTTTAGTATCAGAAATATAATTCCTCTTATTTGTCAGACCACAGCTGAACACTTGATGGTCTATTTTCCAGTTCAAATGAAGGATGGAGGAGGCAGTGGTGCTGCCTTCTATACATCCTCAGTACAGTCACGCTACATTATCATGTGGGACTGGGTCCTGCCTCTGGTTGTATTCATCCTCTATCTGGTTACTATATCAGCCCATTACTATGTACTAGACATATTCTGAAAAAAAAGTTAGATTAAACCTTTTTCTGTCTATTTAACTTGGACACACTTAAGAGCAAGAATGAAAGTGCGACACACTAAACGATTTTAATTTTAATACCAACCTGAGTGCCTGATCAGGGAAACACTTTGTATATAAAACAGCTCTCCCTAGTGGTGTAAAGTAATAGGTGTGCTCTGTCGTCACCCTTTCGATGAGATCAATTTTGATCCTGATGAGTTGTGTGTGTGATCAGGAGAGATCACTCTGGATTCATAACTGAAGCAGAGCTGGGAAAGAGGTTACATTGTGCACTGAAGTGATGATTATGTGATGTAGAAAATGAGTGTAAACATAGTTAAATCCAAAATTATTTTATTCATGGAAATAAAGGTTATTGGCAAGAACCAAAAAAGCTTTTACAAAGAGGCTCATGCTGCACAAAGTCATACTTTTATCATTATTCACTTGACGGAAATGTAATTGAGTCTGAGTTGATTTCTTTTTTTTTTTTTTAAAAAAAAACAAAATATGCAGATTTCTGTTCTTTAACTGAGAACAATTGGTGGATATTTACTTTTCCTCTTCTACGCCATCGCCACACCATCGCTGACTGTCAGTCAGGTAAAAAAAGAAAAAAAAAAACTCAAAGAAATTCCACAGTAAAATTCTCAGATGGTGACACAACTTGCATTTACAAAAATCTGACGGCAAAGAAATACAGGTTTATATAGATAGAGTTCAGCTGCTTCTTTCAGTATAACAACCTCTTATTCACTATCATAAGTGTCCACTGGGATTACATTACACTCCCCGAATGCTAAATATCAAATGTAAAAGATATAGATTTTTCAAATCAAAGTATGCAGCAGATAGAAAGCAGTCAGTCAGCTAAATCTGTTTCTACTCCGCCACACGTGACAAGTGGCAAACAGGACTGATGGCAGGTCCTCAGCATACAGACAGAAATTATATCAAACCTGACTGAAGGAAAATCTGGTTTAACACTGAATGTAGCAGAGAACTTTTTCAATTTGAAGACTGAAAGCAACAACAGATGGCCTTTAAGGGCTGTGTCTTAAAATTAGTTTTCTGTCATGTTGGATGTGGAGGTAATGAGATTATCTTGTTGATTAGCACATTTCACACTGAAGGTTCCTTTATAAAAACTAACAGACCAACAAAAAAAAAGCAGTATGCACCCTTTCCCTCTGCCAAAATAGGAAGTTATTTTGCTATCGCTTGCATAATGCCTCCACATTTCATACATTTCAGACATGGCCAAAATAGCTGCTATTTAATTTTCATCTGACTTGTTTTCTGTATTGTACCGCAAAGAAAATGACATATTAAGTGCAAGGAGTTAGTGTGCAGCTGAAGACAAACCTGCCCAATGAAACATGACAAGTATTCAACAGATAAAGACAGGAAAAAATAATCGTTTGTTATATACACTAACATTTACTCTGTACCGCTGAAATATCTGTTGAGTCAGCGAAAGCCTTACACCTCTGCATCAGAGACTGACTTCCAGACCCGGCGGCAGAGACAAGCTATTGGACGGGCATTTAAATGAGTAGGGGGGGCCCCCTAGCGGGGGGTGTGGGGGTCCTCCCCCAGAAAATTTGGTATTTCTTAGATGCAATTTTCTGCATTTTAACCGAATTGTGGGCCCCGTTTCAGCCCAATAAGGAACTGTCCTTTTGTTACTAAATACGTGACGATTCCATTATTTCAAGGGACAGTTGGCAACTCGTTTAGGCAGCCCTGGCAAACACATCACGCTTCCTTTAAAGTAGGCATTCGGAGACATCTCGAACAGCCTGCACAGTTTCATCCACTCTGTATAATCATCGGTGCATAAATTGAACGCAAAGCCCAGATCACGTTTGCCCCTTTCTAGTCGCCATTAATACTAATACACACAACGAGCAAACAGGAGCGCAGCAACAACAACAGCAACGCCCACGCACGGCCACAGTGAATTCAGACTGGCGCTGAGCCGACATCAGAACGCATTTGAACATGCAGTTCAGGGTCGGACTGGGAAAAAAAATCGGCCCTGACAATTTTCCCCGGGACCAGCCCCCCCCCAGTATTAATTAGTATCTCCAATCTAATTAAATAAAAATAAAAAACGAGCACAGACCGCTCAGTCAATGGCATGTACCCATAGAAAAAATACACACATATCACACAACCTGACTATCGACTAACAACCATGATCAGTAACCTACACAAACCCAGACACATAATGGCTCGGCGGCCAGCAATCGGATAAACCAATGAAGTGAATCAATCCTGTGAAAGAATGAAAACAAGTGAGTGAAACCTGCACTCACCCATTATGAAGTTAACTCTGCCAGCCCCATACTCTTGCCCCTGCTCAGCCAACTCCTTGACGTCGGGTACGGTTGGTAACGTTACGGCGGCTAGCATTAGCAACGAGGCTGCTAGGCATGCTAAATCGGTAAGCATTAGGCTACTGAAGAAAGCTAGTCTTTTTAGTTACATTATATTATCATCTTTCTTCTCGGCTATAACCTTTGTTTACGGCCACTGGCCTGACGCTTTAGCTTAGCTGTCAAATCACCGGAAGTTTTCACCGGAAGTACTGGCGCACACACAAAAGCTCTCTCCAGACATATCTTTCTTTCATTCCGCCCAGATGAAATTTGATGCCAATCTTCGAAAATCAGAGAAATTTAAGACATTTTAAGACCTTAAAAAACGTATTTTTTATTTAAGACTTTTAGATCGTGTCCCCTCATGCACTGCAGTGTTTGAGGCAATCTCCGGTCAAACGTCAAAGTGAACCCAGGGGGGGCACACCGGCGTGGATGGGGGGGCAATGCCCGCGAGTGCCCCCCCGTGGCGGCGGCGCTGCTGACTTCTCTTTGCTCCGAATGGTGACCATAGAGTTTGTGTAGGTGTAAGGGCGAGGCACCTCTTCCTGGAAAGCAGTCTCCAACACATTCAGGATGGACTTGCGGACTTCGTCCTTGAAATCTTGGCCCATGAACACATACAGGAGCGGGTTCAAGCAGCTGTTGAGATAGGCCAGACTTGTAGCTATAGGGACCCCGATAATGATGATGGGATCTAATGTTTCACTTGTATAATTTGGCATGTGATTCACCAGCTCAATTAGACCCATGATATGAAAGGGAGCCCAGCACAGGAAGAAAGTAACAATGATGGCTGCAATTATTTTAAAAGGGCGACTTGATTGGCTGGCCAGTGTGGGGTTTCTTCTGAGACGATGGATTATGACAGCATAACAGGAGACAATGATACTAAAAGGGATGACAAATCCCAGGAGGAAGCGAAAGATGGTCATGGCCTGTTGGCGAAAGGCTCGCAGCTGATTCACGGAGGGTGTTTCAAAGTCGTCGGATAAAGCATAGTTGATGAAGCAGATGATGATTTCCTTATTGAGGGGTGATGGAGCAGTGTCCCTGAAGATGAAATACGGTGAACTGAGAATCAAAGCCAGCACCCAAACACAAAGACTTCCCAAGGAAGCTTTGCGGGTGTTTCGGTGGTTATGAGCCCAGATGGGCCACACCACAGACAAACATCTGTCCACACTGATCACCACCAGGATCCAGACACTGGCAAACATGTTGAGAACGGCTACAGCACCGTTCATTTTACACATAAATCTGCCAAACGGCCAATGGAAATCTAAAGCCTGGTATGTGATGCTCAGAGGCAGGAATGCAGTGAAGAGGAAGTCAGCCACGGCAAGGTTGAGGAACCAAATTGTGTTAACGGTCTTCTTCATCTTGAAGCCGGTCACCCAGATAACCAATCCATTCCCGAGCACACCGAGCACAAAGGCCAGGCAGTAAACAACGAGAGACATGGTGTTGAGAGACTGTCTCGGGTTTGCAAACTTGTCAAACGAGGTGTCATTTCTTGGAGCATCAGTTGCATCATTGAGATAAGAAGATGTGGCATTCATCTTGATGGTTGTCTTGAGACCTGCAGAGGAAACACGATGAAACAAAGTCCTTGTATTTGAAATTCACCAAGCTTATATATGTTTTTGGTTACATACACTAAAGGATGCAAGAATTAATCCTAAATCGACACTGTAGTAAGTAAGTTACTGTAAGGTGACATATCATGGAATTATTATTTTATTATTATTTCACTCAATCTGTTCTGCTAAGCCTCGACCTCTGAGTCCTGCCCGTTAGACCGATGGAGCCAGCTTCATGTGAAAATTTTAGACTGTTGCCTGATTTTAAATTCATTTAAATGATTTTATTTGTTTCTCTTTATATTATTTTATGTATTTTTAATGCTTCTTGCACTCCCTGCTGCAATGCTTTTATTTTATGTAAAGCACTTTGAACTGTTTGTACATGAAATGTGCTATACAAATAAATTTGATTTGATTTGATTTGATTTGAAAATGTTCTGTTGTCAGCTGTCCTGAGAAGCATGCATTTTACATCTACCACCAGCCTCAGAGGATATAAGAGCCCAGTGGATAAACTATGTTTAAAGGTAAGGTTCCAGCAAGAGTTAGCTAAAGACCAGCAAGAGTGCAGGAACCACTTTTTGTCTGACTTGTTTGAACAACTTTGTCCAATTAAACGCTGAACTGAACAAACTGAACCACAAAGAGGGATTAGTTCCAACTCTCGATGCCTGAACTTCAGACAAGGGAAATGTAAATATCCATCCATTTTCTGTACCCACTTGATCTAACTCAGGGGTCACTGGAGCCTATCCCAGCTGTCATTGGGCAGCACGACCCTGGACGGGCGGCACAGTGCCACACGGAGACAAACGAGACAAACGACCATAAACGCTCACACTGTGATGTCCAGTATCAATGTCTGAATAGGGGCACGAGTTGATTTCCTTCTTTTAAAAAAATATAATGAAAAAGCAAAGGTAACATACCTTTCTCGACGCTCTCTAGTTGGCTGTGAGTGAAGGTGCAGCAGAAGAATCTGTGATCAAAATCTTGCCTGTTAACATGATGAACTGATCTGTCGGTAATAAAGTCCCCTCCCACGTCAAGGCGGACCCAGAGGCAACTTACATCACACAAAAGTCATTTTAAGAGAAGTATAGATTATCTTGCATAGAGTTTGACTGTCCTTCAAAAACAACAACTTTAATGGTGACGCTAATAATGCTAAAGTCTTTTGAGCAGAACCAACAGCTTTGGAATTGTTGCTTTGCATTGACATCATGAATTAGTGCACTCTCTTCTTACCATGTGCCCAATTACCAACAAAATCATGAGGTGACTGAGCGATTTGTGCAATAGTAGGCTCTTCCTACATATGAAAACATGCACATGCAGCCTCTGTAGATCCAACACTGCATGCCTACAGTTAAAATACAAATATACATATTTTCGTGCATTCTTTTCAGGTGGCAACAACATGGTTCCTTCTTTAACTTCCTGATTTGTAATTTTGCTCAATCATCTTTTGAAATACCTTAGGATGACTGTTTTGTATTGGTAGCAGGCCAATATTCATAGGTTATGAAATAAGTTTGAAAAAGCTGTCAGTGTCTCCACCAGCAGTAATACTCAAGATAAAACCACAGAATAAAGCACACTATTCCATCACACCACAACAAGGACATCATCATCTGCTTCAGATGTGCATTTCTTTCTGCAAAATATCTTATTCACAAGTTACTTCTTCCTCATCAGTGGCTCACTGTCATGCCAGTACCCTGTCCTGATTGGTTTTGGTATAAAAATGTAATTTATCCTTCTTACTGACTGCAACTAGATGCTGATCAGTTTGACTGAAAGCCTGAGTGTGACAAAGAGGACATTGTGGTACAGCTTCTCTGTCCGTCAGTGCACCAATCAAGAAGTGGCACCACCTCAACATTGCAACACTCCTCATCAAGTTGATGTGGAGTTCTTCAGAGCAGCAGAGTATGAGCTACCAAAATAGGCACGACATTCTCTCCTCTGGCCGCCAACAGCAGAGTTCAGGTCTGTGCTCTCAGTTCATCTCTCTACACACACACTAAACTTATAATTATGTCGGCCTTTCACACATACCTGCACACTCTGATGACACTGATGGCACCGCCTGTATCAGCACAAAATAACTTAAAGTTTTTTGAAACCCACTGAACAGTTTTCTAAAAATGACATACTAATCTGAATTCATAGCTGGTACCCTGTTACATTTATGAAAAAAACATATTCGTACTGACAGCAACATGTTATTGTCACTTTCTAACAATTAGAGATTCAGACAACATCACAACACAATTCAATGACCAAACGTTTTCAGAGTTGGAAAAACACAGAATCGTGAACTGAGTGTAAAGATGTGGGATCACCGCTCTCTCTGAAGTTATAATCACTAACTTTATTGTTAAAAACAACAGTTAAGTATGAATTTTCTCCTCTATAGTGATTTAACTCTCAATGCTCTCTTGTCAATTCTGGATGCAGGAGATTCACTTTTGAAACTCTCAAAGCAGAACGTTTCCTAATCTGTGGGTAAAAATGTCAAAAAAAGTCTCATACAAAAAAGATGTAAAAACAGTCCATTGATGCCCCTTTGTAAACACAAACCTCCCTTTTGAAACAGTGGAACCTTATGTGATATATGAGGTAATTAATGACATTTCCCCACTCTCCTCCACTGCAGCCCATCACCACAGCACCTGTCAGTAATGGGCCCGGCCTGGTGGAGTATAAGATACCATGCTGCTCCTGACATGATGAACTGTGAAGCCTTTGTGAGCAAAAGGGATTTTTTAAAATTTTAAATCAGATGAACAAGAATATACACAATTAGATTTTAGTCAACCAACTTCAAACACAAACTTTTTGACACCACATGGTTAAAAAAAACACATAGATCGTTTAGTTGATAGACACACAACTTAAATGTGAAGTTTATGGAAATAATCCAACAAATTGTCAGAAAATTGGTATGACAGTTTTATGCAGTGGAAAGTACGGTTGATAAGCTTCTAGTAAATGCAGGCTTTCATGTTGTGTAGGAAATGATAGGAAGAAGAGAGATGTGTATCGCTTCACGCACAAGTTACAGGTATCAGACAAGATCTGCCCCACAAAACTGTCAGCGGTCTTATCAGTGTCACCTTCTGTTTGGTTTTAGTATCAGAAATATAATTCCTCTTATTTGTCAGACCACAGCTGAACACTTGATGGTCTATTTTCCAGTTCAAATGAAGGATGGAGGAGGCTGTGGTGCTGCCTTCTATACATCCTCAGTACAGTCACTTTACATTATCATGTGGGACTGTGTCCTGCCTCTGGTTGTATTCATCCTCTATCTGATTACTATATCAGCCCATTACTATGCACTAGACATACTCTGAAAAAGTTGTACTTGTGCTGTCTTATGACACCAACTCATTTATGACCTATATAAACAACACATCTTCATCGAATAACCATCTAAATGATGGTGTTGACATAAAAGATAAAATAAAAAGATCTACACAGACCATGTCAGATTAAACCTTTTTCTGTCTATTTAACTTGGACACACTTAAGAGCAAGAATGAAAGTGCGACACACTAAACGATTTTAATTTTAATATTAAATCGAGTGCCTGATCAGGGAAACACTTTGTATATAAAACAGCTCCCCCTAGTGGTGTAAAGTAATAGGTGTGCTCTGTCGTCACCCTTTCGATGAGATCAATTTTGATCCTGATGAGTTGTGTGTGTGATCAGGAGAGATCACTCTGGATTCATAACTGAAGCAGAGCTGGGAAAGAGGTTACATTGTGCACTCAAGTGATGATTATGTGATGTAGAAAATGAGTGTAAACATAGTTAAATCCAAAATTATTTTATTCATGGAAATAAAGGTTATTGGCAAGAACCAAAAAAGTCGTCATTATCATTTATCATTAAGAGACCTTTGATAGAATTGACTAAGTTGAAAAATCACAAACAATCATTTACACGGATTATATCAGAACGATGCTTTTACAAAGAGGCTCATGCTCATACTTTTGTCATTATTCAGTTGAGGGAAAAAGAATTGGCAACAAGTCCGATTTTTCTTTTTAGATTAAAAAAATGTCAAAAATGTGCAGATTTCTGTTCTTTAAATGAGAACAATTGGTGGATATTTACTTTTCTTCTTCTACACAACTTGCATTTACAAAAATCTGACGGCAAAGAAATACAGGTTTATATAGAGTTCAGCTGCTTCTTTCAGTATAACAACCTCTTATTCACTATCATAAGTGTCCACTGGGATTACATTACACTCCCCGAATGCTAAATATCAAATGTAAAAGATATAGATTTTTCAAATCAAAGTATGCAGCAGATAGAAAGCAGTCAGTCAGCTACATCTGTTTCTACTCCGCCACACGTGACAAGTGGCAAACAGGACTGATGGCAGGTCCTCAGCATACAGACAGAAATGATATGAAATCTGGTTTAACACTGAATGTAGCAGATAACTTTTTCCATTTGAAGACATGAAAGCAACAACAGATGGCCTTTAAGGGCTGTGTCTTAAAATTAGTTTCCTGTCATGTTGGATGTGGAGGTAATGAGATTATCTTGTTGATTAGCACATTTCACACTGAAGGTTCCTTTATAAAAACTAACAGACCAACAAAAAAAGCAGTATGCACCCTTTCCCTCTGCCAAAATAGGAAGTTATTTTGCTATCGCTTGCATAATGCCTCCACATTTCATACATTTCAGACATGGCCAAAATAGCTGCTATTTAATTTTCATCTGACTTGTTTTCTGTATTGTACCGCAAAGAAAATGACATATTAAGTGCAAGGAGTTAGTGTGCAGCTGAAGACAAACCTGCCCAATGAAACATGACAAGTATTCAACAGATAAAGACAGGGAAAAATAATCGTTTGTTATATACACTAACATTTACTCTGTACCGCTGAAATATCTGTTGAGTCAGTGAAAGCCTTACACCTCTGCATCAGAGACTGACTTCTCTTTGCTCCGAATGGTGACCATAGAGTTTGTGTAGGTGTAGGAGCGAGACACCTCTTCCTGGAAAGCAGTCTCCAACACATTCAGGATGGACTTGCGGACTTTGTCCTTGAAATCTTGGCCCATGAACACATACAGGAGCGGGTTCAAGCAGCTGTTGAGATAGGCCAGACTTGTAGCTATAGGGACCCCGATAATGATGATGTGATCTAATGTTTCACTTGTATAATTTGGCATGTGATTCACCAGCTCAATTAGACCCATGATATGAAAGGGAGCCCAGCACAGGAAGAAAGTAACAATGATGGCTGCAATTATTTTAAAAGGGCGACTTGATTGGCTGGCCAGTGTGGGGTTTCTTCTGAGACGATGGATTATGACAGCATAACAGGAGACAATGATACTGAAAGGGACGACAAATCCCAGGAGGAAGCGGGTAAGGGTCATGGCCTGATGGCGAAAGGCTCGCAGCTGATTCACGGAGGGTGTTTCATGGTCGTCGGATAAAGCAAAGTTGTTGAAGCAGTTGATTATGCTTTCGTTGTGGTATGATGGAGCAGTGTCCCTGAAGATGAAGTACGGAGAGCTGAGAATCAAAGCCAGCACCCAAACACACAGACTCACCGAGGAAGCTTTGCGCACATTTCGGTGGTTTTGAGCCCAGACGGGCCACACCACAGAGACATATCTGTCCACACTGATCACCACCAAGATGTAGACACTGGCAAACATGTTGAGAAAGCTTATGCTGGTGTTCAGTTTGCACATGAACTTGCCGAAAGGCCAGTGGAAATCCATAGCTGTGTATGTCACACTCAGAGGCAGGAATGCAGTGAAGAGGAAGTCAGCCACGGCAAGGTGGAGAAACCAAATTGTATTCACGGTCTTCTTCATCTTGAAGCCGGTCACCCAGATAACCAATCCATTCCCGAGCACACCGAGCACAAAGGCCAGGCAGTAAAAAATGAGAGACATGGTGTTGAGAGACTGTCTCAGCTTTATATGCTCGTCCTTGTAGCTTTGATCTTCATTCTTGTAGTCATACTCATCATTGTCGTCATAAGAGTAAGAGCCATTTGTCCCGGTTCCATCAGCTGAATTCATTTGATAGAAAGAGTAATTGGTCACTAACTCCATCATTGTCCTTGACCCTTCAAACGAAAACAAAGAAAACTAAAATGTTAAGCTCATCATTTTTTCTACCCCTAAAAGTTAAAGCAACCAAAAAACAAAATTGCTTGAACGTCATCTCGGGATGAGGAAAAGGTTGCTAAATGAAGCTCCACTTGCAGCATACAGAATACACTGTTCACATTGGCAAGAACGGAGGTCATCATTTGATTATTATCTCAACGCGACTTCTCATTATTCGTAAAAACTTCAACATGAGCAATGTAGGCTATGGAGACCGAATTTGGATACCATACTCTCAGGAGAGTGTCATAATTTTATCTATGCGCAATGAAATGAGTCTCACACATGTGCAGGTAAACACCCGCATCAATTTAACCAGTGCGAGAAATGCCCATCAAGGCGAAGGCAAAAACGGGAACAGAAACAGATGATCTAACGGGGTTGTTGACATTTTAACCACACATAAACCAATGTACTGCACACAAGAAAAAGTTCCCACGCACTGGGGACATGCAGAATTAATTCTAAATCAAAGACCTCTGTCGACGTCAAAAAGAAAGTTGGAATATTCCAGCTAAGATGTTTTCCAGAGCTGCTGAAAACTATTTTTCTTTTTTCATTTTGTCGCTTTTTCCCCGTTCCAATTTCCTCTGATCCTGAGGCGTTAAAAAAGAAAATTGTAATCCAAAAACAGCTTACCTTTCCTCGTCATCAGAATGTCTCTGATGTGAGCACAGCCTCGCTCAGCAATCTGGGAATATTGGGAGACTTGAGATCCCTCACGCCTTAATTGAGCGACTTCACGTCACGTCGGGGCGGGACCTCGGGCAGCAACCCTTCATACAGGACCAGTAAACCTCCTCCACTCCACAGTTCTGATGCTCATGCTTCGCAAAAAGAACCCTCACATAGATTCTTGAACGAGCCCATCTATCACCGAGTGGCTCATAAATGCATAAGCCACAGCAACCAGTTAGGATCCCGGGTTAATGTTTATGATACACCCCCCCCCCCCCCCCACCTCTCCCATGCCAAGGCACGTCTTAATCAGAGACCACATGACAGTCCTTTGAGAAATTTTTGGGAAAGGTGAAAACACAAACAACTAAATGCATTAATTGAAGGTTGTTGAGATGACTCCCTGAGCCGGAGAGAGTGGAGCTTTGACTTCTCATGGGCCCAGTCATCCAGCTGCGTAATGTGTTTTTCCCTACGTGGGTTGATCTTGTGTTTGCTTGAGGTTAAGTGTAATTGCTCTGTGTTGACTGTTTGACTCGACATCAGAGCACACACATTTTTTAATGTCTCATCTCTTCATCCTGCGCTTGGTGTAACAAGCCACAGCAGCGTCTCTCGATATGAACCAGAAGTTTTATGGTTCTCTGACTTTGCTTCTGACCCCTCGCGGAATCGAGCCCTAAGCTGGCGTAGAGCCCAACCTTTAAAGATCTGGAGTAAGTTCTTGTTACCCACATGTTGAATCAGTGGTAACTGTGAAGCAAACTGAAGCTCTAAAAGCTGTATTCAATGCAAAGTGTTTTGTACAGCAACTTCTTTTTTTGTTCTACCCATTCAAGCATTAAGAGCTTTTCAAAGACACCGGTGACACAGGGTAATGAGTATGGGGACGAATATGGGGGAGTGTTTGCTGGAGATTGCTTTATGTCTCTTGAGTAAAGCCCCACCTTATCATGGGGAGTCTGAGTTTGACCTCGTGCTCGTATTTCCGCCCACATATTCCCTCTTAACCTTCAGTTCTGCATATCAGCCACCCACACATTTATTTATTCTTGCAGAGAATTTCATGTCCATGAGAATTTCAACAGGAAATACTCTGTGGTCCCTCACCTGTCCCACTGTGAAATGCTGAAGTTGAAGAAGTTATTTTAGTTCTTCAGATGTAAAGTCAAATCTTGTTGACAATCTATTTCTCTTTTAACTAACTATCTTCATCAAATGAATTCAGAAGAGCCGACATTTTTTTTCGATGAATTGTCACGTATGACAGTGTCCACACAATAACTAATATTCAAACCAACTTCTGAGGATGTAAGATGATGTTTTGAGCTGTTTTTATAAACTCATGCTAGAACATCTGATAATCGAACTTGGTTAAAGTGTAAAAAGAGAAAAATATATACAGCTGAATCTTGAACTAATCCGATTCACATACTTGAACCGGCCCAACCCAAAAAATGGGTCCCCTGCTGATATACATACACCCCACACAGGAACTAGGTGCTGCCAGCAATCCAGATGTGAGGAGGAGGAAGAAAGGGGGTGGGAGTGGACAGACACACGTACACACATGTACGTGTGTCTGTCTACATGCCCTCGGTTCTTGCATGTGTTCTTAGCAACACCCTTCTTTGAGCGTGTAGGAGGACTCACGTCTTATGTTATCTTTGCTTTTTTTTTTTTTTTTTTTCCCCTTTGGCAACATAAATAGCATTTGAAAAACTTCCTGGTCTGAGAGGTATTTTGCACCAGGACCAAAAGAAATTCACGAAAGCTGCAGGAAACTGTTTGAAATAAGCTGGCCCAGTTAACTTCCTCGCTCCTAAAAACTACAATCTACCGTTCAGCCCCATTTGTGACAAAAAATGAAATCGCTGTTTTAGCTAAAGTCTAGACAGCATGGCTACGTTTGAGTAATTCATCCACTCGTTTTCATATTTCTCTTAAAAAGCGCTCTTTGGAGTTCTTGCGTTGGAGTCTTGCACCAGGACATAAGAGCAGAGCGTTTTGCTTGAGTCTGTAGGGGATATTAATAGCCGTCGCAAGGCTATAGTTTGAGGGAAGCCTTCAGAGCCCTGGGCTTGCCAGAGTTCTTGATTTACCAACCAAACGTGCAATTATGTGTGTGCCACACAAATACTAATTTGGGTGTGTAAAACAACCAGTGGAGGTTTACAGGGAATTTAGTTAGAGCAAAATGTGATATGCACAGTTGAAGCTTGGGGGTTTATTATCCAATACAACAGCTGGGGGCACACTGAAAGACAAGTGTATTAAAATGTATGGACATTTGCATGTGTGTGTTTGCGTGTGTGCTTGTCTTTGCGTGTAGGACACTGAAGGACTAATGACACACTGCAGCTCCAAGCGTCACTTTAATACACCCAGTATTTTTCTTTGCCGTTTTGTGCAAACACCATGACCTTGCAGCTTTTCTGTAGTCTGAGGAGTTTGTAAATCTACGGCTGCTTTCGTACGGATACACATTGGTGTTTCAGCTGCCGTGTTGAAACTTCTGCACTCAGGTTACATTGTCATAAGCGCAAACCAGTGGGAATCTGCTGTGTCCTGAAAACCTCAAAGGTTTGTTGATCCTGTTGCGGTGTTGACTGGAAATCTAACCCTTGTCTAACGGGGAGAGGACAGGAATTTTGTTTTTTCCGAGTCAAAGCCCGTGGCTTCAGCTTTCATTCGCATTGCTCAGTAACCTTTTTTTCTGTGAACACACCACACACGGGGAAAAAAAAGCTCAACCTCAATAACCTAAACCACATCCTTACATTCGTCCCTGCTTTCAAACTCAACGTCTGGTCCCCCTCAGCAGACCGAAGGGATATGAATAATCAGCCTGGGCTCTCTCTTTCACAGAAAACAAGCCTGGCAATACATAACCACAGATATCTGCCACACAGAGGTTGCTCTGTCTGTCCGAGTGTATTTTGAGGAACAGAAGAACAACATTAGGAAAACTGTAAATGGCTAAGCAGGCAGTTTTTATACTGGTCATGTATTTTAACCAGTGAAAAGAGTAGGAACTGTTGAAGCCCCTCTGGCATTTGAAAGTTATAAGTTACAGAGAAAATATCTAATGTTTTTACAATCTTCCTGAATTGCATAATTGATCTAACTGATTATATCCCGACTGATGTTTTGACAGCTGTGGAACTTATAAGGAACGTCATATGTGACGGTGAAACTTTCAAAAACTCGTTTCCACCTTTGAGCAGTTGGTTCAGTCACTGTTTCCATTTGTTGCACATGTGAAAAAATTCTACTGTTTAGCTCCCACTAATGAATGTTGCACGCTGAAGCCTCCTGCAGTATTCTGCTACCTCGTTTTTTTTTCTCTTGAGGATGTCATGAAAATGTATAAGCAGGTCTAACCGAAACACATGAGAAAAAAATAAATAAATCAGTGAATACATGTGCAGCCAGAGACGATTCTCTCTTTTCAGCAGGGAGGCAAAATTACAAAGGCTTTTGGGACCCTGTGTAAAATGAATGGAGTGATTTGAAAAGCATTTCACACTGATGAAGATAAAACGCTGACAACACATGTTCATAAAGTTAAGATAGTGGGAACAAAAGTCTGAAACATTTTTGTAATACAAATAACAAAGCAAGTTACCCTATTCACCTATGTTGTGCAGTTATTTATCCCAAAAAACATCACAGATTTTAAATGTGTGCAGTTAATAAGACATTTTAAGGGCTAAGTACATGGTTTCCCCCAGAAAAAAATGAAGTTTTGATTGGTCAGAACACAGGAACATTTCCAGCTGTCTTTAATGAGCTAAGACTCAGAAGGCAGTGGTACACCCGCACACATGCTCACACACACAAAGTGGCATACAGTGAGTACTTCTCCAGATCGAGTTGACCCAAAAAGTCAGTAATAGGCTACTTGCACATTGTCACATATCCTCATTGTGGTTGACATCAGGAAGTAATTATCAGTGCGTAATCAGTACAGTAATGAGTATATTACTAATAATTTCTCAAGTTCTGTGTCACAGACAGAAACAGAGACTAACCACTTAATGTTGAAAAGGTCTGAAGAATACGATTTGTTCACCAGACATTCTCAACGGGAGCAGGTCGTTTAGGCCATTGGCGTTTAGGCCGCAGTCGTTTAGGCCACAGGGAGCAGTCGTTTAGGCCAGGCTACCTGAGCAGCTGAAATCTTTATTACATCACTTTATACATTCATTATTATAAGATATAAGTCAGCTCTACTGGTCTGTCTGGGTAGCCTACATATCTATGGTAAATTATTTAATAACCAACGTGTGGAAACGTTTTTTTTTTAATTTAATAAATGGTGATTTATAAATTCATAAAATTGTGGAAATAATCATCCGCATTGCCACATTCATTGGATAATAATGCTGTAATTATTTAGAAGCCCGTTAGATTCGCGCGGCTTGTGAGAATTAAAATAGTGATTTATAAGATAAGCATGCATTGTCATCGAGCTACCTGAGCAGCTGAAATCTTTATTACATCACTTTGTACATTCGTTATTATAAGATATAAGTCAGCTCTACTGGTCTGTCTGCGGATGCTTATCTTATAGCCTAAATCACTATTTTGAGAAGAAATGGTGATGCAACAAACTGATATCTTCCACTTTTGTTTTGTTGCTGTCATCAAATTAGAAAAATTATATTTAATCATCAAAATGCCATTTGCATTTATTTGTTTCAATATTTGGTGTGTTTTCTTTGTAAGCTTTTCAGCTCACTATCGAGGTTAAAGGATTTGTAAGGCATTGCAGGCCGCTTTGATTCCCATTCACAGTGTACCATCAACTGTTGGATTTGTAGGCTACATGAAATCAAATGCAGGTTGGAAAGGAATGAGACAGACAATCTACGTACCTTATCTTAATGAGAGTGGAGAGAACTTGTCTGTGCTGGATGGGAATGCGTTATATTTCAGCCTCAAGTGTATAATCACAGGGTTTGGATAAATGCCCCCTCTTGTTTAAATGTTTTCCTGTCTGGCGCTGATAAACACTTATTCTCCTATATGAGTAACGGTGCCTTGTACCTGTCAGTACATCTCCATTTACGAAACACTGACTCAGCAATCAATTCACAATGCATTAGGAGTGAAAGTGCTGAGCTCCTTCAGATATGTGATATGCAGATCAGGGATATAGAGGAAAAAGATAAACATGGTTTAGCTGTTGAACAGGCTAGGTTTCACACAGAGGTGGAAGGTAAGGTTCTGCAAATTGCATCTTAAAACGTTTATGTTTATTAAAAATGTTTTGCAGAAAAGTTATGTGTAAACAGCCATGAATTAAAGACTTCTTCTGTTGAAAATAAAGTGTCTTAACATTTTCATTATGGTCATATGTTGTTTTCTAATACGGAAGAGGATATTTTTTTTTAATTGAAAAAAGCACTCACCACCCCGGTTGAGGGGTTTCATGGGTAGCAAAGCTAGGAATCCAATCCTGTAAAGTTAATATGCAAACTTTTTAGGACAGGAAAGCAGGAAACAAGCACCAGCAAAACTACAGTAAAACAGTCAAGTGGGATGCTACAAGCGACCGAAGCTCCTTGATGCATTGTTTTCTAAACCAAATATGCAGTGTGTGTTCAATGCAACACACCAAAATACTGTTTTTTTTTTTGTCAGTAATTTCACAACAAGTCAATATTCAATCTTACATAAGCGGGCCAAAAAGGAAAACACTGAAACATGAACAAAAATAATATTTGTAGTATGTTTGAAATTATGATGTTCAAAATTATATCAGAGCATCTCCAACTTAATAAGTTATGTCTGACTCAATATCCTTTGTAATTCATTGAAGGCAGTGCATACCCATGTTTTCTTTTCTTTTTTGGATGAATGTGAAGCAAGTTTATTTTTGTGGCAGAGTCACACTGCCAGTCTTATTAAAAAAAAAGAAAAACAACAACAAAAACAAAAACAGCTGAAGCCTCAAGCCTCAAGCCTAAATTTAGAGCAAAAATAAACAGAATTGTGCCGACTGAAAGTATCTAGAAAATGGTCTCTTTCAAATGTGTTTAGCGATTCCAAATGTTTCCCAATCCAAGCTATTTCCCCAGACACAGAATATAACATTGGAAAGGTTTTTTGTCTTATTTGCTGTACATTAAGTCCCGTTTCTCTAGGGAAATGTAACACATGTTTGGTGTTTGATGTGATAAAAGACCTTGAGAAAAAGGTGATAAGAAAGAGAACTTAAATACCTTAAACTAAGAGAGTGAGGGCACAGGAGAGACAGACTGACAGCATGAAGCTTTTCCTTTTCCTGATCCTCTTTCAAGCGGCAGGTACAATACAGAATTTATTCTGATTGAGAACTGAGTAGCACCAGAGATTGATAAATATATACAAGTACACTTATAGCTAAAGCTTTCCTTAATTTGGCACAATTCATCCTTGCTTTTTAATCTATAGTTGCCCTGGAGGAGGATGAGAAGATTGTCGGCGGGGTTGATTGCCCTAAAAACTCTGTACCCTACCAAGTGTCACTCTTCGATGGGTACAACTTCTGCGGTGGGATTCTTCTGTCTGATGAGTGGGTGCTTTCTGCGGCACATTGCAAAGCAAAGTAAGAAACACGATCACCGATCACAGCTGTAAACTAGCAGCTGCTTGACACTCATGGATTTACATGGCGCTTGTAAATTTAGATCTAAGTTTTAGAATTAGATTCTGGAGGCTTCTTAAATAGCAGCAAAGCAGGTGTCTAAACTGACTCTCAAGATGGCTCTGATTCTTTTAGGTCAAATGTCGAAGTTCGGCTAGGAGAGCATGACATCTGGGAACCTGAAGGGACTGAACAGCACATTATGTCTGCCAAGTTCATTCGCCACCCTGACTACAATCCCCGCAGTCAGGACAGTGATATCATGCTGATCAAGTTGAGTCAACCAGCCACTCTGAACAGCTATGTGCGTCCTGCTGAGCTTCCTTCAGATTGTGCCAGTGATGGGACGATGTGCCAGATATCTGGATGGGGGAGTATTCGCGCCAGTGATGAGGGCTGTGAGTTACACACTGTCTGTCAAAGCTACAGCTAGCAGTGCTCTGTCACAACTGGTACAAAGACATCAGTGATTTTTGTCCTTGCAGCGAGGTACCCACATAAGTTGCAGTGCTTGGATGTCCCTCTCCTGAGTGATGACACCTGTTTCAATGCATATCCTTTTCAAATAACTGAAAATATGATCTGTGCTGGATATTTGGAAGGAGGGAAGGACTCTTGTCAGGTAATGAAGACATTAATGAAGATCATTGCTAAAACCCAAAACTGCAATTATTTTGCATTGTGACACACAAGATGTAGTTGAAAATAACCTATAATTACTTCAAACCTCAGGGTGACTCTGGGGGTCCCATGGTATGTGATGGCAAGCTCCAGGGAGTTGTATCTTGGGGCCATGGCTGTGCCCTGAGAAAAAAGCCTGGAGTGTACACAAAAGTTTGTAATTATGTGTCTTGGATCAAGATGACAATGGCATCTGGCTGAGTAGTAATAAGACCTGATAATTCCCATGAGAGCTGGGAAAATCATTAAAGTCAAGAGTCTGAATCTTATTTGCACAGTGTTTCTTAAAGGTCTATCAGGCCAGTAATGCCAAAACATTTTCACTTCATGTTAGACCGACTTTCATCAACACCACAACTCATGCTAAAACGTGTTCATTTGAAATGTATTTTGATCTGATCTAATTGAAAATGAAAAACACACAAGCGGATATCGTCAAAAATATTTTTTTTCAGCTACTGAACACATGTGTATATCCCAATATAGCTGCACTCATTTACATATGTTTCAGTTTATTTTGTCAAATCGTTGACAACAAGATATTGTTACTCAAAATCAGTTCACCTGCTCTAATAAAAAGTTCAGGTTATAACCGCAGCGTCATTTCAAGTGACTTAAAGATAACATCTGCGCAGTGATTTCAGCTACACTTAAATGTATGATTATCACCCACAGAGCAAGTTAGAAGAGACTGAATTTACTCACACAATCCACAATGTCCTGGTGTTGGACATACCTAAATCATTAGCTTCATTCTCCTCCCTTGTATATTGGGACAAGAAAAAGCATTTCATGTAACATCTAATGTGTCTTAAGCCCTGGTGTATAAACTCTTGGTTGGGAATTTACCTTTTACTTTCCACAAAGTTTTGTTTACCTTAAACTTAGTTGTCTTAAGGTCAGTCAAACTTTAAGATATCTTAAAAATGATTTCTTCGAATGAGAATATATGGGTAACTTTAATTACAAAGTTAGGTTACGGATATCTAAAAAACAAATACAGATAAAAATGCTTAGTGGTGTTGTAGTAAGCACTGTCGCCACACAGCAGTCAGGTTCCTGCTGGCGTAATCCTGACTGGGTCCTGTGTTTGTGGACTTTGCATTTTCCACCTGTGCATGCATAGTTGTGTCCCAGCATTCCGACTTTCTCCCTCAGTCCAAAAACATGCTTGATTTTTGACAGTAAAAGTGATTGTGAGTGTGTGAGGTTGTTTTTCTCTTTGCCCTTTGAGGGATTTAACCCCTTTTTCTAATGTTTGCCTCTGGCTATGCCTCTACCGCATACATCTGCCTTGCTCCTCACATCTTGCCACTGTGTCTCGGTGGTGAGTTCTCTTGAAGATTTGCAGTAAACTGACAGACAAGTTGCAATCGGACAAGTCGTGTACACAAGTGTTACTGGTGTGAAGGTTTGAAAAGCCGCGTGAGTGGAATTTATAACAATGAGCATGGCCTGTGAAGATACATGGCTAATGTTTAGGAGTGGAACTGAGTGTTTTAGGTGCCTCCCATTCTGTCATAACATTTACAGCTTCAGGCTCTGACTCTGAAAGGCTTGGCAATAAATGAGTAAAATCTGTAGCTGAGGAATAAACCAGACATCTAGAGTCAGCCAAAAGTAAATTAGCAAGGTTAAAATAGCTGCTACACTGCTCTCTGTGGGTTGAAACTGTACAGCATGTGGTGAACTCTGGCGATGATCCAACATCACTGACTGTGGAGAGCTCCGTCAAATGTGGTACTCGGACATCTGACTGCCCTCTCATAGGGCATGAACTAAACGAGATCAGCCTCTCTGCTTGGGTTACAGATTGGGGTTGACATTTTAAAGCAGAGATTTCTGATTCAGGTATACCGAAATGTGGACACTCAATGTCCACTCACAAATTATTATTATTTTCCAAGAGAATTGATTGATCAGAGAAAAATCAGAAGTTACACCACTAGTCGTCCTTCGAAGGACAGACCTCTGGTTACTTATTTGCCCATGTGCTGGTGCTGTTATTATTCAAATTTATTAGTCTAACATTACTATAATAATATGTTGTAATTCATTATTGCTATAACAATTACTGCCATTTCACAACTATTTGCAGAAGTCTTTATCTTCACTACAAACTTAAGATAACTTAAGATAATCTTGGGTTTTGAGCACCCAAAGCATCGCTGCCAATGTCAAGTACTACTTTGTCACTCGCCTTTATGTTCATGGACCATTGGTGTTATTCTACACATTGTGATTCTAAGTGTGATGAACCTTTCTCATTGCCAGTAAACAAGATTTTTTAATTAATTCAGCTCAGTATAGTGTAGCTTTACAAGGTAGGTTGAAACAGTTTGAAATCAAAATTGTAATATTCTAATGAGTGGAATGAATAGATTAACAAAAATGTAGAAGATTATGGCAAAAGGCATAACCTGCATCTACTCAAAGCAACGGAAATACGGCCAAGAGACAATAACCTACAGTTAATTCAATGGCCCCCCAACTGTCAGTGGGGTTACTTGGCACTGAAAGGATCGGATTATTGGCTAAATTACAATAAGACTGAGTTGCTCCTTATTTGAGCAAGAGTAATTATCCTTAGATATATGGCGGTGAATAAATCGAATCATAGGCACAAAGCATGTCATACTCCGATACGATAGGTGGCGCTGTGCCCATTCCAACTATTGCTAATAGAGCCACTTCCGGTTGACCCCTTCAACACAACACCAACAACAAACTCAGGCATTCGAGAAAATGGCGAACGAAGAGCAAGATGAAGCTACGTCCCCCTACATTTCGTTTGTGATGAGCTGCTTATTGCACAAACGCTATGCACAACGGCGCATTCTCCATCGCGTTGTTTGTTTCTTTCTGCGACAACAACAGTAATATCGTCTCTTCCGACTTCCGGTTCACGACCCCGGGAAAAAATCTTGAGCATGCGCAGAAAGCAAAGTCTAATTCACCACGTGCTTCACCGTCTACATGCACGTTTAATTTGACTTTCAACCGAGTTATCTCGGGGTCTTAATCCAATCGTGAGTAATCCGATCCGATCCAATTTCTTGTCTGATTAAGGTGTCTACATGAATTTAATAACTCATTCTTATTGTAATTTAGCCAATAATCTGATCCTTTCAGTGTCATGAAACCCCACTGTGTGATGAACCAACAGCTAAGCTTGAATATACCAATCTAACCAAACCAGAACCTAAATGTAAGCTTTTATAACCAGTAGTTATAAAGGCCATTTCAGCCCTTGTCCATACCACTTAACTCTAACCCAAAGGCAGGGGTCTCCCAGTAGAGGGACGGGGCAAAGTGAAAGGGCAGACATTTTTCATGGGCACAAATGTAATCTAAAAGTCTAACATCTAAAAAAAAAAGTGGCCATTGGTAATGGTCCTCAGTATCAATCACTATGGCTCTGCACAAAATGAATATTTAGACCTATGGTTCTCCAGGGTGGTGGCTTTGTGGCTCAGGTGTACCCGAGCAGCACTCGGCTAAGACTGCTTATCCATAGTGAATGTTGCTGCTTCTGCCGACAACTCATGTTGGTGACGGGGTTTTGACTTTGCCATTTCTTTGGCTTTTTGTTAATTGCAGGTAATTCAAAATTTGGTTGGTCAGCAGCTCGTCTCTACCTCAAAGCCTTCGTTTTTTTTTACTCCTTCTGTTATGGACCATGTGGAAAGCAGTGTAAAGGAATATTTCCTGAATCAGGCTTCCCCTTAATGCCTCAGTGCCAACTGAATGATGTTTAGCTGCTGCTTGAAAGGAAATAATTGGCATTTGTGTCAAATTTGCTGAAGTTATGGATGAAGGCAGCAAATTGTCATTGCTGCCTTAACAATTCATTGAAAAGCCACGCATGGTTCTGTTGAAGAATTTCTGCTTTCTGTTTTGTTAGCAAGCAGTTCCAACAGTTTTTATACAATAAGCTAGAAACTCCTTTGGGTTGGTTTAACAGTATCATCCATATTATTATTTAATGGCCTCAGTTTACTTTTAGCCAACTGCAATGATTTACAACCAGCTGTCAATTTCAACTGTTTATTTATGCGATTAGCGACTTTGCATCAGCCAACTTTTATCCAGATGCAAAGAATCCCACAGGAATAGTTGTTCACGTGAATGGGAACTGCTAATAGTGTCTCGCAGTTACTGTCCAGAACAGATAACAGCCAAATCTGCCTTGCTCCTACACCCACTCTCTCGTTGCACAACTTTACAATTAAAATGTTCAAGTCAGGGTGCAGGACATTGACAAGCAGAATTTTACTAAACAAGTGCTCAATGCAAGTGTTTCGTTAGTACGAGGGTTTAAAAAGCTGTATGATCATAACTCTTAGCAACAGTCATGACTGATGTTTAGCAGTGTAACGTGGTGTTTAAAAGACCTACCCGCCTCTCATGCTGTCACATCATTTGCAGCTTGCACAAATGACAAGCTCTGACCCAGAAAGGCTTGACAGTGAATGGGCAGAAAAGTCCCATGCTCAAGGTTGCCCATGTAGTAGAGGAATAAATCAGACATTTAGAGGGACAAGCATGCAGCCACACTGCTCTCTGTGGGTTGAAACTGTGAAGATGTTCCAACATCACAGATTATGGAGAACTGCTCTTTCATTTGTAAGACATTCAGCCTCTATAATATTACAAAGTTAATTTGGTGATATCCTGCAAGACAAAGAAGGGGAAATTAAATTAAAAAATCAGGTGCACATCTGGTGAAACTTTTTCCGAAAACCCTGGAATGACTTTAACTGAATTTGTTTTCTAGGGTGTGGTTGTGGAGTATATGAATGACTCACCAGGTCCTTACATGACTGCTGCCTAAAGACCGGAGCCTAACACAGTTTCTGAGAGCTTGTGGCCTCCATACAAAAAATATACTTTATCGCACTGCGATGGAAAAGGCCCTTCAACAGGATGTCGGCTGCGGCAGATGTTTGTGTTGTGAGTTCTCTTGAATTCCGCAAAGCATGTTTATTAGTTCCTTAGAAGTTACAGCCAGTTGATGTGGTCACACGGCAGTGCAATTAAATCCTTAGTAAATTATTAGATAGGCATATGACAGAGGAAACCAGTAGTTTGGCCATAAAAAAAATTATTTTTATTTTTTTACTAATAGTGCAATAAAAAAGGAAACAGATTTAAAGGAAAATAATTGACAACCAGACTGGCTGTTTGATGCATTATGATGGTATGTGGGACACACGAGTAAAATACTGACATTTAGAGGAAGCATATATCAGTTATGTCAGATTATAAATAAAATTTATTATTATTATATATATATACACATATATAAACAAAGGACAAAAAGGATAATGACTTAACATCCATCCATCCATTTTCTATACCTGCTGAATCTGCTGGTCGGGTCACAGGGGGGCTGGAGTATGTCATCGGGTGAGATGTCCGGGGAACACCCTGGACAGGTTGCCAGTCCATCACAGGGCCACAGTGGGAGGAAGCTGGAGTACCTGGAGAAAACCCACACATACACAGGGAGAACATGCAACCTCCACACAGAAAGGTCCCAGATGGGAATTGAACCTGGAACCCTCTTGCTGTGAGGCAACGGTGCTAACCACCACACCACTGTGCTAATTCTGACATGGGTACGCAACTGTTGCCATACACTGCAACAAAACATTATATTAGGTGGGCACATTTAAGGCTGAGGACAAGAACAAGTTGCTGCACCAGCTAAAGCTAATCAATAATGACATTTGCTTTAAGTCACCATCCCTGAGATCGCATGGCCTCCATGCATGACATCAGCCTGCTTGTGGCTTCTATTTGGGTTTGACATGAAGCATGTTGATGGCTCATGCCAGCCCCGGTGGCTAAGGGTGTGGACCCTTATGAGCGGTCAACAGATTTTTTTCTGTAACAAACTCTCTAGGGATGTAATCATGGTTAAGTTAGAGGTTTGCAGCAGAACACAGACAAAATTTCCTTTTACTTCGTCACACAATGATTATTCCCCCGTCTCCCCTAACAGCTGACTAAAACCACCCCCCAGTCACTTTAAAAAGAAAAAACCCTTTACTGTTTTTTCACTTCGGCAGTTTCACATTTTCACCAGAGGAGGGCGACATCCAATTTGTAACCAATCTTTACTGCAACTACAGAGATCGCTCATTTTCTCCTTCTCGAGGTAAATGTGGATTTAGTGAGTGGACTCTCTTTTCTATGGCCAAAAACGAAATAATAATCATATTTCAAAGTCAAATTCTCCATCTACAGACAGCATGTTTCTCAAAAGTGCTGCACAGAGCGGATACAAATCCAAAACACAGACAATAAAAAAAAAGAGAAATAAACATGTATCCATAGCCTAAGTAAAATAAGTGAAGTCGTGTTTGTGGTAGGATACGTTCAGACTGACTAAGAGAATTATTCAACTCACGTGAATTAAAAGAAACAGAGGTTTCAAACAGGTATTTTGATTGGTGAAATTTCTCACTAAAGTTAAAAGGATGGGGAAAAAAGTGGCTATTTATCTTTAAAGTGTCTTGACGCGACTCTTGTCGTCAACTGTCGCTGCACTAAGCAAAAAAATAACAAAACAAAACAAAACAACTGAAGTGAATTTATGAATGACATATAGAAATGCGCGAGACTTAAAGCTGCAGTCTGCAACTCTTTTTCAAGCACAATGCCTGGAACTGTCCGGGGATTCTGAAAGTAGTACATTAAATACCCCAATACAAAAAAAAAAAGAGTTCTCTAGGTCCCCTATATGTCCCGCTAGGTCCCTCCAAAGCCAGCAGGTTTGTTTACAAAATTGCAGACCGGACCGGTAAAAGGTAACCAATCAGGTTTACGAGCTGGGCTCTGCTGCCTGTCAATCACCGATTGTGCACGCGCGATACAAGGTAGGCTCGTCCCCACGCTTATTTATCTAGACTATTGAACTTCATTACGGGCTAGTCTACTTACTGTGTCTTCCATGATCGCAAATGACAGGTGAGTTGATGAATGAGGAGTCGTGTAAGCGCATCTGGACGTGCACGAGTTCTCATGTGTTTTGATGGGGCGGGACAGGAAGTTGAATAACTTTTTAGTTTTCGGTTAAAAAATAAGCATTTCTTGCATTTTGCGACTACGGAGGTCACCGTTTTCAACTTCAAGCGTTCTGATAGATCATGTAAACTCTTAAAATGCCAAAAAGTAGGACTTTACGTATGACAACAACAAATCCTGCAGACTGCAGCTTTAACCTTTCACCGCGTCGGTGCCGCTATTCACGGCTCTCAACACAAGAACGTTATGAAACTTCTTCATTTACAGAGTGGCGCAGATGCGTCGGAGTTCACAGAGATAACATCTCCATGGTAAGGAAAAGAAAATAACAATAAACTGTTGGCACCGCGCGCACCGATGTGCTCAGTCTGGGACCACCGCCTTTTCCCCTGACGTACAACTTTGAGTCAGCGGGGCGCGTGCCCGACAAATCCCGGGACATATAAAGCGCGCACGTGGCTCCTATCCTCAACTTGATATCCAAAAGCCAACAAACATCCCAGACAGGAGTAAGAGCCGGTGGATATATTCCGATTTTGAAGCCAGTGAAATTTACATCAGGTAGGGTGAAACTATAAAACGTTGCCATGTGTTCATTTGGGTCTTTAACCTGTTTTGCAGATAGATTCCTTTACCTGTAGAGTGTAATTACTAGCCTATAGTCAGTTAAGAATGATCAGAGTAACTGGCATGATTTGAATTAAACCATAATATTGTCTAGAATTACTGCCATATTGAAAATATAAAATACTACTGTTAACCGACTTACTAATGACTGACCGTCGTTTTTTCCCCCAGATTAACAAGATTCTTTATAATAATAAAAATGGAATCCTTATGAAGCTTGGTAATCTTCAATATTAGTCAATGCTGTATAATTTTAGATTCACTACGACGCATGTTAGACTGGCGAGATAGAAATATATCTGTTCAACAGGGTTTGTTAACATGAATTTAGTGAATTTAACAATCCTGACTCAATGCATCTATGTTGTGCAAACCATCTTCTGTTTAGTCAGTCTAACATATACCATAGTTATTAATTATTATTATTATTGTTATTATTATTATTATCACTATTCTTTTAAATGTCGCGGATAGATTATTTTAATCAATCATTATTGATTAATCAATGGTGATATAAGTATAAAAAATGAACAAACACTCCTCTTTTGGGTTTGTTACAAACTGTTTATGTGTTTTCATGCAGTTGTCACACTTTCTTGGATAAACAGCCTACTGTATTGTTTATCTTTTAAAGTCGCAGCTTGTTAGCGTATTTCATAAACTGTGCATACAAAACAAATTCTATCCAGCACCCTTTTCCCTTCACCTAAGTGCCTGCATGTTTTTGCTATGACTACATACAGAATGACTCAAAATAATCTATATGGATGACAAGCCATAAAGAAAGATAAATGGCGTGATCAGCATTTCAGCCTCTAACAGAGATTTTTGGCAGGCAATTTAATCTAGACGGCAGCTTTCACTGCAGTGCATAGATCTATCTTTATTTCATACATATAAAATATTTCTGAATGTGCATGCCCTACAGCCTCTAATAAACCATACCAACATGCGTTGTCTGTTTTTCTGAAGGAACAATGAAGCTGAAACCTTTACTGAGGAAGCTGGGCACAATACTCCGAGCCATCTTCACCTTCCTCTTTGCTCTGGTGGTTTTGGGTGTCATGGTGTGGGCCTACGTCGATGGGTTCCAGCTGGCGACATCCATGCATGGAATCATTTCATTTGGTATTTATGGACTCCTCCTCTCACTGCACATGCTGGTCCAGAGCCTCTTTGCCTATATTGAGCACCGGCGAATGAGAACCCACAAAAAGCAGTGCAGCTTCACCAAAACAATCGGCTTCACCATATCTGCTTACCAAGAGGACCCCGCCTATCTCAGAGAGTGCCTCAACTCTGTTAAGGCCCTCAAGTATCCACCTGAGCTGATGCGCATCATCATGGTGATAGACGGGAACTCAAATGACGACCGATATATGATGGACATGTTCAGGGAGGTGTTTGCAGACCAGGATCCTGGCTTCTATGAATGGAGGAACAACTACCATACTTGGAACCCCACCAAAGCCCAGTCGGATGTTGAAAAGAATACAGCAATAGGCCAAGTGGAGGACGGTGATTATGTTATGGGAGAAGATCCTCAGCAAAAAGAGGTAGAGCACCTGATCCAGACCAAGAGGTGTGTGTGCATCATGCAGAAGTGGGGAGGCAAGCGGGAGGTCATGTACACGGCATTTAAGGCACTTGGGTCATCAGTTGACTACATACAGGTATCTACTTTACTTTTCTCATCCATATTCTCAAAGTTTTTTTTTTAATGGAATGAGAGGCAAAAAGTCATTTGTCAGTGAGATTTTCTACAACTAAATTGTCCTTTTTCTTCCTCAGGTGTGCGATTCGGACACAAAGCTGGACCCTTTGGCCAGTGTGGAGCTGTGCAAGGTGTTGGAGAGTAACCCCAACTATGGTGCTGTGGGGGGAGACGTAATGATCCTGAACCTCAAAGACTCTTACATCAGCTTCATGAGCAGTCTTAGGTACTGGATGGCTTTTAACATTGAAAGGTCCTGCCAGTCCTTCTTCAACTGTGTGTCCTGCATAAGTGGTCCTCTGGGTAAGAAGAAAGCTAGTTTGTGACCAAAGTTCTCATTTAAACGCACCTCTGTAACTCACTGAAACTTCTTTTGCTTTTTTGAATTTCTCCGTGTAGGTTTGTACAGGAACGACATCCTTCAGCAGTTTCTGGAATCTTGGTACAATCAGAAGTTTTTAGGAAGTCACTGCACATTTGGTGACGACAGGCACCTCACAAACCGTATGCTGAGCATGGGCTACGCCACAAAGTATGTACTCTTTTATTATCATCACAAAAGACAATTAAAAAAAAAGAAAAAAAGTCAATACAACAAAGCAAACTAAATTTCTGATAAAGTGAGAATGTCAAATATAAAAGCTGTCATTGATCTCTCTTATCTTTCATGTGTTTTAGATATACAGCTCGCTCAAAATGCTACACAGAAACACCGGCGCAGTTTCTTCGCTGGCTTAACCAACAGACTCGCTGGACAAAATCTTACTTCCGCGAGTGGCTCTACAACGCAATGTGGTGGCACAAGCATCATCTGTGGATGACCTATGAGTCCATAGTTTCGGGTATTTTCCCGTTCTTTGTCACCGCCACCATCATCCAGCTGTTTTGGACGGGCACGCTGTGGGACATCCTCTGGGTCCTGTGCTGCATCCAGATCATTGGGCTGGTGAAAGCGGCTTACGCGTGCCTCCTGCGGCAAGACATGGTGATGGTGTTCATGTCGCTCTACTCGGTTCTGTACATGACCAGCCTGCTGCCCGCAAAGTACTTTGCCATTATCACGATGAACAAAAGCAGCTGGGGGACGTCAGGGAGGCGCAAGATTGTTGGCAACTATATGCCCCTCCTGCCCCTATCAGTATGGGCTGCTATTTTATTAGGTGGTTTTGGTTTCAGAATATATAAGGCGTCTCAACAAGACTGGTCAACTGAAGGAAAAAAACTTGAAGCTGAGTTTCTTATATTTGGCTGCGTGGCCTACGTGTGCTACTGGCTGTTAATGATACTCCTTTACTGGGCATGGTTCCGCAGGTTATTCAGAAAACGCTCCCAAACGTACACCCTAAATGTGTAGGTCTGAACAGTTACGAGAATTCAATCTAATTTAATCCACTGTATATATTTTGTCTAAAAAAATTCAATGAGCTTAAATTATATTAGTTAAATTTTATAACTTATAAATTATATTAGTGGTAATATTGATTAATATGATAACATTCACTTGTATAGATTGAGCTTCTCTGAATATTAGGAAGTAGCTCTCAAATAAAAGGAGATATTGTTGCACATTTAGATTAAACTGCACCGAAGCTTTTGGAGCCATTGCACTTCTCAGGTTTCTCGTTGAAAAACCTGTATCACACAAACAGCGGTGTGTGCATATTAAAACACTTTTAACGCACTGTGTGAATTGCATGTATATGTGTATGAATTACTTTGACAGAGCAAAGAAATCCATACGCTGCTGTGTTTGTTTTCTAAACCTTATTTTGCCATTTTTACTGTTTTTTTGCACTGGATACGGACTGCACTTCTGCAGACTTACTTGAAAAAAAAGGAAACCATCGTTAGATTATGTGACGGTATGAAACATCACCAAGCAGAAAATGACTCTTTACATTTCTGACCAAACCATAGTCACATATGACAACATGAAACAATGAGGACAGTTTAATCAAAAATGTATTCTTTACAGTTGTTGTACACTTTGTTTTGATTTGTGAAGTATGAATGCACTTTGTTTAATGTCACAGAGGAGACGAGACAAAACCACGTTTTTATGTATGTTTTCTGAGCAATACATCTCTTTTTTTAAATGTGAATACATTTAGGTGAACTTGTGTTCAATAAATTATTTATTTTACACCACAAAATCTCCTGTCTTCTTTGGATCAAACATGACTTTTCAATACTTAGAACTAAAGCTGACTTGGCAAATCAGTGCTGTACACACAGTACACACAAATAAATCAAGAAGCAGGAGTGATTCTGCATGCTTCGTCGCACCAGCTGTACCCAGGTGGGGGACAATCGCTGGGCCTTGAAAATTGGTAAATTTTTGTATCGTTTTGTCTGTACCTGTGAAAGAACAATTCTGCACTCCTTGTGGCAAAAAATGGTATTTTTTTATGCTGTGGTTGAAAAGAAAATGTACCATGTCGGTGGCAAAGAAAAAAAAAAGTGTTCCTTTATAACATGTTTGTTCCCCATACCCAGTTCATCCTGTCCAGGGTTGCTTTTGCCTGTCCAAACTGTAACTGGGCCAGAAACAGGCTCATAGATAGGTTTCCAGTTTATCACCAGGCTACGACAGAGAATAATTAGAAAAACAACCATGCACACTTATACTCAGCCCTGTGGTGATTTTAGAATCACCAGTTACCACCATGGTTTTGGATTGTGGGAGAAGGGAAGAATTCTCATATATGTACAGGGAGCTTATGCTTATTCCACACAAAATGAACCCAACTGAGATGTAAACAAGATTTGAACCTTTGTGCCGTAAGGTGTTCACTACCACATCACAAATCCCATATGTCTTTGCAGTGTATAATATTGAGAAAAAAAATAGTCATTATGTAAGTCATTTTCTAAGTACTTATGTAAGTCATCATACTGAAGCAGCCAAAAGCCTTGTAATAACATAAATGATGATAATAAGAATAATGATATGACCTCAAATTATAAATCAAACTATACACCAGCGTTCTTGATCCAAACTGGTTAATAAACCTGAAAATGTAAGTGTAAGTGTCAGCACTAAGAGCAATGTGAAACCAATTCACTCAAAAAACTGGGAAAACTGCCAATGACAGGGGTCAGACTAATTATGTTGCAGTTTAGAGTCAGAGATCATGGTGCAGACTGCATCCAGGTTGATGAGTCACGAGGAAAAAGTGCATAGCAAGGTGTACGCCGGCAACTCTGTCAATACTCTGGGGAAGGATCCTTAGTTGGCAACGTTAACTCTGATGTACACACTAATGCAGATGCCTAAAATGGAACAAGATAAATTATGAAAAGTTGTTGAAGAGTTGTCTTTGAAACTGTCTTGCATGTGTATGAATTCAGTGAAACTGAAGAGAAACAGACATAATTTCACAAAGGCTCTGCAGTGGTTCAACGTTCTCAAGTCATGACTATATATATATACTGTATATATGTATTTTCATTAGGGCTGTCAAAATGAACGCGTCAATAACAAGTTAATGGAAATTCCTCTTAACGCCACTAAGTTTTTTGACGCCAGATTAATGTGGGCACGTTCTATGAATTTGACTGTTGGTCTGCTCCGTAGTTTGACAAATCAGGAAGGGATTTGGCCTTATCTTGTGGACGGCAAGCTAAACTGGATAAAGAAAAGGGTCTTTTGAATGACAAGTTCATCTTCAAAACCCTGGCAGACGGTTCTCTCGACAGGACCAAAGTTACCTGCCGTTTCTGTCAATGTGAATTGAGTTATCAATTACGTCGAGTCTTGAATGTCCCTTACTAGCAAAACATACGGCTGATGCAGAGATCCCCACTCCCTCTCACCAAAGGCAGACCTAGCTTAGTAGTTTGCAACGGAGACACCTGGACAACTCCACCTACGGCGAGGTTAGACAAAGTTACAAAGTGTGAATATTACACATAGGAAAGAATCTTACATTCAGGTCAATATGCCCCTCTGTTGTTGCTTGTTGGATGAAGAATGTTCTGGATTGTATGTATCAGGAAAATTTGTTTTGGGTTGTAAATGTAAATATAAAATGCATCTGCTACCATGCATTAAAAAATATTTATTTAAGGTACATTTAGAACGTATCAAAATATATATTAAAAAATGTTCTGATAAATCACGAGTTAACTATGGAAATCAATGGATTGATCGCGATTGAATAATCTCATTGATTTGGGCTACTATATATATAAAAGTTATTGTGGAGTACATTATACTGGTAGCAATGGCTAGGTAATGTATAAACGTGTTATATTGTAAGAATAAAGTATTGATTTTTTTTCTCCAAAACATCTGACGAGCTCCAGAAATCGTCTCATGACTCCCTAAGGGTCACGACTCTCAGTTTTAGAATCACTCTGTTAGAAGACTATAGCTCCAGAAAATAAATTCTGTTCTGTATATCTAAGTTATAATACTTTGATACTTAATTAATTGTAAAGGTAAATTAGACATCAGTGTATCCTTACAAAATTAGATCAAACAGCCATTGAAGAAAGCTTTAAAGAGAGGCAGGATTTACCTCCTGCACCAATCCTTATTGATAATGAGCTAAAGGAGAAAGATAAAATAAAAGGAAACCACTAATTTCAATAGATGTCCAAATAGTTTAATAGGGTGTATGTTTTTGAAAGGGAACAAATTTGATTTAAATTAACCATGTCATGACATGTTGAATATTTGTATCGTGCTGAAGTTAGGAGGTTGTACAAAGAGCATCTATTCACAGAATGTTCTCTCAGTTATGAGCTGGGTGGGACAGACGTTTAACTACCCTCAAATGACTGATATGACATTGTAAAGTGAGTTCTGTTTGACAGAACACGTTATGCCATGTTTAAGTCTGAGCTTCTATTTTTCACCTTTTTGAGAGCAGTAAAGGTGTAAAGGGAGTGGTCGCCTGTTTTATAATGCAAACAAACAATTATGAGCCTTTCATTATGTTGTCAAGGACAGGAGTAATGGTGTCACAAACCTACTGACAATCATTGATGAAATAAACAGAAAAACGTTTATGTGGAGTGCAAACAGAGTTGCTTTAAACATAGAAAGATCATTTCTGAAAAAGTCAAGGAGGCTGGATCGGCACATTCTGATTGCGGGTGTGGGTGACTTACTCTTTGTGGAAGTGTTATCTAATAATGGGACTGCAACAACATGTGCATATGTATGAAAATGATATTTTATGTGAAATTATAAAGCAAGTAGTCCATGAATGCACAGACACTCAACACTACTTTGTTGTCAAGTGGTCATTTAAAAAGGCTGACATGAACCAACAACTGTTCACATGATTGAAAAAAAAATATATATATATCATGAATGACATACGGCTTGAACAAAATAAGAATAGATTTTAGAATAAGGTGTAAGTAATGACAGTAAGAACTAAGTTGCTGTGAACATGGAGGAAACTACAGAGGAAAGCTGTTCGAGGAGGACATTCACAACACTAAGGAATCTGAGAAGTGGTGTTTGGAAGTATTTTGGATTTTACACCATAAATGCTTTTGTAACAAATGAATAGGGCCATTGGTTGACCATAAACAAAGCAGCTGTCTTAACCAACAACAAACCTAAGGACCCACCACCTTGCTTGTTACCAATCCAGTGGAGGCGCCATATAATAGTGAGTCGTTGACTCTTGTTCAACATTGTCTGATTGCCTGATATTCCGCACAATCAGCCACAGGCCCTGTGCCGGGGCTCACATGAAGGCCATGATGTCAAGATAGAAACATATTAAGCAAAGATATCAGTGATGTGAGATGGCTTTCAGAAACCTATGAATTTTCAGCCAAAATAATTTTAGTTACGGCCTTTGTACTAAAGAGCTGAGACGATGCCACATGGGTTTTCCTGTTGCAGAAACTAACAGGACACTGGATGAATTTATCATTTGCCACTGACTACATAAGTTCACAGCATTGTGTGTGTGTGTGTATGTAATAAACATAAAGAATTGCGTTTCTATTACAGTTTTTCTCTATTGGTTTGGCCCATTTCTTGAAACAGAAATTACATTATCAAAATAACATGGACAAATCTCCAAATCACCTCGCAATTGTTCACAACAGAATGGCATTTCTCATTGCTTTCATCAAATTGCAATTGTCTTAATACATGTGTCAATTGTTTCAGTGCATCTCTGCAAAAGATTAAGTACAAGTAGTCTAGTTTGCACAGTTTACCTACATTTAGCACATTTTCCAAGTGAATAGATTTTGGTGATCTGAACTGATTAGTTGATTCTTGGTCTAATGGTTCTTCTATCCAAAATATTTCAGCATGATTTCATTGTATAAGTCATCACATGCACAATAATCTGTTCAATTGTCAAAATGGGCCAAGAACATGATACCATCAATACCATATAGAATCTCATGTAACATTTGATAAATTCATGACAGTAATTGAGTAATTGATTTCATGCTTAGAAGCAGTTCAGTGTGCTTTACAGAGTAAAAGAAGTAAATAAAAACAGTGTGTGAAAACAGCTAAAAAGCACAGATGGGTACATGTAATTTTTTAAATCTAACTTTTGCAGATAATAATGGGATTGGAAGCAAATGAGACCCCTCACATCCTCATGTTTGTAGATGAAGCCGGCTTCAACCTGGCCAAGGGGCGAAGACGTGGCCGCAACATTATTGGCCACCGGGCCACGGTGGATGTTCCAGGCCAGCGAGGGGGCAACATAACTATGTGTGCTGCCATTTCTGAGAATGGTGTGGCCACTCACATCCCCACTCTTGGCCCATACAACACACAGAAGCTCCTCTTCTTCTTGGACCACCTTTATACTAATTTGGTCCCTGAATATGAGCGAGGTCTTCTTGAGTCTCACCTACCACGCTACGTGATTGTGTGGGACAATGTCAACTTCCATCGTGGTCCACTCATCAGGGCTTGGTTCACTATGCATCCAAGAATGATGATGGAGTTGCTCCCACCTTATTCCCCTTTCCTTAATCCTATTGAGGAGTTTTTCTCCGCTTGGAGGTGGAGAGTGTATGAGCATCATGCTCAAGACCAAAGATCCCTGCTCCAATGCAATGGACGCTGCATGTTTAGACATTACAGGAGATCAGTGTAGGGGATGGTTGCGGCATGCACGGCGTTTCTTCCCGCGTTGCATTGCAAGGTAAAATATACGTTGCGATGTTGATGAGAATCTGTGGCCAGACAGACAGCAATGTCTGGACGGCCAGGAGGGTGAGGACAGTGGTCATGAGGGAGGGGCGGGGGAGGGTGAGGGTGAGCGGGAGGGGGACGACAGCGACCAGTAAAATGTTGCTATAGTGTTTTCTGTAAGCTGCAGATTTATTTACAATACTGTAGGCCACATGATTTAGCTTTTTTTTTTGTTTGTGTTTATATTACAGTATATGTGTGCTATGTATATTTTTCTTTTCCTTCTACAATACTATACTGTATGGAAGTTACGTACTTCACAGTATTTGTGTGAATAAAAATGGTTGGTATGAGTGTATTGTGTGTGCTTTGAGGCTACTCTGACTGTGAAACTTTTTTCCTTCAGTTTTATACACTATTGTATTCTGTTAGGTAGTCCTATGTCATATTGACAAAACATCTAAACATTTTGACTTGTAGTGCTCACACAATGCCAAAAGGACAATGCATTTTCAGGGCACTGACTATTTGAATGAGAAAGAAACTTCATTTTGACACATGGCTGAACTGTTTAGGGGGAGATATGAGCTTTTGCTGGTGAACCGTGGTGTTTTGCTGAACCATTCAGTTTAGTTTTGCAAAAAGTACTAAAGAGTGTTGAAAACGTCCGGTCTGTTTCAAAAAATGAGCCTAGGCAATTGAGAAAGATCTTTGCAATTTGGGTGGCACTGACTCTTTTCATGGGAAAGAAATCAGATCTGAAAGCATGGGTGAACAGTTTTGGGAGAGATATGTGCTTTTGCAGGTTAGCTATGGTGTTGTGCTGAACTATGAGAGTGTTATGCCAAATGATCTTAGAGTTTTGAGAATGTAATTTCAAGAAATGAGCCAAACCAATAGAGAAAAACTGTAAGAAGGGACGGTCCAATTACAGACTCCATAGTTCTTCTTTTGTTGGCTACTTATCTATTTAACAACAGGTTGCTGATGTTACCTCTGCATTTGTAAGTTACATTGAACATATAACAATATGGAGTGATTTGATTTTAGATAGCTAGATAGATAGATAGATAGATAGATAGATAGATAGATAGATAGATAGATAGATAGATAGATAGATAGATAGATAGATAGATAGATGGATAGATAGATAGATTCCGGTACACAATAAAATACAACAGAATAAAAAACGGAAGTAGAAAAAAGTACAATATATAATACTTTATAAAAGTAAAGAATAAATTAAATAAAAATTAAGAATAAAGAATGGGACAATAATATACTATGAATATGAATATGTAACTAGAATGTGCAAAAGATTAGAATATTGTATAAATATCATATATAATATCAATATGGTTATATTATTATATATGGCACATATCACATATGATAAAGCAAAACAAAAAAACTTGCAAGTTGCACTGAGGAACGTACAGTGCAGGCAATGGAAGCCAGACCTCAAACAGGAATTGTGTTTAACAGTAGATAGTGATTAGACAACCGCAAGACCACTGGGAGACCATGAAACATGACACTTTTGCTTGCCAGTCAGTCTAGACCTCTGATGGTGAATAACCCAACCATCTGGCCAGCTCGAACATTATCTCATATGAGTAAACTTGTCTGGATTTTCTTGGCTGTTGCAGCAATTCAACTCCCTTGGTTTCACAGAGATATACAGTCTGGTCTCTATGAGCAACTTCCAGTCAATTTGGATTTTGTCTTTGGGGATCCACTTGATGAAATCTTAGAGGTTTAATGAGTCAAGGAAAGGAAAAGGAGGTGCAAACTGACTGTATGACAAAGCCAAGCATCACTTCCCTTCTACTGTTTTCAATTAGCCTGGCCTCACACAGCCTGTCTGTGCCTCCTTTCATGACGTCAGCCGGCAGACGTGTTGGGGTGCACACGCAGAAGTGTTGCGTCATCTTTGGAGCCAAATGATCATCAGTCTTACTCTATCAGAGCTGCTCAGTTTTTCATGCAGGAAGTTGTCCCACTGACCTTTCCATCTGAGAACTGCTGTCAAAAGCACCAAGATGATTACGACTAAACTATCATGGCTTCTGCATCAACGTTTTAATCTGTTCAAGATGGCATCCTATTGTATACACTGACATGATCAATACAAGATAACGTGTAGAGAAAGAAGAAATAAATGTCCAATCCAGAATTTTCTATATTAGATTTATGATTTATCATTTTTTTCTCCAGAGTTGCATCATAAAGATATCCCAAAGGGAGAAGTCCTGAGAGAATGAATCAATAGGTGCGTTTATATGGACACGTTTCGTTTAAAGAGATTACATGTAATCGGTTTATTAGAATTCGACCGAACTGTATACATGAGCCACAAATAAAGAGATTAAATTTCTTCCGAGTTTACATGTTACAGCAATTTAATCCGATAGGACGATGTTTTAACAAATGTTGCAGTATGTCTGAGCTGTTTCTTTGCTTTGTGTTACATGAAAAAATGAGGTGCTCTGTTTTTTTTTCTTTAAAAAAAAACTGCATAGAAGGCCAAGGGGCAGGACAGCCCCAGTCCGCGCACGCACGCAAGCACACACGCACCACTGACAGGCATACCTGTCCATCTCATTCATTGCTGTGAAAATGCCGTCTCTTATGCCAATTGGCCAGAGGTTTATTTGGACGTGTTCAATGCCGTTTTACTAAAATGTCAAGCAAAGCGTGGATTATTGTTTTAAATAGGTCGTTTTGACAAAAAGTCTGGGGTTGCTTTAGGGTTGCTGAGTAATTTCTTGGGGTTGCTATAGCAACTGCAAGCAACCCTGTAGCGCCGCCTCTGTGCTACACACATAGAAAAAAGATATTTAGCTACTTACTAGTAACATTTATCTCCTCCTCAAATCCGACATCGACACCATGGCTGACGTCCGAAAGGGGTCTGCCTCCCAGTATGTCGTCCATTTCCGTCTGGTACGCGAAATTGGCCGGGCTTGATCCACTTTTACCATTTTGCCTTTTGGCATTGGAGTAGGCGGCCTTCAGGGCTTTCCATCTTGACTTAATTTGGTCAACGGACCGGTCAAACCCTGCCTCTTTCAAGGCTGTGTGGACATCATTAAAGATTTCCGAGTTCCTCATCTTCCTCCCGTCCAGTTTTGACATGATATTTTGCTCTTGCAACGTTTTCAATAAAAACACCGTTTCCTCCCCCGACCAATTTTTGTTCTTCTTCACCGTCGCCGTCATTTTAACTTCGATATCTTCCGTTATCTGCCGTTTAACTAGAACTACACAGTCTTTATTAACTTTATCTCGCGCGCCCTTACACTTGCGCAGTAACATGAAACGTGTTCTAATAATCGGTTTATCCAGGTGCGCCTGTATATATGGGGAGTTTCCTCCTTCAATCGGATTATATGAACGGTCCAAACCACCTATTGTAATCGGTTTAAAAATTTAACCCATTTATATTTAAAGAGATTATTTGACTGTTTACATGACGCATATTTAATCTCTTTACACGTGTAATCGGTTTAAACGTGCATTTAATCAGATTAAACGTGTCCATATAAACGCACCTAATGTATGGAATGAGAATGGAAAAACTCTGGTAGATCATTTAGTTATTTTTGGCTCACAGTGTTTGGCCAAATTAAATTGAGGGTGTTCCCCAGTCTGCAGAGACGGCTTTTAACTGACACTGTTGAGGTTAGCTACAGCACGAACAGTCATACTGGTGGGGAGGCCATCATTTACTGGAAACTCTTCAAAAAACATAGAGCATCATACCAGAAGACGTCGATCAGAGACCACAACTTTCTCAAACACGTGGAAGTCACTGGTGTGATCCCTGATTAAAATGCTCAAATGTTTTTGAGCTGGAATTGTTGTTACACCTTGAGGTCATCATTCCTTGTGCTGGAATGTCAAAATGTGTATATTTCACAATTTTTTGGTCAAAACTGTCACAGGCTGTAATATTGAATCCAGGGCTGGAATTTCGTCATTTTAGGGGCAAGGCCACTTGGCCTTTTGAGTTGTCAATTTTTTAAGGGCACAAAGGCCAAAAGCCAGGGCACCAAGGCCCTAAATTAAAACAATGATTAACATATGATATGAAGTGACTACGATTGTATATGCATTTACAATACTTTTATATATACTTATTAAGCATTCAATGGACACCAAATTATTAAATTAAACAAACTAAACAATTAAACAAATTCTTTATTAAAACTACACAGGATTCTTATAGCACAGACATGTTTGGCTCACTGTGAGACTGTGGTAGTGGGCCTACGTCAAGGTGTGTCCTTATTCTGAGTCACTTGAAGATGGAGATGATGAGTCAGGGAGATTTGGACTTTTGGGGTTCCTTTAGAGGACTTCTTCACGAGTTTGTTGATGTATGGCATTATGCATACATTTGTTTCGGCTGACCAGAAAGAGTTGGCCAACATCATGGTGGAATTATATGAAGAAATACTGACTGTTTTTCCTTGTAAATGGATTAAGCATATAAACGGTTTCCCTGGACATTTGCACAAAACCAAGGCCATTTTCCAGACCCCCGAAAGGTAAATAATGAGTTCATTACTTTATTTAAGCTTACATAATAACTTTAACACAATATGTTTTGAAAGGACGTCACTTACAATGTAAGTGAATGAGTTGCTATGCTAAGCTAACTAAGCTAGTTCTGGCCAGTGGGTGTAAGGTATTTTTTTTGTGGACAGTTCACGCATGCCACAAGACATGTGAATGGGTATTTTGATTGCGTTTTGAAAATGGGGCGACATAAACGAGCAGCAAACGAACCTAGTCTGTACAGAGGTCTTTGACAGCTAACAACACAGCGCTAACTGCCTAGTTGTTAGCTAACTGCCTAGCACTAGATAAAAATAAAAGAACACAACTGCAACGTAACTTATCCAAGTAGTAACAAAAACACTTCAAAATATTATAATTATGTATTACCATACGAGCAAGAAATAGTAATGTTATCCATAAAATTACACTTAAAGCTGGACAAATGAAAAACTTAACGGCAAACAGGATCATCACAAAACCTTACCTCACCATAGCCTTTTCTTGAGCGGAGAATCAGCTGGCTACGCAAATGGACGCGTGAAGGGGTGGGCGGAGATAGACTGATGTCAACTGTCATCATAGACCGTCCGAGCGGTGTATTCCAGGCTCGAATCAAGCGCACCACTGATTTTTTTTTCCTCCACCAGATGCTCATTGATCATTGAAGCCATGTCAGAAAAGAGGCAGACTGCTAAACCGCAAAACTTAGTCAGAGAGGGCATCAAGGCCACTGTGGCCTTATGGCAGATATAATTTTCAAGGGCACAAGGCCAAAGTGGGAGGGCCATGGCCCTCGTGGCCCTCGTGAAATTCCTGCCCTGATTGAATCCAATAAAAATGTTTGGTAACTGCACTGATAAGGGATATGAACATGTTTACATAGATGTTTACATCTAAAGAAAAAGAATATGTAAAAAACTATATATCAAAGTGAAGATTAAGATGACATCAGATGTTGAAACAAAGAAATCTCTCTCGCTTCCCTATTTGATGCCAGCGACATATTTCACATAAGCTGGCAAGGAAACAACGCAAGAAACTGACTATGTTGTGGAGTCTAATGTTCATAGAACGGTTCATAACGGTTGTAAAAAGAACATCTGAGCGAGGCTTCATCTTTCAGAAGCCTCGTCTGTATATAACATGGATCAGGTCACACAAACTGTTGAATGTAAAGTCAACATCTTCAACTGATGGCTGTTAGGTGCTGGCTACAAAACATCTGAAAGGTGACTCCCATTAAAAAAACATCAACTTCTCTCATGTAATACAAAGTCAATAAACTTCTCCTCTGAGTCATTAAGGGCTCGTTAACTCATAGATTAACACCTCCTGATCAGTGTGCGCTGGTACTTAAAAATGTCTAAAGTCAGATGAATATCCAAGTAACTTTCAAGGAGCGTTCTGCAACTCCATCCTTTTGTCTAAGTGGTGAATACTGACCTCATGGTGACTGGGAATGGCACTTCACAAACACGTGGTTAAGGTCACAATGGCTATGTCTATTATTTGAATAAAGTCTGCTTTCTTGGGTGAGGTTGGGGAGTGTTTTACTACGCAGTCTTTCACTCTGTGAATTTGATGAATGATGAAATTATGCAATATACTACATATATTATATAATATTATATACAATACAATATTAATACAATGTAATATATCCACTTCTGAATTAAAAAATGGCAAAAATTAAGGGGACTTTTATCATCTATAGAGTGCAAGGGACAACGCTGAAAACCAATAATGAAGGGCCATGATTTGTGGGACCTCAGAAAGCCCTTTATTGAAAGCAGATATTCTGATTCTGTAGAAAATCACTTCATGGACTGAGGGAAATGTCTTAAAAAGCAGTGAAAAAAAAGAAAAGCTCCTTTCACTAATCCACCAGCTCAAGTTATATACTCCCACAGGATGAACTGAGGTGAAATGGAAAACGATGTGTTCTCATCGCACTATGTCTACTTTGGACGCACTTTACTGTTATCATTTTCACACATTTTAAGCTTTTGGTGTGTCTTTGTACGTTGCTAAAATGGCTTGGGTTGGGTTGGGTTTCACTGTACGTGGCGTGAAATAACACTGTGGAGGGGGCGTGGTGCATCAGCTGCAGGAGAGAGGTGTGGAAGGGGCTCAGGGAAGCAGCATCAGGTGAGTGATTAGTGCACCAGAAACAAATTGTCTAATCACTCTCCCTTTTTAAAAACAGTAGCGAGCTGGACCTGGAGGGGAAGAAAGGACACCAGGAGCATGTGGAGTCAGACACAGGAGCGGGAAGACTCCACATGAGCAGTATAAACGTGTCTAAAATAAAGATAATTGAGACTGATAAAGAAAGGCTCTCTGTGTTTAATAGCTGACGAAACCCACGGTGGCACAGAAATGCCACAAACACAAACACAAGAAAGGATGCGTTGCAATAACACGAGACATGTCTTGGTGTTTTATAACAACGCTATGTCATGACACCAGGCTAATGGCCGTCATCCCATCACAGTGCATGGCGTGCAATACCACATGTAAAATCAAAGTGCAGGTCGAATGGATCAAAAAATCTAATTGTTTTTGGAATCACGGATGCTGCGTCCTCTGAGATAACAAAGAGAAGGACTGTCTAGGTCCAAAACCAGCAACTAAGATATGGAGATGAATTAGAGGACATGGCAACTTGTTCATCTGTGGCCCTATTCATGAGGATTGACAGGCATATTGTTTATGTTTCACAATGAACATATATTGAAAATAAATCAGTTTAAACCATTGATTTTTTTTTTTAAATCTTTTACTTTGTACAATTAAAAATACGGTTTAAAATGATCTGCAGCTCATTACTTCCTGTTTTTAGTCAAGTTTCACAAGGTGTACTACCTTTACTCTTATGATAAACTTTACATTACACAGCTTAGATAAGATTAAGTGTGTTTAAATAATGTTAAATTGGAAAAAAAATGACCAGCGGTTGCTTTGTGTTGCTGGTATGACTTTGTGAAACTGTCAACATGAATGACATCCACGTTTGACCTAAAATAGGTCAGAGGGGTCACCAAAGGAATTACACCCCTTATCTCTGAAAAAAAAGAAAGATTTACAGGACTGTCAACAGAGAGGCCTATTATAGAGGATTTTTCGACACAATATCTTAATGACGTCTTTAACCTCCCGGCCACTCCTCAGTTTTGTCTTTTACATAAGACAGAGCAGAGTGTGTTGAGGTCAAAGACATCCTCAAAAGACTCATATGCATAAGTCTAACTCAAAATCAGGCCAAAATGACAAAAAAAATACTATTTCACAAGTTAAGACGAATCATGCAACAGTGCATCGCAGATTGCCATGGTAACTGGGCAATCTGGTGGAAAAAAATACAAGCTACACGCCCCTGTGATTGCAAGATGACTTTTGAGTCATGTCTGGCTATTTTTAGATACTCTACAATAGCTTTATAAGGCTGGTAGATCTCAGTGTGTTCTCATGGTGCCTGCAAGTGCTGTCACAGAACACAGGTTGAAAACGATATTGTCAACTTTAGGATAAAAAACAAAAAAAAACAAACAAAAAAAAACCTTTGGGCACAATGTGTGATGACATTCAACAGAAATGCTTGTAATTGGTTCGCAACTTCCTTTCATAGAGAACAATCTAAAAAGTCTCATTCACTGAGTTTTTCTCTTTGTAAAAAAATATTTACAGAGTACAATTTAGGTTGATTTCGTTTCACTATTTATATCACTGATAATCTGAAATGATAATCATATTAATCTGTATACAAACTATCATTAATCTTTATATAAATGGTGCAGTGGCATATTATCATGCTGATCCCACTTTTTTTTGGTTCTCAAAAACGTATAGCATTCCTCCAATAGTTTGCAATACACCCTTAAAGACTTTTAAAATGTGTTGAATGGTGAGAAAACAAAGTGCCAGAGACACAAATTTGATATTTCCATCATACAACAGAATACTTTTCAAGATATTTGATCATGTTTATAAAAATAATCTGCTATTCGGGCTGTTGCGTCGGCTTCAAGTTAGTTTTAAACTCTAATCTACACACAGTGGTAAATCAGACAGAAGTCTTGAAAGTCTTGAAAATAATTTGATGTTTAAGAAATGTAAGTCAATATTGGCTTGGATCCAAATTAGTTACTTTTCCTCTTCTTTCATGTTAACACAAATTGAAACTTGACATTATAAAGCAACAGAACACGCTACGATTCAAAAAGACTGGTTTTGATATTCCAGATGTCGACTGTCTGCTGGGAGTGACAAAACGTTTTTACAAGATGAAACCAGCGGCATTGAATTGTTACAAGCCAAGGATGCTCCTATTGACACAGTCTGTTCTGTATTTTGTTGCCAGAAATGCAGTAGAAGCTTTCCAGGGAAATAGGCTCTCAGTACTAAACCCAATATCCCGTCAACACACACACGCACACCCACAGAAAGAACAAAAATAGCACCTTTTAGCAAGGCCTTCTGGCAAGACAAAAAACGCTATGGGGAAAAAGTCAAGTTAAAAATGAGCAGGATAAAAACAAATAACACATTAGGCAGAATACAGAATACACATTACAGAATGTTTGCTTGGAAAAAAGTGATCATGTAAACATGTTAAAAATCAGGTGACATGTATAGGCTCGGTGAAAAATTCTGTTGCCTGATCCCAGCTACCATCGGATGAAAGGCGGGGTACCCTGGACAAGTCTCCAAGGTAAAGTAACAGTACCTTTTGTATGCCAACTTTTAAGTTTACCGTTGCAGCTTTTGCCAACATTCTTTAATCAACACTACGCAAGTACAGTATGTGGCTGAAGCTAATGGGGAAGCAGATATTTAGTCATAAATCAACAATGCACTAGTTTTTTTTAAAATAGTTTTTATACCTTCATGTGCAATTCTGACTGCAATATTTTATTTCTGTAGGACCTGTCTCTCTAACGATTGCTGTAGTTCTTTCCAACAAGCAGATACTGTAGGTATTCTAGATATGAAGCTCAAGAGAACAAAATGTGCTGGGGTTTCCCAATGTCTCCCTCATGTACCTGCAACCTCCCAAAGTGTGTTGGCCGCAGTTATGAGAACTATGAAGTAGCTACTGCCCATCGATAACAGATCATTTTGGTATGGTGTTGCTCACTCACAAAGTGTAAAAAATTAAAAATTTTAAACACTCCCTGATTGCTGTCCACATAATCTCGCCATTCAGTACAACTAAGCTCAGCTGAGCAACATCACAGGTCAAGCATGTTTTCAGTCATGGAACATGTAATTTTAAAGCAAAAGTAATGTAGTAACATATTTTATACATGTACTCTCTCCCACACCACAGAGGCAAATGATTCTACAGTCACAACTTTTTTTTTGTTGTTGTAAAAATCTGTTTAGCAATGAGAGTACTTCCTCATCCTCTCTTATGATTCAACACTGTATTTAGAGTTGATGTCTTTAGCAACCACATTTTCTCTGAGACCTTGAGTACTGTTGGCTTTTTGGAGGTCAACACATCTGTCCATTCTCATTGAAAAGATGATCATCTCCGGAGGCTGATAGTGACACAGACATATACTATCGAGAGGGTATAAAACACCCTTGAGACGGACTGTCGTCTTCAAGCTGCTGCCTCCCAGTGGTCACCAGAGCCTCTACTGTTTGAATCTGCCTGGATCCTCTCTTATAGGCCAGAATAACTTTCTTGAAATTTGCTTTTGGTGTATAACATCAGCTTTTCTAAAACAGGAAGTATCCATGTACCTCATGTAGTATACTTTATTCAGTCATTAATTGTGCAATCCAGGCCACAGTGCTTAAACTTGACAAACTTTATTAACTTATTCATCCTCCCTTTTCTGCCTCCTTTCATCACATACACTGGTTATCAAGTTCTTCCATGACGACACGACTCACTCAAGCAAAAATGTGCTCTAACTTCAACATTATCTGCATTCAAATCTATTTGATAAAGCCTTTTCGTTATCCCCAGTACTGCCCCACAGATAGGATCCAGGTCATCCGCTATCTGTAGCAATCTGAACTGCAATCCCTTAATCTGAGCCGCTGAGAGCAAAACTTGATTTCTCTGTAAATATTTAATACCTACCAATCGTAGACAAGAACTACAACAACTTACAGACTTATGGCCATTAGCAGTCAAGTTCTGAATGGTTTTTAATGTTTTACTGTGATCAAAACAAAGAAGAGTTTATTATAGATTCATAATGGCAAACCTAAAGAGTGAAGAGAGCATTTGTATGATCTATAGCAGGTAGGTAACTGAAGTGGAGTGAGTACAAATGTATCTGTGTAAATGTGTATAGTATCAAAATACTCAGGCAAAATAACTTAAATATGTCCTCACCAAAGACTTTTTGGTGCTGTCTGTTCAAGATCATAAATAAGGTTGATCCACACAAGCACAGTATTCATGACTCTAATAAAGATGTGCATCCTGTCCTCTAGTGGTGGAAGGAGTCACTCACAGGTTTTCAGTAAACAGTGCTGTAATAATCTGCACAGGGCTCAATACTGGATCAAATGTCTTTAATATGGAACATTGTATGTTTCTTCATCATCAGGATTTCTTAGCTCTGGCACTGACGACCAATACAGAGCCCTGAAATGGTCAAAGAAAAAGCGTGACATGAAATGTCAACAAATGTGTACCTTGGCAAGGCATTTATTGTATTCCTAGGTGTGCTACGCAGCTAGTGTCTTATAATGTGCAAATGATAGCCTTGTGTTACCCCAGGGAGAGGAGCAGCAGCAGCAATAAAGAGGTTAAACAAGCGATGAGATGGAACTGGAGGAGGGGAAGGAAGGAGTGGGGGGAACCACCAGGCGCTGGGAGTAACTGCCCTCCTGGGAGCAGAGACAGGTCAAATATCTCCTGCAGCTCTGTGTGGCCTGCCACAACCTGGGGGGTCACTTAGAGAGACAGAGTGATGGAGACAAGAAAAAAAGGCAAAGCAAAAGATGATCGTCAAAGTGTGAATTGAGTAAAACTCATTTATTCATAGGAGTTTCTCGTGAAATGATTTTTGATTCAGCAGAATTTCCTATTTATGCTTTTCTTTTTACATCAATTATAACTTGTAATTTGAAAGTTATAGGTACAAAGTTTATTGACAATTATGTTAAAGTCAAGAATACAAGACATGCCATTTTGTATTGTTTGAAATCTGATATCTGAAAAGATTGGAAACATATTCATGAGTTATCATTCTGATTTACATTCACACACATGCAGGACTACATGAATAAGCACATCCACGTATACATAGATACATGAAGATAAATGCTTGTATTGATTTATCCAACCAACTTTGAAACTGTTAACGTTTTGTGGATTTTTCAGGCTTCCTGTGCCTTCAGTTCTAAATCCAAGAAAAGGTGTGAACCACAGAAAAAAAAAGAGGATCTCACCAACTCAGTTTCACATTATGTAAATAAATTAATGGAATTTGCATTTGCTTTTCCACATTCCTTTAGACACTCGCAGAAACAATGATAACTAACTGATCGAGATACTAAAACTCATCTGTGTCCACCAAGATGTGTTTTCTCCTGGTATGAATGAATTCCCAGCAATCGAGTGACTGTTTTTCATCTGTCCTCTTGTACATGGTGTATCTTGTTACCTGTTATATAGTAGTATAGCCTGACGATGGAGAGATGGTTTGAGTAGATCTCACACTGGTAGGTGCCTTGATGCTGCAAATTTACTGAAGGAATGGAATAGAGCCTGTCCACTCCTACAGTTACTTCTTTAAACTCCTCCTTTTGCTGGGTTTTGACCTGAGGGAAGGGGCAGTTATGGCTATTTCATACTACTTGCATAGGGTTCATTTTTGCATAGCAGCACAGATATAAAGACAGATTTAGTTTGGATTAATCTACCGTTAACTGAGTAAGAAACAAAATAATCTAACAATTCAGAGTTAAAAATTGTGAGGTAAAGTTTTGGTGGGCAGTTGTTTTGTGTAGGGCAACGTTGCATAACGTGACGGGAGCCGCAAACAACGAGTATTAAACTGTGTAGTCCTTGAATGAGCATTTTTCAAACCCCAATGGTGTATTTTTTAACTTCTAACCTTAAACTTTGGCAGGGTACACAGCAGTTAAAAAAGTCAAAGCGCTGTTGAAAATGTGTGACAGGATTTAATCCTAAAAAGCCTTTTTCCCCCCTTGTCAGCAGTATCAACATTTTTACAGCAGATGCGTTAACATGATTATGACATGACAGGAGCTATATTACAGTAAAGAACAGAGAGAGGAAAACAAACATTTTTTGAGGGTTTATCGTGAAATTACAATTCAGTGTGCTGTGAATTAGAACGGGTATTTCCAACATGATCACATGGCAATGTGTATAAATAGCAATCCAGTTTGGGCACTTTCGGTCATTTTATGACGTTAAAAAAACCAACCCAATGGTAAGGGTTGGGGTAAAAGTTTTGGTCAGGGTGTCATCCTTTCACAGGACACAATGTGAAATGATCTGCAAAACTACAAAAAGGTTTATTGTTAACAAGCAACATGATTTAGTATTTGCTTTTCTCAAACTATTATCTTAAAAATGCTTTGCATCATTTTGCATCAGATAATCTTTTTTTTAAATGATTTTTGGTACTGTGTCTCATTTTGACCACGTTAGATCTCTTTCTGGTTATTTTCTAACTCTTTATGTTTGTTCACTGTCTCATGTGTGGGACATGCTGCATCTCTTTGCAGCCATTCTGAATTTATGGGAGGTCATTTCAAGTCACATTTTGGACATTTTGTGTGTCATTTTGTATTTTCCATCACTTCAATTATTGTAGTAATTTAAATTCCTTTCTTGTTAAAGTTGTTTTGCAGCTTGTTTTCCCCCCCCGATTTTTGTCCTTCTCTTTGTTTGCATTTGGAATATATTCATGTTGAGCTCTCACTTACACCAATATTTGATCTAATTTCTTAAATAGTTTTGTGTCTCTTTACTGGACACATATGTGCAGGATAAGACAAGTGGCCCTTTTAATGGTTAAGACTTGAGCAAGCTGGTAGGCTCTATCTTATCAATGATGTTATAAACCTCTTGGCAAGTCAGCATGTGTGCTTTGCAAACGTTGAAGGTACTGTGGTGACCCTACTTGGATCACCATATGCTCAACATACCTCCTCTGCAAATCTCCAGATCACTTCAATATCATTTGGCAGGGCAAATGGCACATCACACCGCATTGTGCTCCTGCTGTTCTCCACAACTTTCATTTCTTCAACTGAAATAAACATATAGCCACCCACACGCACACCAGCAGACACACACGCACACAGATAACTTTCATAGGGGGGCAGCTCTTCCAGTCTGAGCTCTCCTTAATGATAATACTTAAGCCTAGTCTCTGAGGAGTGGAGTTAAAGTGATGATATGCTAAACATTGGCTGTGCTGTACAGGGGTGATACGAATACCATCGTGTGTGGGAGTCAGCTACCTTGCATAAAGAAGCCAAGGACTTAAAGAGTACCTCAGGGGCTCTGTGCAAAAGATATAATGCGTGGAAATAAAACCTTTTCACTGTCTCTTTTTTCAAATCCTGACTTTCTGCTAAGAGCATTTGAAAGGATCAAACGCTTAGTATTTCAGGGATCAGGGGTGGATGCTTATGAGTGTGAAAATTTAGTTATTTAAGGATGTGTGAAGTCTGGATTAGTACATCTTCTTTAGCTATTTCAAAACCTGTGATGCAATACAAAATCAGTTACCATGTGTGTTATATACTCACCTTGACAGTCAAGAGGGAATTGACAGGAGTCATAATGGCAGGTAACACAGTTGTATTCGGCACCTGCACTCTGAAAACCTGATGGATGTATAAAACAAACCCTGAAACATTGATTGTTAATGTCCAAAAAACAAAAATGAGCATATTGAAGAGACAAAAAAAAAGGGTAAAGTACTAACCGCAAGGAGGGAAACACCCGGAGACTGTGAAAAGAATAATTTTTTTTTACTACACACTACATCCAGACGGAAGAGTCAGTTCAACCTAGCTGCTTCCTTTATCCTCTACAGTATTTGAAAAGCTGTAATAACCTAACTAGCTCATTACAGAGAGAGTAGCGAGATCAGAGGGTGCTGTAATGACCCAGTATAGGCCTTACTTTAGATGAAAAGATGAAGGAAAGAGACCATGTCTCACCTCTAGGCAGTTTGGAGGCAGCTGCGATGAAATTGTCTGCTGCTGTCTGCAACCTTCGCTCATACACAGTGTCTAATGGAAAGGAGGAGTAGGGGGAAGACGCAGACAGAAATATTTGGCTCAATACATCTTGGCGGATTGTATGCTTTAGGGCATCGTTTCTGAAATCCCTCATTCCTGACTACCCTCTGCTTCTGACCTCACTTAACAATTCAGACACTGTAAAGGCTAATTTACTTGTGCAGTTACAGAAAACGTCCATTTGAGCAGGTGTTTAGTCACCGTTATTCAGCTTCTGGTTAAACTCTTTCACCATCGGGAGGATCTCTGCATCTAGAATCTCCTTTAGCTTTTGGTCAAAGCCTTTATCTGGGAGGCGAGGAAAACATACACCAGTATAACTCAACCATTTGCAACTCGTTTTTGAAATTAAATTGTAAAAAGATTTCCTTACCCACTCTACCTGCCTCGATTACTCTCTCATTTGTGTTGAATATGCGGTCCAGCTTCCTGAAGCAGGCATCGACATTTCTGACATTGTATTGAGTCAAAACGTGACCCCAGCACAGACGAAGGCTGTCTTGCACATCAACAAAGCACTGATAGCAGCTTAGAGAGGGGCAGAACAGCAAGCTAACACACACAAGCCACAAAAAAATGTGCATTTTTAACGTCAGCTTTAATATCCCTAATGGATTTTAAAAAAAAAATGTTTTTATTCAAATACAGGTCTCATAGTGACTACACGTGTGGAAATTCCAAGACTTCTTGTAGCAGATGAAGGTTGAAAGTCTTGAAAATGAATTCTATGTGCTGGGTTCACGTTGTGCTTAATCAAGACTTTGAAAGTATCCATTTTTTTCTAAGCGTGCTCGGGTTTGAGAGGAGAGCCTCCCCTCTATACTTCCCTCCATTCTATTGTCTCCAGTCCCCATTTCCTGCTGCCTCAATGCACCAGTTTTACTGCAGAGCACAGAGATGGAGCGAGCCAAGAACGGAGGTGGCGGCGGTGAGGGGGAGAGGGGCTGACGAGGACGGAGTTAAATGCTTATGTATGTGTAGGCATAATGCGAGAAGGTTGTTGGCGAGACAACCCAAGAGACATTTACGGTGGTAAATAAATGCCTGGTGTTGTTGGGAAAGAAGACAGGGCCACCCTGACAGAAAGTCAGGAAGAAAAGAGACAACTAAATAGATTAAATCATGTGCAGAGGAGCAGCAAAAGTGCACATTCTTGCTAATGAAGTTTAGAAAATTTGGAAATTAGAGCATGAGAGCAAAAAGAAACCAAAGTGGCAAACAAAGACAGGAGAAAAGGAGAAAGGAGCAAGAGAGGGTGCACAAGAAAGAGGTAAGTGAAGAGGGAGCAGGACTACAAATCAAGTCGACTGCCTCATCACATCCTGTATCCCCCACTTGTCTCCCAGCCTCCTCTCCCCCCTCCTTCTCCCTGGTCCCTTGCTCCTGGTGCATCTCCATGGCAACCAGACAGGGTGCCTAATACATGAACTTAATATATTTCCAGTGGCAGGGTGAGCAGGGTACTAATGCATTCATCTGTCTCCACACAGACAGGCCAATCAATATCAAGCAAAAGTGTGCTCCAGGACTGCCAAAGTCTGATAGCTAGTCAGATGATTGGTTGTGGAAAATCCCAAGCAAGTACATGTATGTGAGATTGTGTCTTGTTGTGAACAGAAAACGTTAGGTGGAGATGGCATTTCAATAAATCTTCCTGTATACACATAGAATTCACAAACTCATTATGAATTAAAACTTGCTTTAATTAATGTGCAAAATAACTCATTTTTCTTCAGAACAAGAGAAGAATGTTCTACAATTCTTACGCCTTTCAGGACAACACTCAAGAACAACTGGGAAATTGTAAATTTCACACCTACTTTGAACTTTTGACCAGAAAAACATTTTCAAAATTAAGTCACACTGTACACTATTTTTTGGTCATATTTTATTAACAGATGAAGGAGAAAACAACAGAGTAAAGTGTCCAGCACAAAGTAGAAAAACCGGAGTTCATGATCTTTGTAGATGACTTATATGACGGGGTCACAACCCTCGGCTGTCTTCCTATGGGCCCCCATCAGAGGCTATAACACAAAGCCAGCCAATAGGGTTGGCCCCCTGAGAACATCTGTGCTGCAGGAGACGTGGCGCTCCTTTTCTTTCCCAGCCTGGAAAGCCTTGACTGTGACATGACAGAGACTTAAACTGTCTGAGGAGTCACACAGCTCGGCTACTAAGCTTCACAGTTTCAACTGCCACAGATCTCTTCCGGAGGACGAACATGTATATATATATCCTACAGAATACTCTTTTACAAAACGTGGAAACTGAATGCAGCCCTGTTCCCGAGGACCTCACCTGTGACCTGTTTTGACCTCACAGGTTAAGGGTCTCAGGGACAGAGGGGCATACGGTAAAACTAAAACCCACAGCCATGTACTGCACAGAAAAACCCAGCCGTGAAATGAAATGTGTCAACAGAAAGAACCGCAGAGCCGCAGCACCGAGGCAAAGACATGACCTCATCTGACATTTGGATTCTGCGACACCAACTGGTCTCTTGGTTCACCGCAGATCAGAAGTGGAGCCGGTCAGCAGTCCAAGTAAAGCCTACCTGCTGCATCATCATGATACATTCATATACATTTCATACACGCTAATCTTTTGTTCTTTATCGCAGCAATGAGATGTAAAGTACATTTTTCACAGCGTGCACAAATAATCTCAGCATTGCAGCAACTGAACTCATTGTGGGGGAATTAATTTGGGAGAAACAATTCATTTCAATCTGTTTGTAAATGTCAAGGGCATTTTGTTCATGAATTACTGTGCTAGCACTGTCAGATTCCTTGTCGTAATTGGCTTTTCTGAGCTCAATAAGCTGAAGAGGCTTTAAAATTAGGATAATATGTATTGAGAATTTCAAGAGAAGACGTAACTCACAAGACCAAGAGGGGGGGAGTTCATCTGAAATTCTTCCTAATAATCGCAAGCCCAAGCATTTATATGTCTCCAAGAGACACAAATAGTTGAATATCTGCTTAATTCTAAGTACCTGTGGAGATGTGATTGTTTCGTTTTCCACAGCTTCTTTTAAAAAGAACTGAATAAAAGTCACAGTCCAAACTAATTTGAATAAATAGCATCGAGTGAATCCAATGAGAGACAGTTTGATTGGCAAGAGTCTTAAAAGTTTGAGAGTAGCTTCATACAGTATTGTCATTAATATGGCGTTCTATGTTTTGCCAGTCCAACACAAAGAGCGAGACAGGATCTGTCTCCTGGCTTACATGTTCAGATTAAACTAGTTAAATCACAAAGATAAGGAGGGCGGGTATCCACCTGTAGAAAGGTAACAAAATGAGATCTGGTTCTTGTTCAAACTTATTGTGTGTATTTTCAGACATGAAAGAAGGAAAATTCTCTGCATAGAAACATTACAAGGCAATGCCACCCCCTGGTAGACAGACAAAACGACATGTACAGCCCAGGGGAGGCTACATACGTTCATGCAATATGGAAAAAGCAAGGGGAATATGTACCTTTTTTGGCTACTCTTTAATGTAAGCCATTTGTTTATAATGTTTTAACAAAACATTGTGAATGGAAGTGCAGTGTATCTGCGCCACATGCTGCATCAAACTGAACCGCGTGCATACATTCTGTGTTATCTACAGGTTTATTTCTTAAGCTGTAGGCCTTAAGAATTTTGAAATGCAGAGGTGTGATTTTTTTTTATCTATGTTTTCTTTGTTATTGCTGCATGTGACAGACATGTCAGCCGGAGCGGACCACAGGGAACAGCAGATTGTTGCTATAACTGGAATGAATTGGAATGAATAATGGATTTGTCTGCAGCTGGATTTGAGGTTTTGTCAAAATGTCATTTGTGTCATTTTGAGAAAAACAAATCTCAGACAGCTCAACAGAGACGGAAGTTTTCTGCACGGATTGTGTGTATATCAACCAGTCATAACATTTAAATTACTTGACAGCCGCTCATTTTAACTTATTATGCAATTAGCAATTATGATAGGTACTTTTAAAAAAAAGAAGAAGGTGCAAATCAAACATAAAACACACACACACACACACACACACACACACACACACACACACATGACCTCGATATCATGCAGCCTGCATACTCCAACTGAAGGGCTTTAAAGCGCATGCAGACACAGACAGAATGGCACATAAAAACCACAAATATATACTCTAAAAAGTAAGATTCAAGCACAGCCTGACAGTAAATGGATATGAAGACTTAGCAGTAAAGAAGTTAGACAGATAAATAATGTATGTCAGCCTTGCAGAAATAAATTCACAATCCATTATCTGCATTTACCTGAAGAGTGAAAAATAAAAAAACAAACAAAACCAAAATGACAATCACCTTACAGTCAGCCTCTTCTTCACATTTCTTTCCCAGAGTGATTCTGTGTGTCCTCTCAGCTCCTCCTCTCTCTGACGGTCTCTGCCGGGGCCAGACAGAGAGCCCAGCGGCAGGTAGGTTACAGACAATAGTATCGATTCCATTATTCTGCGCTCTGCCTACCTGACAACATCTATGCTGCGCTTCACCTTTTGTCTCCGCATGGCTGCTGTCACAAAGCCCACCAAGCTGCAAACAAGAGAGAAATAAAGAAGAGAGGAAAAAAGCTCGCTCACTTATTCATTCACATGCCCGTGTACACGCCAAACCAGCTGGTGCACATGCTATTCAACACTCAAAGAAGGCACATACACTATTACCCTCCATGCTGCATAAGTGTTCTCCAGCCATCTTTTCGCTTTCATTGTGCCTCAATGTCTCTTGTCCTCTTCTGCTTTCTCCCTCTTTTTCACACTCTCGTCATCATCCTTCCATCTCCCTTTCTCCTTGTACGTTTTTCCAAGCCTCACGTCTCTGCTAGCCCAGTGAACCCCCCGCCCCCCCAAGACACACACACACACACACACACACACACACACACACACACACACACACACACACACACACACACACACACACACACACACTCCAGTCTGTGAGCTACATTTGTGAAAGTGTGAGAGATAGAAAGAGAGAGTGCAATGAGTGCATGCACGTGTGTGTGTGTTTGTATGTGTGTGACTATGATAGAGGGGAACAGTGTGTTTGAGGGGGGTGGGGGCAGGAGGAGGGAGAGATGTGGGGACGAGCAGAGAGTGAGGATGGAGGGGGAGGGTCAGAATCTCTAATAGGTTGAGAATAGAGAGAAAATATGAAGCCCGGGAGTCTCATGAACCTGAGAGCCTGACATTACTGCCTCATCCTATGTGTACAGCAATCATACCGTCATCAAATTGATTACAGGATTTATGATGTAGCTCCAGCCCCACTGTAAAATACAGCTGGAGTGACATCAAACACGCTAAATAAAACCATCATGGAAAGCTGCGCCAATTACAAAATGTATGTTGATTATTTAGCTTGACATTAGAGGCGCAGAGTGAGCGGGTAGCCATTTCGTGTGACCAAATCAGACCCAGGAAATATAGAGAAACTGACATAAAACCTACACACACACCCACCATTTGTGTTGCACGAGTAAACAAAGAAATTGCAATGCTTTTGCATATTTAATGCCTTTAATATTTGTATTTGTTGTTTAATCTGTTTACATGTCTAAAGGCAGTTTGATTCTAATATCTGTGCTTTTCTCTGCGCGGACAGAGAGTTGCTGCTGTATTTGTTGGATAAAAGAATCATACATCCCCAAGGGAAATTCAGAAATGAAAGTAAATCTAATTTGGAGCCAGTGATTGGCTGTCTGTTCAGCGAGATGGAGCATTAACACTACACTTGATGTGTAAGCATCTTCAATGGCCCTAAAGTGTTCTGACCATGTTGTACAAGAGAGCATGTCACCAATGTCTCACACCCTTAGAGCAAATTAGGGTAAACTGACAAAGACTCAAATAAGCAATAAAAGGCCCTTGATAAAAGCACTGTGATGGAAAGCTAGTTAACACTCTGACTAATATGTACATATACATATATACACATATGAAAGGATATGATATTGATTAAAGTACATGCAGCAAGTAAAGCACATTGATCTCATGTTATATTTGGTAAAAAATTAAAAATTCTCCTTGCTGAAAAGACAGAATACACCAGCACTATAAGATGGGAATAGATTCAGACAAACTAATCTTCACTCTCTTTCAGACAAGGTTCTCTTTCAAAAATATGCAAGACAAGGATTCAACCTTTCAGAAAACGTAGGTTAGAACAAAAATACAATGCTGTACACTCATAATACCACCCGAATAATTATGATGTATTTGCACTGCCTATATGTTAGTCTTTGTTACTTTAGCAGTATTCTAATCACACCGCGGATGTATTCCCTGCTTTGATCCTGCTCTGAACAGTCGTCTTATTCACAGCTCTGATGCACTACAGCACTTTTAACATCCTCCATAGCTGCAATCATACTGTAAAGCCACGACACTCACATTTGCATAGAAACAACAAGGTGAATGTGTTAACAGTCTCTGCTGTGATATGTGTTTTGAGTGTTCTGCACTGTTCTTGTGCAATTTGTGCTTGTGCGGCACATACACTCCTGCGTTTATTCTCACAGAGACAAACTCCTGTGTATTTACAGCATATACAGTAGATTCCCATGTTTTATGGGTTTGAATGTGCAGGTGTCTTCGCCTGCTCTCCTTTGTCTGTCCTCTTGGCTACATTAGTGCACCTCTCTCCAAGACAAAGGCTATCTGGACGACATTTTATCAGGAACTAGGAAAAAGCGTCTCCCTCTGACTTGAGCTGCGTCCGAACCTGAATGACAAATGACGAATGTAACAGACAGGTGTGTGTGGTTGTGTATTTATCTAAGTGTGTGCCTGCGGCTGTACTCTGCAGTGCCACAGAGAGACAAAGCACTGGGAGTGCTCCACAGGGATGACATCATCAGTCTGGGATGGTGTCTGCCTCGTCTGTCTCAGGATCGGAACGCTTTAGTTTGCTGATACGTCCCAAGAGATTGCGCACAGCACTTGTTTGTGGCAGAGCCGCTACTCATCACACCTACTTTTGTTGAGCGGCATTGTAGGAATTATTGTATGTGTGAACAGGTGCTTCAAGGAACCCAATATGGTTTATTGTAAGAAATCTTGTAGCACTTTCCCCACAGTTCCAAGCCAAATTTCTAAAGCAGCATATGTGCATGTGATCCTATGAGAATAGGTTTGTATGACAATCTGCTCACAGTTACGCACTGCGTGCAGCATCTGTCTGGCTGGAAAATGAGCCAAGCGGATCCAGTCGCTGGCATGAAACAATCTTTGCTGTATTAAAATCTGACGCACATAGAGAAATATGGTAATGCTGCTTTCTCTCTGCACTGTAAATTATTCTCACCACACACACCTCGCAATCGTCCGATATTTAGCTGTCTGCTCTGGTAGGACAGCAGCGTCGTGTGGTGGGTAATAAAGAACGCTACGACTGACAGTGCAGAATCAGCACTATTCTGATATATGCCCCCTTTTTTCACCCTTCCAGGCAGGGAGGAGTGCCTCTGTTAACGCACTGCAGATAGCTGCTGTTTCAAACTACTACTAGTGTGAAGGGCTGAGAGGAGGCAAAGAAGCAGGGAGGCAGGAAAGTGGTGGGACAAAGAAAAGAAAATAGTGCAATGATGTGGAAATTACACAAGAGTTGTGGTAGCGTGTGTGAAAGTATAATGTCAGGCAAACAAAGCCTTTCTGCGTATTGTAGTCTAAAACATGGATATGAAAAAATACAGCAAAGGAAAGGAAGATGGTTCATGACTTCAGCAGTGAAACTATATACAGTATATAGTATAACTATATACTGAGCATATACTGTGTGCAAATCTTGTATGAGATGGGGGGGCAGAGAAGAGGTTTTTGAGGTTTTTTTTGCTGGAGAGAGGGCAGCACTTCATTTTTGGGAGAGCAAGTGAGCTTTAATTGCTACATCACTGTTCCGCTGTGTGGGTTAAAGGGATATTCCATCATTTTTTTCTTTTAAAAGTGGGGTTGTGTGAAGTACTTACAAGGGTGAAATTTTCTTAACTGCAGTAGACAGCAGTCAGGGTGCTGTCTGTTTGGGGAATTAAGGAAGATTTCTGACTGGTGAGCTAAGATAACAGCCAGTCAGAAGAGGGAGACAGGAGAGTGAATTTTTTGTTCTCTGAAACAGTTCAAACCTCAAAATATTCATTGCGGTCATTTTTATACGGCGTCACTTTGGCATCAGTCATACCGTACACATACACATTCATCACTGCATGAATGGCTGTCCAATGTATTCTATCGCTGATCGCCTGTCAGAAGTTGTATCAGACTTATGGAATACTGTTGCTTACTGCTGGACATTACTTTAGCAAAGATTTAGAAGGATTTTCACAAATTTTGGGCCAAAGGAGGCTACGTGCCTTCAATTCAATTTTTGTGGAATTTTCTACAGTCATCACCAAATCAGTACAGAAAATAACATTTCAGGAAACACAATAAAATGTAGAAGTGTTGGGTTTAGAACTCTTGGTTTTCTGCTTTGTTCTTTTGTTTTTGTGAAATGCTGTTGTGCATGATGTAGTTGCCTCTTTCAAAATGTGTTTCCTTGTTTTTGTGTTTTGGTTTAGTTGTTAGGCCGTATGGTGGTGTGGTGGTCGCTGTCGCTTCCCCCCTGCGCATGCATGTTTTTACTTAGAGAGTAAAAACATGCATTCTAGGTTAATGTGTGATTTTAAAATGATTGTAGGAAGAATGTGACATACATTGTTGTTCTTCTTATTTCTTTCTGTAATGGACTGGTGACCTGTCACCCAGTGGCAGCTGGGATAGGCTATTGAAGCCCTGAATTGTTATAGAAAACGGATGGATGGATGATTTTGTTGTGTTTTTAGCGTGTTGCATTGTGTGGTTTGCTGTTTTTTTTGTTTTTACTGTGTTAAAATAAAAATTTGGCTTTTTACTTTGTGCACTTTGTGTTTCATGATGTGTTATTAGTTTTGTTTCATTTCATTAAACCAACTTTTCACTTTCCTGTTTTGTTGTGGATCTGCTGTTTTGTTTTGCACCTCATCAACTTTAAATTTCCTATTTGTATTGTGCACATAGTCTTGAAACATTAATCACAGGGTACCGTGAACCCTCTTGTGTCCTCTAAAACTTTTTCGTACAGTTCCTAGTTGTTTGATAAAATGTGAGGAATGAGAGCCGTGCTTGTTATTTCTTCTGCGGCAGACTTTTTGATTACCGAATAACCAGTAGCAAACATGTCCAGCTTCTACTCATACTGCTCACAAAATCTCATAAATCACAAATCTCACCAGGACTTTGTCCTATTAGACCTTAAAAATAGAGCAGGAGATGATCTTGCAGAGTAACAAAACATACTTACCTATTTGGTGGTGGAATGTTAGTTGTGGCAAGAAGTGACTCCGCAGGGAAAGCTAGAAGGTTGTACAGTTATCTCCGTGCTGTTTATTATGCGAAACCATACAACCAACTACCTCACGCTGCAGAGCACAGATTGTAGAGCTGCTCACCAGACAAGATCTTCCACAGCAGGACGTAGGTGTCTGTGTACACACTCTGCATCTGTGAGCTTCTCATCCTCCAGACAACCAATTACATCATGCCCCTCTTTACTCTTTTTGTAGTACATTCATACAGTTGATGCCCTCATCACTGAATCATTTAGACAGTTTTAAGGGCTGAGCCATACAACTTCTGTGGGGAATTTCCCCCTCTGATTGTTTAGAGAATTGCATTTTCAAATGCATCTACACTGAATGCTGCAGTGACGCCATAGGGAGGGATGTGTCCAGTGGCCGCAGTAGGTGCTGAGAATCTTACTGTAAAAGATAGGGAGCACCACAGCCGGAAAGTATGTTGTAGAGAGCAGGTAAATATACAGTCCCAAGATTCTGAGTTGTACTATGAATATTCAGCTCGTGTAGTTGCAAGCAGATGGATGCAGTGAAGAAAAATGATCAAAGAGCTTACATAATTAAGTATATGGTAAGGGGGGTGGGGGTGGGGGTGGGGGTGGGCTGGTTGTGAGACTGTAGACCAAAAATCCTTTCCCTGACATCTAAACCTCTCATGCAGGTGTGAGAACTACAAAGCTTTAACAAACTGGATTCATTCAAACTCGGACTTCCACCCATTTCTGATGAGTTGTTGCCCTCTACTGGTGGCTGTGAAAACACCTCACTTCACTTCTCTTGTTCTGTTTTGTGCCACTAAACTCTGCAATAGAGCAACACTGACAGACACAAACTATAAGACCTGAATGTTGCATTTTAGTAGATTGCTAGCACAGTGGTACATTCCTACAGCTACAAGCAGGGAGCGTTAACTTTCTCTGAGCGCTGATTCAGACATAACTAAAGATAATATGCTTTCTGGATGCCATTGAAAGTATTTCAGCAGACCTTTATCAGAACAAAAATGTAATAATACATGCTATCAAAATAAATGTAGGACTTATTCAGAGCAAATATTCAGAGCATTTTTGCAGTGCTGACAAAGGAGAGCAGTACGTGGGAGCACTTTATTCGCCGCATGAAATCGTTGCTTGGCATGTGGGACTTTAAGAATCCATCTTCCAACAAAGAATGGCTGCAGTAATTATCCAGAGGAAGAAAAAAAAATAGCCCATCTTAAAACCTTTAACACAATTTCAGTAATATGTTGACATATCTATATAAATGTTGTCAGTTGAATCTGTGTCTCCCCCCCCCCTGCTTTTCTTTTTTTGGTATTCATTTAAAGACCTTATCCACTTTCCTCTGCTGTTCGCTTTCAATCTCCTATCCCAAAGTGCACCCCCTGTTCCCTCTTCTTCTTCTCATTCTCCCCACTAACTCGCCCTTTTCTTTGCTTGAGCCCTTACGGGTCCCCATTTCCCGCCTCTTACCCTTTTAACCACCTTCTGTCTTCATACCCCCCTTCCTACCCTCTCTGCGCCAGTCGGCTGGTCTTTTTTTAAATACTCACAAGCTCCTCCACTTTTCCTCCTCTCTGTGATATTTTCACAGTCAAATCACGCAGAAATGCAGTTTAATTGTGCCACTGTCAGCTATCCTTCACTCTCCCTCCACCCTCAAGGCCTGCCTGAGCCGTGAAAAACTTGTCCGCTATGAAAAATGTCTATGGGGTGGTGTCAATTCGAGTTCAAAATTTCTCACATGCTTGAGCATCGTCCACAAACTGTGCAGTGACACAGGCTGCGGTGTCACTTTTAAAAGCATACAAGTCCCAGATTCGCGAACAAGCACAACAGGACAGTTTCACTGTCAGTGATTTTATACTGTAGTGGTTGAAATGAACATGATGTAACTCTTGGAAAATGGAAAGATGGAGAATACTTGTCCTCTCTTGCCTGATTGTTATGCACTCGACTTTCTATTTTAGATATCAATATGTAACCTCTACCACTGCTTTGAATTTGAATAATGCATTCAACATCTCTGACCGAGGGTTACATCAATGTTGCAATGTTTTTTAATGTTACAGAGTGCAGCCATGATCTGCTGAAATATGAATTTGTTCTCTTTTCCCAGGTGAAAGCAATTCTCTGTTCTACACTAATCTGCCTTGGTTGACGCCAACCTCCTGTACCAAGATGGCAAAATGAATGTTGCCATGGGAACCTTTTGCCTGGCAACCTCAACAGCCTGGCAACTAGCCAAACTGTTGCTATGGCACAGCTGTCAATTTACGTATGCTTGGATTGGTGTGTGAGTGGCCTTTTGTAACACCGCCCTTTCAAAGATTCCAATCAAATGCAAGCCGGAGGAATGTATCTGAATCGACATGAAATACTGTGGTTTTAAAGTGGTGATTGTGTGGAAGATGGTGGGTTTAATTAGAGAAAACAGCTTGTCCTAAAACCACCACACAAGACAGGGCTTACTGCTTTGAAATGTAGTTGTATTGTCAAAGACATTCAGACAAGTTATAAATTATTTTGATCTTAGCTTTGCTACAACTTATTGTAACCTCACCCCCGTGCCATGATGATTCATTTATATTTAGCTGACTGTATGCAGCTGGCATGATTGAATACTTGGAAAAACATGATTGGATGATATGATTTACAAAATCGACAAAATATATATCAAGATTCAAGGCCCAAAGCTCCTCTAGAGTTATCAAGATCTGTTATTCACATGGGCTAAAATGAGCAAACCAGTGTGCTGGTGTTTTTTTTTCTTCTTTTCTTTTCTTTATGTTATGTTCTTTATTTTTGTGCAGTTCGACATTTGGTTTGCAAGCTTTCAAAAAATCCTTTGAGGTATAGAAATACTGTATTCAGTTTGAAGGGGCAAAAATCAACATAGCTGTCCTTTCCATCTAAACGTACAACAAGCAATGACTCTATAAAATATGTGTATGACAGAGAGTTAGATCCCATGTTTTGAAGTGGATCGTTTTGGTCATCATTAAATTATACAAACTATGCAAATATGCTAAGCAAAACCATTTTAATACATGTGTTTGTGCTTGTTCACACTGACATATTAACGTAGATTGTGTATCGAAAACATTTCAAAGACAGGTATTGAGTTACATGGGATAAGTGAAAGTTACAGAAATATTCCATAACGATTACCTTGAGGTCACGTGCAGCAGGTGCCCCTTCGATGCAAACCAGAAGCCAACTGAAAAACAAAGAAAACACACACACACACATCAAGGTTGGAGGGAATAAAATTGGCCTGGTGAATACAAAGAATGCTCATCCAGAATGTTAAAGCTTCAATTTCTGCACCAACTGAGGTGTCCGTAGTCAAGTTACTAACTGAGTTGCTCAGTGCTGATGCATGACACACTCTTTTTTAAAGTAAACTGAAATCTGATTCATTTGCTCTCCATTTTCATCTTTATTTTCATACCTCATTGCCACTGAGGTAGTATCGAACCTTCAAAATGATAACTCAGTGCGAGTAAAAATAATGTGGACACAGGACTTATTATATATGTTGAGTATAAGTTGATGAATATAAGTGTACAGAAAAGGGTCACGTTAAGAGCTTAAACTGAGAGAATAAAACACATTGCAAATTAGAAAATAATGTATTTTTACATAGAAATATAATTAAAGACAAAGAGAAAGATGAATTAAGAGTGCATGGTCAAATCATGCTCCTGAGTTAATGACTTTATAATTACCCTAATTTGAAAAGCTGCATTTAAAGCTCAGTTTTTGTGCTGGTTCTCGAGTGCTGCCATCAATGAATCTGGTTCGGACACCAGCAAAATTATCCCCACATGATCAGCAGAGAGTCACTGAAGGTGACTCTATGAGGCTGTAGCATTTCAGGGAAAGGCCTCGGTGGAGGTCAAATTTAAAAAAATAATTTTATTTCAAGTGTGTCTAATTCTCTTTTTTTAATAAATCTTTTTATAAACATTTTAAAGGGGAACAATTCTTAATATTTGAATAGTATTTCAGGGCACACAAACGTTTTGCAGAGTGGACAAAGCAATGCACCAGCTTGGAGTGCTAAGCTTCCTGCTCCGGGTTGATAAATATAACTTCAAAAGAAGCAGCCAAACAGCTTTAGCTGGCCGACTGCACAATGAGCATAATAACTCCCCACCTCCTGGGAGCTCCAGCCTTGTTCATTTACCCTTGCAGAGTGCTGCCATGCCTGAATGTGCACATGTGTCTTTGTTTTGCTGCAAACCTCTTGGAGGCTCCCTACCTTCTTCTCAGTACAAAGCGGATGTATAGAAGAACCTTTTGGACCTAATTTTTTACAGAGGAAATACGCCTGCCCCCCTTTTTCTCCACTCTTCTATTTGCCCCTCACATGTAATGCCTGATTTACCACAGAACCCCTTAAAGAGGTCAAAGGGCAGACAAAACAGTCTGGTGTCATGGCAACCTGTGTGCCACCAACCAGAATGGTAAGAGAGGAGGGTAGGGGGTTTCAAATTGGCTGTCGGTGAAACCTTTAAGAACACTGCTTTATGCCTAGGCTAATGTGTATGAAATATGCAGACACAAACACAAACACACACATGTAATGCACCTGCACTGTGAAATGGACCCTCCTAATTTGCACTCTGCAGCCCAGAATAATCAAGCCAAATCCCTCTGTGCAATGCAGTTAAATGTGGGACCAACAGGAGTGTCAGATGGTGCACGCCGCAGTGATGTGTGTTACTGTGTGTGCAGGAGATTACGAGTGTGTGCTGTTCGTGCACAAGTAAGACACTCCTGTGTAAAGCGTTCTTTGTGACCGCTCAATGCAGTGGCGGTGCATATGCGATGGGGGAGGGATGCTAACGGATAAATGGGAAGCAAATGCATTCAGATCAATACTAAGCTGAGAGAGGGTGAGAGAGGTTGAGAAGAGAGAGTGGAAGGTGGTAAGTAGTGAGGGAGGGGCCACAGAGAGACTGATTAATCATTCCTGTATTGTTATTGACTTTCTGTTAAAGGGAGTGACTCAGATGCTGAATTATGTGCCTCTGTGCGTGTGTGTATGCATGTGCGCGCTGCACTGTATTTATTGAGAGCACAAAGTCATCAATTACAAACCTCGACTTCTCAAAGGTTTAGCTCTATAGCTGGTTCAGTGCTGCTCCGACTATCATTTGCATTCCTTGTGTGTGGTTACAACTTTTAAGTCGTTAGTTCACATCGTCAGCACAGCAACTGTGAAGGATTTAATTATTCATGCTTTGTAAAAACAGCTAATATGCGGCTCCATTTTCAGCAGGAACGGGGAAGCGAAGGAGGCGAACAGGAAATCCCCCCGTGAGGAGTTAATGAGGAGCTGACGACTGAGCAGACACAACACAGAAGGAGGGGAGGGAGGGAAGCTGCTGGATGTGGAGGAGGGGGAAACGCTGCCCTGACATCTGACCCTCCGGCTGTGACCTTGTTCATCGTCCGACGCGGGCAGAGGCTGGGCACATCTGAGCACAGGCTAAGCACATGCTCACACAGACGAAGATTAAAAAAAATACTTTGCAACAAATTCTCTCAAAACAGCCGTTAATGCCCCCCCCCCTTCAACTCAGCATCAAAACCTCTAATTAAATAGATAAAACTGACATAATTAGTTTACAATTATAACAGCATGACACTAATGTCAGATGATGCCAAGGGCAATGTTTTCCTCTAATTACGACCCCTTTAAAAGCAGTAACTTGTCACAGTCTGACGGGCTACTCTCAGTGAATGAAAACCCTATTCAGTGTTACCTTGAACTTGAACAATGAGTCTGGTGTTTGTGCTGAGGCCACTTCCTGACCTCTCCTTCCCCCTGTGAAATCAACCAACCGTAGCCTCTCCTTTCATCTTACAAATGTGACCCCGATGACCCGCACTGACCAAAGAACAGCCACCAACGGCAGCTTTTGCTTCTACTATGGACTCCTTCCTCCTCGACTTGTTAAAGGTTGTTTGCCGTTACATTCATACAATGATATAATGCTGTTGAGCATTGAGCCGACTGACATTAAATGCAAATCATCCTTCCTCTATACCTCCCTTTCACTTTCTTCACCTCCTCCCATTCTCTTCTTCTTCCTCCCTCAGATGCTTTCTGTCTTGCTTTTTCACCCACTTGTCTTTCACTCTCAGACAGCATGTTTCTTTACGCCTTCATCTTTATTTTCCCCTTTTTCCCTCACAGCATACTCACCCCTCCTCCTCTCTGTCATTCTCTCTCCTCCTCCCCTGTCTGGCACCAGAGAGCTGGCACTCTCGAGGGAGTCGTTGTGCGATGCGGGCATCACTAACACCTCCAATACCATTGCAGAGAATGTGTATCACTGCAAAGTGTAATGGAGAGCCTTGTGAATCCCATCAATATGTTACCAGAGGAGATGTAGTGATACTTCAAATGACTGTCAGTAAATTAATATGCTTTCAGCACATACCTTGCACCTACTTTTTTTTTTTACTCGATAACAATTGACTATCAATCTGTTGTCGACTTAAAGAGTTAAGGTTAATGATTTCTTCCTCTTGCTAAGACTACTGTAGATGAAAGGAACAATGGTGCGAAACTGGCAGTAGAATTCTGTTAAATTAGCTGGAAACAGACTGGAAACAGCTTATCTAGCTTTTGTTCAAAGGAAACCATGTTTGCCTACCAGCAAACAAAACAAAAAAGATGGTTGTCATGAGTGGATTTTATTTTAACCTTGAAGAGCCAGTCATGCTGTTACCCTCATCTGCTTTAGTATTATTTTTTAACTAAAAATAATATGAGCATAGTGTCAATCTTCTTTAATGAAGGTTGAATGATTTCCCAATTTTTTTTAAACTATCACTAGTGACAATATTGTACTACTGTTAAAAAAATTGCCACTTTTATATTACATATACATTTCATTCCTGTTTCATTACGTGTACTATGTTGATGAGTCTATTTTTAGAAGCACCTGGCAGTGCCCTTTCAACGTGAGCTTCGTACACTCTTTATAAAGGAGCACACAACCCCCCCATGATGTCACCCATTGGCTTGTAAACTTCCATCTAAAAATCTAAAGTCTGGTATTTGGTTTTGGAGCTAGAAGTGACCGTATTTGGACAAAAGGATGTAGAAAGAGAGTGATCCTTGATGGGTGATTGGCCAAAAATGCTTTTCTTTTAGCACTTTGCACACAGCTGAATGTATCTGAAAATGCCATATTTGGTTTATCTTATTAACTGGGACAAAAAAGAGGGACAGATTGACCAGGGGTTCAGATTTAAGTAAAATACTGGCCAGCAGATCTTACTCACAGTCACATCAAAACAGTTTGTGAATATCCTTTAAAATGCGTCAGTAGATTCTGAAAAGAGGTTATGAAGCCAGTACTTGGTAACCAATGGTACTGTGGCAATTTGAAACACCTCTGCACCAGCTTCATGTCCAATAAGAGATGGCTTTGTCCATCATCTATGCAGCTTGTGGAGCAATTTTGAATCTGTGATGAACGTGGCACATACTTAGTGGCCTATTATCTCAATTGGTAGAGTGTGAGGTTTGTAATTGAGAGTATGCAATTTCAGACAAGGCAGAGCTGGCAACGTTGAGTTTACAAATACAAATACTGTGCCTGGCAATAGTTTCTGAAGTGCTCTGTCAAAATAAATATAGTAAAAAAACATAGAAAGTATTTGTCTTTCAAAAGTCAAATTGCTCAGTGGTTTATTTATAAAGCTGGATGTGGTAACAGCATATTTCAATGTTGCTAAAATGTCAAGGTGGGACTTCAAGCAGCAACAAGGTTGTGTCTCAACATCAGCAAAGCTTCCATTTTAGCATTATCTTTTGGCCATGACACAAAGTAGCAAAGTGATGTTAAAAAAAACAGTCCGTGAGTTTTGTTGGTTGTTGCCAAGAAAACTTTAAGAGGATAGGTTTTCTGCCATTGTGACCTTTGTCCTCATTTGACAACAGCTACAATGATTGATTATCCTAATACCTGACTTCCTGTGGCGCAGTTGAACTAAACTCATGAGAAAATTCAAACTGACAAATGCCTGATAACATCAACAAAGCCTGTTCCTCAGGAACCTGCTCCATAAATCATACATGACTGATGTACTGAGGAGGACATGAGGCTAGCAGGAGAGATAGCTGTGCACAAACATTATCACGCTCACACACAGTTTCAGTATATCTTGCTTTCTACCCAGCCCCCTACTCCTGAGGCTCTAAAGATGTCTACGAGACATCTAAAGAGCTGGAAAGGAGAGGGGGAATGTTGAGGATCAAAAGTTGAGAGAGAGCATATAGAAGAAAAAGATGTGCATCAAGAATGAGATGGGTTGGAGCGTGGCTATAAAGATGAGAGTGGTATAGGAAGAAAGAGGAGACAGCAAGAGGGGATTGATATAGGGGAGCTAAGAGGCAATGCTGTGACCTACTAATGCAGAACTGAGGAATTCTCACTGCTGACTCCAAACACATTCCTACAGCCTGCAAATATTAACCCCCACCTCACCGCCTCTGCCTGCTTCTGAACACACAAGGCAGCCACCTGGTTCCTCCATGAGGAAACTATTCATTGTTGTGAACTCACTTACTGCAAAAGATTCTAACACTTGTGGAATGAAGATAAAAAAAAGATGAAAAATATTACCTCACACCCATTGCGATACTAACTACACAAACTAACCAGGCTGTGATTTCTGTTTTACGATAATGGAGGTTAAAGGGCTGCAACAGTTACAATGTTTCACTTCACACGAAAGAGCTCCACCTAACTCAGTCTAGAAAAGATTTATATCTATAAACACACACACACACACACACACACACACACACACAATGCATGTGTATTGGTCATATAGTGCACGTGCAAGAACAGTTTCTTATTTTACATAAATGCATACGTCGGCTCCCATCACAATGTCCTGGAAGTCCCTTCTTCTCAGTAAATGGATTGAAATTATGTCTTCATGTAGACTAGATTTTGACTACATGTACAATACGAGAAATACCTTAATGATCATCCATATCCAGTCATTTTGTAATGATACCCGAGAAAATAAAAAACAGTTTCTGTTTTGTTATAATCACATTCTAGCCGTTTGAAAAGAGGGCAAAAGATTAAGACCTATCATCACCCAGATCTCAACCTGAAACCAACAGTTAAATCTCAGTGAGTGCTCATGATATGAATAACCAACAAAGTCCACATACAGAGGTCAGAAGGTGGTGGAGGATTAGGTTGCAGCACTGCATGAAACCCAAACATGAGATTGGTCTACAACAACTTTGCTTTCACTGACTTAGATTCTGTTTTTCCATTTCCTTTTCACTCACAACTTTTTAACTCAGCTGTTTGCTTTGGTCCAGACACAAAAACTACTTGGTCAAGGTTAATTGTTTGTCTCTCCAAAATACACCATTTCACAGCATTTACCTGATGAACTCTACAAATGGTAAAATATGTGTCAATTTCTGGTGACATGAGACAAAAGTTAAGTATTTGATGTCTTTAGAGTGAAAACAGGCTTGCAGAGCGGGACATTTTTTTAGGTCAAATAAAATCCCTACAGTTGATTAACCATGCAATGGACATGTTTTTTTTCAAAACTACTCAAGCATCTTTGGTACTTCCATACTGTAATTACTATTTGGCTGACATTAGCTGATACTATTATATCTCTGATACGCTTTTGTGAGCATGTCGATTATTACCTTTGCTCAGCTTTGGATAATCTCTTTTAATCCCTGGCCAGAGTACTGTCAATTCTAAGTGGCATCAAGCTGAAATATGGAAAATAGGAGTTGTTCAAGTCTTCCACTTAACTAAAAGATACCCTGCTTTAATATATTTAGCCGTTAAAATATACATTTTCTTTCAGTAAATCCTTGCAGCAATATCAAATAAAGAGCATGCAGAATGGTGGTGTCTCATGAATCATAAATTTCAGGATGATTTTACTCACATGTCAACACATAAGGAGCACATCAATGCAGTTGGTCTTGGTGGAGCTTATCAGTGATCAAATGGGTCTGTATTTTCCAAGATGATGCTATGTTAAGGTAACAACTAATTAATATCGGTGTCAACATTTCTGAATTGATAAAAATTCTCTACCTGCAGAGCTCAAACATAACAACGTTACTCAACAGATGAAAATAATAAAAGACAATCACCTCTTGAAGATGGAAGAAAACACAAGACCAGTTAGAGATTTAAAGTGGTGCAGGATTTTACGTCCTATGCAACAGGGAGAAACATTATCTCCTCTGTGCTAATAATGTAGAAAAAGCCTATGGGTATCCAGATGGAGCTCTATCAGCTCCTGCCCCATTTCAGCCCCTATGTCCTAGAGAAGGCAGACAAACACTGATGCAACTGGAACACTGAGTCCAGGGGGAATAGCTCTCACTCAGGCCGTGAGAGAGCGTGAGTACATCTACAGCAGTCACATGGTGCGGCGCTTTCTCTCCACGGTGGACCTCGCTGCTTGTTGTGTGTGGCTTCTTTCACACCAGAACTACATAATTGATAGCAAAAGCTGAGTTATGCTTTATAAAGTGAAATACATCAATGGCTTCCTCTCCACTCGCGTGTACAGACGTGCTGGGGTCAGTAAGTGGCAGTCTCAAGATGAAAAGGTTTTTCAATAACTGATAGATTCTTTGTTAGTGCAATAATCCATGGCAATCCATTATTTCTGCCAAAGTATTCAGTATTGTTGCAGTGAAGTGGTCCTGTGGAGATGCACTGAATGTCTGGACAGCTTATTTGATCCCAGTGTTGTGATGCGAATAAAGCCTATTGATTTCTGCTCTTCATACAGTTTTCTCGCGCAGGTTTGTCTTTGAAGCATGTAAAAATGTGACATTTGATGAAAAGCACAAACAATATATGACACTGAGTCCAATTGAAATTTTGGTGAAATGTAAATGAATGTTCGAGTAATGCTAAAGCATTGGCAATGAAAGGATATTGATAGGAAGGACAGGAGGATAATATTGGATTAACATTTTTCGGAAAAAAATGGTAAAAGTACAGATTGAAAAATTCCGCCTGTCAGCTGTCCGGTGTATTAGGGTCAGTATACACAGAGCGAACACTCCCAAACAGCTGTATTGGATAAGCACCACAAATCATCACTGTAGCAGTGTCCTACCACCTCATGTTCCCACTGCCGGATAACATCCCACTGCTCACTAATTCAGGCATCACGGTCACTGTACTGTATAATTATCCCGATTATCTCTGTCATATTTTTTAAGAGATGAAGTTATCAGTAATCAGTAATCAGTTATCAGTAAATTGATTATTTTGCAGCTGTATCAATAACAAATAAGCAAATCCCTGCTTTTCACTTGAAAAAATGAATATTTGCCATAAGTGTTTTACTATGACTGTAAACTGAGCATGTGAAAGCCGGTTGGTTGTTTAGCAGTTTGAGGACAACAGGTTGTGCCTCACTAGTCATTTTCATCATGTGTTCGTATTTAAATCAAAATACAGGGAGAATAATGGGCAGGTCCGTGGTGACGGCAGTTCATCCAGTGTTGGCGCAATGCCCCTGCTTTTTCTTTTGCAGAAACCTGTCTTCAAAATGTGACTGAAATGATCTGAATTTTAAATACTTGATGTGAATTTCTCATATAGCATTCCTCCTCATGACAGATCATAAAGTATGTATGTTGGTCCATGGAGAAATACGTAACAATCTCACAATAAAATAAGGATGTTGACAGTCGCCACCGCTACTGGAACAACAAAAAGAAAAGAAGGGGAAAGGTTAGTTTCCAACCTTTAAGCGAGAGAGTGCTGGTACAAATCCCATCCTTAATAACCTTTTCCTCAGTCTAGTTGTTTTTATACTTCTAGGTACTTTTCTACTTTAATCCCACCCACTAATGGTTACAGGTAGGAGTTAAAAGGTTGTTGGAGAGAATGAATATACATGGTTAAGATTAAATGTAAAAAAAATGGTTAGGATTGAAAAAAAAAAAAACACGCTGTTCCATACTTATTTGTTGCATTTTCCATCAGGTGACCAGCACTAAAAGAACCCCCCCCAAATAAAAAGAAATTGTCATCGCTTGCCTTGAGGCCTGGATTAGGAAACTACTATGTTTCAGACGTATGGACAAACAGTCATATTTGATCCTTTCTGGTGAAACTTGGCTGTGGCTTAAGTTACTGTATACAGGCAGGAAAACAAATGCAGTGCCTGTCTGGGTTTGCTTATTCATTGTGCTCACTGTACCGCTCAAGTTGACTTCATCGCTCGAGTATTTTCAGCTTTACACCAACTGAAGATCAAATTTGCGCAAATGAATGAGACTGACTGAACGAGGAAAAACATTTTTTTCAAATCCCACCCCAAAAATATTTTATTGTTTTTCCTCTGTCTCTCCAGTCATTGCTAAACCACACAAAAAACATCTACAAGCCGTCAAGGTTGTTCTTGTAGGACTGTGGTTTCGCGACTCAGCCTTGCACGGCTATGAATGCTCAAGACTACCATAATCCCCACTATCACCCACTGATCAGGGAGACCCCATTTCTGCCCTCTGCCAAATGGCGCTCCATGACAGAAAGACAACTGGGGTATCTTTGTGAAGTAATGCAGGAAAATGCAGGGGTATTTGGACTAAGAGCTTGTATTAGGTCATCGTGGAGACGAGCAGTCTTTTTAAGAACATCAATGAGGAGATTTTACAGATCCTCTGCATGCGAGGGACGTCGATATTAAACAATAGGGGCAGGGCTACAAAGGGCAGGACGGTGAGCCTGTGTGTGCATGGGCACAAAGCATAAATACACTCGGTGGTGTAATAGTTATGTATTGTTAGTAAAACATACAGATGAGGTGCGGTTTGTCGCAGCATAACAGGGATGCATACTGAGACCACAAACAAACAGTGAGGGGAAGTAGAGGGTGGGACGTGTCGATTCCAGAGTAGGGAGGATGACGGCCGAATAATTCAATACTTTGTGCCATCTTTTCGTTTCTTATCGGCTGAAACGAAGAACTAACACCAGGTCAAAAAACACTCACGTTCACAGAGTGCAGGGATAACACGGTAAATGTTAGAATTTATAGTGACTGACACAACAATGGCCCAAAAGTGAATGTCCCAACCTCATTCTTCCTTCCCCTTCATTCTTCCAGCTGGGCCCCAACACCAGCCTTTAGCTTGAACAGAACTTGTTTTCAGGGAAAAGCTCTTTACGCAAATATACATACTGTGCCAAACAGGAAATAAAACACATGGCTGGATCATAGGAGAAGCTTGGAGACAGGGAAAACGTTTTGGTGGGAGTGGGAGGAAGGGAAATTACTTTACAAACCAACAGAAACCACACACAGCTAAATCTAAAAAGCACAGAAATGACACGGGGAGATGATTACTTTTCTTTTAAGATAAGACTTCAACAGAGGAATAACAAAATGCACTATTATCATAGCTCTTTTTCTCTTTGTTTTACCTTTTCCCATGTTTCTTTCCTGATTTCAACTTGATTCTTCCTGTCCGTCCCCTCATCCTCCGTCCTGACTTTCTGCTTTCCCTCTTGAGTCGCAGCCTCTCTTTCACTCCAGCCTTGTGACATTTCATCCACAGCTGCCTCATCTCCTCTTCCTCAAAACACCGTTTCTCTTTCTTCATCCCTCCGCAGGCAGGACTTTGAAGGGAAACATGCCGTATGGACAAAGGACGTCGGTACCGTGAATGGAGTGCAGGAGGGAAAGGCAGTGGATAAAGTCACAGGCAGTAAAGTGGGGGCTGATCCGGTGCTGCTCGGTTTGTGGCAGGGACAACATGTGCTAGAGCTGAGAAGAACCAGTTCCACCGTATGCTACACCCAGAGCAAAAACAATCAAAAGTCTCAGTGGTGCAGAGAGGGTGCTGAGAAAACGGAACGCACAAGAGGAGGGAGAGGGCATCAGTCATCGTGCATGTGAGTGTGTATGCCTGTAGGATAGCAATGAAGAAGAGGAGAGAGGGAGGGACGGAGTGAAAGAAAGGAAGGTGGGAGGGAGTATACGTGGAAAGAGGAAAAGGGGAGGAGATATTTCCCTCCGTTTTCCTGTTTGCATTTTTTTTTCTCAAAATTTCTCACTCTTTGTGAAATGATCCCCATGCTGCCTCCGTGTACACAACTACCTTGTCAATTGGTTATTATTCTGCCCTTCCACGACTGTTTTCTCCTCGTCATACAGCCCCTTTGTGTAAATCCAGCTGTGTCTTTAAGCCTGTGCACTTGAACTCAGAGTGTGCTTTTCTCTCTCAGTGTACTTCCCCTCTGCTGGCCCCCCAGCACACAGGAAAGAAAGGCAGCTTGCAGGAGAGACAGCAGGACAGAGGGGCAAAAAGGGGCAGAAAGAGAAATGCAGATGGGGGAGGGGAAAGGTTTGTAAATGGTGCCTCAAGAATCTGGAGGATCCGCTCAAGAAATACATTAGACATATATGTGAAAAACCCAAATATGTTTTAACTAGACCAGAAGCCTGTCTGACTATTTTTAGGAGTTGTGCTGATTTTAAAGGAATGGCTGATGTGTGTGAAGAAACCGCAAAATAGTAGACTGCTGTGGAAATATTGATTTACAGGATGAAGTACAGCTGTGTGCTTGTGGCATCATGAAAGCACGCAGTCGAGAAAGTGCAAGGTTAAGGTCACACCATTGAGCACAGTCTCACATATCTGCACAAAATCTCCATGGAAACTGCTGACATTAAGGTGAAATGTTTCATAATGAAACAATTTATTTGTGCTGTAAAATGGACCTGTGCTTTTTCTCAGTTTGGCCATTTTTCAATGAGAGAAAAGGAGTGGGCAGTCCACTCACCTCGACTGATTTAATTGTTGAGACAGTGGGAGGAATTGGGGGAGTTGGGATTCGATTGTAGGCTACCGGGGGCAATGGCTCTCAAAGCAGAGACTTAATTGTTCTACATTGTGCAAGCAGTCCCTGAATGTGTACGTATGCAACATCTGAGTTTGTTCAGCAGAGCACATTTTCAAAATACATCTCACATTAAAGTTTCTTGTGCTTGCAGGACATTATAGAACTTAAGAAAACACCCAAAACGACAACATGAGAGCAACCTTCACAAAGTTAAATGCCTTACTGCAACACTAGAGAAGTTTGTGAACCTTCTAACTCATTTTAAGCACACCAATCTTTGTTAAATCCAAAAGTTTGAGAATTTTCTAATAACCCTTGAACATAAGTGAAATTATGTATGAATCTTTAGATTCGGAAGTGTTTTAAATGACAAATGAGTAACGAGCTGACATTTACTTTACACAGAGCTTTTCTTTCATGAGAATTGAGTTTTTCCCCAGACTGAACATCAAGCTAGAAAGTCACAGACAGACCAGGGAAACTAATGTTATTGAAATAAACAGTATGATGTACCTAAGTTAGTGCCAGAAAATCCCTGTTCTTACCAGCTCACAATGGAGTTTCAAATTCACGTTGGAGTTTCAAAACATCAGCAGCGAGCAGAAAATCTGAGGGATCAAGGGCATGCGAAATTACACGTCAAAAAGCAGGAGATGGAATTTGAAATTTGGTTGATACAAGCGGGAAATCACTTGACATTTGTTGAAAAATTACTGATTTATTCTTAACTTAAATGGTGCTTCTCATGTATTGCCATGTTTCCCCATAAGGCACTTTGAAGATGGTTATAGCTGTGATGGATGCTGTGTTTAGACTGCAGACATATGAACAAAGGAAAGGATCTGAAATGTCTGCAATTTAAAAGTCACCAACCCAGTCAAATCTGGTGGGAAAAGACTTTCTTGCAGATTTAACTCATGCTAAAGCTTAGATCGGCAAGATATGAGGGTTGATGTAAAGCTCTCTTATCTACAGAGAAAACATAAGTGGAGCAAAAATGTCAACATGACTCGCACAGCACTTTAAGCCGAGGAGTCTGCAAAGAGAAATGGCTGGGGTCGTTTGTTCCTCCCTCCATAGTTCAGTGATTTTTTTCTTAAGCATTTCATTTACACAATATTGCATATACGTATGTCAGAGCTGTGTGGAGGCTTGATATCAAAATGAACAATATCTTGTTAGGTTTCCTGAAAAATAAAAAGTTAAGTGACATAATTTCTTAACAAGCAGTTGCATGTGTTTCAGTTTACATTAGAAGCTAAGGGATTGCTTTTCAAATTGAAACATCAAAAGACCACTGTTATGTAAAAGGTGTTATTCATAAACACCAAAGATAATCCAAGTCCACACTTTCCCTCAGATGCGGGAAGCTTTATTGTATTTCACAGCTCTCTGTGTTGATTTAGTGCCCAGCAGTGTTGCCGTTTCACTCCCACTGCTTTCATCAGCAGGCAGCTGTTTGCAGATATTAATTTAAAAACAAAACAACACTGAGCACTATTGGATCAGGCAGCATACAGTCACAGCAACCAGTCGGTGAACATAATTTGTACAACTAAAAAGCTCAAGAACTGGTATAAAACAAATAACTAAGCAAAAAGGGAGAAAGATTGGACTTTCATCAGTCAGTGACTGCAAATTAATGAAAATTTCTTACCTGTTAGAGCCTTCTGGAGGAATGTAAACCCACATTTAATCAACCCCACTATGATTTCAACTTGTTTAATTCTTGAAGCTGGACGGGGTTATATGTATTGGATAGCCCAGTCTCCCTCCAGAGAGTGTCATGTCAGAATATGCTGAAGAGTCACAATAAAGGTTGTAAAACTGTGAAATGGCAATTTCCATCTTGCCAATTGGCAACCCAGCCATGTATTTGTTCAAATTCTAAAATTTGCACTCAAACTTTAGTTTTTTTGCAAGACAGTCCACAGATTAGTACGACCGCCCATCACCTCCTTACAAATGGCAAATGATGATTTAAATTTTTTTTTAGCCTTTTTTTAAACTGCTACATTTTATTTTTTCTTACACTTTCTGCATTATGACTACATTCGATTGAATACTAGATATTTTAGCTGCAAAGTAGCATATCAGCGCACTAAAAAAAACAAGTGGCACCATTCTTTGAAGCTACAGAAGAGAAATATCATATCCTTTTTTTAACAAGTTGGCACAATTTCCTGAAGTTTTGATAAAATGTCATTGATATGCATTGGTCAAAATACCACAGAGGTACACAACAACTCTTTTCTTTTGAGCTAATAATGTACAGTTCTTTTCAAAGCAACTGGTTTTATGCACTTCTTACCCTCTCTTCTGCGGGGTGTGTCTTAAAACTGATCTGTCTTACATCTTACAGCTACCATGTAAACATTTGGACACAAAATTAAACTCAATAACCTTTGAAGCACCCTATGACTGTATGAAATAGCAAACAATAACTAGCCTGAAAGCTAACACTAGAACAGACAGCAAGCTGAGCTCAATCACTGACAAAAAATCCAGGTATGCCAATATAAAACTGGATTTCTAGTTGGGATATCGAATCAAGTGAGCTGCTAATGACAATTTGTTAATAGTAAAGCAAAAGTTTCAGCCTCCCACTTTCGAGGTACAGCGAATGCTACTTGAACTTGGATGGTGATACAGATGAGGAGGCTGGATATTTCTCCCAGGTGCTAGGAGTCGATGTAGAAGTTCCCCGTAAGACTGAAAGGCTTATAAAATCATACTTTTCCTAGGCAACATTTTTTGTTCGTTTTTCCAAGGGATTTGAGTTGGTAGTGATTTCAGATACCCAAAAATATTCTTTGACGCACAGAAAATGTGCTTCTCTTTTCATTATATATACCCTTTTATCTGCCATTTTGAAACCTTGACTTTTACATTAGGACATCACCATCTTAGTCTTTTTGCAGCCAGAATGTTGGAGAGTGATACTTGGCATAGAAATGGAAAAAAAATTGGATTTTCATAATTTCCTTGGACCTGTGCATAAAACTAAATTCAATAAGTTTTAACATCTCGTGTAAATGTTGTAGAAAACTTTTTTTTATTATTTTTATTTACCCTGTTCATTTGTTTAGCTTACAAGCTACTAAACTGAGAAATACCAACATTTTTAATCTAGAAAGACCACTCTGGTGTAATGCATTGCAAACACAAAGAGGTATCGACCCACTGACAGGTGGAGAAGGGAGATGGTGGTGGTGGATGGGAGCTGATAAAGGTCAAAGGAGGTGTGTGATGCATTTGCCACATGTTTTGTTAAAGAGGTAAATATAGGTTCCATACTTAACCACAATGATGCGGAACAGAGAGGAGGGAGACGCACTGGATGCCAAGAGAAACACTTTTCCCTCTAAATGCAGACAAACCATTCCCCCAGCTCAAGGACAATCATTACCTGGGGGGAAAGAGATAGCATGTGTGTTAGGGGAAGAGATGCTTATACTGGTGCTGATCTTGAAAGGGCCCCTACAATCGATCGCATTAAGCTCCCTGCGAAAGAGAGAAAAATCAATACGTTTTTAAAGGCGAAGCGGGGCTGCATGTGGTGTATGCGTGTGGGCCTCATTGATACCGCCAGACGCGTTCAGCGAGAAGCTGTTCCTGAAAAAGGACTATCACATTTCGAGGGCAAGGGGTTTCATTTACAATACTTATCTGCAAAATCATGACACGTGTGAGAAATATGTGAACGGAAAGTGTGCATGTGTGTCCCAGTCTGGTTTCCCATTATCACAGCACAATATTGGTCAGTGTCTGAGGAGCACAAATGACACACGGAGAGGGAAAATCAATAGTTTTCAGATGGAGAAAGTTACGCAGACACAAGTGAGGTCTGTAAGGTTGCATTAGGATTAGAAAGAAAGAGAAGAAACAATTTGTGACTCTGGAAAAGTAATTGTTTATTTAAAGACACTGTAATGTAATCAGTCTAACAGTTAATAACCGGATTGCCTACACAGGTTCGGCTCAGGAATATCGAGTAGGAAGGAGGTCAACAAGAACAAAGAGTGGTAAAGAACACAGGAGGAAAAAAAATACAATGATGGAAATTTAATTTCCATTAGTTGTCAAAACAACGTTAATCAATACAACAGACACCCACTCCTCAACACTTACCGCCACTCTTCTCCCTTTCTTGCTTTTCTCTATATTCGCTCTCACTCTCATGCACACTCTCAGCGATAATTTACTCTTGAGTTGGCAACTGGGGCAGTGATCCAGTGGAGTCAGGAGTGAAGAAGAAAACCCTGCACAGGTCTAACACACTGTGCTCAACCACTGACACAAATACAACCAGAGAATAATGGGCGTATTAGCCTGAGAAGGAAGGGAAAGAAGGCATACAGACGTACAATGAGTGAGAACGATGGAGATTTGGGCTCATATACTGTCTGCATGCATGAAACAACACAGAGAGATGATAATCAGCCTGTGACAGTCAACTTTTCTTAATTATATCAAACAAACCATGTCAGCTTTTGTGGCTTTGCGTTTTAGAAAAATAAGTGTGCATGGCATGACTCATTTGATAGAAAACACCAGCCTGCCCTCCAGTGGTCACAAAAAATAATCAGGCCGATGCAAAGGCAACACACAGCCAACATTAACTTGAAAGCAGAAGATTTTATGACACCTATCAATCATGAAAAATGATTATCAGTTATGGACTGATATGTGACAGTTAGTTCCAGCTTCCATTAATGGTAACAGTATTTTTTTAGAAATGAATGCATTGATAAAAAAAACTATGGAATATACAACTGTAAAAATATAAATAACAATTTGAAAAAATCACAGGGAGTATGTTTTCTGTAGTGAGTATTTTTTTCTTTATTTACTTTTTATACTTTGAGAAGAAACTCATAATGATACTTATCCACTTAATTCATGAACTCTTTGACTGCTGGAATTTTTTTAGTAATCTAGCATTTTTTCCAGTGTCATGTTCGTACTTAGAAGTGCATCTGAATACTTCTTCGACCACTGATGATCAAGAGAGAAAGTGGTGCATCCATTTCTGTGATAAATGATTTTATGCTTAATCAACTTCAGTTGGAATGTAACATACACGTATTAAGATGTGCAAATGAACTCTCATCACAGGTACATCAACTCTGCCTAAAGAAATGACACAGATGAGGAAATATGAAGAGAACAAACACTCCACCAGACCGTCTTGTTAATATGATATGATGATACTCTGTGAGAGCTGCAGTCTCTCAGGCTGTGGTGCTGTGGACTGCTGGTATTTACGGGTGCTTTATTGATCTGAAACATACTACCTCACATTGTTATGGCTGGGGCTCTGAGGTCAAAAGTTCACTGTGTGTGCAGTATGTGATAGAATTACAGTGCGAAGTTGACAGCACTTTGAAAATAAGCCTAGATCAATCTAAAGGAGGAAAAAAAATGCTGTCATAATCATGCAGAACAAAAGACTTTCATCGACCTGAAACCACAACGAGGACATTTGGAGAATTGTTTCACCAGCTGGGTATTCAGTGTCGACTGATCGAAGGATCAAACATGTAATCAATGAAAAAAACAGTAGTATTCTTTAAAAAAATTATCACAGCAAGGGGGCAGAGTCTCACCAGATGTTTTAGCTTCTTTTCAAGATTAATTAATTCATTCACATGTCTTATTTATTTATTTTGTTTTACTCTCTGTTACATATTGATTACTAATGGCTCCTTTCAATCTAACTGATAATTCATCAATGAAGTTCGCTGACTCACAAGAACATGAGCGCATGTATTTTTATTCTTACTGCTGATAATGTGGGAGCCAGTCACAAAAACAACAGCTACCTTTACACAAGTACAGTTTTACCAGTTACTGCTTCCTCTTCTTCTTCTTCTTAACTCTAGGGCAGACTAGACACTGCGATGACTCATCCTCCATCTAGTGGTACAAAGTGGTATCACACGATGGAGTCCGATCTGCACCATAACATTTTGCAATTTTACATATAATCTGCAGACTGCAAAGACATTCATTATGTAACCTCTTATGAATGGCTTTTTCCTTTTCTGTTGATAATCATGGTTTAATATTTTATATAAATAGCACCTTTAACATGGACATTTTGTGCCCCTTTTTTGAACAGGTTGGCACAGTTTCCTGAGGTCTTATTTAAACATATGAGACATGTCTGCACATTAGCAGAGTGCCCACCGTGAAGGCTGATTTATGGTCGCCTATGATCTCCGTAGCTTGCGTGCGTCGGCCAAAATTTCTATCTATCCGTCGAGGCAACGGAGACCGCAAGGGTTGTGATTGGTCGGCTAATTTTACAACATCATTTCCGGAATCACTTTTCCGGTTTTGCGCCTTCCTCTCAGAGCAACAACACAAAGAGTTTACTTTGTGCCGGTCAACATTTGGTCAAAATTATTTGCATTTCAAAATCAATAAGCTCCAACTCCAACAACAGTCTTTCTCTCTCGCTCGCCATCGTTCACTGTGAGGAGTGGAAGGGAGCCGGAAGGTAAACAATCAATAAACGACTTTCACTATATAGACGTCGCGAGATTGGGTCATTTAACGGTGCGACGCCTACTGATCGGGAGGTGAATTGCCTTGCGTATCCGACAGCCCGACGGAGAACTTCGAAAGGACGAACTACGGAGATGGCTGGAGGGATAGCGACAGAGAGGCATACTGAGGCCTTGACCCTGGTGATCAATCGACTACAAATGACTTACGCATATATCATATGGCGTATTTAAGAATGTTACCTGTTAACAAAATTTGGGCCCCTTGGGGTGCAAATTGATGAATGAAACTCTTTAACCAGTCACACTAAAGCCTGATTTAAGGCCTCGGTATGCTATACCGTCGCTATCCGTCAATCCGACTCAGTGGTCACGTAGAGGCTAAAACCTTTCGAAGTTCTCCGTCGGGATGTCGGATACGCAAGGCAATTCACCTCCCGATCAGTAGGCGTCGCTACGTTAGATGACCTAATCTCGCAACGTCTATCGTGAAAGTCGTTGATTGATTGTTTACCTTCTGGCTCCGTTCCACTCCTCACAGTGAACGATGGCGAGCGAGAGAGAAAGACTGTTGCTGGAGTTGGAGCTTATGGATATTGAAATGCAAATAATTTTGACCAAATGTTGACCGACACACAGTAAGCTCTTTCAAAAATGGCGGTGTTGTTGTTGTGAGAGGAAGGAGCTAAACCGGAAAAGTGATTCCGGAAATTATGTTGTTAGCCGACCAATCACAACCCTTGCGGTCTTCGCGAGTCTCCGTCCCCTCGACGGATAGATAGGAATTTTGGCCGACGCACGCAAGCAACGGCGAGCGTCTCCGGGAAGGCTTCCGATGACGGAGAGGGCTCTCCGTGGCTCTCCGTGGGCTTTCCGACTATAAATCCTGATTTATAGTCGTCTATATACGACTATAAAGACTATACGACTAGAACCCCCAAGTTCTCTCCCTTACATAATCATTACCTTAATTGATCCCACAAAGGAAACTGTTGTGCACTTTCAGGTGTTACTAGTACCAACACAAATGCTTTCTCATTGACAGTAATCGACCAAACAGGTGTATACAGAATAATGCTTAGCAATACATCATTTAGTACTTTGTTTCAACATTTTCTATATATTAAATCATATCAAATCATGATCAAATTATCATACTTGGAGACCTACATCTTTACTAAAACCATACCAATATACTATACATGCAATGTTAACACACGGAGAGTGGCACACACAATCATCTTGCCAGAACATTACCTTTGAAGATTAAGTTTATCCACCAGTCTCCTATATTCTATCAGGTTGGGGTTGATGCAAGAGGTATGCTGCTCAGCACAGCTGACAAGACAGAATGTTATCTTTGCCAGTTGAATGCTAGCAAGAAAATGATAGCAGGGCTCAGAAATGAGGCCAAACAGAGCAGGTGAGGTGAACTTGGCAAGCGACATACATTTTTTCAGTTATTGAAATATTTTCATACCAACACCAGGGTTGGGAAATACCAGGGTTGAATTTTTTTTTCTGAGTTTTTCAGTTGGTATTGACCTCAGACACCCAAATATGTGTGTTTTCATTATGTGTCCCCTTATAAGTATTTTCTGTCTATGTGACACTTCTTTCTCTGTATGTTTTAGAGTCAAATTAAGTGAGTGTTCCCTTCCTCCCTGCTACATTTCTGAGGAAACTAAAGCACTTTTGATTCCGCTTCATCTATCTGACAGCTATTCTGATGTGACTTTACGGAGCAATTTCTTTATTCTATCTTCAAAAACATAGAATCAAATCAAAAATAACTTGTTCTTAAATCTGGTGGTAGAGCCGGGGGTACTTCTGTCTCTCTTGCCACGCAGCAGAAGGGTGAGCTGGTTGTGGTTGGGATGGGCTGTGTCTTTTTTGCACATGTTGGAGTCAGAGCAAACATCATGGATGGATGCTGCTCTGAGCTTCTTTAATCTCTAATCACTCACTACAGTTAATCACTCACAAGGTTCATCCCAAGTCCAGTTTGTGGTGCCATCTGTCAGGAAGGTGTTTAGAATAACTGAATTTGGTCACTTTGTTTTTCATCTGTGTATTTAAGCATCTCTTAATGGTAACCACTGGCGACCTGTCCAGGGTGTACCCTGCCTCTCGCCCATTGACAGCTGGGATAGGCTTCAGCCCCCCCGCGACCCGACGGATTCAGCGGGTATAGAAAATGGATGGATGGATCATGGTGACCCCCGTTTTGATAATTTTGTGTAACCCCTTTGATTTCCCCGTGGTTCTTTTGTGTCACACTGTGAGCCTAACTTTGGTCATTTTGCATTTCTTATTTAGTGTGGTCATGTACATCTCTTTTAAATGTTTTATATCTATAGCTGGGATGCATACATTATATAGTCATATGGACAGGCAACCCACCCGGGGTTGAAGGAAATTGATAGATGAATGTATGGATGCATCCTGATTAGATTTGCTTTTAAGTCTTTGAGCGCTTTCTGTTGATGTAAAAGCAAAAGTTTCCCTAATTGCCACAGGAACAAAATGAATATTCCATCACCTATGACTTTTATCTGCCATGACCAAAGTCTACACAATTTGGAAAGTAACAGGATGGCGTCGACACCGGTGTTACTCCATATGTCATGACAGGAGACTAAACTCGATATTGTTGTTCAAAGTGAGATTTGGGTCCTGTAATAGAGTGAAATATGCCCCGCTCAGCTGTTTGCATTACCGGCCCATATTTGGGCCGGGCGGGGTGTCGCTCTGTGAGGGAACCAGTCAGAGCTTGCTCATGGAGCTGAGTAAAGGAAGTGAGTCACACTGACGGTAATCTTACGTCCCTGTTACAGCAGCAACGAGAAGAACAGAGAACAAGGAAGCAACATGTGCTGACCATAATAACTCCAACAACTCATCAGCGCACACGCGCAAGCGGCAACGATAAGAAGCGAGAAACCCACCGACTGCGAAGTAGCCTATTCTCAGACAGGGCAATTTACAATTGAATGTGAGTATCACTTTTTATGATTTATTTTGAATTATTATTGTCATTTTTTATTATTGTTGGTTCAGAAATGTAAGCGGGGTTTTGTTTTTTTCGTTTGCCTAAATGGTAACGAGTTTATTTTCAGTTGTCCTAAAAGTCGGTTTTAGCCTACGCCTCGCTCTGTTGACATTACTGTGTATTTCTGATTGTTATAGATTTATTACACATGTGACCATAAGGTAAAACTTTGAAAAACCTTTTGGCACGAATTCAATAAAAAAAAAAATATAGGGGTTATTTTTTTCTTTTTAAAATGAATACGCCTTTCAAAGCTCCACACGGTGGATTTGTCTAGCTATATCGAAATGATATCCGTGGGCTGGTTTCTGCTAACTTTCTGAGTTTCCACTGGGGGTTTCCGCAATGTCAGAAAACCCCCAAACGCGTTGTTTCCAGCGGGTAGCCCAGTGTTTCCTCTGTTACAGCTCCATCAAACAGAGAACAGACCGAGGACACAATAAAAACGGCCGTGTGATATTATTTCTGAGTGTAACTGACATCCTCAAACTGCCACACACGAGCACACGTGTGCGCCCTTCTTGCGTCACGTTGCGTGGAGTCTGCTTTGTTGTGTCGACTGTTGTGTCTGCGTGGAACAGGCCCGTGGTGAATAGTGATGACACCAAACAACAACGGGGTCAGACAGCTCCACCTGTATCTGCTGCCATTCACGTTTTCAAAGATGTAGATAAATAGTTTTGGGTAATGTACGCAAAGCAGAGTACACCAATAGAGAGGTAAATGTCACAAAGAATCCTGTCGGTCAACATGTTACAGACTGCAGTCTGTAAGTTCTTTCTCTTAACTGTATCAACAGAGTCTGCGATAATGGGAGCAGGTCACTGCTGAGTAAACAGACACACAACAAACATACCCCCACCCCCACACCCATCCACCCACCCTTTCATGTTTTTTTCAATGTGTTGTTGATTAGTTCAAAGAATTAAGACTCTTAATGTTGCACCACGAGTGATGTGAAAATCTCTTGGTTCCTTTCGTGTCCACAAATAATTTATTTGTGTGATTAAAAACGAGCTGATTATGTAATACTGAATCATGATAAGTGTGAAGCTGTCAGTGAAACACCTGACCGCAGGAGCAAAAAATTGGCTCAGAATAATAGGCAGAAATGATAGATTCCGCTCCATTCTTCTGGGAAAACATCTCCCAAAGCTCAACCCGGCTATTTATCTATCTTTAGAAAGATTTTAAACATGAGTAGAAGTCATTAAAAAAAGTCCCTGCTTCTGGCTTTTGGCAAGCCTTGTCTTTCTAACAATTTGAAGCCAAACTCATATAAGTGCAATCTGCACAGCTCAAACCGACTCGATTTCAAGCCACAAGGACAGATAGTGCAGGTTCGGTGTTACAACTGTGTACGAAATAATGCCTAAAGTAGTTTTAAGTTACTTGACAATGCCGAGAATTGAAATGAATATAATTGACATACTTTATGTGTAATAACACGAGCACTGAATGATTAAAAACTGAGAGGTATAGAAGGTATCAGAATGATATTTGGTGCTAACTTTTGGAACTGCTTCGCGGCATCGACTGAAATCACTGTCAGAACGTGTCAGCTTGTAAAAATCTCAACAATGTACACTATGCGGCCTTTCAAGATGCTAAAACATGGAACTCACGTGAAAGGCCTCTTTTAACATTCTTCACTGTCACTGAATAAATGTGAAACTCGCGAACCCACCAGAAAAACCTGTGCAAGTGCGAGTTGTTCCTTTAGTCAAGGTAACATCCTCCAGGTCTGCACGTTGCATGTTGTTTTACCTTCTGGTGACGGGTAAAGTTAAAAACAGAGTGAACTGAGAACATTGAGATGAAGAAAGTCTTCAATTTTCCCTGTAGACTGATAATTGACTATTACCGAAGCTGCTGTTTGACTGTCTAAACACAAGGTTAGTGATGCGTGTATGCTCTCATTTATTTGCAAAACATTTGTCCGGGATTAAAAGTTGCTGCTCCGCTTACTTTTTTTTTTTTTTTTTACGTCACTCTGCACTACTCTTAAGGGAAAGCTGTGACTTCATCTACCAGAGCAAATAATAATTTTCCCCTCACAACACATTACACAGCTTAAAGCAGTGTTGATGGGTTTAAAGCCACAAAAGCAAACAACTGTCTGCGTCTCAGAGTTCAAGGCACGACTCCTTTGTCAGGGACAACAACAGCAGGATGCCAGCACGCTCAGCATTAGCTGGTTCAGATGCAGAGTTTGAACTGCCTTGGCCTCTTCTCAACACACTCCCTGGTCAGCGTGACACAGGCGCTGAACCTAAACAGATGCGCTATCAGAAGATAAACAGCACAGATAGCACACTGGATTTGCATTCACACGTCGACACTGCAGCAGGTAGTTTGCATCTAGTTTGCCTTTGTATAGACTGTCACCATTTTGCTAACACTGAGCAATGGATACATCTGTGAAATGCCCACACTCTTCCTCACATGCTTAGCAACAGAGCTCTCCTGAAGGTTATAAAAATAGAGGGCTCAGGGGCAGCTGCTCAGGGAAGTGTTTTTATCACTACTACCCAAGTTCCTGCTCTCCCTCATCTCTTGGAAGGGAAGTCAGGTTAAAAAAAACAAAAAAACACACAGACCTGGACACATGACATATGCGATGGAAATGTCAAGTTTTTTTTTTTTTTTTTGTTCACAGGTACCATGAAAAGAGAGGTGAAGGCTGGAGTCAACTTCCTCAAACGTCTGGCTGTGGCCCGGGGCAAGCTCGATGAAGCCAAAGCACAGCTGTTTGCAGAGAAGCTGCAGAAACTTTTGTGTGACAAATATGATGAGCACTGGTACCCCAACTGTCCCAGCAGAGGTCAGGCTTACAGGTAATAAACAATAATGAACTTGATCACTGTTTTCACTGGGGGTAGTTTGTTTTCACGCCAAGATGATTGAGTCATATCCTAACCACTGTATCCAAACCCTCACAGATGTATTCGGATAAATAACGGAGCACTCTGTGACGAAGTGGTTGTTAAAGCCTGTGAGGAAAGTGAGCTGACGCCCAGCCAGCTGGGGCTTCCGCCTGAGATCACACTGTGGATTGACCCAATGGAGGTGTGCGCAAGGTGAGTCACCGGCTGGCCTGCTGAGACGAAGTGTGACACAGACAGACATGTTCCAACAACAAGGAAGCATTCTCAGTCTAACCCAACAATTACGAGTGGGTCGTCATCATGATGCAATCTGTTGGCTGTTTCAAAACTTAGGGGCCACGGGTAATACTTCAATTAAATGTGACTTGTGTGCGGTTTTTAAACAATAACCTTTCTCCTCACAGATCAGGGGAGAACAGCAGGCCCTTCACAATAGCCGGTTTCAGTGAAAAAGAGGAAGATGAGGAGGGTGTGAAGGGAGACCAGGACAAGTCCTTTGTCAACCTGGACACATCAGATTACCACTCAGCTACCTCTTCGGATTGCGGTTCCACTGCGTCGAGCGACACGGAAGAGGAGGCTAAAGATGGCGAGTTGGAGGGAGAACAAAAAAAATATGAGGAGGCTGGGAAGAAGGAGGCAGCAGAAGGCGACACCTACACAATAACAATGGTGCCCAGGATGAGGACGTGGCATGGAGAAGGACTAAATAAAGTCAAATACGCCCGAAGAAAGGTGATTTTTTTCTCTGTCTTTTAAGGACAATCTGTTAGTTTTCCGCAGAATCCTACACACTAGTCATTTTTAGCTAAACCCTGATACAGCTATTTGTCTGTGCCACAGAATTAAATCTTTGTCTAAAAACCCCAATGATAAGCTTCACTGCAGCTGGGAACGACATGTTCTTTAACTACCACAAACAGGAACACAGCAGCGTGAGTCAGTCTCACACACACTTCCAGCTGCCCTGAATACACCCAGTTTACAATTTGAAAAGCCAATTGGGAGAGATATTATCTGAAAACAAGTCTGAATTTCTGAGATTAAATGGTTCAATGAATTTCCAAAGATTGGATCAGCCACACCATGTCACAGGTGTATTCCAACTGTATGCAAATGGATGTAACTAGAAAATAACAAGTTAAACCTCAGAAACCGTTGAGGTTGATAGAAGTGATGCACATGGTTCCTTGACACACACACAAAACAAAAAGAGATTGAATTTTCTTGTATATTTGTTATTTGTAAACTAATTTCTCACAAATGTATGGTTGTATTATATCAGATAATATTGAAGAATGTATGTTTATATATATATATATATAAGATTTTTTATGTGTTTTATTTAATTCATATAAAAAAATACTGAACCTTATTACTCTGCAAAACAACCATGTGTTGTAAGACCAGTAAATTGCTTTGTTAAGTACATTTTAGGCAAACTCATACAAGCCATTACTTAATTAACAACCTAGTGCTTACATAAGCATATCGATACATCCCCGAAATGTATTAAATTCTGTCTTTTTTTTGTTTTACTCAAGGTATTTTTTGTCGGTTTGCCATGTCATTCTGATGTGATAAAGTGTCAGTCATGCATGTTGTAGTAAAAAAAAACAGTCCTCTAATATTCCCTCCAATCTTTGCAGATCCCTGCTTGCCTCCAGTACATCTACCACCCAACACCAATGTGGCCTCAGTACAAGAAGGGTACTCCAGTGTTCCTGACCACAGTGTGTGCACCTTCAGCACCCCCACCCCCGCCCCAGCCGGTCTTTGGCTACTACATCTTGCCACAGCCAACACCGCAGTTCATCCTTCCCCAGGCCGCGCTGCAGCCGTGGGGAGCTGTGAAGGGTTAGACCGTCCGGAGCCTGTGGGGTAAAGGGCAGATGGAGCACTGTATGCTCCTTCAACTGAGCCATGTTATGAGTAGTCTCTGAGTTTAGCTTTGCTTGTGCCTAAAAGATAACTTTTTTTTTTCTAACTGCAAAGTTAAACATTATTCCTTGCACAACTTTGATAATTCCTCTGCTGACTCGTTGATGGCTTCCACTCAGCACAGAGATGCTGCTGAACTTGAGTGAAAACTCTCAAATCTGCTGCGTCCACACTGCTAAGCTTCTTACATGCTGTACTTGTCAAGAATGATTTCAGTCACTGGGTGTGTGGTGGACTAACTCAGGAACTCTCAGCAATATGATTCATACCAAATAATTGAATTTCTGTGCTCATCTGTTTTGATAATCTTTGCCAGTTATCTTACCGAATATGGTTCTCTGTGCACAAATTCCAGTTAATCTTTTGTAAAATGTGATTCAGGGTTTTTATCTGTTGTAGCTGGAGTTACATTATCTGTATATTGAGAGTAATATTTTTACTAAACACCTTGTACATACTGAAGAACATAGATACCGCAGAATGATGTAGACTTTCAGATTACATTGTTTCTTGTAATTTTTTTGGTCACCAGTGGATGGTGCCCAAGCTACATTTAACATATGAAATTGTATTTATCTTTTTTTTTAAATGAATTATGTCTGCTGTACATTGCATATCCAACTTCACAGAACACAGACATGTGTTGTTTTTTTAATGGCTGCTTGCTGAATGCTGTTTTTAAAACTATTTAATGTACATAACATTCCACATGAGAATTTGCTACAGCTTTATAAATCGAATATAAATGCACCTGTCACTCACTCAATCATGTGATTATTTGGATGAATATTTATTTATCGTTCTTGTGACTTTGGGCTTTTGTGTTCACTGTTGTTTTTAGTCTTTGCAGTAGAAATGTACTTTTTATTTTTTATTTACTGCATATTAAAACCAACTCGTACCTGACATGAGATGTGTCTTTACTTTATTTTTCAAAAGGCTCGGTGTATTTTGCAAAATAACACCTTACAGTCCAAACTCTACTTGAACTCATCCTGTCACATGGTTGAAGAGACTGTCACCATAAGCAGGATGCTGCAGGGGAAGTACTCCTGTGTGCCGGGTGCGTCATTTAGCCCATGGCCATAAAACTGATCCTCCGTCTTTGGCTTATCGAGGGCTTGCTTTTAAAATACATAAGTCGTGCGCTAATAATGAATAAACTGGCTTCGTTCACGGGATCATTGTCAAGGGGCTGGTGGCAGCAAATGCCCCGACAAAAAAAAAAAAAAAGCGTTTGAAGTAGAGGGTCATGGCAGCCTTGTCAGTCTTTGTATTTTGTGTCCAGCAACAGACCTTGAAGCTGCATCGTTTGATGTCACTGTGGCTGCTTTGGGACATGCGTGCGCTTAAATTTGAACAGTTCTTGCGCGCAGACCTTTAGTTTAATATATAGCCTTCTGCCAAATTCTATTAAAAAAGAAACGCCTCTTTTCCGATCCACCTGACTCAAAAGCAAATTCTGAAAAATATAAAGGGACACTTTTAAGTGAACCTGCAGTCTGACGGTGCTTCATTCCACAGACCCATTGCAATTTCTTGAGAGCGCATCACACACACACAACAGCTCATGCTATTCGTGGCACACTGACACACACTCTGAGGATACTAAGCAAATAAGAGTACGCAGCCCCAAGCATTGTGCAAACAACATCAGTGCGCGGAGCCACGCCGCGCAGGTTGGTTGGAGCGTCAGAGCGTATAGCCAAGTGTTTTGGTAACTCCGTTATTTTGATGAGCAACAAACGGGAGAGGAACCTATGCGCAAATCTCCCATCGCACTATGCCTTCCCCAGTTTGGGAGCACATCACAGGGCACAACGGACAGACAGAGGACGGAGCAGCGGAGATCCACGACAGGGAGAGAGGGGAGGGCGATCGTCTCGCATGCACTCTGGAGATGGAGATGACAAACCGCAGCCTGCGCGGTGACTCCAAAGCGGACTGCGTAAACTGCGATGGCTTGATCAGGCGAAACTGCGGGGACTCGGCAGAAGTTTCAGTGCCACTGTCACTTCCCGGGAAGCGGGCGACTCATATGGAGGGAGACGACCTCTACAGACTTCGACACAGAAAGCTTTTGATAGAGGAAAGAAAGCGCATCTGCGCGTTGGCTTTGGGCACCGCTCTTCTTGGGATTCTGCTCATGATAATCCACGCTGAAATATGCCCCTATGTTAATGAATCGGTAGGTCTAACAAACTAACAACAACAAGGTCTTGGCCAGTGAAAAGTTGATCCTGTCAGACTTTAGCATAGGAGAAGTAAGAATTGGAAATATAATGTGCCATTGGAGAGACGCATGTTTCCATCACTACTCCTGAATGTTTGTTCACATTATATGGTCTTTTGCAAATATACTGTATGTCAAAAAAACAAATTAGACTTTGAGGTGATGTCACATTTTTCTTTTATAAAAGCTGCGGAGGCTTTAGATTATAGAAGTGTCATCTATATTTGGAACCAACACCAGCAGTATTACTTAATGTAAATGCTCCTGGTTTTGCCTGTTGGTAGGATAATCAAGAAAACAAGAGCCTGCTTTCAGCATAATACAATGGAACTAAAGTTAACAGTTAACACTGTTAACATTAATAATGCTGCCATTTCTTTCTCAGCTCTTCCTGTGGTAAATACACATCCAAAATAATTACATAGACTTGCATTTAATTTAAACTTATGTAATGATAATAATAATAATACATTTTATTTTTAACGCACTTTACATTTACAATAAAATCTCAAAGTGCTACAGTGGGATAAAATAAAAATATTAGGTTCAAAAGCAGGGACAGTAAAATGCAAATAAAATACACAAATAAAAGATGGACAAATCAGATTACACCAAGATTGGTGACCATACTGGAAAGAGAAATGTTCTGGTCAGAGAAGGTAATGTTGAGAATTTTTTGTTGTTGAATTTGATGTAAAGTACCAATTTGAATCATTTCAGTTTTTGAACTGTTAAGATGGAGAAAATTTTGCTGCATCCATGCCTTTATCTCCTCCAGACAAGCTGTAAGTGTGGAGAGAGAGGATAATTGGCAAGGTGAGGGGGCTGGCAATGATGAAGATGAAAGGGGTGGGGTCTCAGGCACATTGCTACCTAACTTAAGGTAAAGCTGAGTATCATCAGCATAGCAATGAAAAGAGACCCCATAGCTGCTGATAATGCGCCCAAGTGGGACCATATATAGATTAAAAAGAAGAGGTCCAAGAACTGATCCTTGGGGCACACCACAAGAGACAGGATGGCTCAGTGATCTGGCATGACCAGTGGAGACAAATTCAGATCTGTCCATCAGGTATGATCGGAACCAGTCCAGGGCTGTGCCAGTGAGTCCTGCAATGTGCTGTAGGCGGTGGAGAAGGATGTGGTGATCAACAGTGTCAAAGGCTGCTGACAAATCAAGAAGGATGAGAAGTGAAGAAGAGCCACGATCAGCAGTCATCAACAGGTCATTTGTGACCCGGACCAAAGCTGTTTCAGTACTATGGGCCGCACGGAAACCAGATTGAAATTTGTCCAGAATTCTATTGTCATGGAGGTGCTCTTGAATGTAAACTGAGACTAATTTCTCCAGAACCTTAGCGAGAAAGGGAAGGTTGGAGATGGGTCTGTAGTTTGCCAAGTCCTGGGGGTCCAGGGTAGGTTTTTTAAGGAGGGGTTTGATTATGGCAGATTTCAAAGTGGGGGGAATGTGACCAGATTGAAGGGATGTATTTACTATGGTAGTGATGAGGGGACTGAGAGAGGCAATATGGGCCTTAACCAGGGCTGTTGGGAAGGGGTCAAGGAAGGGCACATGTAGAGGGTTTCATGGCCCTGACAGTGGCCTCAACTTCCTTCACACACAGACCTCTGGAAACGAGCAAAAGGGGGGAGAGCTCCTGAGCCGTAAATTGGTAGTAGGGCTAAGTGCTGGGGGGAGTGTGGTGAGGGCTGATCTGATTGTCTAGATCTTATTATGGAAAAAGGAAAGAAATTTATCACATAGGACATTAGTAGGGTCAATGATAGAAGCTGTTCGTGGCTGAAGGAGATGAGTAATGGAGGAAAAAAGTACAACAGATGAATAAAATAGTGATTGGGATTTCTTGAGAGACCTTGCATATATCTATCTATATATATATGCTCCTGATAAGCTAGCTTGTGGACTAGCAGAGGCTAAAAAGCGTCTCTCGAGCACTCGACCAGCTGTCTTCATTTTCCTCAGCTCAGGAGTAAAACAGGGGTATGAGTGTGAAAAGGTAACTGTTCTCTCTCTAACAGGAGCATGATGGTCCAAGATGTTAGCGAGGCTGGTGTTATAAAAGTCAACTGCATTAATGGATACTGGAAGGGAGACAGGAATATGAATATTGAGGTCAGTAGGTTGAAGTTCAGGGTTGATCTTTTTCAGATTTCTAAAAGAAATCTTCCGCTTTGGATTGGTGGCACGGTCCAGAAAGGGAAGCTCCAAATAAACAACTTTGTGATCAGAGACTCCCATGTCATAAACAGAGAGATGTTGCACAGTTAAAGAGTTTGTGATGACAACATCCAGAGTATGTCCAATAGAGTGTGTTGGCAATTTGACATGTTGTTCCAAGTTCAAACAGTCCAGATGATGAAGAAATTCAGCTGCTTGATGATTGTTGGGAGTATCAACATGGATGTTGAGATCTCCATACTCAAGTATGAGTATGGAGACTCAAGTAACACACACTCATACTTGCAAGTATGAGTGTGTTGGAATTTGTGGAACAGAACATTGACAGAGTCTCAAACATCTCAGAGAAAAAGGAGGAATGAGGTTTGGGGAGCCTGTAGATGAGGAGCACTGTCATTGAATATGGTGGTTTAGAGCAGAAAGCCAAGCACTCGAAGGAGGACAGCTCAGGCAGAGTCACAGGAGAAAGGTCAAAATGATCTTTAAAAATGACAGCTAAGCCGCCGCCACGACCTGAGCTCCGTGTTCTCTGGAGATATTTATGTCCAGGAGGACAGGCCTCATTGAGAGTAAAAAAGCTGTTTGGCTGATGCCAGGTCTCTGTAAGGCACATAATGTCCAGATCCTTATCCTGGATGTGCTCTTGGATGAGGCATGCTTTATTGGACAAGGATTGCACATTGAAGAGTTCGATTTTAAGACGAGACTCACACATGTGTCTTCCAATAGGCCTGAGAAGTTTAAAGTCCACTCCGCGTTTGTTATCCGACGCCCAGAAAGAAGTAGGATCAGCTGTAGTCGCGTGAGGACTACAAGTCCGAAGAGCCGTAGCGCTCTGATGATGTGAACGAGAACAACTCCGCAGCCGAATAGCTTAGCATCATGCTAGCCGAGGAGGGAGATTCAGCGTCACACAGTGGCACCTGGATGTTGAAGTATAATGTCCCCCAAACGGTTAAACCAATAACCAGGAACGCAGCGAGGTTCAAAGACAGCAGAATATGTATCGCACACAATAAAAACAAAACGCTGTCATTTGGGCGGAGAAGCGGCGAACATATCACGCCAGCGTCCTCTCCCTGTTGCCATGGAAACTGTTGTAATTTGTGGCTTATTTCACCAACTAAATTGACGTATTTGGCACAGGAAAAAAATATCCTTACACGACTGTCTATTTTGGTTGTCATAACAACTTTCTTGATTAGCAGACAGCACAAACTCCTGCGCAGCTCAGCCGCAGAATCTGCACCTGGGCTTTGAACCCCTCTGACCTTCTGATTAGTAAGTCCATTTCCAGATACACTGTTTGGTTGCGCGGCCTCATGACATTAACATGCAGATCTCAGTGGATAACAATGCCAGGCCACACAATCAACAAATTATTAACTCCCTCTGACTTCCTACAGCACGCGCCAGCTCCACATGTGGAAAAAAGTTCTCATGCGTGCCTCAAAACATCAGACCACCCTTCATGCTGTGATTGATTACAGTGTCAAAGGGCCCCACATTTCCAGCACACATCAGCTACTCTTCTTTGACAAACTTATGGAAACGTTGCAGGGACTTTTGAAATATACCTGATGCGTTTACAGATTTGGACCTGGAGACATTGTTAAATTAGCAATGCTGGCACAAGTATGACTTTTTGTTTCCAGTACACACATGAAGAGAGAACAGGTGTTGTACGATCATTTCTAACAACAGGCATCGGCTTTGGTACCATGGAAATGCTGATGCACTGGAAAAGGGTTCTGTGGTGCAGTTAAAGCATATTATTTTGGAGAGGCTGCACTGCTGATTCAACCATAGATTATATAACTGCTGTGAGCATTCATCCTTATGCTTCATCTGATGGAAGCTGCCAATAAACTGCCTCAAAGTGAAGTGTCAGTGCAGTGGCGGACAGTGAACAACAGTATTACTAACTTTTTATTCCTGAAGTAGTTTTTAAGTATACCACAGCATATTTTGGTGCTGCTCCATCAATGTTATCAACATCCTGCAAAGTTATATTCTAGCATGGTTATGCATGAAAACAGGGCTATTTATGGAACGTTTTCCACATTTCACCTCTTCCCCTGTAGCGAGATTGTTAACAGTACTCCAGGCTATCTTTCCACATCATTTAGTGTATAATTATGGTGTTGCATGACCAGTCTAGAAAGTCTCTACGTCCTGACTTTGGCTGTACTTGGGCCAGGGTTGTGCGCTTCTGTGTGTGGATTGAATGCGACCTCCTGTCATCCTTTCTCCAACTTTCCTGGAATGACTTTACAATCAAACACAACATCCACACACTGAGACTTAATAGCCCAACATCATGTCCAAATTTATGGTTATGGTGGATCATTTTGATGAGTATTGTTGACTAAACCTATATGTGATTCCAGAACTGAAAGCTTTCAGTCCAAAAAGGAGAAAAAAAAGCTTCAGCCACTTCAGATGTTCGAAACATCTGGAAGAGCTGACGTGTATTTCTGCTTGGTTTCTGTCACATATAACACATTGTTGAATTGCTTGGTGCCTCTCCAAAGACACTACAACCTACAGAATCCCTATGAACTTGCAGGTCAGTGTGACTTTGTGATCCAACTGTCTCGCTGGATTCTTATTTCTGAGATTACACATTGTATGTCATAATGATTTGCGCTGACAGGCGGCTCAATATCGTTTGCTTCACACACTGATGGCGTGCACTGTTTTGACCCTGCGCATCACTTGCTTCTCCTCTTTAAACTTTTAATCTGGCTTCCTCCAATTTTGAGTTTACCTGTTACTTGTTTAATCGTTTTAAAGCAGCATCAGAACAGTCCTGATACACTTTTCTTGTGTGGTGATCATGCTCCAGTTTGACTATTTCTTGCTCATCAGTTGCTTTGGTAAATCCTTGCTTACGGATCCTAAAGTTTTTTGTCAGGACTCAGGGCACTGTGGCCCTCAAATAATTGTTCAGCAAACAAAAAAATGTATTGATTTTGAATACTTTTTAAAAAGAAAATTACAGTGTGATTAATGTAGGTGTCTGCGCTGAGTGTCTGTAGTACCAGTGTGTGTATGTTGTCCCTATAGTCAAAGTTTTGAATGCCTCTTTTTACAGTTTTCAATTGGAAACTTGTTAATGTTTTACTCTCTGTGATGGCTACTTGTATGTTAACTACAGACAATCTACAAGAAAACAAATGAAACCACTCTGTCTCACACACTAAATTAGAAAACTAAAGTCAGGTTTGCAGGTTGTTGTTTTGGGAAGCATTCATTCTATCCTTTTATACAACATACAAACTGGATCACACTCTTTAGCATAAGTTCCAGTTTATCTGCTGTGCATTGGTTGGACTGTCCTGGTGACAGAGGTTCCCTTTCTGTCCAAGAAACAATCCATTTTACGGTTAACCCAAATTAGGTTTGCCAGGCTTGAAATGACTGTTTCCAAAAGGAAAATTTCATGAATTTTTTTTTAGAAACTCAGCAAGAAACTTGTTGTTGTAGTCTGTTATGGTGCGTGGTGAAATGTTGAGCTATTGTGGGGTCTTCTAATTAGTTCTGGATGAAGCACAGACATGATGTGGATAGTACAGCAGAAACTGTGGAAAACAATGTACTTTGCCAATGAACGTCACACCATACAGCCTACACACTCAAGTTTCCTCAAGTTTGAAAGTATGCAATTATCTTTTTCAGCGTAAATCAGATCCTGTTAAAATCTTCCATTGACGTTGCATCACTTACTCTTGGATGCATGAATCATGGTAAAAGGTACTCCTTAACCTGGTGACATAAGGTGGAGTGGCAGAGCCCAGATTTGTTCTTCAGTCAGTATGTGAACCAATCTCAGTGTGTGCATCTGTGCCTCAAGCTGTCAGTTCCCTGGAATGGAAAGTACTTAATTACAAGCACACTCATTTCAGCAGTTGAGTGGCTTTTTATGTACTTTTTTTGGAGTTCATTATAGAATCATTAATTCCTTTTCGTTAGACTCAATTGCTGTAAATTTCTGGTGAAGCTCCTTGTGGAAAGGCAAGAATCACAGGGTAGCCTGTAGTTATAACAAACTCAGAAGGATAATGCTTTAATGGAAAGGGAATCGCTGACAAAACCTTCACCACAAAGAAGAGGGTTTAATCTATGAAGTGTCACAAAATGCAGGGTGAAACTATGCTCCTCTTTTCTGAAAAAGAAAACCCAAACTATTTAATCTACACAAACTCCTTACTATTCTGAAATAGAAATGGTTCATATCAGTGTTAGAACACAATTCATTAATTAACAAAACTGTTTTCATCATTTTTCAACAACGTCGATTTGACCAAAATTCATACCACCTCTTTCAGAATTTACACGTCGCTTTTTAATGATTCCTCTGAGAAGGTCCTTTTCACCTATTGACTGCGCAGTTAGTAGCTCTGTTGCTCTTTGGTGGTGACTGTCGTGGGATCGTGTCCTTCTTGTAATCTAACAAATCTTTTTTTTTTTGTCTGTTCAGACAGCTTCTGGGAAAACTTTCACTCCAGACTCTGAGATAAACGAAGTTAATCATTTTCCTTTTTACAGTATGTTTTTTTTCAGTAATGCTAATGGTGCGTTTAGGTGAACTAACAGGGTGACATTTAAGTACATGATATTCTTAGACGTTAGCTGCAAGATACTGCTGCAGGGACAGATAAGCTTTATTGCAAATGATACACCCTCCCAGGTGTGTGCTAACAGTAAGAATGCCCCATTTGTATATATTCTCACTATCTTGAATTGAAGTGAATGACACTTTTTTTGTCCCAAATTGGAAAATTATTTCTTACTAATAATTTTTATTGTTCATTATATAAAAAAGAAGTGCTCGTATTGTTGTTGTTGTGGGGAGGAACGACCTTCTGCGTGTTTTTTTTTTTGTTAAGCGGAGAACCTTTATTGAAATATAATTCTTAACAGCCATCAAAACCTCTTGAAGCATAACACAAGGCATTTTACGTAATTTGTATAACCTGCCAGTCTTTTCACCCATATCGGAGCAACAGTAGGTCAGAGAAAACGTTTAGTCGAGTAGCTTTCAGAATCTGTGTTTGTGAAGAAAATGAACTGGAAGAAAGCCATTTTCAGCTGTTACTAATAAGCGTCCTTTAAAGCTTTATCTGCTTTGTGTCTGTTTTCTTCCCAGGGCTCACAGATCTCTTTGATTATCAACTGTTCCATAAGCCTGTCCACTGGGTGTCTCCTGATCCTCATTATAGCTTTCCATTATAAAGACATCAGGGTGAGTTTGCCTTTGTGCTCTCATTTGGATGTATTTTGTCCATCGCTCTTTACACCAGCAACATTTGTTCTAAATAAGCTTGGTTAGACTCACACCTTGCTAGTGATTCTTGATGCCAATTGTTTTAGGAGGAACTCTTTGTCCACTGATGATGGCCTAAACATATATTGTCTGTGTTACATTTGCTGTATGCGTGATGAAAAATATATTTGAAAAAGAGGAGGAAAAACAAAAACACACACACACACACAAACCAACCTTGGACAAAAACCTCAGTCCACACTGGCATACACAATATTGCAGTTGTGATGTCCTTTCAGTCTACATGGCTCACTGCTGCGGTGTGTGATGTCAATATACATGAAGGGATTTGGCTGAAATTAAACAGAGTAAATAGTCTTTTATTTTCCCTCAAACACTCACAGCATGCATGTTGCAATGAGTGCAGTGAAGACAAAGCCCTTTGTACGTATATTTGTATAATAACGAAGCTACTTTTCAGGGCTCAGTTTCTTTAACTTTATTAGCCTGCAGGCTGCAGAGTTTAAATCATGCATCTGATATAAGAGAGGTCCGCTCCAAGTGTATAGAGGAGATAAGGAAGGGCAGGTTTGGGGTGGAGACACTAAAAGACTGAGCGTAGAGCAATGCTGGGTGTAGCTTTGATAAATAGGTTTTGAGTTATATACAGACGAAACTGTTCAAGAACGTGAAGAGATCTCAAGTAGTAACATGAAGATGTAGCATTAATAAAAGGGAGGAGAGGAAGTTTTTGACAAGGTTACTACTAAGTTTCTTCATTTGTTCGTCAACAAACTGAGCCACAATAAGCTCTATGTTTATAAAAGGGAAACATTCTTACTTCCTCATACAACAATATAAACATTTATTCTTTATCTCCCAGAGATGTGTGCTACATAACTCTAGAGGCTTTAAACTAATTTTCATATCGCAATACTGTTCTTCAAGCATGGTGCAGTGTTAGCATTTGCATTTAATCTTTTTTGCCTTTTGTTTTGTTTATGAAATTAAATTACTGGAAAAAAAAACAGAGTTTTGTTTTTCTTTTCTTTTATGAAAGTTTGAAGTTTCAGAAAGGGAAATTACAAGGAATGTATCTGATTTACCAGTAAATGCTAGAAAAACTGACCTTGGTATATACTCCAGTGGAAAACCAATATGTAAGATTGAAGAGAGGGCAAACAGACAGTAAACAAAAAAGTAAAGCTCAAACTAAAACGGTCTTACTTAGGGAGCTCATTCTCCACTGAGTCCATTCTTGTACAGTATTTTGTCATTTTTATCAAAAGTGATCCTGATCCGCACATAAATTTAGTGGGCTCTACTTTTGCCCATGCTTCGGCTCAGCACTGAGTTCCATGAAATACAGTTTGCAAATGTAATCCCTCCAACAGCCAGAAAAAGAAACAGAAACAGCCACATATCTCGACTTTGGCTCCTGCCACGGTGGAGGCACAAAAGGGTGATGCAAAAACAGATGTAGAGAACACAAGGAGCAGACTGAGATCAGACAGACCGAGAACGAACAAATATATTCATTGAAGACTAATCAGGAAAGAAGACAGGTGAAATCAGCGAGGGCGAGGCAAGTGATGAGAGGAAATGCAAAGCTATAAAAGATAGATAATAAAGGGATTGCCAAGATAAGGCAGGAAGTAAAAAACAAAGACTGTAATGTAAATAGAGGAGGACAAAGACAGGGTAGCACAGAGGACACATAGGTCATAGTAAACCTTAACAGTGTTTCAAATACTGAAGTGAATCTTTGCAAAAGCAATCCATCACCTATTAGAGGAAAATGTGTTCTTCTAGGCCAGTCCTCAAGAGCTAAAGGCTTGTTTCAGACCAAGGATTAACTGAATGGCCAGATGAAGGGCAACCATAAGATAGAGAAAACTCCAAATCAGAATAAGTTTGGGATAGCAGGAAAAATACCAAAAAGAAAAAAAAAGCGATTGATTTGATTTGATGATGTGATTTCCACATTTGCTTTTATTGTCATTTCATTTCTGACAGAATGTATTCAAGATCCAGGATTTCATGTTTTGTCTTGTCATCTTTATTGTACTTAGTGATATACATCGATTTTTGGATTGCAGGCCTGCGACACATTCCAGTATGAACAGTAAAGCGTTTACCACTTTGTAACTTTATCATTTCTTCCTCACAACACTTAAAGCTGCAGTCGGCAAGTTTTCAAAATTGCGAGTCTAAAGTCGGAAAATTCGAACTGACACAACTTTCAGGTCCCTCCCCCAACCTCTAACAAGCTCAGAATCTCCCCCCAAACCCCTCCCCCTCTGCGGACGAGGTTGTGCACGTGAGTTCACACCAGTGTGAGCGCACACAAGCTGGGGCAGACTCACGCTCAGCAGCGTGTGCACAAGCTGTGATTGACAGGTAGGATTCCTCCACCCTAACTTGATTGGTTAAAAACAGCCGGGAGCGCTCGGTTTTTGCAAGCATGATTACAGGCTTCAAAGGCGCTACAGATTTCGTTATTTTTCCTAAACAGCCTATTTAATATTCTACTTCCAGAATCCCATGACAGTTCAAGCTAATATGACTAAAAAAAAGTTGCCGACTGCCGCTTTAAAAGAAGTTCTGGCATCGAGGATGCCAAGAGATGAAGCATTTCAGGTGTTACCTTTTTTTCCCCATTCTTCCTGAAAACTCTTCTTAAAGGCGGGGTAGGGGATCTTTTTCTGGAACATTTTTTTACATATTGCTTGAAATACTCTTCACACCCCCATTGCAACCAATTAATTAAAAGTTTTGACACAAATATGAAAAGTTTTAGTGGCCTCTAGAACGTACAATCTAGGAAAAACAGTATCCAATCATTGTGAACGGACCGTTCACAATGATTGGATACTGATGCCGTCTATCAAACTGCAATCTGCTCCTCCCTCCCCCTCCTTCTCCCTGTGCGCGTACCCTGCTCCGTGAACGTCCAGAAGCTTGGCAGGAAGCTAAACTAGAGCCAGCTTGGCTAGCACCTAGCATTATTAAACGTATAGTTAGCATAAACTAAATACTAAATACGGCAACGATCGATGCTTGCTGTCAGAACAGCGCTCGTGCACCTTCGTGCTCGTGCGCGTTCATGTACTCTAGAGGCGTGCCTTCGGGGGAAAAGTGAAGAAAAGGGTTGGGACTTTTTACCTGTGTATTTTCAAAATGCAGCTTCGCTGGACTCAAAATCCAGGATCTCCTACCCTACCTTTAAGGTGTGCAACAATAAGGGGTCATTGCTGCATTTCTTTTGTTTCAGAATTCTCCATACTTTCTCTTTAATACATAGTCATATTGTTTTTATATTGTTTTTTTATTTAGTATTTATACTGTTTTTTTATATAGTACATACTATCCCTTTATAGTTATATAGTTATATTGTTTACAAGTTGTTAGATGTCTGCACTGAAAGGCCTGCACCTTACTTTTGGTTGTACTCGTTACAATGACAATAAAGAAAATCTGAATCTGAATCTCTTTTGGAGACTGATCAGCACGACGGGCAGGTCAGTCCAGTACCCGTACCCTCTTCTTCCTTAGCCATGCCTTTGTGCTGAATGTGGTTTTGCATTCTCTTATTGAAAAATGCATGGACGTCCCTGGAAAAGACGTCATCTTGAAGGCAGCATATGTTGCTCTAAATCTCAATAGAATTTTCTACATTGTTGCTACCATCACAGAAGTATGAATGAGCTTTTCTGAGGGCACTGACCTGAGGTCCGTTTCACGTAGCAGGTTTAGTGAAAACTCTGAGTAGGTTAACCCTGAAATGAGGGAAACCCTGAGTTTGAGAGGTAACTCAACCCCGAGAAAGAGGGGTAACTCTAGCCTGTTTCACAAAGAGAGGTAACTTAACCTCACGGTCAGTTACCGGAGTAACAGACTCTCTGAACCTAACCTGGTCGGGACCAGGTTTTATTTAAGAAACCTTGAGTTTCTTTCTGTCTCCGCCCTCTTTCAGACACACACGCCATTTGATTTCCTCATTCATTCAGTCAGCAGAGCGAGTTCTTCTACTTCTATAAGTCCATTAGGCACAGTAGGAGGCAACTTTTTTCACGAACATGTCCTTTTGACAACGATCCCGTGGATGAAGGTGCAGCATTATTGCGCAGAGAAATAAATATTCGTCGGAGATGGTTATCAGACCGCGCACAGATTTTTGCATTTACAGACAATTATCTTTTTGAGCGGCACCATCAGAATGTGTTGGGACAAAAGAAAAAAAAGACATAAAAGACAAATAAATATTTGTATGAATAGGCTTAAAAAAGACATATAGGCCTATTATATTTTATAAAGGCACTCGTGTCTTGGGAGTGGATTCCCTCCGGGGATTCCCTCAGCCACTGCCCTCCCGTTAGAGGTGGTGGCCACCACCCGTTTTACGGGCATCTGCCTTCTTTCTGTTGGCTCAGTAGAAGTCTGTGTTAGTTTAAATAGGCTTAATTATTTAACAGAACATGATATAGATGATGACTCTAAATTGTCCTTCGGAGTGACTGTGAGTGTGCATGGTTATTTGTCTCGTTTGTCTCTAAGTGGCCCTGTGATGGACTGGCGGCCTGTCCAGGGTGTACCCCGCCTCTTGCCCATTGACCGCTGGGATAGGCTCCAGCCCCCCCGCGACCCGACTGACGGATTCAGCGGTGTATAGATAATGGATGGATGGATGATATAGATGAGAAGACATAGTTTATGTGTGTGAAAACAGCATTATGTTGGAAATAAAATAACTGCACAGTCAAATAGCCACTTAATATTTATTTTACAGTGTAAAACATGATCAAAATGAGCCTCCATGCCGAGGTCTCACCTGTTTGAACAATGTTTTTATATTTCATCTTAAACTGCTGCCAAGTGCGCTTCTCCCCCGCGAGATTGCACCTAAATGATATAAATGAATGGGCTACCATTCAAGCAGTTTCCCTGTAATATTATTGTGATTGCAAAGGACTACATTTAAACTTACACTTTTGCTGCTGCAACGGTGCACTTATTTCTAAAAACGTATTGAAACTCGCCGTATGAGCGCATTAAGATTTCCAATTCAAGATTGGTGAAAAACGTAGCCCCTCCTCTTCCCCGTTGCCAAGGTGACTCGTCGAATCGGGGCTCCATTGATGCTGGCTTTTTAAAGTTGTGGCGCACGCGCTAAACTCAAGGTGAACTTACTCAGAGTTGATTAACCTCACTCAAATCAGCGTTTCTGGAACTGAAAACTCAGGGTTTTCTATCTCAGAGTAGATCAACTCAGAGATCAGGAATAGACTCAGAGTTGGTTGAACCTGCTACGTGAAACGGACCCCTGGCTTTTGGACTTGTTGTTGATAGCAGTCTTTTTGTCTACGGTGTGGAGCACACAAAGTCCATATTCTTCTGACCACAATACACAATTCCACTGTGTGATGGTCCATCTAAGATGCGTCCATGTCAAGTGAAGTTAACGCTACCTCAGGACACGGCCAAAGTAAGGCCTCTGTTTTGCACAGTAAAGTTTTATGGTGCCATTTGTAAATGTAATTCCATAACAAAGCGCTTGACAAAGATTTCCCACAGTAATCCCTCGTTCATGTGGTTACATTAATGACTAACATTCTCAATGCTCTGCTGTTTGAGATTGCAGATCACGGGTGTCCAGTTTAGGTTTGGTCCCTTTACCCTTTGAGCTTTGAAACCCCTCTAGATTCCTTGAATTGCTTTATGATATTATGCACTGTAGGGGGGAATCTCCAGCTCCATTCCCATATTTCTTTAAAGAACGTTGTTTTTAATTTTTTTGTAAAATAAACTTGAGGTCCGTTTTTGCCCATCTTTGCTCCTCAGCTCCCAGCCACTGCTTTTGTACCTGAGTTCCAAATAGGTTAGGATGCTGTGTAAGATACAAGTAAAAAACAGAATGCAATGATTTTCAAATCTCATTAACCAATGTTTGTTTGGTTCACAATAAAACATTGAAAACACATAAAATGTTGAAAGAGATATATTTTATATTTCCATGAATAAAATCAGCTCATTTTAAAGAAAAGTTGGGATTTGTTTACCACTGCGTAGCATCTTTTAACAACAGTCTGCTGCAAACATCTGTGAACTGAAGAGACCAGTTGCTGGACCAGGAATGTTGTCCCATTCGTGTCTAATATTGGATTCTAGCTGTTCAAGAGTTCTGGGTTTTCTTGGTTGTATTTTGTGTTTCATGATACTCCAACATTTTCAGTGGGTCTAACGTCTGGATGGCAGATGGGTCAGTTTAGCACCCAGACTCTTCTTCTATGAATCCATGCTGATGTATCACGTGGTTTAGCACTGTTTTGCTGAAATATGTGTTGGAAATTTTGATTTGTCTGACCACAGAACAGTTTTCCCCTTTGTCTGAACTTCTTGATCAAATTCTCACCTGTCTTCTACGTTACATTGTAGAGCTTCAACCTCCATTTGTGGATGGCAGAATGAACTGTGCTCACAGACAATGATTTCTGGAAGCATTCTGTGAGCCCACACAGCGACTTTCATGATAGAATCATGTCTGTTTTCAATGAGGTGTTGTCTGAGGGCCCAAAGATCATGGGCATCCAATATTGATTTTTAGCCATGTCTGTTGTGTACAGAGATGTCTTTATTGTATTGTCAGAATCTTTTGAAGATATTATGTACTGTTGATGATGGAATATTTCAAGAGCAATTTTTCACATCGAGTAACATTATTCTCAAATTGCTCTCCAAATACACAATTTTCATCTAAATCACCTCTATTCCAACAGTTCTTGAAATGTTCTGCAGGCCTGAAATGCAAAAAAATGGATGCATATTAGCAAAAGCTATAGAGGCAGAATATGAAATAACTTGGATCCATACTTTCTGCAATAAAAATGCAATAAAAAGATTCAAAGTTTCTATCTCAAGGAGAATTTTCATAATTTGCTGTCCTCTTCCATCTTTTAGCTGTTCATCATTGATCACAACCAGGTGGACTGGCGCATTGCTATGACCAGCCAAAGGGTCCTTGTGATCACCCTGGAGTTGTTGGTCTGTGTCATCCATCCTGTAGGATCATACTGGGAGGTCGGCCACCATGTCAACTCCTCCTTCGCTGCCCCACTCTGTGTTTCCAGTCACCACGGCAAGGCCCTGTTGGACATAGAGCTGCTGCTATCAATGCTGATGTTCCTCCGTCTGTACTTGGTGCACAGAGCCATCCTGCTGCACAGCAAAGTGCTACTGAGTGCCTCCTACAGGAGCATAGGCTCGCTCAACAATATCAACTTCACTTTTCGCTTTGTCCTCAAGGTGCTGATGAACAAACACCCGGCACGTACGCTGCTGGTCTTCATCCTCCTCTTCTGGCTTACCGCGTCCTGGATGCTTACTCTGTGTGAAAGGTAGGGAGGACAATGGTATGTCTGTAATCAATACAAGTAAGATGACTAGATTATTTTCGTGTCACAAGGTACAAGTCACAAGTGAAACAACTATCTGATATAGTGCAAATTCAAAGTGGATCCTAAGCACTGTAAATACTACATAATATAAAATTAAATTCAAAGGTTGTTCCTTAATAAGGTTCAGTGAATAAGGTGAGTACCATCAAATTTGGAACAGTTTGTCAATATGATAAATGTGAGTCCACTGTCAAAACAGTGAACTGTTAGTTAAGCATGAAAACCAGAGTCTTGCTTAAAAACACGAGTCTATATGGGGGTAAAGGTACGAACAAGTGGCTCAGTTGAGGGGAAAATCAAAATCAAGTATGAACAAATGAAAGTTGTGAAATGTGGTGAACTGTGACTGTCATGTGCGGCCAGCAATGTCCATCGGTCTCTGGATGGGCCAGTCTCTCATCCTTTTGAATAAACCTCGATGTTTTCATCTGTGGGGTGGTGCAGTTGTCCTACGTATGAAGAGACTTTATTCTGAGGCATTTTGAGACTTTACAGACATTGGAGTTTTCCCTTGTTCAAACTCCTTTGAAAGTGATTCTTTACCTTTTTATTGCACCAAGCTCCTTCCTTGTGTCCAGTCACTTTGCAAAGCTAAGCTGTCCATCTGCTCACTGAAATTCCATCTCTTATCCACCATTTCAGCCATTCTTATCATGGCGGTGTAAGATCAACTGGAGAAACAAGGTCAAAATAATACAACTGCAACAGCTTTGACCACGATTCCAACAACAACAGCAAAAATGGATGCTTGCTGCACTGCTGCTAATTGTGTTAGTCTATCGGGTTAAATCTGATGTTGAAATTGTTGGGGTAATTTTGTAATTAATTGGGGTAATCATAGCTGCTTGTTGTTTTGTCCGAGAGTTTACCCAACCAGCTTCAAATCCTGCTTAGCATTTTTTCAGAACCACTCTGAGGTACTTCCCCTTCAGTGGGATCTTTTTTTCACACCAAAAAGGAGGTCATCCCAAGAAGAGGTTCTACCTCCACAGGGCAAAATGTGCAAAAAGGTTTCCTTAGTTCCTGCAGTGGAAAGTAGATGTTTGGATATTGTGTTGAAAGTGGTATCGATGTTCTCATCTTACCATTTCCAAGTGAAGCACCACGTTTTTCCAAAATAATGAAGTATCAGTTTTTTGTACAGCAAAAATGAATTTGAGCGAACATGAGTGAAAGCTAAAAATCTACCTTCTGTTGTAGGATAGCAATGTTTCTTTGTCTCTTTGAGTGTCGTTTTTCGCTTGGTTGTTTTGGGCTTTATGAGAGAGCTGATCCTGCTCAACACATTAATTGAACACAATATGTGGAAAAAGTAAAAGAGGAAGAATGCTGGCAACTTGTTTCCCGCAGTGATCATTAGAGTCACTAATTTTCATCCAGTCACACTTTCAGTCACCTTCATGAAACTGAATTGCAACCAGAGTCCCTCAAACACAAACAGCTGCTCTGTCTATTACCTTCCACAAATTTGCCGTAGTTTAACAATCCTCCTCGAGATGTATTTCCAATAACTGATTTTGTCGCTCTAACAGCTTTCCCTTCAGCGTGAGCCATCTAAATGTCAGTGTGATCATCTGCAGTCTGTTTGGCTGTTTGAACACCGTGAGGTCATTTATTTAATCTAAATCTTAATGGGAGGTTTTACTTGTCTTCGGCTTGTGTGTTTTGGTTTGTCAAAAATAATAAGAGCGTGTGGATGATAGCTGATAGGACCACCAAACCTTTGAACAATAAACTGTTACACGTCCTTCTCCATATCGCTTGATTACCACATATGAGACGCTCTCATACTCTTTCATGTCTTATGTGTGGGGTTTCTGCCAAGTGTACATTGGACTTGTTCGTTACAGTGTTTTACAAGTTTATACTGATACCCACTTTTTGACTTCTGTGCACTGATAAAACAGTTTGATTAGCTTGGCAACACCTTTGCCAAACACTCATGACTCTTTGCGCCCCAGACAGAGAGACAAAGAGTAAAGGATTTGTCACAGCTACAGTCAGATTTGTTGACACATATCTAACAGGTTAGCACCACACCCTTATGGTAAATTTCCAGAATGTAACCGTATCAATAAAGGGGGTCTTGGATGTCTGCAATATTCAAGACATGACATTAGAAAAATCAAATCATCCTGTGGAATTATCACCCTGGCACATAACTGCAGTAGAGATATCTGTCTTCAACAGTTTTGCTCAAATTATATTCAAATAGAAATATTTTGCCAAAAATTAGCAAATTGTTTTGTGAATTTTGGCTGTTTGAACTGATTTTAAAAAAAAAAGTTACGTTTATTTTGCTGGTCTTACGTTTCCTGGAGTAACAGCTTTTAATTTAAACAAATCATATGATCAAAGCGGGTATGTTGGTCATCTGTTCACCATTAAATATGACCCATACCAGTTAAGTAATGCCCATGTGACCACAGAAGGGATATACAATGCATATGAGCCTTTCCACATTGGTAAATACATCATCCTCAAGTTATTTATTCAATAAGCCCTGAAATCTTCATAAGGAGACATGAGGGGAGGTTGGATAGCATGTGATGTGCAGCACTTTCAATCAATCATCTCTTAGTAAGTTCCTGGTTGGGTTTAGGCAATAACTTCTCTTGGTTTGGGTTAGAACATCATCATTGTAAGGTCTAAAAAAAATTGTTTTCTCACTTCTTTTTACAACACGACCGTACCCTCATGGATAGCATTTTTACACTTCACACGCAGTTGCTTTCACGACCGCAAGAGGCTAAAGGTAGCATATTCCTCAAATAGATTTACCAGAGGGGTCTGCTTGCATGAATATATGAGCCATGTTTGGGGGTACATGCTCTTCTTTCATTTTTCCATTTACAATTCATGTTCAATCAACTGATTTTCTTAAAAGCTTTCTAAAGACATATAAACTACTGATATTGACAGATATGTAATTGGATTTTGAAGATTTTATTTGTATCGCCCCTTTAGATCTATGTTGTGCAAGGTCTCTTAATGAAATATAAGAACTGATTAATGATATCTGAATTTGTTTTTATAGAGGAATCTTTTCTTGTTGAAAAAGAAAAGCTGCTCATAATTTCAAAAAAGCTAATCAAACTTAAACATGAAATCTTTGTGTGAAATACATATTGGTCATGCTTAATTTCAAGGAAACTTTAAGGGAAATGATCAGGAAATCATTGACAACTAAAATGAATCTGATGAAAGAATATTAGATATAATTGAATTATAGTTACATGAAAGACAGTGTAAATGGTCATTCACGTTTAGATTTGAGGTGATTATGACTAAATGAGTTTTTGTGGTTATACTAAGAATGTGTCTGGTGTCATAGCATTATAAATGCAGTGGGATCCATAATAGTTCTTGTGATATGTTTCAGTATGACATGTCTTCTGCTCCCTCCCCACTGCAGGCAGACCCAAGCATTGACGGGCCACATGGACACTGCCCTGTGGCTCATTGCCATCACCTTCCTCACTGTTGGCTATGGGGATGTGGCACCCAACACTAGCTGTGGCAAGGCGGTGTGTCTCCTCACTGGCGTCATGGTGAATAAATTGATTTACTTGTTGAGAATGTCGTACATAACAAATATAAATGTCTTGAAAGAATCGACATGCAATTGCATGCTTTCATGGGACTTTTTTCAAGTGAGTGTATTTGGTGTCTTGTAGGAAAATGATAAAAGCCAGACCGGCAGTGGGCTTTTAACTCAAAAGACCTTTAATGCTTTGTTTCACTTCTATATTTATTCAAAATGTAACCATCTGACCCATTTCTCTGTGAGCACACCCAATCTCATAATGGACAGAAACAAGGTTTTGTGTTTGTGTACTGTTCATTTTTTCATACTGTGCTGTTTCTCTCTCTCTAGATCTAATGTTTTCTTTCCCTTCGTGCTCTTCTCTTTTTTTAAATTATTTTCAGATTCTTTTGCCCCTTATTTCCCTCTCCCCTCTGCTGTATTCTATTCAACTTCTGTTCCGCTTTGGTTCATTAATTTTTATTCAATTCCTTCTCAATATATTTTGTTCATATGCATCCCATTTTGTTGCTTTCTTTTCTTTTTCCATGTTGTTTCTCCCCTTTCTGATGCTGTTCCACAGCAACACCCCTTCCCCCCTTTTTCCTATAAAGATTTTCCCATTTCATTTTGGGCCAGTTTGATTTGGTTGATTTCTTTTCTCAGCCTTTTGTAACCAACTCAACAGACTGTACTTTTGCAAGACATTCGGTTTGCCTCACTCGATGACTTTTAAATTCAATAAGTCTTGTAAAGATGCCAAAAATTGTCATAGTTAGCTTGGTCTATCTTCCTAAGTAAGAAAGAATAAATTTAGTATCTCATAGAGACAGCATAGAAAACACAAAGTCAGGTAGAATTACTGATTAAACAGACCGTGTGTAGAGGAGCAAAGAAAAGAAGAATAAGAAAAGACATCATTGTTTTTACTGCAATGCAAAATGTCAGACATTAACAGGTTTATTACGAAGGTCAGAGATAAAGTTGGACATCAAAGAGATGAGTTACAGTAAAGTTAATAAAATAAGACAAACAGTTAGTCACTGACAGTGAGGAGTGGCTCTGTTTGAACAGCCAATACACTTTGCTAACGCCTCAAATTCCACTACCAGCAGATAAGAATCACTGCAGTGGTTCTGGATATGGGCACGGGTCCGGTTTAGGCACCTCTGTGACAGAGTGGAAAACAGTCTTCCTGGTCTTTTCCTCTGTATGTCTCCATCTGCCTTGTTTTTATAAGTCCCCTCCTTATAAGGGAAAACTTTCCACCATATCCATTTTTAGGTGGTTTATTGCTTTTGGCACCGCTACAACAGGAGGGCGTGCCAACCTGTGCCCGCAGTTTGGAAAAAAAGAAAAAGGAGAAAATTCCTACTCCCATCAGGGCAGCTTTGGGAGCTTGCATCTGTAGGGATGCTCACACCTGTAATGTGACTGAGAGGCTCTCTGGTCAGCCCTTCGGCTACACTCCTCCCGTAACTCAATGTGCAGCTTTGTTCAGGATTTGACAACATTGTTTGCAGCCCATCACTGTGTGTGGATGGATCCCAGGACAGAGTGTATACCTCCTGGGTTTTGCAGACTATGTAATGATAGATGTTTTGTGGCTGTTGGCGTGAAGGATAAATATATCTTTCAAAAGTCTGAGTAAAGCCTTTTTTATGCTTATGCTTCATCTTTCTATCTCTTTTTCTCCCTCTCTGTTGCAAGCCCAAAAGAGGAAAAACAGGTAAAAACTGGTTAACTCTGATCATGCTATGTCCTATGACATGTATTTTTGTGTTAGTATGTGGATGATGTTTGCTCTGTAGCCCACTGGATTACTCACTATCACTCTCCAGTTCCCTGTCCAGCAATAGCTGTTGAAGCTATGCAATGAAACTATTCTCAGAGGAAACCCGCACTATTATAGTGCCATCGAGGCTTGTCTAACCATTGGACTTTTTGTATAAATATAACGTGATTTATTAAAAGTAACCATCTGAGATACGAAGATAAACATAGACTTTTCTGAATACCCTCAATCCTTCGAGGGTAATAAAGTAGCAAAGAACACTCTTTTGGATTCAAACAAATCAGATTTAAAGTCAGACTGTAAAAGTTACCGTCAGTTTTGTCTTAATATTCTGATTCCTCTTTTAAAAAATCATTGAGGATCTGGCAGAACCCATGCTGAACAGCTGTGTCTGTGTTGGCTTTCAGGGTGTAGCCTGCACTGCCATGCTGGTGGCCATCGTAACGGAGAAGCTGGCATTAAACAAAGGAGAGAAACACGTGCACTTCTTCATGCTGGACATCCAGATTTCTAAAAGGGTGAGCATGTTGTCTTTCTCAGAAAAGGTATAAAATGTGTAAGATGACTTTATGAGAAAATAACTCCTGTTTAACAAGTGGATTATTCTTTGCATCCATTTTTTTTCATTTGAAATAAACCAGCTTTGCTTTTTACACACATTTACTTCAAGTAATACATTCTTTATGCTTCAAAGTGCACGGCAATGCTTCAGATTTCTTTTAATGCCCGATTTGAAACTTGTTTTAGTTAGATAATCCATTAAAATGAACATTATGTCTTCATTTATTGTCACAATCACTGGAACATTGCATGGTAATGCTGCTGTGAGGACAGAAGGGTACGAAATGTCTGCTGCACAGTCAGACCGCAGTCATGTCAACAAACGTGTTGTTTTCTTTGGAAAATGCTCGCTAGTCGTGTTAAGTTTTTGTTATATTGAATTTGCCAAAAAATTACATTTTTGTTCACTTACAGGAAACTCACCATATGACAGAATTAAACTGTTTTCTGTAGTCCTTTCTTTTAACACAGAAAATGTTCACATCAAGAAAAAAAGAGAAAATTACATTAAAAACAGGAAAATTTGCCTCATGTTGCCAATTTCCATGCCGCATGCAGGTTCTGTTTTTCGATTTTGTTTTGTATGTTTATCTGGTTTCTCAGATAGAACACACGTGAGAACACGATAGTGTGGGAAATAAAGGAGGGAGATGATGCCTTCCAGCGTCTTTATGGCCTCTTTAAGGTGTCTAACAGAGGAAATATTATTATCTCTGTCAGGAAAGACGCTGGTGTCAGTTCAGATCGGTGCAGTGCAAGGCAGGAAACTCTGAGCTTACGCAAGAGTTTGTGTGTATGTGAGAAATGGTTTGCAGAGGAGTTACTGCAGTTATAAGCCAGGGCAGGGTTTGAAGATTTTGCTAATTGATGGGAAGACGGAAGTGGTTTGACAAAACAAATGCTCCATAAGAGTGTACACTTTAATAATTGTCACATATCCTACAGTGTGTGTTTTGTAAGCAGTGCCACAGCTCCTCACCAAACTGCGTGGCAAACTCTTACGGCAGTAGCTGCACTTTTGGAGGATGCAACCATTTCCTTTCTCCTGGTGGCTGCATCCTGTCTCTAGGTGCATCTTTGCAGTTTGCTTGCGGCTCTGTTGCCTTGTGTGTGTGCGTGCATCCTTCCGAGCTATCTGGTGCAGTCCAGATTTACACTGATGGGAACAAGGGAAGACATCTGGATGCAAACACTGACAAATTCTATTTATAACAACCACAACAGGGCCAGAGTGACATCATCACGGGGCAGTTGCAGGGATTTGCGCAGGAAAACAAACAGACAAGAATAGTATCAAGGAGATGAGTGCAGAAAGACCTGAGCTCAGACTGTCTGGCCTTGTGTTTTGGGCTTTCTGCAAAAATAAAACCTAACAGTTCTTTATTTTCACAAATCAGCATCATAGGTCAAAAGGGAGGAACAGGAAAGCCTTTCTGGATTTAATCAGTTGCCTCGGGGCACTCATGCTTTCACGTCCTGTACTGAAACATCTAAAAGATATAAAGAAGCTGTTATATTTGCCATTAAAGCTTGCTTATCTCGACGGTCTTATCACCGTGTCTCTGCTCATGGAAACTCCAAGTCTGATCAGTTGATTTCTTTTTTTTCTGTCTCTTTAATCAGATCCGCCATGCTGCTGCTAATGTTCTTAGAGAGTGCTGGCTTCTGCATCGTGCAAACCTGACAAAGGGCAACCGCGGCGAGCACCGAAGACACCAGAGGTGCCTTCTGGAAGCCATCAGAGTGTGAGTTGATGCCTTCAGTGGGTGTTGGCTTGTGTGCCTTGCATGTTTTTTTATGGGTCATTAGCTTGTGTCAATATGCTTAACCACTGAGTAACCGAATGTAACGGCTAATTTAGATCACTAATTAGATTTGTTTGCACCTCTCCTGTCGACAGGGCATAAGAATGTGAATAAGGGTCCACCCTTTTTATTTTGTTGAATCCAAGTCACTTGTTCCGAGCGAATAACTGACTGAAATGATTAAGTTTTGAAGATATTTCACATAACACATACCCCTTCTCCAACGCTCATCAAGAACACAGAAATTGTTGTGTTGTCGTAATTTATGCACTTTTTAAAGACGCATCCCTCCTGTTATAGAGTCTCAAACTCCTCTACCAAGAACAAGTGGATTACAGAAGCCAGGAAGTGCAGAAGTGTGATTATGTGCTCCATTATCCTGTCAACAGGATTACATGTGTGAGTGTATGGTAGCCTGCGTGGAGGGGTTGTGCTTCCTGCTTTAAAATGGGCTGAACCATTACAAATAAACACTCTGTGGAAAGTATGAGCAGGAGGACCTTCCACACCTTGGTATTAACAGTATACTGTTATGAGACTCCATCACCCCATCATTCTTATGTTCTCAGAGGCTGGGAGCTTTATGACAAAATTGGTTTCAATTGATTTCTTTCCTCTTTCTTTTTTTGCTGGAACGTTTGCTTTCATCCATGTGCGCGCCTAAATTTATCCCTTTTCCACCTCTATATGTCAGAAAAACCCTCTAGCAACGTTTTATAGCTTTTTAACAAACTCAGCATGACCACTCCATGCTGAGGAGTGGAATACTTGTCAGCATATTCTTCCCCAAATCAGAGGTTCTGCATTGTGCCAGGTCTGTTGTATTTGTCCAAAAATAGGACACTCCATCTGTAGATAGGAAATCCAGTGCACATATTCAAGCTTTTAAACCCTTTAAACCCTAATAATATATATGTATTTATATATATATATATGTATATAGTGGGAAAGTGAAAGTCCTTCAAGTCATATGTAGATCAATTAAAAAATACTTTGACACAACCGAAATCTAACAGACAAATGTTTTCTTCACTCAGATTTCGACATCTACGCCTCAAACAAAGAAAACTGCGAGATTACGTCAGTGAGATGGTGGACCTTCCAAAGGTAAACAATAGCTGTCCCTGGAATATTTCGTAAATGTTTCAGAGTAAAGACAATTTTTTTTTAAATTCATTACCCATTTTTACAGTACTTATCTTCAAGCTTTGAGTGATCGCAAGAAATGTGAGGAACTAATGTGCAACTTTGAATAACTGATTTAAAAGGAAAACTACAGCTGTAGTCAGGCCAGGTCCAAAAAAGGTTGCTGCTTTTGGCTTTATTTCAGAAATATGCCTGAGTTGACTGCGTTGTACTGTGGATTTCACCAGATGCAGATGATCATGTGTGACCTTAGCGCCAATTGGAACAACTCATATCGGGAGCTGGAGCAGCGCATCCTGTCCATGGAGCAGAAGCTAGACGAGCTGAGTCGCTGCTTTCAGCAAACGTCTGAGCTGCTGTCTGAGGTTCTGCGTCACCGCAACCCAGAGATCAGGTAAACAACCCTCCCAGCGCCGGAGTTTGACAACACTGCAGGATGCTGTAATGTAGCTGAGACTAACCTATTCTCTATTGTTGATTGTTTCTGCAGGTGACATGGCCACAAACACTTGTTAAAAAGTGTCCTCAGTGTTCTCATCTATAGAACCGGTGATACATTTTCCTGCGACAGACGCTTGACATACTGAACCACTTGGAGGTCTGACATACCTGCTAAAGATCTCATCCTCTGGCTCAGTGCTGAGAGCACTGCTCAAAGACTCGTTGCTGTAAAATCACACAGATAAGAGACTTCCATTTATGTGGGAAGAATTTGAGAAGTTTGTTGTACTTTCAGCAGATCTACTCATGAAAGAACTGAATTAATCTGAACAAGGAAAGAAGGTCTGAGGAGAATCTGATAAAACCACAGTGTCACCGGCTGTCTAAAATATTTGTATGATTTTACTGATGAACTATATTACTGCCTGATTCCTGTGGAATAAGATGTACTTTACGTGTTAATTTTATTCTAATTTCTTTGCAATAATTTACACCGTTCACTCTACCATTTTCAGATGAACCTGTCATTAGTCCTTTTCTCTCCTATAGCAGACATTCTAATGGTTAACGGGCTGATTATTGTTTTCAAACTCTTATCCGACACAGCATCACGTCTACAAAATGATCATTATCATGCTTTCCCCTCGCAATCAACAGGAACTGTGATGGAAAATAAGTGACTGGGTGGAAACTAAGCATCAGATAATGTAGATAGAAACTTTATTTCCAACTTTTAAACACATGGGATTGCAGTGCTTCTTGACATTTAAGGTTGTACCTGCCTGATGCAGGAAAAGCATCTAACAGTTGACACCTGTTGGGAACAATGAACTAGAGTCCAATAAATGCTTCATTAGCTCAACTCCTCCACCCAGTGGACAAGAGTAAAGTCAACAAAACAAACGGGAGTATTTACATTAAAATCGGCTAAATGTAATAAACACCATCAAAAAAGGCGACATTGCATTTTAATCTGTATATCAAGGCCATTTCAGTGTCTCAAAGGAGGGAAATATGTGATTCATTATAATTAAATGTAAAAAACAAATCAAGGGAAGGGAAACTCCCAAATCTCACAGATGAGAATGCACTTTGTAAGAAAACAACAGCCAAACTGGAGCTCACTTCTTCTCTGGATGATAAACTGGAGTTTTAAAGCATTTTAATTTCATCAAACGCTCAAAAGGTTCCCTTTGGCTTCATTTGTACTCTGGTATGTTTTCCTCTGAGGAACACAATGTTTACTTTGACTCATTTGCACACGGGGAACACAACTATCCATAACAGAACATGCTTCTAATTCCAAACAAATAAGAATGAATGTGTTTTGGGTTTTACTTTGATTCTTTTTCTCATTTGCTCACACGTAAATTAAAGAAAACAGTGACCACCAAATGACGTGTGAAATCTTTGATTTATCATTTTGTTTTCAGGTGAAGTGAAGAAGAGAAGAGTTCCTAAAAAACAACTAAATGTGTTCCGATGTCATAGAAATCTTTGAGTGTTGACCCTGTTTTTAAGTTGGTGCCATATGTATGCCGAGGGCCTGAAAAACTGCTGTCCACAGTCACATTTGAAGGGCTTTCTGCATTTCTTCTTCACTTTAATTGTACGTCCAGAATGGGATTTTTTTAGTGACTTGCCCCTCAGGTGCTGCGCTAAGACTTTTGCTCCTGTGAAAGTCTCCCCGCAGCTGACACAGATGTAGCTCATGGCCTCCGCGTGCTGCACACAGTGGCGCAGCAGGTGCAGTCGGTGCTTAAACGCTCGGCCGCACTGGCACTGATGTGAGCGGCGGCCTCTGTGGTGGTAGCGGTGGCTGATGATGAAGGAGGGCTGTCGGAAGATGGCACCACAGTGCCTGCAGGGAAAAGGGGCCTTTGAGCGCCACCCTGTGTTCAAACGTTTCATCAAAGCCACATCCTGGCTGTCATTCTCAAACAAGGCCAGAATGGTGGGTGATGAAGAGCCAGGATCAGAGGCTGCAGTGTCTGGAGTGGGGTCAGTGGCAGCGGGAGAGTCAGATGAAGGGGCAGAACGATAGACACCAGAGGCAGCAGTAGACACCAAGCAAGAGGAAGAGCAAGGAAGTGATGCAACCGAGTTCTGACCTACTCGCAGTTTTCCATTAATGGCCTGGTTTCCCACGCCTAGAGAAGAAATGGCGGACTTGGCTTCTGTGCCAAGGACGCCCGTTGTAGCGTTCTTATCGGTCAACCATAGCGGTTTAGTTATGATGCGCACTTTGGTGCTGACCACCGATGAGTGAATGTTGGTGACATGCAGTGACAAAGTTTCGTCAGAGGTGAAAAAGGATTTACATACGTTACATGGTTTTGGCATTGACTCGGGACAAAAAAGCACCAGAGGTAATTTGAACCCCCGGGGACACTTGTGGGAATAGTACGACATCTCGTTTGCGAAAACCTGAAAACAGACGTCGCAGGAATTCAAAGGCATCTGGTGTTCCCGTAGAGCCGCTTCAGTAAGAAAGAGCTTCATGCACAAAACACACCGATATCTTATCCTTACACCAGTGCAATGGAGCAAATGGAGCTTTAGTGATCTAAATGGCCCTCTACCACACTTTTCACACATTTCAGTGTTATAACGGGGAACGGGTGCAAGGGGATCTTCAGAGTCTGAACTGTTAGAAGAGTCACTAGTATCAGTGGAACTTAAATTTGTCGGCATAACTTCCGATTGAGAGCTAGTTGAAGTATCGCTTCTCTCGCAATCACTTTCCTTGCCAATATCCTCATCATCTTCCCCCATTACGTACTCCATGCTGGTTACAGACATCTCAGGTCCTTCAAACTCTGTCACAATTCTTTGTTCAGGCTTCAAATATGACACAGAGTCATAACGGACTGAAGTTGTGCTTTGCTGTTCCGGCACCTCCTTAGAAAAGTTGCCATTTTTCTGCCTCCAATACACCGAAGATGAATCACCTTGAAATGACAGAGAGCTTGTGCTGTGTGTTTCTGCATGCTTGTTCAGCTCCCACACATTACTGAACGACTGATGACACACAGAGCAGAGCGGCGGCGAGTGTGCATTATCCAAGTGTGTTGAGAGTGATATCAGGCGACGGAAAGTAACCTTGCAGATGTGGCATGTGGCTTTGATATTGTGACTTTTGTAGTGTGTCATCAAGCTCTTCAAGTTGCTGATTGGTTTACCACACTCCCAACATTTGGTCTCTCGGTGGGTACCAGACGTCTGCCTTTTCAAGGGTATGTACCACTCCTCATCACTGCTGGAGTCATCAGACATAAGGACCAAGACAAAGTAACCTCTGGTAGTCTGCATGTGAAAGAAAAGTGGACTGGATCACTTGAAATGTTTGGGAATAAATTCAAATTACAGTTTTCATACATCATCATTTCAGCAAAGACATCACAGGAATCTTCTTCTTTTTTTTGTTTTATGATCAACATTTTACAAAAACTGCTGTGGCTTAATATTTCTAGCCAACAGCTGAAACTACAACTTAATTAGTCAATGACAAAACAAACGATCAGTTTAAATGATATGATCATTAATAATTGGTCGTTTATTTGAGTAAATCCTGACAAAAGCAGGAGATTCACTGAACAATCCAGGACAGATTGCGACATCATTTTGTAGAGTTATTTGTGGTCCTCATGAGAGGAATCATACCTGAAATTAACTTGCTTCTTAGGTGAGCCAGTCCCGAGTCAACAGCTCTAAGTGCAGGTGTGAAAGCATCCATGATATGTTGAGGATGCATAAGAGACAGTGCTTCAGACCGTGGTCGGTCTGGGTCTCTGTATGAATAGGTGTACTGAAGCCTACCGTTGTCTAGTGCCACCATAAAGTATACATTTTCAGGTTTGATTATAATATCCATCAGCTGTTGCTGAAATTTATCGAGCTTTATCGATGTATTTTCATAAATACTACGTTTATGTGAATTCTTCTAACTTGTGCAATAGTTTGGTGTGTCTACATACATGCAAAGTTAAACTTAATACAAGTGAGCTGGTGTATGTGACTGAGCGGGATGATATTTAGTTAACTGAACACACACAAGCACAGCTTTTCTGATGCTATATTGCTATATTACTCAGTATCTCTGTTTTTTTGCCTTGGGTTTCTAGGAAACTAATTTTTTGCTAACTGCCAAACCATTGATCAGCATTAATTACACGTACATGCGTTAGTTAAATGCACACTAATGACCAATAAGAACAATAACAGTACTATAATTTAGTATTAACAGTACACATAGCATGTAGTCCCCTTTTTTTTCTGAAAAAGCCAATGTTTTAACGTGTGTTTTAGCAAAAAGAAACATCTGTTGTTTAGCTATCTTATAGAACCCCAAAGAAAATATGTAACACAACCAACACAGGTAAACCATACTTACCCCTGCCCACTGGTACCAGCGGAAGCCGATGGTTGGTCGAAGTCACTTAATAAATAAAAAAAAAAGAAACCCTGCGTTGGGCTACCTTTAATACTAATAATCACAAAAAAACTAACTAATATTTTCAGAAGACGAACAGTGACTCTTCAGCTCCTAAGGATGTGTTTGGAACATATTCAACTGACTGAAAATGGTGATATTACAAGAATATCGACCACGTTAAAAATCGAAAACACTTATGGCGACCAAATGCTACACCGAGCTCATGTATATCCGGTTTAAACCGGAAGGCTAAGGCATACATCTCCCAGAATGCATCATATTTCTTATAGTCTCATGCGGTTTTTGTTAATTTAATACATCCATGGGTTTTTGCTGAATAGTGTAACGTCAGTTCATGGGTTGGATAGTTCTAACTTTATAGAAGTTTGTTGTTTGCAGAACTTGAAAAAATATTGAAAATTGACATGGCTGAATAATCAAGTTTAACTTAAAAATGTATGACAGGCTTAACTCAAAGTTATTTGAGACCAAATAATAACATGCGTGGCACGAAATGATCAATTGTCTTTATATCAAGAAAGAAAAAATAGAAGATGTATTATTCTCTTCACTCAAACAGCTTCACTGTCTTCAGACAATGTTCTGCTATGCCTTTAAGAACCTTTACATCTGCGTATGATTATAAATGTATACGTTATCATCATAAAATCAAATACACATATGAAGCGTTAAAGTTAAATCATAATAAAAATCTATGTAAATTCCCCGTACAGTTGTCACTCGACAGAGGACGGAACTACCGAGAACATCACAGCGTTTCATAACGAGCTCATTTGTTGAACGAACGAGGTATGTTCGTTTAATCATATAGGGATTTTAAGGCGGGTGGACTCCTTTCCAACGTCTTTAATATCCAATACCGATCCACCGCATTAATACGGGAAGCGCCGACGTATGAATGGAGCATACTATGGGTAAGCTTTACTCGCCGCTGTTTACAAGTGGCTGAGCCAACATCACTTCCACCTATCTACTAGCTAGAAATTCTAACGAAAGCCGTATCACAGAATTTGTTACCAGGCAGGTGGCTTTTGTGAAAGTGCTATTATCGTTAGCTCCGTTTTGCTCGAACTGCGGGCCCCTCGATAGCATTGTATTCATATCGACTGTAAATCAGAAGCGTCGCGACATGTCGGAGTCAGGCCACAGTCAGCCCGGTATGTACGGACAGGGACGCAGGAGGAGGCGGCGCCGGGGAGATAGAGATGCTGGACCTATGGGGCAAAATCTCTCTGGCCCCAGTCGAGATCGCGAATATCAACCTAGAGAACGGAGGGTAAGCACATACTCAAACCATTGAAGTCTGTCTTGTTTTTACTAATAGGTTAACGCATTTATATCGGAACAGTGACTAAAAAAAAGAAAGTAATCTAACATTTTTTTCATCAGGATGGCAGTGAGGATCCACCAGGCCCCCTCATTCAGAAAACCCCTATAATTCTTGCAAAACCTCCCGGGGACAGGGTATGTTAGCTTATCTCCTAATCTTTTTCTGCGACTCTTTTGATTGATTGCAAACGGTAACGCATTACATGCTTGCATATCAGTAACATGGATAGTAAAGTAAGTATGCACAATTGTCTTTGCAGTGTGAGTAAATGAAATGACAAAGTTTGGGAGCTATTCGTTTGACAGATGTCTTTTGTCCTTGGTGATTCATAGAATTTGATAACTCGTGTAACTCCTCCACCTCTAAGCTCAAGTGATCTTTTGACCACACTGTTGCTGGATTTTTACCAAGGCCAAAACATCCCAGAATGCACCTGTCAGCGGAGCCCCAGTCCTGGAGAAACCCATCATGCTAATGAAAGCCAGGGAGGATGGAGGGAAGCCTGGGACACCTCCAGAGACGGCATCTCAGTCCTCTGGTCCTGGACCCTCCAAGATGGAGAGGGAAGGGCAGCGACCTACCCAGCCTGTATATCAGATTCAAAACAGAGGAATGAGTGCTTCCGCATCGAGTGGCTCCGTGGACCGTGAGTCATTTTACCCTACGGTTGACATTTATTTAGGCCAAACTATGTGAAAAGAAAATTAATTATTTTCCCACAACTTCCAGCTATGGTGGGTCAATCTAAACTCCTCCCACCGGACAAAATGAAGCACAGCATCAAGCTGGTGGATGATCAGATGAATTGGTGTGACAACGCCATGGAGGTGAGGCATTATCTCGAGTTGCATGGCATCGACAGATTTATTGATGTGCTCAATATATCAATATCTTTCTTTATCAGTATAAAGAAAGCTAATCTTTGTTGTGATGCGTTGCAGTATCTGAGGGACCAGACAGACATGCTGGTGGTGGGAGTCATCGGCCTTCAGGGAGCTGGGAAATCTACGATTATGTCGCTGTTATCTGCCAACACGCCTGAGGAAGATCAAAGGTAAGGTTGGCGGTAGCACCAAGCTTTACGATCCAGATTGTAGATTGCTCTGTCCTACGTGGTATGAAGATTCGCTTCACTTGTGGGGACATTTAAATAGAAGGTAATGGAGCAAATGGGGATGATTTCGTTGTTACTTAGAATGATATACAAAATATAGAAAATATAGTTTTACGTCACAAACTATAAATTAGAAAAATAGTTTAATGAGAACAGCACACTGTATTGAGGCAATAACATGAAAGCATTTCTCCTTCACAAAATCCATCCATCCATTATCTGCCGCTTGTCCGGGGATCGGGTCGCGGGGGCAGCAGCTTGAGCAGAGAAACCCAGACGTCCCTGTCCTCGGCCACTTCCTCCAGCTCTTCTGGGGGGACCCCGAGGCGTTCCCAGGCCAGCCGAGAAACATAGTCTCACAAAATGACCCTTGAAATAAGAATATAATACCAAATGGGAGTCGTCCATTGATAGAATTGAACACAGCCTAACGGAGACAAAAATCTGACCACGCACCGACTGATGTAGAAAGGGATTTCTGAGGGTTAAGGACTTGGTTTTGGGGTTATGCATTCATCTCTGATGGTTAGGGTAAGGAACTATAGATTGCATTATGTCAGTGGTAAATCACCACAGAGATAGAAAAAACAAGTTTGTGTGGGATCTGACCTGGATATGAAGCCTCAGTAGCTCAAAACAAAAATCAAGTTCTGAGCCCTCGCGCTGACCACTAACGGTAGTGGGCGTATTAGTACCGCTCTTCTCTTTGGCCTTTTTTGTGAGCACCAATCATCAGTCTATATGGACAGCTAAGTCAAGCTATTACAACTCGACTACAACTTAGCCGTTTAATTAGACCACCATCCTTGTAACGGTGTACATGCACGGGAGGAGAATCAAATGATTTACTTTACTACGTCCAATGCAGAAGCGCGGTGTGAATAAACGTTCAAAACATTTCGAACTTTCTCTGCGGGAGGTCATCGAACATGTAAGTGCTGCAGAATTCACTGCACAGATGTTGTCTTTAACTTGCTTGAATGGTGAGTTTGTCCACCAGTGCTGCGGTCGTAACAATCAGGATTAGTAGTAGTCTCAGCAGGCTGCATTTAGCCGTCTGAGGAAAAAAAAAAAACAGGAAAATATGTGAAGGAGAGCAGTTGTATTGTAAATTTGTCAGTATGAATATAAACCAATGCTTTTCTGGTTTTACAGAAATATGCAAAACATTGGAACTTTACATGTTCCTGCATGTGTTTACATGCAGGAGTGACTCGCTCGATCCCCAGCCGCATTATCTGGGTGTGTTGGTCCAGTTTTCTGTCAGACTAACATGCCCTTTGAAGTTCACTTTCGGTCGTACCAACACAACAAGTTCACGTAGTGTTTTGGCATGCCGTGAAGTACTAAAAAATACTGGAAAAATGGGCCCATGGCCATCTGAGCACACACTCACACTTCTCTGTATTTATTCATTTAATTGTGTCAAGGCCCAAACTAACGTTGCTTTCTGCAGATTTGTCCATAAAATCCTTCATAATCAGCTGGCAGATCTCGCTTTTTTTTTTTTTTCAACATCTATTATAGCTCTCTTTTGAAATCTCCACACTGGTGAATGTTGCAGATATCATCGGAAGGTCTACGGCATCTGCCAGTACACGGTTTCACGCCGCGCAAGAAAGAATGAGAGAGAATTTCATGTTCATGTTCGTCACATAAAAACAGTCCAAAATTTACAGAAAATCTGAACACCACTCATCAAAGCACTCTTTGGGAATATCTGCCAATAGCGATCGGTGCCCAATCCATCAGAGCACCCCTAATTTAGCATACTGTTTTGTAAAATGCTTTCCCCAATATTGGGAAATGCCAGTTTATGTGTATGGAAAGGTGAGATGAGACCTAACAAATTTGTTGATAAAGGTTATTGGTTGGCAAGATAAAAATGATTTTTATTACATGACTGGAGCGACCTACGCCAAGCTTTGCTTAAGTTTAGCGTCTGTTACGCAAAGCAGCAATACAACAAAAAATGGTTCCGCATTCATTCATTTTCATGATCACTTTAGTCATTCCATCTGGAGACCAATGTCGACACACGGGTTAGGGTCTGTGAAAAAAGCAAAACATCCAATGGCCTAAGAAACAAGTATTCCCAGCTCATGTAAAATGAACCTCTCACAGGCCTTTGCGTAATTGTTGACCAGCGTCTGAGACCAAATTGGCGAAACGTTTGACCTCTCAGTTCATGCAAAATTCCTTAAGTTGCTCGCTTAAGGAAGATTTCCTTCCCAGCGCTGCATATTACCCGTCTCCTTGCAACATTTCAGTGGGATTTGAAAGTGAGCTCTGATTGGCCTTTTCAGAACTCTCCATTTCCAATGATAACTTTATATCTTAAATAAAAAGTGACATACTCTCTCTGAACACACGGGGGCGATCTAATCCAAATGTAGAGTGAATTGTTTCAGCCAGTTATCAGACTTTTTTTCTTTTTCTTAAGAAAATAGAATTTAAAACTAGATCAGCTTGTGGTGCGCTCATAACCATGTACCAGTAACCCATATAAGCAGAAAACATCAACTCTGGTACCAAATGCTTACACCCTTTGTATGCATTTGCTTATTGCAGTTCTAGTTATGATACATATTCTTTTATCTCTGAATCTCTGAATTCAACTTAAGTGATTTGATCATTATTTTGGAGGTTTTTGAGACAGGCTTCTTGGAAGAGCAAGCTCTGGAATATTATACTGTTTTTGTTTGAACAGGAGTTATGTATTCAGAGCCCAGACTCCAGAAATCAAGGAAAGAGGAGGTAATCAGAGCACAGGCATTGACTTCTTCATCACACAGGAGAGAGTCATCTTCTTGGATACACAGGTAAGAAGTACTGTGTGTATTTTGTTTCTGTGTAGTATTTATTACTGCCGTAAAACAGTTTGTGCGCATTAGGGGTTGATGGGCACCAAAAGCGCCATTGTGTTCATGTGCCTCTCTTGTTTCTTCAGCCTATACTGAGTCCATCTATTCTGGATCACCTCATAAACAATGATCGGAAGTTGCCTCCAGAGTACAACCTTCCTCATACGTATGTAGAGATGCAGGTATGTATCTTGATGGCAGAGGGCAGTTTGTAATTGATTTCATGTTTAATGACATCTTGATTGTTTTGTGAAAACATATATTCACACTGTATCATCCATCAACAGTCTCTCCAGATTGCCGCCTTCCTGTTTACAGTGTGCCATGTCGTCGTAGTGATTCAAGACTGGTTCACTGACTTGAACCTTTACAGGTGGGCACTTCTACATCTGCGCTGGACATGTGGAGTACTTATTGCCCAGGCTGACAGTACAGTAACATGTGTCTCAGGAGAGCTCTGACTGGAACTCGAAAGTCCCCTTCTTCCGATGGAATGTTAAGCATTTCATTTCGTAACTCGAGAGGATATTTGCCTTCACTTTTTCACAAGTTCAATAATGTTACTCTTTCAGTTGGTCTTGCAAACAAAACATGAGCAAAGCCAGACTTGTTGGGAATAAGTAGCTACGTTGCTGTCTAACATGTCCTGACAACCATTCATCTGCTTTCGTTTTACTTTAATCTGCCCAGAAATCTGCCAATGTTCGCTCTGAAATTTAATTTGTGATCCGAGCAACTCAAGTCTAATAGCTGACGCCTTCTTTTGTTGTACGTAAGTTAGTCTCCTTTGATCTTATATGAAATTTTCCTGATTCTCTTCGAAGTCACTTGCATTTCAATCACTACAGTCAGAAGGAACAGTTACAGCAACAAACAAGGCTTTCATTGCACGTATTTTCATGTGTTTCAAGGTTTTCTTTTAGACCCAATTGGAAGATTGTGATTGAGAGCAAGTCTAGAAAGTACAAGTAAAGTAAATTTACAATGCAAACACATTTGTTATGTTCATGGGAAATCAGTTTATTCTCAATTGACTTTTGAAAGAATTACACGTCACACACTGGGTGTGAACCTCAGAAACACACTATTCTCCGGGGGTAAGAGAAAAAAAAAAAAGCACCTGTGCTGCTGTGTCTGGGCTCCAAAACTCAGATCCTCGTTCTCTGCTGAGACAGACCAGAGCATTGTGACAGTATTCAAAAGGTTTCAAATAGAAAGGGCCGAATTTGGAAAGCTCTGCTTGCAGAGGATGGCGTTTATCTGATGTTGAAGGTTTTGATTCATGCTCCCATGCACTGACATTTTCACCCAGTGATGTTGAACAAAGTCTGACTGTTCATTAAAAAGATATGCAGTCTGAAGTGGTAAACCCTAACAAATTTAACAATTCTGTGCACACAAATAATATCCATCCTTTTATTTCCTTTGGCTTAACTTGACATTTGCTGGGAGTGCTGCATATCAGTGAACAGAACTTCCACATAGTTGTAGTGAGTTAGAACACATTTTCATTGGGGATTCGTGAGCTGATTCCGTGCTATACGACCACATAAAGTGGTGTAAAAAAAGAGACCAGTGAAACTACATTAGTTTGGCATTTGTTTAAATTTGATGAAAAATGGATTTATTCTATAGAATATATAGACGCTGATTATCTGAAAATGAGTTTCTGCAAAGGACAAGTCATCCTGCGAAAAGTCACCCTTTCACACTGCTGAAGGTAAAATGTTGTCATTATAAGGACACGTCCAGACTAGTATACACGCTCCAGTCATGTTACAAATATGCTGAGAAATGTGTACACACATGCTCAGTTAATTAGTCAAGCTACCAGACACTAATGGGCCCCAACAAAACCAGGCTGCAGTTCTAACAACAGTTTCTGTCACATCAGTTGTACAAGACATTGGTTGAGCTTGTACAAAAAAAAGCTCAGAGAAAAATCTGCACCTCGTTGCCCAACCCTTTGCAGCTACTCTTATCATAAGTGCAATTGTTGACACCTCCATGATGTTAATTGTCATTGTCGTGTTAGGTTTCTTCAAACTGCCGAGATGCTGAAGCCTTCCACTCCCTCTGCAAGCCACGACAGCACTGGCTCTTCCGGCAGTGACGATGGAGCAGAGTACTATCCTCACATAGGTGGCCGTTCTGTGCAGACACTCTCGCCCACCAGCCAGGTTTAATTGGATCAAAGTTTTAAGTTTTATCTCCTGTCATTTTCCCTCTCGTCCAGTGTTCCTTCAGAACAAGGCCAGACGGGAAGAATTTTGTCCAAGAAATCTGAAGAATATGAACATGGTGGTGGACAAACTAATGGCCCATTCTCATCTTAAATACAAAGGTACAAAACTTTTCAAGTGTTTTTTTTCTTCAAACATCAGTCTGTTTTTAAAGGCAAAGCACGTTTGATGAGTTTCAGATATGGTAGTTCAGTTATACAGAGGCAATTATCCAAACAAATTGGTCTCAAACCAGTGTCATATCTATTTTTGAAAATAACACAAAAATGATTCCATTAGTTTTGTAGTTTATTTTTTATTTTTTAAGCAGGGATTGACACACCTGCCCTCTTTATTAGAGTTGTGTGTGTATAAAGGGCGGATTATACTTCTGCGTCTATCGTCTTGACGTGTTGCTTTGCTCTGGTCGCGAACCACTTTTCATGTTATGGTTCTGCAACCTCGGTCTGGAGACGCACAGCAGTGCAACTCGCGAGAATTTCGGTGGGCGGTGACGATAACTTCGGCGGCGCCGGCAGAAGTGTTTATCTTTCAAAAAAAAAAAAAAAGTGTATGCAAGATATGGATTTGGAGTTGCTCAACATCGAAGAAGAACAGCTTATTTTATTGGAGTTGGCGAAAATGCGAAGGAGGAAGCCACACAGACAACCGGAAAAGCACACCGAGGACCAATCACAGCCGCTTTTGTCTGCGCACTTCCGTTGGTCTCTGCGTGCGTCTGTCGCGTAGTCAGGATTTTTTTGAGGTGCACGAGAACGCGCGCAGAGCCTCTGCGTGGGGGAGTGGTCAAGATTTTGACACTCGCAGAGGCTCTGCTTCCGAGCGTCAGAGGCTCTGCGTCTGAAGCATAAATCAGGCTTAAGAGTTACTTTGCCCAACAAAAAGGATGACGTGAACGTTGTCTCACCAAAGACATAGAAGACTTTAAATCAATTGCTTTGTGAAAGATAGTGTTGCAAGGTAATCTTCTGCAAAAACAAAACAAAATTCAGCTTGATTTTTATTCTTATCCACTCTGCTTATGTGTACATGTGATTGTGATGAAAATTAGATCACATGACAAATTAATGTCATGTAAGCAGCTTGTATGTTTTGATGGAGAGTCATGTTAATACAATCAGGAAGCATGATCTCCCGCCATAAAATGCGGTTTATTTTACAGGTACATTGTCCATGCTGGACTGCAATGTCTTCCCAGGCCTGGGGCAGGACTATCTGCCTACCGAGGTCAACATGTTCCTGCTTCCTGTGCAAGAAAATGATGGAGAGGATAATCTGATCAAAGCAGGTTGTTGAGCACTCATCTTGCCACGAGGCAGAAACTCTGATGTATTGTGTAAGATTCAACTTAATCCAAATCTTTTTTTCAACGTTTAGGATCAGGAACATATCCACTTTTCTCCCTGCTCCCTGGGTACAGAGGACACCCCTCCTTTTCCACCATGGTGTCAAAACTGCGCAGCCAAATACTTGCAATGCCCCGCTGCCAGCTGTCGCACACCATTCTCACTGAGAAAAACTGGTGAGCATCTCTCATTCTGTACAAAACCACAATGATTCAGAGAACACTGCTGCAAACACAGGCGTGGGCGTAGAGCCCTGCAGAGGAAACCACAACGGCATGTTTTCAAGCATGAAAAAGACTAAATGTTCCACTAAATGTTCCACTGCCATTCTGTGTACACACGAGGCAAAGCCAACATGTAATCTCAAATGTGACAGACGATAAATGGAACAATATAGTCTGCAGGTGGTTCTACAACGTCAGGCCCCGAAGGCCTGGCAGTCATTGAAGGAACAACATTTTCAAAATTGTTTCAAGAAAGTTTACAGGAGAATGTTAATAAAGCAGTCCACGATCCACAGGGAACGAATGCATCAAATTTATGTTTGGAATAGAGATCACACAGAAAAGTCTGATCTTTTGAGGAGATCAAATTCAGTTTGAGCATAAATGTCACACGTCCAATACACACTAGGGCAGAGTTAAAGTAAATAAATTCACAGGCTTTTCCCAGCCTGCACTGCGTGTGATCGCACAGTGTGTTCTACCAAAGATGTGGAACGGTACAACAGCTTGTGTACGTCAATCTGATGAAGTCTGTGGATACTTGTGACTGAAGTGAAATTAACTAATAGAGCTACCTATGATTTAAAAAAAAAAAAAAAAAAACTGAACATGATTTTAAGCAGGTTAGGTTAATAAACAATGCAGCAGAGGTCAGAACAATGACTTTTTTATTAATACAATATATTTGACGGGTCGCTGTTTATATTTGCGCACGGTTATTTCATCGGTGTCTTTACTGTCCTGTGAGACTGCAGGGATCTGCAGAGCTCATCTCTCCCGCTCTTTCACTGCCCGCATTTCTTTGTTGTTTTTGCAGGTTTCACTACGCAGCTCGTATCTGGGACGGTGTGAAGAAGTCCTCTGCCCTCTCTGAATACAGCCGGCTCCTCTGCTAGCACCTGAGTTCAACTGCTGTTAGTTGCTGTTGTGTTTTATATGTGATAATGAGGTAACATAAAGAGAAATGTTTACCTGAAAGGTGGAGGCCAAAACAAGAGGGACTGTCTCCCTAAAGGCAAACTGCAGTAATTCAGGTTGGCAACCCAAGGCCTCGGGACATGTGATGCTCACTGATGCAGCTGCACAGCTTCAGTCTTGAAAGTGGAGAGAGATGGAAAACAGGATTCCCGCTAGTCTAAGAAAGATGGGATAACCTTCTGATTTGCCCTCATGAATGGGGTGGGACTGCAGTTTGGGGAACTGAAAGTCTGAGTTAGAAAGATTTTAGGTGTCTATATTGATTTCTTAGATGTGACTGAACAAAAACAACATTATCGTCAGAGATCTACACATTTTGTGAAGACTGTAACCACACAGAGCAGTTTTAAAGTCTCATTCCAGCCCCTTTTCAGCATGTCATAGAATTGTATAAATGTTTTTCAGAATTGTACATTTTGTTCTTTTTTTTTTTTTCTTCTTCAATGAACAAAGACTCTTATGTCCTTAAAAAACATGTCGCTGCAAGTTTTGAAACAATGGTGGACATTTTCTGAAATGAAAAGGTGGTCTTTTGCAAGTTATTTCCCAGGGAACTGTGAGTAAAATACAGGTGTGAGTCTTGAATACGTTGACATGTCAGAACAAGCCTGTGCATTTATATGCTCTAAATCAGATTGGGTCTGTCACTTTCGATTTCCCGGAAACGTCTGTACAGTTTTGTTTTAAGTACCCTTTTTACATGCAAATTCAACCGGCCTGATCTAGATATTCCAAACCTCTCGGACAGCGAAGTGAAACCAAAATAATGAACAAAAAAAGAAAAAACTTTTGCACACCTAACATACTCTTCCTCTCACCCAGAGAAACTGAAAAACTTGAGCTACAAAGTTAATCAGTCATTTAATATATTCTCTGTTGGTTTCCCCAGTTATCTTTTCTTACTGAACTCACGTTGCATTCAGGACTTCTTTTTATTTATTTTTTTTCTCAGTGGTCAGATAAAATTAAAAGAAAACGGGTATCAGAACATCAGATAAATGATAATAGATTCAGATTTTTAAAGAAATGCACTTTTATGTTTTTACTCTTCAGCTTCATCTTCTTCGCCAAATATGGTCATTTCTGCCTTCAATGAAGGCGACAGCCCTAACTGTGACTTCTTTACAGTCTGTATGTATAAGAAGGGGCACAATGGGAATCCACAACAATTTATTCATTAAAGTTTCCTTGGAAAATAGAATAACCAAAAGATGTTTAGATACATTCACATTTGAAAAGTAATTCTAAAATGTTGAGCTTCAGGTGAATTTAAGACTGACAGGAAGTAATTTTATTGAATTACAAAGTGTGTCTAACTAAACTCTCACTAACTAAAAAAGGTCATTTGTGCCAGAAGGATGTAGGTGTGGTTGAAAACTCAAGCCAAGCCTCTTAGATATTTACCTCCTGAATGACTGAAGTGCACCTCATTTGCTCCCGCTGAACACGATGCTTCTCTTTACTCTGGTCCTTGGAGTTTGTCTTCTCCCAAAAGGCAAGTTTTTCTTATCTGTAAATTAGTTCATTATCTTTCATTTTGAAATGCTTTTGAATACTTCTGACCACTCTTCTTTCTTTCTAACCTGCGTTTTGTGCACCAATAAGTTAGCTTTTTAAGAAGATCTTTGATATCCTCAGAATAGCACCAATATTTGTTTTTGTTTTCTTTTTGTAGCATCGTTTATAGTTCATATTAATTCCCTTCTAAATGAATGTGGTAATACGGTTTTGTTCATGCTTTGTTGACAATTAATGCTTCTTCTTTTTTTTTTTTTCCCAGGGGAAACTCTGACATGCTATGAGTGCATTTCAGAACCTTGCACGAAAATAGCAACATGTCCCTCACAGAATCATCAGTGTGCTTCAGTCAGAACGATGACATATGCAGGTATATTTCTGTATAGTTTATGGTGGTTGTTGGTTCCCTGTTTGGCACTTGCTCAGTTTACAGTGGCTTTTCTTTGGCTGCAGGTGGCAACAAAATTGTTGACATCCAAACAAAAGGTTGTGCCTTGGCGTGTGGTGAGCATTCTATCAACTTTGGAACGGTTAAAACCGTGATTACCACCAAGTGCTGCAACTCGGACCTCTGCAACACCCAATCTGCCCCAGCTGGTAATTTACATCATGTTTGTATTGTTTTACATTGTGCAGGGTTGTTCTAACTACAGACTGATGTATTTACACTTTATGCAAAATGCTTTGTGAGTGCAAATATTTAAAACCAAGAAAAAAGTCCAAAAAGAGAAACAGTTTGAATATTTGCGAAATGCAGTGACACAGGACCAAGAAAAAAAATGAATTGAGTGTTAAAAGTGAAAACGTCCTTGCTGCTAAACCTGATTCTGAATTACAGCTTCACTAATTTGTTTGTATGAGTCGTATGACGGAGGCACTCATATCACAGACGCAAATGATTGTCATTTAATTACACCTAAAAGTACTGAAGCAGTGCGCCTTGTAATGTCAGGTTTATTCTCTAAAACGTCCTTATTTATTTTTCTTGTGCCAGGCACTTCAGTTTGGCATTATTTTCAACATTTCAAGCTTATTTGTGAAATATTAAAAAAAGTAGTAAAAATAACTCTTCCTCTCATAAGGATGAATAAAGAATTGCACTCTGAAAGTTAGTGCTGACCACATTTAAATGCTTCAGGTATGAAATCAGTCATTTAAGGTTAAAGTTACAGAAGTCTTCAGTTTGTGGGTTTGGTTCAGCAACTTTACGACAACAGATCCTACATGCCAAAAGCATTGAAAGGCTCATTTTTTTCGATGAAATGAAATGACCAGGTTTTAACTTGTTCAGTTTCCAGAATAAAAAGAAAGGGAACCGCATTGTTTAGCACAGAAACATCATTTTCTAGGAACTTACTTGAAAACAGCCCATTACTATTTTCTTCCTCAAACAATTAATTTTTTGTTTTACCAGATCCTGGCAAATTTCCCCCAAATGGCAAAAAGTGCTTCACCTGTGAAGGAGAAACATGCACTAAAACTCTAAACTGTGAGGGGAATGAGGACCGCTGCGTCTCAGCAACAGGTAAGAGACCTGCTTCTTCCTCAAAGTCATTCCAATATCAAACACTGTAGTTTGCGTGATAACATTATTTTCATTTTCTCAGTGAATGTCAATGGAAACACGATGACCACAAAGGGCTGTGCCTCAGAGCTGATGTGCTCAGCTTCAACAGCTGCACAGACCAAAGCACCCGGAACAGAACTGAGCTGCTGCCAGGGCGACTTATGCAACAGCGCCGGCAGTACAAGTGCTGGTCTGCTGCTGATGGCGGTGCCGCTCATCTCTCTGGTCTTATTGTCTTAGTTGCTCAATACAGCAGCATCACTGCTCAACTTTTCTTATCATTTTAGCAGAATTATAGAGCTGCATGCATGTTCTTCTTTCAAATGTGAAATGAGAACGCGAAAAAGATGAGTAAGCAAAGCACCAAATGTCATTTACCTTATCTTGCTTCATGCAATTTCTTATGCGCTTTGCTGTTGTTAATTATGAATACGCTTTTTTTCTAAGTAAAAAGGTTAAAAAAGATTCTGGTGCAGATTTTCATTGTTCAGTGCCTTTATAAACCAGATTTTTGGAAACACAAAAGACTTGTTCTTGTCATTAATAAGAATTTGAATAAACAAATTGGACCTTTTATTTCTATTTCCTGTCTGAGTCTCTCTTTAATTTTTATAATTGATTACATTAATTGACTTATAACGTTTGTTTATGGAACAGCACAAAGTAAGTGTCAAAGCACATACTAATCAGTGTGTGCATTTATATTAATAAAGGGCAGCTACTTGAATAATCAAAACAGAGCCCCTCAATTAGATAAACGGTTTCTGCATACTGTATCACCATAAAGTGTTCCTCATGTGACTGAATCATCCCTTAGTTGTGCTGCTAGAGGTTCAGCCTGCCGGAGGACCTCCTATGTTGCACTGAGCTCTTCTACCTTTCTCAACTTATATTTGTAGTAATTAGTTGTAATTCTTGTATGTAATTTATTTTGGTGTGTCAAAAGGAATTGTTGGGGTTTTTATGTTAAGTGTTTTTTATTTTATTTTATTTTTTATTAATTTATTTCATTATTACCATTATTTACTCCCTGGTTTAATTTACATCTGTATGCATAAATGGAACATTTGAGTAAGTTTGGCGTGCTTACGTACGTGATAAAGCGCATTGCGTCTCTTCCTGTTTACTTCGTTAGTGCGATGTAGAGTTGCTGTCCTATCGGCTCACTGAATATCATCAAAATCCTCTTTCCAGTGGCATATTTCTTATTGAAAACTCCTTAACGCAGTCTTTCTCTACTCTAGTACTCATTTTTGTAATAATTTCTTGTTTCAGCTCTGCTGTTCTCTTCAATCTGTATTTCTAAAGTCTGCTAGCTATCTACTGGCTCCATCCCTCTATCTCCAACTTTCACTTGCTCGGTGCCAGATGTTTAGCTGTCCCCTTTCGTTAGTGATAATGGAACATGAAACAAATGTCTTCTTTTTTTTCCTGTCCCTCTGAAACAGGGACAATTAAGATACAAGTTAGAAAGTAAGCTGTGAGCCATATAAAACATGACCACATATAAACCCTGGAGCAGCCATACTGTCTTACTGTCCTCATTTACAGAACTATTCCTCTTGTTGTTGTATGAGCAGCAGTAACATTTTTCTTTACTTCCACTGGCAGTAATGTTGATATACCTTCATTCCTTGTTTTATACTGCTGCATATAGACCACATTTATACTGAAAGTAATGTGTTTTTTTATGTGATCTGATTGAGGTAACGCCTTCACAGTTAAATACCAGTGCAAACACTTCCGATTGCCTTCAGGAGTTCCTCTGCATCTCTTTTGTTTGACCCCAACTCACTCCACTACACACAACACAGGACCATGAACTGAGCTCTCGACTGGGGTTTTTCCTGATGTGTGAAGAGTTGCTAGAACAATCTCCAGTGGCACTTTATCGTCTCTACCACATGAGTTTAGGGCCTGCAAAAAAAAGATGGTTGCGCTTACGATCATGAAAACATTGCTTTAAACCGTTGCCTTGTATCAACGGAAAAAGTAGAAAAAAATAACTACAATTTCCTACGGTCATTTAATGACGTGGTTTCTCAGTCGATGTGTTCTGAGCGTCTACTTCTGGCACAGTTTGAGAATTGCTATCCTCACACACTGTCAGGGGAACTTATCTGCCTTCTGTCCCCGACCACGTGCTCTGCTTCAGCGTCTATAGGCGTTGTGAGTTTTGCTGGTGTAAAAATAAGTCATTACCAACGGTTTCCTGATTTCGGGTCCTAAATACACCTGTTACAATTACAGCATCATCAGACACAAAATTTAAGAGGTGCTTTTGTTGGCAGTAAATAAAGGTGAAATCAGCAGTGAATTGTCAGGATGCGTGGGTGCGATGCGTGGAAAGGACACGGATGCAGACTTCAAAAACCAAACTGATTTATTATTCAAAAACAAGGTTAACACAAAGTGTCATGGTAAATTCGATGTCTGCTAACCTTTTGTCTCTTAGATGACACCTTGTTGTAAATCCAATGTCTGCAGACCATTCGTCTCTTGATTAACACATAGACAATAATCATTTAAATGACCATTGTCTCCAGATTCTGCATCACCCCAAAGTGCGAGTTTTTTTGAAAACTTGTGTAAAAACTTGTGTAAAAAGTTGAGAAAGGCCACACGGGCCGAAACGTTGTTTGTTAAATAATATTCAGCATGATGGACAAGAGTGTGCGGTATCTTCCCCTTTGAAGAAAACTAAAAACTAAACATGAGCAAGAAACCAAGGCACAAGAAAGAACTAAAACATGACTAAAAACTAAACAAGAACAAACATGGTGAAAACTAGGGCTGTGTTGAAAAAATCGATTTTCCGATTCTGAATCGATTCGCCTATGATAATCTGATAATCGATTCGTCCATCCAAAGATCGATTTTTTTGTTTAAAAAAAAAAAAAAAAAAAAAAAAAATTTTTTAAATTTTTTTAAATTTCCCCCAGTGAACTTTTAAGAAAAATACACAACGTTTACATTTTATACTTTCAGTTTCAGTACTTCTCAGTTTATTAAGTGTGAGCAATGCACTTTTAAAATAAAAATGCTTTTGGTAGCAACAGCTTTTGGGTGAATTCTTAATTATTTTCAATCATAATAATAATGCACTGGTTAGTGTCCCAGTAAGAGTCCACTGTTGCAGATATAGACACCTCAATTATGTCCTCTGTTTATTGTCCTGGATTATCTTTCTTGAAGGTAGATTGACCCTTAACCTTTTCACCAGTCTTCCAGCCATCAGTAACTACCAATACTTGTATGATTTGCTGTTTTATATCGATATAATAATAATTTTAATATGTTGCTTGCTTCTCTACACAGTGATGAAATGAAGGAAACAGCTTTGATACGTTTTTAATAGCACCAACCCTCGGATCGAATCGGAAATCAGATCGAATCGGATCGAATCGGATCGAATCGAAAAAAATCGATTCTGAAACTTGAAAATCGGAATCGAATCGATTCTTGAAATTTGAATCGATTCCCAGCTCTAGTGAAAACCCCATGGACGCGACATGAATTGCATAACACAACTTTTCTATGATTCATTTAGTAACCCTATCCACAAATTCTGCGTTCTGTAATGAAGGTTCCGTAAATACGTAAACATCAGCTCATGTTTTTCTAATCACAAAACGGAAACCACTCAGACCAACCCCCAAAGGGTCGTAGGATCTGGTGTCATCCCTCTTTATAACATGAGAACAAAAACTACCAGACACAAAGCCATGAAAATAAAGACCATCAATAAAACAAAAGAAGCATGAGAAACAAAAGCATGTTGCATCTATGAGGGCCGCAGAGGTAAACTAGTGCCTGAAAAGTGTGAATATTTCTTTCTCTTTTCATTGCGTCTTGGATATCCATTTGATAGAAGACATGATCAGAATAACCCTTTTTGACACTTGTAATAAAGTGTACCAATTATAACATATTTTCAAATGCATTTAGCTGTCTGGTTGTATAGAGTTGTGGAAAATGTCCAGTTTTTCTTTAGTTTTTAGAAATGTCTGATTCAGATGATTTAAGAGGGAGTCAGGCCCTACTTTTTGTTGTCTTTATTTAATGATTGTTGCATGAATATGAGTTTCCATAAATACACGTATCCCTCGGATGATAACGAAAGTTACGTATGTAACTACGGTTCTATGAATCCTGGATGACCGCCAGAGGCGGTGCTTTCAAGCACTGGATGATACATCTTGCGCATGCGCAGGTCGAGTGTTTATACCAACAACGTCACTCGTGACCCCCTGCTGACCCCGGAGAGCCTATATACTTCCGGCAATATCAGCAGGTCAGTCCTTACAGAATCTTCTCGCGAGTATACGAGGATTCTGAGTGACAGAACGCTCTGGCGGTCATCCAGGATTCATAGAACCGTAGTTACATACGTAACTTTCGTTCTATTTCATCCTTACTGACCGCCAGAGGCGGTGCTTTCAAGCACTGGATGACTAATACCAGAAAAGTCACGAGGAATCCAGCACCTACTCACTTTATTGAGAGGAAGCAGCAGAGTCGGGCAGCAGGACCACAGCCAACGGGTTGGGAATGGCAACATTCACCCGATAGAACCTGGAGAAGGTACTCGGTGACGCCCATGACGCTGCCTCACAGATGTCTTCCAGGGGAACGCCCCGTGGGGCTGCCCATGAGGTCGAGACAGCTCTGGTGGAGTGGCAGCTCACCCCAGCTGGCTGGGGGCGCCCACTTCCCTCATATGCCTGGGTGATGGCGTCCACCACCCAGTGAGACAGTCGCTGTTTAGAGAGCGCACAGCCTCTCCGAGGGCCACCGTAGCAGAGGAAGAGCTGGTCCGACTGCCTGATACCGGCAGTCGCGGCCACGTAGGCTCTCAGAGCCCGCACAGGGCACAGTAGGCGTAACCTGTCCTCCCCCTCCGGGGGAACAAACTGTGCCAGGTGGATAGGTCTGTTGAGGTTTGATGAAGACAGCACCTTCGGGAGAAAAGCGGAGTTTGGCCATAGGGAAACCCCTGAGCCATCCGAGTTCCACCTCATGCAGGAGTCGCTCACCGACAGAGCATGCAGCTCCCCGACGCGCTTCGCTGATGCGATAGCGTGTAGAAAGGCGGTCTTAGCGGAGACCCACCTCAGCCCTGCCTGAGCAAGGGGTTCAAAGGGAGGCGAGCACAGGGCGCCGAGCACCAGGTGCAGATCCCATGGCGGGGTGCGCCGCACCCGTGGGGGGCGCAGCCGCCGCGCACCTTTCAGGAAAAGGGACACCAACCTGTGGCCCCCCACCGTGCCGTTATCCACTCGAGCATGCCGAGAGGAAATGGCCGCCACATACACCCTCAGGGTAGCGGGGGACCTGCCGTCATCCAGGAGTGACTGGAGGAACTCCAGAATCCTAGGGACAGGACAGTGCACAGGGTCCTCACCCCTGTCCAAGCACCATGTAGTGAACAGCCGCCACCTCTGTTCGTAAAGCGCCCGGGTAGAAGGCGCCCTCGCGTTCAGGATGGTATGGCAGACCTCGCCAGAGCACTCAGTCAGCATCGGGTCGGGCCCTGCAGTGGCCAGACCCACAGCTGCAGGCGGGACGGGTCGGGATGCCAGATCCGACCCTGCCACTGAGACAGGAGATCCCTCCTGTTGGGGAAATACATTGCCCTTAGGCTGGCTAAGCGTGGTGCTGCCCACCGCAGGAGGTCCCGGGATGCCTGCAGCAGCAGTGCAGACCTGGTGCCACCTTGGTGGTTTATGTGGGAGACGGCCGAAACATTGTCCGACCGCACGAGTACATGTCGGCCCCTCAAGAAAGGGAGGAAAGCCTGCAACGCCCTGTGTACAGCCCGCAGCTCTAGTGCGTTGATGTGCTGTGAGCGCTCCCGTGCCGGCCACAGCCCCTGAGCTGTCCGGTTCTGCCACACGGCGCCCCACCCCGAGAGGGAGGCGTCCGTCGTGACTGCCTCGCGACGGGATGCAATGGAGCCCATGGGCATGCCCTGGAGGAGAAACGAACGCTTCCTCCATGGGGCCAGGGCAAGAAGGCAACGGTGGGACACCGCGAGCCTCCTGTGCCGGTGTCTTGTGGCGTCCAGGTGAAAGCTGTGCAACCACCTCTGGAGGGGACGCAGCGACAGCAATCCTAAAGGGACCACGGCAGCCGCAGCTGTCAGTGTCCCCAGGACGCGTAAGAACTCCACGTAGTGGAACCGCCTGCCTTCCCGAAACGGGAGGAGGTGGCGGAGGATGTCATCCACCCGCCGTGGCGACGGGCAGGCCATCATGGTGACCGCATCGAGGGTCACCCCAAGAAAAACTGTGCTCTGTGATGGGACCAGGCCACTCTTTGTAAAATTCACCCTGAGGCCCAAACGGGCCACATGGGAAAGAAGACACGTCGTGTCGAGGGCCACCCGAGACTGGGACGGCGCACAGACGAGCCAGTCGTCCAGATACGGCAAGATCTCCATGCCCCGCAACTGTAGGTGCGAGAGGGCTGCCGTCACACACCTGGTGAACACCCGTGGGGAGAGGGAGAGACCAAACGGGAGCCCCCTGAACTGGAAACGACGCCCCTGAAAGGCGAATCGCAGAAACTGCCGATGGTGTGGCGCCACAGGAACGTGAAAGTAGGCATCCTCCAGGTCTATGGAGGTAAACCACTCCCCTCTGGAGACCGTACGCAGAACCTCTGCAGTGGTCAACATATGGAACCTCAAGACCTTCAGGAACCTGTTGAGGTTCCTGAGGTCGAGGATAGGTCGGAATCCACCATCTTTCTTTGCTACCAGAAAGTAAGTCGAGTAGAACCCCCCGGGGTGCACCTGGGGGTCTACCGGTTCGATGGCACCCTTGCCCAGGAGGACGAACAGCCCCTGGGCGAGGGCTCGGGCTTTCGCCGGGTCGCGGATGACAGTCATCCTGACTCGGCCATGGGTCGGGGGCCGACGTCGGGACTGAAGCTTGTACCCGTGGGTCAAGGTGGAAAGAACCCACGGGTCCCTGGTGGAAGCAGCCCAGTAGCTGAGCTGCTGCTGGGAAAAAACGCCGACGGTCGGCCCCGTGGCCTCAGCGTCGGGCCCCCCGACCTCTAGAGGCTCCAGGGGCACGACGGTCGGTACGTGAGACCTGAGGTCGCCCAGGGGGCAGTCGCTCAGGTGCCCGAAAGGGCTGCGCCTGCCGCTGAGCAGGCTGTGGGCGTGAGTACTGGGGCCGAAGGAGGCCCCTGGCCCGTGAGTGGGTGCCGCGCTGCGGGGCAGCTGGACGACCCCTAGGGTTGCCAGGCGGCGGCGCGCTTCTGTGAAGCTCAGACAGCTGCTGTCGGGTCTTCCCAGCTTGGACCGTGCGCTCGAGGGCTTCCAGAGCCGCGGAACCAAACAGCTCCCCCGGTTCCACCGGAACACTGCGGAGGGTTCTCCTGCAGGCCTCCGAGAGAGGGGACTGCGCCAACCAAAACTGGCGGCGAGCCTGTACGAGAGTAGCCATTACTCGTCCCAACTCCCTGGACATCAGTGCAAAGGCCTGTAGAGAGGCGTCAGTAATACCGTGGACAGAAGTGTCCAGCTCAGTCTCCTGCAGGGATGACGACAGGGCGAGCAGCAGGTGGGACATGGAATTACCCATGCGAGCCATACGTGCTGCCGCCTCATAGGCCTTCGACAGCAATTCATCCGTAACCCGGCACTGGGGGCGAGGACACCTCGCCTCCTGTCTCAGAGCCTCATTGGGTGAGACGATCAGGGCGGCTATAGTGGGCTCAACCGCTGGCATGCGGTCCAGGCCGAACTTGGAGGCGTCCTGCATGGCTGCCAGGGTCCGAGCATCAGCTGTCGGACGGGCAGGGGCCCTAGGGTCCCTCCAGAACTTCTGTAATTCCCTCAGATACTCTTCTGATGGAGGTACAGTTAGTTCAGCGGGGGTTGAGGAGCGCCTGAAAAAGGCACTGGCCGAAGCTGGCTGAGCCTGCGGCACGTCCAGCTGTAGCCTGGCTAGAGCCGTACGGATGGCGGCTCCCACAGAGCCGTCCTCACTACCACCCGCAGAGCCACGGGCTGAAGAAAGGGAGCCCGCTGCAGAAGGACGGGAGGCTTCGTCTCCCAGGAGCACGTCCGAAGCGTAGTCCTGAAACATAGTAGCCGAAGCTGCTATGGAAAACGCATCCTCCTCCGGCCCGAAGGAGGCCGCTGGAGGAACAAGGGCACCTGGCTGGGTTGCTCCAGCCCCAGGCTGGAGAGCCAGGAGGAGGGACTTCATGCTGTCAAGCTCCGCTGTCAGCTGATTCACTCTAGAAGTAAGCCCGGACCCCTTGGCCCTCTTCCCGGAGGTGGGGCCTGCAGTCTCAGCAGGCCGACGCCGTGGTCGGCTAGACCGAGACGGGGCCAGCCGCTGGTCAGGGGTCAACTGAGGAGACAAGGGAGGGCCCAACAGGCGCTCTACCTCGGCCAGCCTTGCAGCCCTGACAGCATGAGGCAAAATGCCACAATTCATGCAGGACTCGTCTGAGAGACCCTGCCTCAGATGTCCGAGGCCGAGGCACGAAGGACACAAATCATGGCCATCCTCAAGCTGTAGAGGAGCCATGCAGGCCGAGCAGGAGTGGTTGTGATCCATGTCGGGACCACCTCTAGCTCTATATATATATATATATATATATATACACACACACAGTGTATTTGACGATAGTACGTATTTATGAATTCTTATTCATATATTTCTTCTTCTTAGTTATAGATGAATGCTGGGAGAGGGAGATGAAAACGGTGCCTTCGCCAACAAACAACTATAGGCCCCTTGGAGAGGGGCAAGTGAAGGTTTTTTTTCTCAAAAGAAAATTCTTTACTTATAGATTTTTCATACAAAAGAAAATCCTTTACTAATAGATGAATGCTGGGAGAGGGAGCCCTAAACGGTGCCTTCGCCAACAAACAACTATAGGCCCCGTGGAGAGGGGCAAGTTATGATTTTTTCTTTTTTTTCAAAAGAAAGTCCTTTACTTATAGATTTTTTTTTTTTTTTTTTTACAAAAGAAAATCCTGTACTCATAGATGAATGCTGGGAGAGGGAGCCGTAAACGGTGCCTTCGCCAACAATCAACTATAGGCCGCCTGTTCTGGGAGCGGGGGGCGCACACGCCGCCGTGCACCAGGAGAGGGGCAATTGCAGTAATTATACACTGTCTATAGTTGGATGCCGGGAGCGGGAGCCGCACACGGTGCCTTCACTGACAACCACTATAGGCCACCTGTGCTGGGAGCGGGGGGCGCACACGCCGCCTTACACCAGGAGAGGGGCTATTGCTGTATTCATACACTGTCTATAGTTGTGTTAAAATTGGCTTTGTTCTTAGACATTATGAATGAAATAAGTCTCAGTACTTTTCCATTATGACCTAAAGTGAGCCAGGAGTAGAAAGACAAAACAATTAGGAAAGCCTGGGAAAGCAAGGGCAGATTCACACACACACATTATTTGGGTTAGTGTGCATATCCAATCACATTTGATCAACAAGGGATCCACCGTGGGAAACTATCAGACATATATACGAATTGTAACCGGAAATCAGGGCCAGTCTGACAGACTTCCTGCGGGAGCTCTGTTCCACTGAGCCCAGCGCTGATATATTTGATGTGTGACTACCAATAAACACTTCATTTTCACTTGAATTACTGCGGTCCGTTCTTAAGCCTCCTACTAAAAGAACCGAATCTAACAAAATGGTGCCGTGACACGAGGTTTGAAGGCTAAAGAACCACCGTTCCGTGCGACCCGACCCCGGCCGAGGGAGGACGCCTCGAGGTGATTGGAGAGACAGCTTTTTTCAGACAATCAGGCGCCAAGAAAAAAGGTGAGCAGAACACCAATTAATGTCTAAATGTAAAATTTCTGCATATTGAATAACCTAAATGAAGTTGTCTGAATTAAGTTGTCCTCTGGTCATGATGATTCGAGTGTTAATGTACTGTCTGTCTGTTTGCATTCAATGGTAACACGTCCAATATAAAAACACATGGCCTTATACAGGGAGAGTGCATAAGTGTCCTGTCAAGTGGATTCGGAAAATAAGACAAGGCAAATTCATTTTATAAATGAATACCAGTTGTGGAACTCGTCTTCAAAATTGAGCCGTGCACTGTTGAGAAGTGAGACGAAGTAGTTTATAAAATCCCAAATTGAGGGGTCAACTATTTGGCATTCCGACGCGGAATATTTCTCCTCTGACGGAAGTTGGGATATATGGGATTGAGAATTCCGGGGTACGAAGAAGTATAATCCCGAAATATAGTCGGGTTAACTTGTTTCATTAATAGCGCCTTGAAGGACACTGAGGGACAGATTTTTTAATTTTCATACAACTGTGGGGGGATTCGCCGCTCGAAGATATTTGACTGCGCCAGCAGATCTCGAGTGGTTTCTGTTCAATATTGGGGTTGGCATAGATCAAAAGGGGGTAGAACAAGTGACTGCGCGTGTTTATACGGGTCACTTTGTTCGGGGAAATCAGTCAGATTTTTAATTTTCATATAACTGTGGGAGGATTCGCCGCTCGAAGATATTTGACTGCGCCAGCAGATCTCGAGTGGTTTCTGTTCAATATTGGGGGTTGGTATAGATAAAAAGTGGGTAAAACGAGTGACTGCGCGTGCTTATACGGGTCGCTTTGTTTGGGGAAATCAGTATTTTTATGGTGTGACCCAAAGTTTTGGAATAAACAAATGCTTTGATAAGTGGAGTAACCGAGAGGTGGAGCGCACAGAACACAGCGTTCTGCGTAGAAGTTTCTTCACTACTTTCAGCATTTGGGCAATTACGTCTTCCATATAGGCTACTTTGAATAACACGTGTATAACTTTTGAATATGTCACAAAAAATTGAATGAAAGATGGAAGAAATGGTCCCGAGGTGAGAAGAAAAACGAGGGACAGATAAATTAGACTGGAGAAATGCAGAAAAAGAGTGTGCGAGTTTGCTCCACTGAGGCTGCGTGTGTGTGTTCAAATGTTTTCAAAACAAACGAGAGACTAAGAATCAAGCACATGCATGATACAGAAGGAAAAAGTTGATATATGATATATTTGATCCCAAATGTTCTTGACAAAAGTTAATAATTTTTTTCCAACATCAACGCACTAAAAAGAGACCTATAAGAAAAAATCAACAGATTTGGAGGCTTGACCTGAGGCCTGAGGTTTCTAACTAAAGATCAGCTGTGCAGCAGCATTACAGGAATAATGAATAATAAATAATGAAAAGCCTCAAACGCTTTTTGAGCCATTATATACCCAATTTAATTTTATAGTTGTTCTCTTTGTCATAAATGCGCACACCCTAATATTGTCTTTTCTTTCTCTCATTCAGCCCTGAGAGTGAGAACAATCCAAACAGACGCTGGGTGATCATTGGCCTGAGTTTATAATGATATACTGCTTATAATATAGGTTTAAGTTTGTATTAGAGCAAATAGTATTGATTCATCCATCTATTTTAAAATGCATATGATTGGGAAAGACACCAAAGTATGTAGATAAACTGAAAACAGCTTTACAATGAAAAAAACACAGAGATGAGATAAAAAACAATAAATCCAGGAAGAACAGTGTTTGAGAAATTCATACAAATTGTTGCTGAAATAGGATTTAACAGCTCTCTTAAAAAGCGAAAGTCATAAACACAAGCAGAGTGTTTAGGAGATGTGCTCCTTTAATTAAAATACAATCTGAAAAAATGTTCTCCACCTGAAACAGGACTAAGAGCAGGCAGTCACACCAAATGACATAAGTTAAAAGGAAAAAACAGGATTTAGGATTTAATATCGCGGCCAGACGGTCAGATGTCAAACAATTTGATAACATATTAAAGTTATTGAGGCTTAGCCTTTATTCTTATTAGGAGATATTAACTTGACTTTAAAATTTTAGCTGCTCGGAATTTCCTGCCTCTTGTCACCAATTCGGAGTCAATAGTTATCACCAATATTTAGATTCAAACTAAATCATTTAACTACTTAACTGCAACACATTTATGAAACAATTAATATGCTAACTTAATAAAGCAGCAAAGTGCTTCATAGAAGTTTAAATAAATTAGGAGAATAACAGAAGGACAGCTGCAGCAAAGACTGAGCCATAACAAGACAAGTCAAGGTTTGTTTTTATGGCGCATTTAAAAACAGTGAGCAGAGACCTGCTTGGTGAGCCAAAACAAAATCTATGCAAACACAGACTTAACTTCTAAAAAAATTCCCTATTATGCATTATTGAACCTACTATTTTATATGATATATAATATATGACCTATATATGAATGTTTTCAGGTTGTCCCACATGAGGCCTGAACGGGGAGAAAATACCCTGTCCATAGCTTTTTTTGGACACTATGAGGACTTGTGTTAAGGTGGGAAAAAGGTTCGGTTGCCAAGCGATGGCCATGGTGAGTGGGGGCTGAGGACTTCCCAAAGGGGGAGTTCCCAAAGGGGGCACTAACGGCTTGGGGGACAAGGGCTACCTGAGGGAGAAGGAGAAGGACGCCAATAGGTGGCGTGATGGAAATTCAAACTGTGCTCACTCAGTGCCTGTGGTTGAAAGAAAATGGATATGAATGGGATGAATGAAATGTTCTGTAATTAGGTGTTTTGGGTCATCGGAAGACGTTCCATTAGAGATGACCAGAAAGTTTTAATCTACTACACTAAATCGATCAATCAGACATTATTTATATAGCAGTTTATATAGCACTTCTCAACCCAAGAAAATATAGAACAAAGACCTTTCAGATCAAACAAAGCAGTGAAACCCAAGGCCACATACAGACATATGCACACTCACATATAAAGCCACGCACACACACATGCCACACATACTGGAAGCAGTATTTATTTTTTTTATTTTTAACGCTATGACCTGAATTAAGAGAGGACAGACAATATTTATCCAAAACAACTTAATCAGTTAGACATGGAAAAGAAATGTCTGCTTTCTTGATGCTGTGCTGATACCAAAGTGACATCTAACCACAAACATTTCTGTCCTACAGCAAACAACAACACAGGAGGAGAAACTGCAGTGGAGCAGTTCGGCAATTAATTAACAATTAATCATGGTTTACTAAAACTTCTCAAATTTTCCCAAAAATTCTGTGTGTGTTTATATCTTCTTTTGCATTAAGACTTCCTGGACCTGGAAGAGGAAGACATGGAATCAAACTCAGAATAAGACGACCACTTTTTGTATACTTAGACCGCAATGAAAACAGGAGGTTTGCCTCATCAAACCCAGAAATGCAATATATGTTCGTCATCTGTTGTCCTAACCTGTGTTGTCTGGTGTTGAGTGTTGTTTGTGTGTTGTCATGATCCCAAAACTGTCTAAATGATTTTCCACGGCAGAATAAGTGGATAATACAGAAGTTCTCATAAATGCTGAACAGCAACTTGTTGAGAATTCTAGTATTGTCCTAAAAACAAGGATTATACCAACTGTGTTGATGTTGATCGTGATGATGTGTTCTCTAAATAATTTCAAGTTTTTTCACAGCAAAAGAAAGGACATGGCACTGGATTTCTCATTAAGGCTGCACAGCAGTTTGATGACTATTCTAGTTCCTAAAAGCAAGGGTTATACCAACTGGCCAGTTGTTTTGTTTTCGTTTATGTTTGTTTTATGATTTTTTATTTGATTTTCATTTATTTTCTTTATTTTGGTTTTGTTTTGGTTTGGGGTACATATGAAAAATAAATAAATAAAGAATTGGGCATTAAAATTGAACCTTTCAAAGAGACATGCCCTAAGTATAAAAATACAGTGCAAATGACATTTTGCACTACTGCGCTGCGAGATTTGCTAATATTATTCCACAGATTCAGAACCACTACAGGACGTACGGCCGGAGGAATCATAAGCTTGAGTTCTGGGAGGCCTTGCCCATCATGCCAAGATGATGGTGGAGAACTACAAAACGAAATTGTCCCAAAAGAAAATTAGTTAGGGAGGGGATGCTGAATATCCCTCAAGGAAGCGATGTACTGGTGACCTCTCCTTCCAAGATTAGTTCTGGATCAGAATGCTGAACAGACGTTCAGCCAAGAGGAAAACCGAGCACGGACAGGATTGGACCACAAGAGACCACACGACTCGTCACGTGGTCATCTAAGAAAGATATATAATCTAAAAGAAAAGTTAATCATAATTGTTCAAGAGGCTAATATACTCATATAGTCGAGCCTTGGTTTAAATTAAATGTGTTGTATTTCATTTGTAAAGTGTTTAGCTGATTCCTCTTAAAGGCTGATAATGAATCATTTTTAGAATGTCAATTGCCAGTGGGGTGACTCGGCTGTTTGGAGCGGGACCTTAGACTTAGAACGGTAATAAGTTGGTCGGTCGCCAAGTGGAACTAGGGGCCATAGGTGAATTTTTCCCGGATACATCGGGTTTTCGCTCCTATTCGCTGCAAACGGTGGACGAACCTGCTGGTAATGTTAATGGCCGTATGCAATGTTTGAGTGTCAGTAGTATGGAAATGATGTGAATTTTTTGGATTAATCAGTATTGTGTTGTTATGGTACTTATGGGGAAGCAAGGCCTTGCTAACCACATAAGGTTTTAGGCCATTATGAACAAAGAGTCCACAGAGGATAGGTTCGGGGCCACATACACACAATACATATAGCAAATTATTATTTACATATAATCTATTAAGAAATGTGCTCATTGCGGAGTTATTATCAGTTGAGTAAGGAAGGTTTTAAACTTACTAGAAAAGAGTCTCTATTTCTAGAATCTTGATTAATACTCCTGATATAGAAGGTTTTGCTAACGCATCACAATTATTTTCTAAATGTGCTTATTTGCAGAGTTATAATCAGTGACTTATGAAGGTCTTAACCATCTCGGAAAGAGGTTCTGTTCCGAGTGAAATAATGAAATAGTCCGGATTTGAAGGTGTAGCTTAAGCATTAGAATTATGTTTACTATTTCCATGCCTGTGCAATGAAGATTTGCTTGCTGCTTTTAATTGCAAAGAAGACCAGCTTACACATGAGCTTACATAATAATACATGAAGTCACATCAAAAGGGGGATGACAGATGTCTCCTAGCTGGTTGTGCTACATCTCAAAAGGTAAGTGGCTCTTGCAGTTTGGGGGGTGGCTGCTAAAGTCTTGCTACTGCTAATACAGATGTGACACAATACAGAAAATGACAGTCCTACCTCAGTTATTTAACTGAATTAGTTGAAATGATAAAATCACTTCAAAAGGGGGATTGTTAAAATTGGCTTTGTTCTTAGACATTATGAATGAAATAAGTCTCAGTACTTTTCCATTATGACCTAAAGTGAGCCAGGAGTAGAAAGACAAAACAATTAGGAAAGCCTAGGAAAGCAAGGGCAGATTCACACACACACATTATTTGGGTTAGTGTGCATATCCAATCACATTTGATCAACAAGGGATCCACCGTGGGAAACTATCAGACATATATACGAATTGTAACCGGAAATCAGGGCCAGTCTGACAGACTTCCTGCGGGAGCTCTGTTCCACTGAGCCCAGCGCTGATATATTTGATGTGTGACTACCAATAAACACTTCATTTTCACTTGAATTACTGCGGTCCGTTCTTAAGCCTCCTAGTAAAAGAACCGAATCTAACAGTTGGATGCCGGGAGCGGGAGCCGCACACGGTGCCTTCACTGACAACCACTATAGGCCACCTGTGCTGGGAGCGGGGGGCGCAAACGCCGCCTTACACCAGGAGAGGGGCTAGTGCAAGTTCTATTTTAGCTATAGATGGATGCTGGGAGGGGGAGCCGCAGACGGAGCCTTCACCGACAACCACTATAGGCCACCTGTGCTGGGAGCGGGGGGCGCAAACGCCGCCTTACACCAGGAGAGGGGCCGAACAATAGCAGCAACAAAATCAAAGAACCGGCACAACCGAGTTGGCCGCTTAACATAGGCAGGTTACAGATGCCGGGAGAGGGCTAGCAATGTAGCCTTCACCGACAATGCAACTATAAACAGACTGTTACTCACGTGCAGCGCACAGCACCGGGAGAAGGAGCGAGCATGCTACCTAGACCGGCGCTTGTAACAGCTGGCAGTAAACTTCATCAGCCGAGGGAAAGAAAAAAGGTTACATACCTCTCGGCAGTTCGTTGCGGTCTCTGAAGGGCGAGCAGCTCGCAGCCTCGACGGGACGTCGCGAGACCACCAGCAGCGAACGATGAAGTAAAAATTGGTTTTAGAATTCGTCTCATATGCAGACGCAGAAACTTACCTTGCGCAGCGAGAAGATGAAAAAGGACTGACCTGCTGATATTGCCGGAAGTATATAGGCTCTCCGGGGTCAGCAGGGGGTCACGAGTGACGTTGTTGGTATAAACACTCGACCTGCGCATGCGCAAGATGTATCATCCAGTGCTTGAAAGCACCGCCTCTGGCGGTCAGTAAGGATGAAATAGAACTTAACACTCTGGAGTCTAAATCCCGCCGGCGGGATTTTTGACACATCTCCAAAAACACATCTGTATCTCTGTGAGTTTTTGTCATTCAAACATATAAGTGACACCATTAAAAACCTTGAAACTTCTAGTTTTCAAATATATATATATTAAAATGAATTATATAGCTGGCCCTTTTTAAAGACAGTGAACAGAAATCTTTGGATTTTCTGTAGTCTCAGACTGCAGCAGCGTCCTAGGCCACACCTATCGCTATTCACATGTAAAGTACCAGGTGATTGAGTGGCTATTCACAGGTGAGAACACACCCCATTCAGCCAGCATGTGGGGGAAGGCAGCAATGTCCTGCCAGTGACAGACAATTATCACATGGAGAGTGACAGGGGGGTGGGGGGAATCAGGGGTGTTACACACCCATCTAATTAGTATTCAACTAACAGACACTGCCTGGAGTTACAAAAACTTTTTTACAGTTTGTGTGAAAACAAAAAAACATTTCTGACTGCACTTTTTACTTTTATGCAGCCAACACTTTTGTTTACAAGGTTCAACCTTCAAAAGTCTTGGCTAGATATATTTATAGTGTGTTTTCTTGCACTGTTTGAAGACCTCTAAAACTTGTTTTTTTGTACAGTTGTGTTTCCCCTCAATTTAAATAAAACTTGTTTGTATTACATTCACTTCACTCTCATATTGTTTTTTGTTAGGCTTTTCAGAATACAACCATATGTGTCACTTTTGCATAGATGTTTACAGTTAGTTGAAATACTTGAAAATGTCAAGGTGGTGACAACTGCCTCAAAGTCTCTGAAAAGGCCTTAGACTCCAAAGGGTTAAATAAAAAGTGACATACTTTCTCTGAACACACGGGGGCGATATAATCCAAATGTAGAGTGAATTGTTTCAGCCAATCAGACTTTTTTCTTTTTCTAAACAAAATAGGATTTAAAACTAGATCAGCTTGTGGTGCTCTCATAACCACATACCAGTAACCCATAGACAGATAGATAGATAGATAGATAGATAGATAGATAGATAGATAGATAGATAGATAGATAGATAGATAGATAGATAGATCTTGAGTCTGTTTGTGGAGCAGCTCAGGGACAGCAGTTTGCTGCTGAACATGCTCCTCTGTCTCATCAGTTTGGTGTAGGGAGTGTTGTGTGTTCTCCAGGATGGACAGAGTCTTCTCCAGGGTCCGTTTCTCTGCCACTGACACCAGAAAGTCCAGCCAGTCTGTCCAAACGTCCAGCATCCCTCCTTTTAATACTGACCCCCCCTCCTAACAAACCACAGCATAAAAGTGAACACTAGACACAACAGACTGGTAAAATATCAGCAGTTTTTTTTTTACAGATGTTAAAGGACCCCAGTCTTCTCAGGAAATTAAGACGACTCTGTCCTTTATGGTGGATGCTGTCTGTGTTAACAGTCCAGTCCAATTTGTCATCCAGCTGCAGTCCCAGGTACTTCTAGGTCCTGACCACTTCTGTGTCAGAGCCTGCGATGGAAATGGGCTGGAGATGGGGTCTCTTCCTCCTGAAGTCCACCACCATCTCCTTGGTCTTGGAGGTGTTAAGCTGCAGATGGTTAGACCTGCACCATCCCACAATGTCCTCCACCAGGCCCCTGTACTCCGTCTCTTGTCCATCTGCAATACATCCAACAATCCTTGTCCTTGATGTCGCTCGTGATCCAGGGCTTTTTATTTGGGAAGCAGCGCACGGTGTTAATAGGGAGCACCATGTCCCTGCAGAAGTTCATGTAGTCCGTAATACAGTGTGTGGCTGCTGTTGTACCCTCCAATCAGTGGACTCACAACAGTCCCTCATATGTGTCTCAGGAGAGCTCCGACTGGAACTCGAAAGTCCCCTTCTTCCGATGGAATGTTAAGCATTTCATTTCATAGCTAGAGAGGATCTTTGTCTTCACTTTTTCATAAGTTCAATAGTGTTACTCTTTCAGTTGGTCTTGCAAATAGAAAACATGAGCAAAGCCAGACTTGTTGGGAATAAGTAGCCAGGTTGCTGTCTAACATGTACTGACAACCATTCATCTGCTTTCATTTTACTTTAATCTGCCCAGAAATCTGCCAATGTTCGGTCTGAAATTTAATTTGTGATCTGAGCAACTCAAGTCTAATAGCTGACGCCTTCTTTTGTGTACGTTACTTGGCTCCAGCCACAGAATTGTCATAAAAGATAAGTTTCTTCTACTTTATTTCCTCACTGAAAAATATTGTCCAACAGGATTCACACTGATATTCTCGGGTAATAAATTATTCTTAACGTCACCTAATACAGTACGAGGATTCATAGTTTGAGTCTGTTGAATGTTTTTGTCGTAATCAAGTCATCTTTTAACATGGAAACGCAAAGAAAAAAAAACACTTTGATTCTCCCAATGTGAATTATATGAAATTTTCCTGATTCTCTTCGAAGTCATTTACATTTCAATCACTACAGTCAGAAGAAACAGTTACAGAAAACAACGAGGCTTTCATTGCACATATTTTCATGTGTTTTGAGTTTTTAGACCCAATTGGAAGATTGTGATTGAGAGCAAGTCTTGAAAGTGCAAGTAAAGTAAATTTACAATGCAAACACATTTGTGAATGTTATGTTCATGGGAAATCAGTTTATTCTCTTTTGATATTGATTTTTGAAAGAATTACACGTCACACACTGGGTGTGAACCTCAGTGTCAGAAGTCACTCTCAAACACTATTCTCCGGGTAAGAAAAAAAACAAAACCTGTGCTGCTGTATCTGGGCTCCAAAACTTCAGATCCTCGTTCTCTGCTGAGACAGACCAGAGCATTGTAACGCTCTCTTGGCATGTTACAAATATGTTGAGAAATGGGTATGTGTACACATGCTCAGTTAATTATTCAGGCTACTGGACACTAATGGGCCCCAACAAAACCAGGCTGCAGCTCTAACAACAGTTTCTGTCACATCAGTTTCACAAGACATTGGTTGAGCTACTCTTATCATAAGTGCCATTAATTGTCATTGTCGTGCTAGGTTTGACACACCTGCCCTCTTTATCAGAGTTGTGTGTGTATAAGAGTTACTTTGCCCAATAAAATGTGCCCGTGCACAGGGCGGTCTTTATATGCTTTCCATCAGATTGGGTCTGTCACTTTCGATTTCCCGGAAAAGTCTGTAGAGTTTAGTTTTAGGTCAGCTTTTTACAAGCAGCTTCAACGGTCTTGATCTAGATATTTTACACAGACAGTAAAATGAAACCTAAGGAATGAACAATAAAAAATTTTTTTTTACAAAGTGACACACCTTGAGCTGTATAAAGTTAATCATTATATAGGTAATATATTCTTTGTTAGTTTCCCCAGTTCTCTTAAGTTACTGAACTCACGTTGCATTCAGGACTGTAAAAAAAAAAGATAAAACTTTGGAGAACAATGATCAATACATTTCCACAGATTTATTATATTTCATACACGCAAAGTACTCTGCCTTAGATAGATAAACCAAAAGGAAAAAAAAACATTTTAAAAGCTGTTCACATTGTGAAAGCTAGTCTTGTGTCTAGTCTTGCATAAAACTGATGATCAGGCAAAACCTCAAACACCTGCTGTAGGCGCAGGCTTCTAAAGCTTTATCCCTTTTTAGTAGTTGAAAAGTTACTGTCGGTATCTACGAGGGGTGCAGAGGTAAATCAGTGCCTGAAAAGTGTGGATATTTCTTTCTCTTTTCTTTGCGTCTTGGATATGCATTTGGGAAGTTTTATGAATCACGACTGATTTATTAGTCTTTGCTCAATGCAAAAGTCCTCACTGATGGCACTTCTATTTACCAAAGAAAAAAAAAAGCACGTCTTGTATTTAGCGCATGACATGGCTGCTATGGTTGCTGTGAGGAGGACTCTCAGGTGTTGTACAACAACGGGGGGAGTAGAGAGAGTGAAAGAAGGGCTTTTCCATTTGTAGAAATTTATTTGGAATGCCAGAAGAAGACATGATCAGAATGACCCTCTCTGGCCCTTGTAATAAAGTGTACCAATTATAACGTATTATAATGTTTTCAAATGCATTTAGCTGTCTGGTTATATAGAGTTGTGAACAGTGGTTGTTAAAAGCAAAACACTCTTTAAGATTTTTATCTTCAAATGTTGGGTAGAAATGGATCGAGGCACCATTTTGAAAAGACCGTCTTGGTGTTGGTCAGACCCATACAACATCCTTGGCTTTAATGTGCTGTCTGATTGTGAACCATGGAGAGACAATACCAAATTTGAACACAATTAATTGAAGCGTAAAGTGTTATTTATTGATGATGGGAGCTCTGATTAAAAAGTTTTTTGTTTTTATTTTCCAACTGGGCACAGAGATCTACCTTAAATACTTCAACTGACTGGATAATCAGGTTCCTACTGTGATGACATGTAGTGTAAGAAGAAACTTAACTTGGCCCCCCACTACTGATTATGAACATGTCTGCTTCTTTCCAACTCCACACTTTTCCTGGAAAACTGACTGAGACATGGAACTGTACACTCCTATCTTCCATGTGCATGATTTGCAAAAACATACAAATCTCTATAAAACACCAAGTGCTCAAATTAAATATTTTCCATAATTCAATCTATTCAGGATTTTAAAGAAATGTACTTTTATGTTTTCAGGTAATCAACATTTATTCTTTAGCTTTGCCTTCTTCGCCAAGTATAGTCATTTCTGCCTACAATGAAGACCAACACAGCAACATCGAAATGTCAAACACGAGGCGTCAAAACAGCCAGCAGTTGTTGCAACAGCCCTAACTGTTACTAATTTACAGTCTGTAAATAAGATTAGTATGTATAAGAAGGGGCACAATGGGAATCCACAACAATTTATTCATTAAAGTTTCCTTGGAAAATAGAATAACCAAAAGATGTTTAGATACAGTCACATTTGAAAAGTAATTCTAAAATGTTGAGCTTCAGGTGAATTTAAGACTGACAGGAAGTAATTTTATTGAATGACAATAAAGTGTGTCTAACTAAAAAAGGTCATTTGTGCCAGAAGGATGTAGGTGTGGTTGAAAACTCAAACCAAGCCTCTTAGATATTTACCTCCTGGATGACTGAAGTGCACCTTATTTGCTCCCGCTGAACACGATGCTTCTCTTTACACTGGTCCTTGGAGTTTGGCTTCTCCCAAAAGGCAAGTTTTTCTTTTCTGTAAATGAGTTCAGTATCTTTCATTTTGAAATGCTTTTGAATACTTCTGACCACTCTTCTTTCTTTCTAACCTGCGTTTTGTGCACCAATAAGTTCGCTTTTTAAGAAGATCTTTGATATCCTCAGAATAGCACCAATATTTTTTTTTTCTTTTTGTAGCATCGTTTCTGATTAATTCCCTTCTAAATGAATGTGGTAATACGGTTTTGTTCATGCTTTGACAATTAATGCTTCTTTTCTTTTTTTTCCCAGGGGAAACTCTGACATGCTATGAGTGTCTACCAGGGTACTCTGAACCTTGCACGAAAATAGCAACATGTCCCTCACAGAATCATCAGTGTGTCTCACTCAGAACGATGACATATGCAGGTATATTTCTGTATAGTTTATGGTGGTTGTTGGTCCCCTGTTTGGAACTTGCTCAGTTTACAGTGGCTTTTCTTTGGCTACAGGTGGTTCAATAATTACTGACATTGGAGCAAAAACTTGTGCTTTGCCTCAGGAGTGTGGTGAGCATTCTCTCAACTTTGGAACGGTTAAAACCGTGATTACCACCAAGTGCTGCAACTCGGACCTCTGCAACAACCAGTCTGCCCCAGGTAATTTACATCCTGCGTGTATTTATTTTTTTCCCCACATTGCGCAGGGTTGCTCTAACTACAGTCTTATGTATTTACACTTTATGCAAAATGCTTGGTGAGTGCAAATATTTCAAACCAAGAAAAAAAGTCCAAAAAGAGAAACAGTTTGAATATTTGCGAAATGCAGTGACACAGGACCAAGAAAAAAAATGAATTCAGTGTTAAAAGTGAAACGTCCTTGCTGCTAAACCTGATTCTGAATTACAGCTTCACTAATTTGCCTGGACGGAGGCACTCATATCACAGACGCAAATGATTGTCATTTCATTACACCTAAAAATACTGAAGCAGTGCGCCTTGTAATGTCAAGTTTATTCTCCAAAACGTCCTTATATATTTTGCTTGTTCCTTCATCCATCCTCTCATTAGACAATGAATAAAGAATTGCACTCTGAAAGTTAGTGCTGACCACATTAAAATGCTTCAGGTGTGAAATCAGTCATTTAAGGTTAAAGTGTCAGGGTGGGGTGGTGAGGTAGGACACGTATGCAGACTCAGAGGTTGAAAGCAAACAGGGATTTATTCACAAAAACAAATGTTAAAACAAAAGGCGCGGCTGAGCCGGATAACAAAGAAACCTAAACTGAGGAATAAATACTTGACAAAAACAAAACTCTTGACAAGGCATGGATAAATACTTAACTTGGTGAGACAACGTGGCGTGGCATGAGGGATATCACAGGCGAGTAGGTAAGGATCTGACAAAAGGACAGGGAGACTGGAAACTAAATAGGGAACTGGGAGTGATTGGTGACTGGGTGCAGCTGGTGGGGAATGAACAGGTGACATGAGTGAAGTTAATGAACTGAACATGGGAAGTGAGGGGAAAACAATGGCAAAACTAAAAACAAGAACTCAAAACCAAGACATAAAACCAAGACATGAAACCTAAAACATGGTGAAACATAAAACTAAAAACATGGCAGAGTCCCGTGGGCGTGACATAACGTTACAGAAGTCTTGAGTTTGTGGGATTGGTTCAGCAACTTTATGACATCAGATCTTACATGCCGAAAGCATTGAAAGCCTAATTTGCACATTTGCTAATTTAACAGTTGCCTTAATCTATTGAAAATGAAATGACCAGGTTTTAACTTGTTCAGTTTCCACAATAAAAGGAAAGGGAACCGCATTGTTTGGCACAGAAACATCATTTTCTAGGAACTTACTTGAAAACAGCCCATTACCATTTTCTTCCTCAAATGATTAATTTTTTGTTTTACCAGATCCTGGCAAATTTTCCCCAAATGGCAAAAAGTGCTTCACCTGCGAAGGAGAAACATGCACTAAAACTCTAAACTGTGAGGGGAATGAGGACCGCTGCGTCTCAGGAACATGTAAGAGACCTGCTTCTTCCTCAAAGTCATTCCAATATCAAACACTGTAGTTTGCTTGATAACATTATTTTCATTCTTTCAGTGAATGCCGATGGTGTTAAGACGACCTTAAAGGGCTGTGCCTCCGAGCTGATGTGCCTAGCTTCATCTACACAGCAGCTTGCCTTGAAGACCAAAGCAGCCAGCGGATTAAAACTGAGCTGCTGCCAGGGCGACTTATGCAACAGCGCCGGCAGTACAAGTGCTGGTCTGCCGCTGATGGCGGTGCCGCTCATCTCTCTGGTCTTATTGTCTTAGTTGCTCAATACAGCAGCATCACTGCTCAACTTTTCTTATCATTTTAGCAGAATTATAGAGCTGCATGCATGTTCTTCTTTCCAATAATGTGAAATGAGAACGCGAAAAAGATGAGTAAGCAAAGCACCAAATGTCATTTACCTTATCTTGCTTCATGCAATTTCTTATGCGCTTTGCTGTTGTTAATTATGAATACGCTTTTTTCTAAGTAAAAAGGTTAAAAAAGATTCTGGTGCAGATTTTCATTGTTCAGTGCCTTTATAAACCAGATTTTTGGAAACACAAAAGACTTGTTCTTGTCATTAATAAGAATTTGAATAAACAAATTGGACCTTTTATTTCTATTTCCTGTCTGAGTCTCTCTTTAATTTTATAATTGATTACATTAATTGACTTATAACGTTTATGGAACAGCACAAAGTAAGTGTCAAAGCACATACTAATCAGTGTGTGCATTTATATTAATAAAGGGCAGCTACTTGAATAATCAAAACAGAGCCCCTCAATTACATAAACGGTTTCTGCATACTGTATCACCATAAAGTGTTCCTCATGTGACTGAATCATCCCTTAGTTGTGCTGCTAGAGGTTCAGCCTGCCGGAGGACCTATGTTGCACTGAGCTCTTCTACCTTCCTCAACTTATATTTGTAGTAATTAGTTGTAATTCTTGTATGTAATTTATTTTGGTGTGTCAAAAGGAATTGTTGGGGTTTTCATGTTAAGTGTTTTTTATTTCATCTAATTTTGTATTCATTTATTTCATTATTACCATTATTTACTCCCTGGTTTAATTTACATCTGTATGCATAAAGGGAACATTTGAGTAAGTTTGGCGTGCTTACGTACGTGATAAAGCGCATTGCGTCTCTTCCCGTTTACCTCGCTAGTGTCAGGGTGGGGTGGTGATATAGGACACGGATGCGGACTTTCAAAAAAAGAGACTGGATTTATTTCACAAACAAAAAACAAAGTACAAACAAAAGGCGTGGCTAAACTGGATTCAGAAAACGTGACTGTGAAAAACAAACAAAAAAGACTTGGCAAGGCGTAGGATAAATAAATACTTAGCTTGTGGTAGGAGACGAAGAACATGGGTGACACAGGTATCATGGAAGGTAAGGCAAGCAAGGCAAGTTGGTAAGACAAACAGGGCAAAGATCCGGCAAACAGACAGGGGAGACAGGAAACTAAATAGAGGGCTGGGAGATTAGTGACTGGGTGCAGCTGGTGGGGAATGAACAGGTACAGTGAATGAACTGAGTGAAGGGAAACTAAAACATGGCAAAACTAAAAACTAAACATGGACTAAAAACCAAAACGTGACCTAAAACATAAAACTTAAAACATAAGTTCAGTGGCGTGACAGCTAGTGCGATGTAGAGTTGCTGTCCTATCGGCTCACTGAATATCATCAAAATCCTCTTTCCAGTGGCATATCTCTTATTGAAAACTCCTTAACGCAGTCTTTCTCTACTCTAGTACTCATTTCTTGTTTCAGCTCTGCTGTTCTCTTCAATCTGTATTTCTAAAGTCTGCTAGGTTGGCTCCATCCCTCTATCTCCAACTTTCACTTGCTCGGTGCCAGATGTTTAGCTGTCCCCTTTCGTTAGTGATAATGGAACATGAAACAAATGTCTTCTTTTTTTTCCCTGTCCCTCTGAAACAGGGACAATTAAGATAAAAGTTAGAAAGTAAGCTGTGAGCCATATAAAACATGACCACATATAAACCCTGGAGCAGCCATACTGTCTTACTGTCCTCATTTACAGAACTATTCCTCTTGTTGTAGTATGAGCAGCAGTAACATTTTTTTTTACTTCCACTGGCAGTAATGTTGATGTGTTTTTATGTCTATACATAGCTTCATTCCTTGTTTTATACTGCTGCATATAGACCACATTTATACTGAAAGTAATGTGTTTTTTTATGTGATCTGATTGAGGTAACGCCTTCACAGTTAAATACCAGTGCAAACACTTCCGATTGCCTTCAGGAGTTCCTCTGCATCTCTTTTGTTTGACCCCAACTCACTCCACTACACACAACACAGGACCATGAACTGAGCTCTCGACTGGGGTTTTTCCTGATGTGTGAAGAGTTGCTAGAATAATCTCCAGTGGCACTTTATCGTCTCTACCACATGAGTTTAGGGCCTGCAAAAAAAAGATGGTTGCGCTCATGATCATGAAAACATTGCTTTAAACCGTTGCCTTGTATCAAAGGAAAAAGTAGAAAAAAAACTACAATTTCCTCCAGTCATTTAATGACGTGGTTTCTCAATCGATGTGTTCTGAGCGTCTACTTCTGGCACAGTTTGAGAATTGCTATCCTCACACACTGTCATCTTCCACCAGTGATGTATCCCGCCTCCTGGGGAACTTATCTGCCTTCTGTCCCCGACCACGTGCTCTGCTTCAGCGTCTATTGGCGTCTGTTTTCCCGGCTTCAACTCTTCTAGCCGGAGACCCAGAGACTGTGTGTGGGCTAGAAGATGGGACTGTTTGCTGAGTTTTGCTGGTGTAAAAAGAAGTAATTACCAACGGTTTCCTGATTTCGGGTCCTAAATACACCTGTTACAATTACAGCATCATCAGGCACAAAATTTAAGAGGTGGTTTTGTTGGCAGTAAATAAAGGTGAAATCAGCAGTGAATTTTCTATGATTCATTTAGTAACCCTATCCACAAATTCTGCGTTCTGTAATGAAGGTTCCGTAAATACGTAAACATCAGCTCATGTTTTTCTAATCACAAAAACGGAAACCACTCAGACCAACCCCCAAAGGGTCATAGGATCTGGTGTCATCCCTCTTTATAACATGAGAACAAAACCTACCAGACACAAAGCCATGAAAATAAAGACCATCAATAAAACAAAAGAAGCATGAGAAACAAAAGCATGTTGCATCTATGAGGGCCGCAGAGGTAAACTAGTGCCTGAAAAGTGTGAATATTTCTTCCTCTTTTCATTGCGTCTTGGATATCCATTTGACAGAAGACATGATGGTTATATAGAGTTGTGGAAAATGTCCAGTTTTTCTTTAGTTTTTAGAAATGTCTGATTCAGATGATTTAAGAGGGAGTCAGGCCCTACTTTTTGTTGTCTTTATTTAATGATTGTTGCATGAATATGAGTTTCCATAAATACACGTATCCCTCCGATGATAACTTCATATCTTAACACTCTGGAGTCTAAATCCTGCCGGCGGGATTTTTGACACATCTCCAAAAACACATCTGTAACTCTGAGTTTTTGTCATTCAAACATATAAGTGACACCATTAAAAACCTTGAAACTTCTAGTTTTCAAATATATATATATTAAAATGAATTATATAGCTGGCCCTTTTTAAAGACAGTGAACAGAAATCTTTGGATTTTTTGTAGTCTCAGGCGCCGTTTACACATAGCCTACCCGGGTATTTTGAAAAACGCATATTTTCTAACCTTCGTTTGCAAAAAAAACTAGGTGCACACAGCCCCGTTTTTAAAAAAAAACCACGTCTACATTGATCCGGAGAAATACGCTATCAGGAGCTGTTAAATTACGCCAAGCCTGATGGTGGCAGTGTTAGAACAATGAGAATTCCACACAAGCCAATCAGAAGCCTAATAGAGAACCGTTGACAGGAAGAACTTCCGGATCCTTTTCAAGAAGAAAATATGGCGCCAGGCTCATGTGTGTGGACTGATAGCGAGACTGAGCTACAGAAGCTCCGCAATTGCTGCCCTCCGCCCGCGCCCTAATGCGCCTTTGTTGTTCAATACATTGTATGACTGTAATTTTCAAAATCACACAAGCGAGTATAGCTCTCAACAACAGAAATGCTGCTAGTACCTCCATGCTTGCCAGATAAACAATGAATGGCGTTATCACGCTAGCATCCTGCCAATATGGCGGATAGGGGCGGAGCTCTGTACTATGACGACAACTCCGCATTCCATTCTGAAAACTCCGTTTTCGTCTCTTTCAACCAGTTTACACACAAACGCTAAACGGAGTTTTTAAAAAATCTCCACTTTTGCCAGAGTTTTTTTTTAGCTTCGTTTTCGGAGGAAAAAACTCCGTTTGTGTATAAACGAAAGGCACAAACGAAGGGAAAGGTCTTCGTTTTTCAAAATACTCGGGTATGTGTAAACGGCACCTCAGACTGCAGCAGCTTCCTAGGCCACACCTATCCCTATTCACATGTAAAGTACCAGGTGATTGAGTGGCTATTCACAGGTGAGAACACACCCCATTCAGCCAGCATGTGGGGGAAGGCAGCAATGTCCTGCCAGTGACAGACAATTATCACATGGAGAGTGACAGAGGGTGGGGGGAATCAGGGGTGTTACACACCCATCTAATTTGTATTCAACTCTCAGACACTGCCTGGAGTTACAAAAAACTTTTTTACAGTTTGTGTGAAAACAAAAAAACATTTCTGACTGCACTTTTTGCTTTTATGCAGCCAACACTTTTGTTTACAAAGTTCAATCTTCAAAAGTCTTGGCTAGATATATTTATAGTGTGTTTTCTTGCACTGTTTGAAGACCTCTAAAACTTGTTTTTTTGTACAGTTGTGTTTCCCCTCAATTTAAATAAAACTTGTTTGTATTACATTCACTTCACTCTCATATTGTTTTTTGTTAGGCTTTTCAGAATACAACCATATGTGTCACTTTTGCATAGATGTTTACAGTTAGTTGAAATACTTGAAAATGTCAAGGTGGTGACAACTGCCTCAAAGTCTCTGAAAAGGCCTTAGACTCCAAAGGGTTAAATAAAAAGTTACATACTTTCTCTGAACACACGGGGGCGATATAATCCAAATGTAGTGAATTGTTTCAGCCAATCAGACTTTTTTCTTTTTCTAAACAAAATAGGATTTAAAACTAGATCAGCTTGTGGTGCTCTCATAACCACATACCAGTAACCCATAGATAGATAGATAGATAGATAGATAGTTCTTGAGTCTGTTTGTGGAGCAGCTTAGGGACAGCAGTTTGCTGCTGAACATGCTCCTCTGTCTCATCAGAGTTTGGTGTAGGGAGTGTTGTGTGTTCTCCAGGATGGACAGAGTCTTCTCCAGGGTCCGTTTCTCTGCCACTGACACCAGAAAGTCCAGCCAGTCTGTCCAAACGTCCAGCATCCCTCTTTTTAATACTGACCCCCCTCCTAACAAACCACAGCATAAAAGTGAACACTCGACACAACAGACTGGTAAAATATCAGCAGTTTTTTTTTTTACAGATGTTAAAGGACCCCAGTCTTCTCAGGAAATTAAGACGACTCTGTCCTTTATGGTGGATGCTGTCTGTGTTAACAGTCCAGTCCAATTTGTCATCCAGCTGCAATCCCAGGTACTTCTAGGTCCTGACCACTTCTGCGTCAGAGCCTCCGATGGAAATGGGCTGGAGATGGGGTCTCTTCCTCCTGAAGTCCACCACCATCTCCTTGGTCTTGGAGGTGTTAAGCTGCAGATGGTTAGACCTGCACCATCCCACAAAGTCCTCCACCAGGCCCCTGTACTCCGTCTCTTGTCCATCTGCAATACATCCAACAATCCTTGTCCTTGATGTCGCTCGTGATCCAGGGCTTTTTATTTGGGAAGCAGCGCACGGTGTTAATAGGGAGCACCATGTCCCTGCAGAAGTTCATGTAGTCCGTAATGCAGTGTGTGACCCCCTCGCTGTCCTCACTGTGTGGCTGCTGTAGTACCCTCCAATCAGTGGACTCAACACAGTCCCTCATATGTGTCTCAGGAGAGCTCTGACTGGAACTCGAAAGTCCCCTTCTTCCGATGGAATGTTAAGCATTTCATTTAATATCTGGAGAGGATCTTTGTCATCACTTTTTCATAAGTTCAATAGTGTTACTCTTTCAGTTGGTCTTGCAAACAGAAAACATGAGCAAAGCCAGACTTGTTGGGAATAAGTAGCTACGTTGCTGTCTAACATGTACTGACAACCATTCATCTGCTTTCGTTTTACTTTAATCTGCCAAGAAATCTGCCAATGTTCGCTCTGAAATTTAATTTGTGATCTGAGCAACTCAAGTCTAATAGCTGCCACCTTCTTTTGTGTACGTTACTTGGCTCCAGCCACAGAATTGTCATAAAAGATAAGTTTCTTCAACTTTATTCCATCACTGAAAAATATTGTCCAACAGGATTCACACTGAAATTCTCGGGTAATAAATTATTCTTAACGTCACCTAATACAGTACGAGGCTTCATAGTTTGAGTCTGTTGAATGTTTTTGTCGTAATCATGTCATCATTTAACATGGAAACGCAAAGAAAAAACCCCACTTTGATTCTCCCAATGTCACTAAGTTAGTCTCCTTTGATCTTTTATGAAATTTTCCTGATTCTCTTCGAAGTCACTATATTTAAATCACTACAGTCAGAAGGAACAGTTACAGAAAACAACAAGGCTTTCATTGCACGTATTTTCATGTGTTTTGAGTTTTTTTTTAGACCCAATTGGAAGATTGTGATTGAGATCAAGTCTAAATACAGAGCAAGTCACCAAAGACATAGAAGACTTTAAATCAATTACTTTGTGAAAGATAGTGTTGCAAGGTAATCTTCTGTAAAAAAGCTCAAAATTGAGCTTGCTTTTTTATTCTTATCCACTTTGTGTTTATGTGTACATGTGATTGTGATGAAAATCAGATCACATGACAAATTAATTTAATATGAGCAGCTTGTATGTTTTGATGAAGAGTCATGTTAATACAATCAGGAAGCATGATCTCCCGCCATAAAATGCGGTTTATTTTACAGGTACATTGTCCATGCTGGACTGCAATGTCTTCCCAGGCCTGGGGCAGGACTATTTGCCTACCGAGGTCAACATGTTCCTGCTTCCTGTGCAAGAAAATGATGGAGAGGATAATCTGATCAAAGCAGGTTGTTGAGCACTCATCTTGCCACGAGGCAGAAACTCTGATGTATTGTGTAAGATTCAACTTAATCCAAATCTTTTCAATGTTTAGGATCAGGAACATATCCACTTTTCTCCCTGCTCCCTGGGTACAGAGGACACCCCTCCTTTTCCACCATGGTGTCAAAACTGCGCAGCCAAATACTTGCAATGCCCCGCTGCCAGCTGTCACACACCATTCTCACTGAGAAAAACTGGTGAGCATCTCTCATTTGGTACAATTCCACAATGATTCAGAGACAACTGCTGTAAACACAGGCGTGGGCGTAGAGCCCTGCAGAGGAAACCACAACAGCCCGTGTCAAGCATAGGAGAGACTAAATGTTCCAATGCTATTCAATTTAATTCAATTCAATTCAGTTTTATTTATATAGTGCCAAATTACAACAAATGTCATCTTAAGGCACTTAAATAATATAGTCCAATTCAATTAATTGTCATCATAATTATTTTCAAAATAATCCATTTCATTCATATAGAGCCAATTCAAAAACAATTTGCTAGCTAAGGAAACCAACAGATTGCACCGAAACTTCTTCAGTCCAATCTCCCGTCCTGAGCGTGCCTGAGGCGACTGTGGAAAGGAACGACTCCCTTTTAACAGGAAGAAACCTCTGGCAGAACCAGACTCAGGAAGGGTGGCCTTCCGCCTCAACCAGCTGGGGTTTAAGAAGACAGAAAAGATGGGAAAAAAAACTGTAACACCATTCAAAGGATACCTGTTGGAACAGGGAAACACAAGTTAATGACCACAATAATGTCACATGTACATATGATTTGAGAAATTAAATGGGGGGGAAAAAGAGAGCAAAGTGAGGAAAGGTGTGACAGATGAGCTCCCCCGGCAGTCTCGGGCCAATAGCAGCTTAAAGCAATACAATGTAACTTCTCAAAAAGCCCATTATGGAGCTCCCCCTACAGGCTGTTCCGAGAGCAACTCTAGTCCGGTCTCTTGCTTTGTCGGCCTCTCTCTTTCTCTTCCTTGCTTCATCAGTCAACGTCTGCTTCTTCGGTGCCTCTTCCATGATGATCGTACTGACAATGTTGCGCTAGCTTAGCCTTATACCTGGGAGCGTGAGAGGGGTCTATTTGTAATTGCAGTAGGTGTGCCAGAAAGCAAGTCGAAGTACTTCCGCTCAGCTCCCGGGCCGGTCCAGCAAAGTTTACATAGCGCAGTTTTTCCAACTCAGACCCCCGAAGGGCATAGGAGACAGGCCAATCGTAATATTAAAACTCATTCTAGCCGCACAATTTTTTTCAAGCTGTTATTTTAAGGTAGAAATGTTACATAGTATTACTTTAACTATGGGATGTTTCAGGATCACCTTAGCCCAGGGCTGTAGTCAAGACCACCTTTGTCGAGTCCAAGACAAGTCCAAGACCAGGACTGGTCGAGACCAAGTCAAGACCGAGTCCAAATAGGTCCAAGACAAGACCGAGTCCGAGTCAAGACCGAGTCCAGGACAGAAAAGAACAAGTTGTATGCATGACAGTATGGGTTATTATTTGGGTTATTATTTGTTGATCTAAAAGCAAAAATAGTGTCACAACACCCAGGATTTGTAAGTATAACCATTCCCCTTGATATCACATAATCTAATCTAAAGAAAACAGAATTGAACTTATAACTTTAGGGCTGACTTAAAGTGATGGTTCGGAGTAGATTCACCCTAGGGTCATTTAAACCGTGACATCCAGCCAAGTAGCCCACCCGAAGTTTTTCCGATCTTGGCTGAACATCAGCCGAGTTACTGAGTTATCCCGAATAGCTTAGTAGAAGCGCTAACGGACCCTGGCAGTATCTCCAAAATTACCACACTAAAATCACATGCCATGACACCAAACTTCTACAGTAGTACAAATATGGTCTGTACTCACAAAACGATGCATTTTGAAGTTTGTACATAGTCCAGGAGTTTATTATTATCAACACAAGCCTAATAGCTTCTCTGCTGCTAAAGCTGCGTCGACGTCACTTCTTTGATCTGGGAGCTTCAATGTAAGATGAGGGTTGATCTACTACTGTAGACAACAAAGTATATGCTATATTCTACATGATTTTTTATGAATTTTTATGTCGTAGAGTTGTGAATTTATTTTATCAATGGAGAAATTGAGCAGCCTTGCTGACCAGCAGAGGTCAGAACAATGACTTTTTTATTAATACAATATATTTGACGAGTCGCTGTTTATATTTGCGCACGGTTATTTCATCGGTGTCTTTACTGTCCTGTGAGACTGCAGGGATCTGCAGAGCTCATCTCTCCCGCTCTTTCACTGCCCGCATTTCTTTGTTGTTTTTGCAGGTTTCACTACGCAGCTCGTATCTGGGACGGTGTGAAGAAGTCCTCTGCCCTCTCTGAATACAGCCGGCTCCTCTGCTAGCACCTGAGTTCAACTGCTGTCAGTTGCCGTTGTGTTTTATGTTTGATAATGAGGTAACATAAAGAGAAATGTTTACCTGAAAGGTGGAGGCCAAAACAAGAGGGACTGTCTCCCTAAAGGCAAACTGCAGTAATTCAGGTTGGCAACCCAAGGCCTCGGGACATGTGATGCTCACTGATGCAGCTGCACAGCTTCAGTCTTGAAAGTGGAGAGAGATGGAAAACAGGATTCCCGCTAGTCTAAGAAAGATGGGATAACCTTCTGATTTGCCCTCATGAATGGGGTGGGACTGCAGTTTGGGGAACTGAAAGTCTGAGTTAGAAAGATTTTAGGTGTCTATATTGATTTCTTAGATGTGACTGAACAAAAACAACATTATCGTCAGAGATCTACACATTTTGTGAAGACTGTAACCACACAGAGCAGTTTTAAAGTCTCATTCCAGCCCCTTTTCAGCATGTAATAGAATTGTATAAATGCTTTTTTTTTTTCTTCTTCAATGAACAAAGACTCTTATGTCCTTAAAAAACACGTCACTGTGAGTTTTGAAACAATGGTGGACATTTTCTGAAATGAAAAGGTGGTCTTCTGCAAGTTATTTCCCAGGGAACTGTGAGTAAAATACAGGTGTGAGTCTTGAATACGTTGATATGTCAGAACAAGCCCGTGCATTTATATGCTCTAAATCAGATTGGGTCTGTCACTTTCGATTTCCCGGAAACGTCTGCACAGTTTTGTTTTAAGTTCCCTTTTTACATGCAAATTCAACCGGCCTGATCTAGATATTCAAAACCTCTCGGGCACCGAAGTGAAACCGAAATAATGAAAAAAAAAAAAAAAAAAACTTTTGCACACCCAACCGACTCTTCTTTTCTTACTGAACTCACGTTGCATTCAGGACTTCTTTTTATTTATTTTTTTCTAAGTGGTCAGATAAAATGAAAAGAAAACAGGTATCAGAATATCAGATAGATAATAATAGATTCAGATTTTTAAAGAAATGCACTTTTATGTTTTTACTCTTCAGCTTCATCTTCTTCGCCAAATATGGTCATTTCTGCCTTCAATGAAGGCGACAGCCCTAACTGTGACTTCTTTACAGTCTGTATGTATAAGAAGGGGCACAATGGGAATCCACAACAGTTTATTCATTAAAGTTTCCTTGGAAAATAGAATAACCAAAAGATGGCTCGATACATTCACATTTGAAAAGCAATTCTAAAATGTTGAGCTTCAGGTGAATTTAAGACTGACTGGAAGTAATTTTATTGAATGACAAAGTGTGTCTAACTAAACTCTCACTAACTAAAAAAGGTCATTTGTGCCAGAAGGATGTAGGTGTGGTTGAAAACTCAAGCCAAGCCACTTAGATATTTACCTCCTGAATGACTGAAGTGCACCTCATTTGCTCCCGCTGAACACGATGCTTCTCTTTACTCTGGTCCTTGGAGTTTGGCTTCTCCCAAAAGGCAAGTTTTTCTTATCTGTAAATTAGTTCAGTATTTTTCATTTTGAAATGCTTTTGAATACTTCTGATCACTCTTCTTTCTTCCTAACCTGCGTTTTGTGCACCAATAAGTTAGCTTTTTAAGAAGATCTTTGATATCCTCAGAATAGCACCAATATTAGTTTTTGTTTTCTTTTTGTAGCATCGTTTATAGTTCTGATTAATTCCCTTCTAAATGAATGTGGTAATACGGTTTTGTTCATGCTTTGTTGACAATTAATGCTTCTTCTTTTTTTTTTTTCAGGGGAAACTCTGACATGCTATGAGTGTCTACCAGGGTACTCTGGACTTTGCTTGAAAATAGCAACATGTCCCTCACAGAATCATCAGTGTGCTTCATTCAGAATTATGTCATATGCAGGTATATTTCTGTATAGTTTATGGTGGTTGTTGGTTCACTGTTTGGCACTTGCTCAGTTTACAGTGGATTTTCTTTGGCTACAGGTGGCAGCAAATTTTCTGACATCCAAACAAAAACTTGTGCTTTGGCTCAGGAGTGTGGTGAGCATTCTCTCAACCTTGGAGTGTACAAAGACGTGATTACCACCAAGTGCTGCAACTCGGACCTCTGCAACACCCAATCTGCCCCAGCCGGTAATTTACATCCTGTGTGTATTGTTTTACATTGTGCAGGGTTGTTCAAACTACAGTCTGTTGTATTAACACTTTATGCAAAATGCTTGGTGAGTGCAAATATTTCAAACCAAGAAAAAAGTCCAAAAAGAGAAACAGTTTGAATATTTGGACCAAGAATATTTGGACCACAGGACCAAGAAAAAAATTAATTAAGTGTTAAAAGTGAAAACGTTCTTGCTGCTAAACCTGATTCTGAATTACAGCTTCACTAATTTGTTTGTATGAGTCGTATGGCGGAGGCACTCATATCACAGACGCAAATGATTGTCATTTAATTACACCTAAAAACACGGAAGCAGTGCGCCTTGTAATGTCAAGTTTATTCTCTAACGTCCTTATTTATTTTTGCTTGTGCCAGGCACTTCAGTTTGGCATTATTTTCAACATTTCAAGCTTATTTGTGAAATATAAAGAAAAAGTAGTAAAAATAACTCTTCCTCTCATAAGAGGATGAATAAAGAATTGCACTCTGAAAGTTAGTGCTGACCACGTTTAAATGCTTCAGGTGTGAAATCAGTCATTTAAGGTTAAAGTTACAGAAGTCTTCAGTTTGTGGGTTTGGTTCAGCAACTTTACAACATTTGTGCAAAGCTTTTTTTTCGATGAAATTAAATGACCAGGTTTTAACTTGTTCAGTTTCCAGAATAAAAAGAAAGGGAACCGCATTGTTTAGCACAGAAACATCATTTTCTAGGAACTTACTTGAAAACAGCCCATTACTATTTTCTTTCTCAAATAATTAATTTTTTGTTGTACTAGATGCCAGCAAATTTTCCCCAAATGGCAAAAAGTGCTTCACCTGTGAAGGACAAACATGCACTAAAACTCTAAACTGTGAGGGGAATGAGGACCACTGCATCTCAGCAACAGGTAAGAGACCTGCTTCTTCCTCAAAGTGATTCCAATATCAAACACTGTAGTTAGCTTGATAACATTATTTTCATTTTCTCAGTGAATGCCAATGGAAACATGATTACCACAAAGGGCTGTGCCTCTGCGCAGATATGCTCAGCTTCAACAGCTGCAAAGTACAAAGCAGCCAGCGGATTAAAACTGAGCTGCTGCCAGGGCGACTTATGCAACAGCGCCAGCAGTAAGTGCTGGTCTGCTGCTGAACGGCGGTGCTTCTCATCTCTCTGGTCTGTTTGTCTGTCTAACCTGCGTTTTGTGCAACAATAAGTTAGCTTTTTAAGAAGATCTTTGATATCCTCAGAATAGCACCAATATTTGTTTTTCTTTTCTTTTTGTAGCATCGTTTATAGTTCTGATTAATTCCCTTCTAAATGAATGTGGTAATACGGTTTTGTTCATGCTTTGTTGACAATTAATGCTTCTTCTTTTTTTTTTTTCAGGGAAAACTCTGACATGCTTAGAGTGTCTACCAGGGTACTCTGGACTTTGCTTGAAAATAGCAACATGTCCCTCACAGAATCATCAGTGTGCTTCATTCAGAATTATGTCATATAAAGGTATATTTCTGTATAGTTTATGGTGGTTGTTGGTTCCCTGTTTGGCACTTGCTCAGTTTACAGTGGCTTTTCTTTGGCTACAGGTGGTTCAAAAGTTGAAGACGATGAAGCAAAAACTTGTGCTTTGGCTCAGGAGTGTGGTGAGCATTTTCTCAACTTTGGAGCGGCCAAAACCTTGATTACCACCAAGTGCTGCAACTCGGACCTCTGCAACACCCAATCTGCCCCAGCCGGTAATTTACATCCTGCGTGTATTTATTTATTTGTTTCCCACATTGTGCAGGGTTGTTCTAACTACAGTCTGATGTATTAACACTTTATGCAAAATGCTTGGTGAGTGCAAATATTTCAAACCAAGAAAAAAGTCCAAAAAGAGAAACAGTTTGAATATTTGCGAAATGCAGTGACACAGGACCGTGAAAAAAATTAATTTAGTGTTAAAAGTGAAAACGTCCTTGCTGCTAAACCTGATTCTGAATTACAGCTTCACTAATTTGTTTGTATGAGTCGTATGACGGAGGCACTCAGTCAAGTTTATTCTCTAAAACGTCCTTATTTATTTTTCTTGTGCCAGGCACTTCAGTTTGGCATTATTTTCAACATTTCAAGCTTATTTGTGAAATATAAAAAAAAGTAGTAAAAATAACTCTTCCTCTCATAAGAGGATGAATAAAGCATTGCACTCGCATTAGTGCTGACCACATTTAAATGCTTCAGGTGTGAAATCAGTCATTTAAGGTTAAAGTTACAGAAGTCTTCAGTTTGTGGGTTAGGTTCAGCAACTTTACGACAACAGATCCTACATACATGCCAAAAGCATTGAAAGGCTAATTTTTTTCGATGAAATGAAATGACCAGGTTTTAACTTGTTCAGTTTCCAGAATAAAAAGAAAGGGAACCGCATTGTTTAGCACAGAAACATCATTTTCTAGGAACTTACTTGAAAACAGCCCATTACTGTTTTCTTTCTCAAATAATTATTTTTTTGTTGTACTAGATGCCAGCAAATTTTCCCCAAATGGCAAAAAGTGCTTCACCTGTGAAGGACAAACATGCACTAAAACTCTAAACTGTGAGGGGAATGAGGACCGCTGCGTCTCAGCAACATGTAAGAGACCTGCTTCTTCCTCAAAGTCATTCCAATATCAAACACTGTAGTTTGCTTGATAACATTATTTTCATTCTTTCAGCGATTGTCGATGGAAACACGATTACCAGAAAGGGCTGTGCCTCCGAGCAGATGTGCTCAGCTTCAACAGCTGCAAAGTACAAAGCAGCCAGCGGGGAAGAACTGAGCTGCTGCCAGGGCGACTTATGCAACAGCGCCGGCAGTAAGTGCTGGTCTGCTGCTGAACGGCGGTGCTTCTCATCTCTCTGGTCTGTTTGTCTGTCTAACCTGCGTTTTGTGCAACAATAAGTTAGCTTTTTAAGAAGATCTTTGATATCCTCAGAATAGCACCAATATTTGTTTTTCTTTTCTTTTTGTAGCATCGTTTATAGTTCTGATTAATTCCCTTCTAAATGAATGTGGTAATACGGTTTTGTTCATGCTTTGTTGACAATTAATGCTTCTTCTTTTTTTTTTTTCAGGGAAAACTCTGACATGCTTAGAGTGTCTACCAGGGTACTCTGGACTTTGCTTGAAAATAGCAACATGTCCCTCACAGAATCATCAGTGTGCTTCATTCAGAATTATGTCATATAAAGGTATATTTCTGTATAGTTTATGGTGGTTGTTGGTTCCCTGTTTGGCACTTGCTCAGTTTACAGTGGCTTTTCTTTGGCTACAGGTGGTTCAAAAGTTGAAGACGATGAAGCAAAAACTTGTGCTTTGGCTCAGGAGTGTGGTGAGCATTTTCTCAACTTTGGAGCGGCCAAAACCTTGATTACCACCAAGTGCTGCAACTCGGACCTCTGCAACACCCAATCTGCCCCAGCCGGTAATTTACATCCTGCGTGTATTTATTTATTTGTTTCCCACATTGTGCAGGGTTGTTCTAACTACAGTCTGATGTATTAACACTTTATGCAAAATGCTTGGTGAGTGCAAATATTTCAAACCAAGAAAAAAGTCCAAAAAGAGAAACAGTTTGAATATTTGCGAAATGCAGTGACACAGGACCGTGAAAAAAATTAATTTAGTGTTAAAAGTGAAAACGTCCTTGCTGCTAAACCTGATTCTGAATTACAGCTTCACTAATTTGTTTGTATGAGTCGTATGACGGAGGCACTCAGTCAAGTTTATTCTCTAAAACGTCCTTATTTATTTTTCTTGTGCCAGGCACTTCAGTTTGGCATTATTTTCAACATTTCAAGCTTATTTGTGAAATATAAAAAAAAGTAGTAAAAATAACTCTTCCTCTCATAAGAGGATGAATAAAGCATTGCACTCGCATTAGTGCTGACCACATTTAAATGCTTCAGGTGTGAAATCAGTCATTTAAGGTTAAAGTTACAGAAGTCTTCAGTTTGTGGGTTAGGTTCAGCAACTTTACGACAACAGATCCTACATACATGCCAAAAGCATTGAAAGGCTAATTTTTTTCGATGAAATGAAATGACCAGGTTTTAACTTGTTCAGTTTCCAGAATAAAAAGAAAGGGAACCGCATTGTTTAGCACAGAAACATCATTTTCTAGGAACTTACTTGAAAACAGCCCATTACTGTTTTCTTTCTCAAATAATTATTTTTTTGTTGTACTAGATGCCAGCAAATTTTCCCCAAATGGCAAAAAGTGCTTCACCTGTGAAGGACAAACATGCACTAAAACTCTAAACTGTGAGGGGAATGAGGACCGCTGCGTCTCAGCAACATGTAAGAGACCTGCTTCTTCCTCAAAGTCATTCCAATATCAAACACTGTAGTTTGCTTGATAACATTATTTTCATTCTTTCAGCGATTGTCGATGGAAACACGATTACCAGAAAGGGCTGTGCCTCCGAGCAGATGTGCTCAGCTTCAACAGCTGCAAAGTACAAAGCAGCCAGCGGGGAAGAACTGAGCTGCTGCCAGGGCGACTTATGCAACAGCGCCGGCAGTAAGTGCTGGTCTGCTGCTGAACGGCGGTGCCGCTCATCTCTCTGGTCTGTTTGTCTGTCTAACCTGCGTTTTGTGCACCAATAAGTTAGCTTTTTAAGAAGATCTTTGATGTCCTCAGAATAGCACCAATATTTGTTTTTCTTTTCTTTTTGTAGCATCGTTTATAGTTCTGATTAATTCCCTTCTAAATGAATGTGGTAATACGGTTTTGTTCATGCTTTGTTGACAATTAATGCTTCTTTTTTTTTTTCAGGGGAAACTCTGACATGCTATGAGTGTCTACCAGGAGACTCTGAACCTTGCAAGGAATCAAAGAAATGTCCCTCACAGAATCATCAGTGTGGTTCATTCAGAATTATGTCATATAAAGGTATATTTCTGTAAAGTTTATGGTGGTTGTTGGTCCCCTGTTTGGCACTTGCTCAGTTTACAGTGGCTTTTCTTTGGCTACAGGTGGTTCAAAAGTTGAAGACGATGAAGCAAAAAGTTGTGCTTTGGCTCAGGAGTGTGGTGAGCATTTTCTCAACTTTGGAGCGGTCAAAACCTTGATTACTACCAAGTGCTGCAACTCGGACCTCTGCAACACCCAATCTGCCCCAGCTGGTAATTTACATCCTGTGTGTATTGTTTTACATTACACAGGGTTGTTCTAACTACAGTCTGTTGTATTAACACTTTATGCAAAATGCTTGGTGAGTGGAAATATTTCAAACCAAGAAAAAAGTCCAAAAAGAGAAACAGTTTGAATATTTGCCAAATGCAGTGACACAGGAAAAAAAATGAATTAAGTGTTAAAAGTGAAAACGTTCTTGCTGCTAAACCTGATTCTGAATTACAGCTTCACTAATTTGTTTGTATGAGTCGTATGACGGAGGCACTCATATCACAGACGCAAATGATTGTCATTTAATTACACCTAAAAACACTGAAGCAGTGCGCCTTGTAATGTCAAGTTTATTCTCTAAAACGTCTTTATTTATTTTTATTTTTATTTTCAACATTTCAAGCTTATTTGTGAAATATAAAAAAAGTAGTAAAAATAACTCTTCCTCTCATAAGAGGATGAATAAAGAATTGCACTCTGAAAGTTAGTGCTGACCACGTTTAAATGCTTCAGGTGTGAAATCAGTCATTTAAGGTTAAAGTTACAGAAGTCTTCAGTTTGTGGGTTTGGTTCAGCAACTTTACGACAACAGATCCTACATACATGCCAAAAGCATTGAAAGGCTCATTTTTTTCGATGAAATTAAGTGACCAGGTTTTAACTTGTTCAGTTTCCAGAATAAAAAGAAAGGGAACTGCATTGTTTAGCACAGAAACATCATTTTCTAGGAACTTACTTGAAAACAGCCCATTACTATTTTCTTTCTCAAATAATTATTTTTTTGTTGTACTAGATGCCAGCAAATTTTCCCCAAATGGCAAAAAGTGCTTCACCTGTGAAGGACAAACATGCACTAAAACTCTAAACTGTGAGGGGAATGAGGACCGCTGCGTCTCAGGAACATGTAAGAGACCTGCTTCTTCCTCAAAGTGATTCCAATATCAAACACTGTAGTTTGCTTCATAACATTATTTTCATTCTTTCAGCGATTGTCGATGGAAACACGATTACCAGAAAGGGCTGTGCCTCCGAGCAGATGTGCTCAGCTTCAACAGCTGCAAAGTACAAAGCAGTCAGCGGGGAAGAACTGAGCTGCTGCCAGGGCGACTTATGCAACAGCGCCGGCAGTACAAGTGCTGGTCTGCCGCTGATGGCGGTGCCGCTCATCTCTCTGGTCTTATTGTCTTAGTTACTCAATAACGCAGCATCACTGCTCACCTTTTCTTATCATTTTAGCAGAATTATAGAGCTGCATGCATGTTCTTCTTTCCAATGTGAAATGAGAACGCGAAAAAGATGAGGAAGCAAAGCACTAAATGTCATTTACCTTATCTTGCTTCATGCAATTTCTTATGCTTTTGTTGTCTTTGCTGTTGTTAATTATGAATACGCTTTTTTCTAAGTAAAAAGGTTAAAAAAATTCTGGTGCAGATTTTCATTGTTCAGTGCCTTTATAAACCAGATTTTTGGAAACACAAAATACTTGTTCTTGTCATTAATAAGAATTTGAATAAACAAATTGGACCCTTTATTTCTATTTCCTGTCTGAGTCTCTCTTTAATTTTATAATTGATTACATTAATTGACTTATAACGTTTGTTTATGGAACAGCACAAAGTAAGTGTCAAAGCACATACTAATCAGTGTTTGCATGATGATTTCTAATAAAGGGCAGCTACTTGAATAATCACAACAGAGCCCCTCAATTAGATAAACGGTTTCTGCATACTGTATCACCATAAAGTGTTCCTCATGTGACTGAATCATCCCTTAGTTGTGCTGCTAGAGGTTCAGCCTGCCGGAGGACCTCCTATGTTGCACTGAGCTCTTCTACCTTCCTCAACTTATATTTGTAGTAATTAGTTGTAATTCTTGTATGTAATTTATTTTGGTGTGTCAAAAGGAATTGTTGGGGTTTTCATGTTAAGTGTTTTTCAGGGCTCTCAAGTCTCACGCAATGAGCGTGAAACACACGCATTTCAACAAGTTCACACGCCACACATGCCATTTCTCACGCTGAGAAATGATCAACTTCGTCGCACAGAAATTCTAATAGACTATACTATAAACGAGTCAATGGCAGGTTACTGTGCGCTCGTACAGCTCAGAACTACAGCTCTGGTACAGCTGTCTTGATTTAGCAACCCATCGGCAAATCACAAAATAGAATTTTTCAGCCAATCAGAAAACAGAATTTCTTGTTACCGGGTGAGGTCTGAAATAGCTTTCAGCTGCAAGCACGCGTGCAGAAGTTGTAGACGAGCTGGAGGTGGAAGAGAACCGTCAGGATCATCAGCAGGTCATATCTTCATTTATTTTAATCTTGTATTAATCACTATAGTTTTCCTACTCTTTGTAAAAGACCAATACCTGCCGATTAAAGTGTTCGTTGGAGTAGTAGGCCTAAATATTCAGCACACACCCTTTGACATGAGCAACTTAATGAAAAATGAAAAAAATATGATTCAAGATTCAAGAGGGTTTATTGTCATTCCAGCCATATACACAGTATACAGTGCAATGAAATAACGTTTCTCGAGAAGTTTTTCAGTGCAACAAACAGCAACAATAAAGAACAGCGCAACAATAAAGAACAGCTGGGACAACAGAGGTGATCAGATTAGTCTCTGAGCATTGAGGAGTCGTATGGCCTGGGGGAAGAAGCTGTTTTGTTGTCTGGTGGTGACAGACCGTATGCTGCGGTACCTTCTGCCAGATGCGAGGGGTGAGAAAAGTCTATGTGAGGGGTGGGTGGGGTCTTTAAGAATCCTGGTTGCCTTGCGGATGCAGCGTGTGGTGTAGATGTCGGAGACGGAGGGGAGAGTGGCTCCAATGATCTTTTCAGCCGTCCTCACCACACGCTGAAGGTTTTTGCGGTCCAGTTGGGTGCAGTTACCGAACCAGGCGGTGATGCAGCTACCCAGGAGGCTCTCTATGGTCCCTCTGTAGAAGGTGGTGAGAATGGTGGGAGGGAGGTGGGCTCTCTTCAGCCTTCTCAGGAAGTGGAGACGCTGCTGAGCCTTCTTTACGGTGGAGCCGGTGTTGAGGGACCAGGTGAAGTTCTCCGCCAGATGGACACCAAGGAATTTGGTGTTCTCCACAATCTCCACCGGGGAGCCTTCGATGTGCAGAGGCTCATGGTCCCTCTGTGCTCTGCGGAAGTCAACAACCATCTCTTTAGTTTTGTCCACATTCAGAGACAGGTTGCTGGCTTTGCACCAGGTGATCAGCTTTTCCACCTCCTCCCTGTATGATGACTCGTCGTTCTTTTCGATGAGACCCACCACGGTCGTATCGTCAGCGAACTTGATTATGTGGTTCGAGTCGTGTAGTGCTGTGCAGTCGTGGGTTAGGAGTGTGAACAGCAGTGGACTGAGCACGCAGCCTTGAGGTGCCCCTGTGCTCAGTGTGGTGGTGCTGGAGGTGTTGTTTCCGATCCGGACTGACTGGGGTCTCCCCGTAAGAAAGTCCAGGATCCAGTTGCAGAGGGTAGTGTTCAGGCCAAGCAAGCTCAGCTTCCTAATCAGGTGCTGTGGGATGATAGTGTTGAATGCTGAAGTCTATGAACAGCATTCTGACGTAAGTGTCTTTTTTGTCCAGGTGGGTGAGTGCTCGGTGGAGGGTGGTGTTGATGGCGTCGTCGGTGGAGCGGTTGGCTCGGTACGCGAACTGCAGGGGGTCTAGGGTGGGAGGCAGATGGTTCTTGATGTGCTTCAGGATCAGCCTCTCAAAGCACTTCATGATGGTAGGGGTGAGTGCGATGGGGCGGTGGTCATTGAGGCATGACACAGGCGACTTCTTGGGCACAGGGACGATGGTGGTGGTTTTGAAGCACGATGGGACGATGGCACTGCTCAGGGAGATGTTGAAGATGTCCGTGAAGACATCTGCCAGTTGGTCTGCACATCCCCTGAGCACACTCAGCATACTCAATGTTGTCTGGGCCAGCAGCCTTACGTGGGTTGACTCTTTGCAGAGTCTTTCTCACTTCAGCTGTGGTCAGGCATAGCACTTGTTCGCCAGGAGGGGGGGTGTTCTTCCTTGCCACCACATCATTCTCTGCATCAAAACGACTGTAGAACACGTTCAGCGCATCGGGCAGGGAGGCATCACTGTCACAGGCCGGTGTTGTTGTCCTGAAGTTAGTGATGGCTTGGATTCCCTGCCACAGCTGCCGTGTGTCTCCACTGTCTCTGAAGTGGCCTTGGATTTTCTGGGCATGCGCTCGCTTTGCATCCCTGATAGCCTGGGCCAGTGTTGCCCGTGCTCTGCTCAGGGTCTCCTTTTGCTGTGTCTCTGGCTCTCAGCAGTGCACGCACGATGAACAGGACTTGGAGACTAGGACAGAGTTGTTGCACCAGTCCGTGTTGATGTAAACACACAGTCCCACGCCTCGTGACCAGTGGGTCTCTGTCGGCTCGATGCGAGGCTAGTCCGTCTAGCTGAATGGCCGCCTCCGGGACGCGGTCGCTGAGCCATGTTTCTGTGAAAACATACACACAGCAGTCCCTAGTGTCCCGTTGAGTAGTCCGTTGTAGTTTGATGTAGTCCAGTTTATTTTCAAGTGAGCAGACGTTAGAGAGCAGGATGGACGGGAGAGCCGGTCGGCTAGCATTAGCCATCAGCCTAGCACGGACACCGGCTCTCTTGCCCCTCTTCCGTCTTCTCTCACACCGCTTTCGGCGCCTCCTCACCCGTCCCTTGTCTTCAGGTGAGCTTGGGAATTTGCAAAGCAGGCTGGTAGACTGTAGCGCGTCCTTTGTCTCCGTTGGTAACGCCGTTGGGCAGTGTTTAAGTCCCATAAGTAGACTCCGTTGGTAGACTTGTGATACTGCATCTGAGTGTTGCAGTTTAGCGGCCTCTTGAGTGCAGTTTGTAGATTTCAATGTTGGAGTGTAATTAGGCTTCCGTGGTTAATTTTTTTCAAAGGTGACTGGTATCAGGGCCGTATTAAGTCAATGTGGTGCCCCTGGGCACTAAACCTCAAGTGCCCCCTAGGCTACATTTTCAAACGTATTCATTCAAAATCAGTAACAATTAAAGCACCATCCATCTATATACAGTATGTAGGATTATTCAAATATCTCCATTTAAAACCAATCAATTCAATTCACTATCAATCCAAACAGCATCCATATATTAAAATGTACAGATTCAAAATGTGTATCAATTCGAAGAGCATTTGTCTATATTGAAATATATTATCAATTCAAAGAGCATCCACCTATGCAGCACTAACAACACTCCTATTATTCAGGGGGACGTCATTGCCACAGCCGTCCCAGAGCACCATAAGTCGTCTCCCCGGAATGCCAAACCACGCACACTTAAAAACTTAATCAGGGTGCTTGCTCTTTTTCCAAATCAAAATTCCAGACTTTTTCCAGACTTTTTTAAAACTGAGACTTTTTTTCCCCAAGACCTTAACTTTATGTACTTGTAACTTGTGTGCCTACTGCCTACTTCATTGGTTGAGATTGTACCAACTGTGTTATTAGAAATGTTCATTTTTATAGGCTAGTATTCAATGAACAAATGCATTATTCACAGTAAATTCTGCTTTTACTGATGAAAACGTTTCAAAACATGAAAATCACAAGTACATGAATTTCACATCAAACAAGAGTCACAAAAACTATCTATAAAAATGAATGGATGGATGAATGAATGAATGTAGAATTCAGTCTCTTCACTCACATCTCATCCCATTAGGCTAATACAGTACGTGAGCAGTTAGTAAAATTATAGTTTTATAGCCTACCTTCCTATTTCTCATTTCACAATGCCTTTGAGCATACTGTAACATTCTACCATACATTTATTTCCCATACTTTATTAAGACTTTCACACAAAATCCAAGACTTTTCAAGGTCTGGAAAACAGTGCTTCAAAATTCCATACTTATTAAGACTTTCAAGACTTGCGCAAGCACCCTGTTCATCACGGCCACAATGCGTCGCAACACCTCTCTCCAATACTTCGCCGCATCCTCTTTTTGTTGTCTGAGAACAACATCAACCGTACCCGCATTCCGTGACCTCCTGAGAAGTGCGAGCAGACACTCGCGGTGGCTTGCGCTCTTCCCGTGGGCTGTGACTCTGTCCGGGTGTTTCCAGTCACTGTACCCCTCGGTGAAAGCATTTTGCTGCCCGGCCAGGCATTTACACGCAAAACAATACACCATGCCGGTTGAAGGGGAATAGATTAGCCAATCTCTAGACACTGACTGTTTGTTCGGCAGCTGGCATTGGAAGAGATCATTTGTAAGAAACCTGGTTTTCTTACCGTCGTGCCGTGCTGATGCTGCATAGCCGCCCGGTTGTGGTAGATGGTGGGACCGTTAGCAATAGCCAGTTGGTTGTCAGCAGTTGTCGATGTTTTTATAAGGAAACGATCTAACACTGGAACATTTTTAATTGCCGCTAAACGCCTGGAGTCTTTTTATTTTTTATTTTTCTCTTCGCACAACCACTCAATTGATGTCTATCCATTTATTTTTATTTTTACCGCGTTTTTTAAAAAACATGATGCATTTCACCATAGGTGGACTGGCTCAACTGACAGGGTGAGGGAGGGGGGTTAATGTTCACATTAGGCCACTATTGCTCAGAATTATGATATATTGTTGCTGTTCTTATCACATTAGTTTTAATAATGAATTTTATATGAATATTTATGTCAAGTGTCAAGTGTAATCATTGTTACAAGTGTACAAACATTCATGAAAAAAATATTTTTAAAGTTTGTCGTGTGGTGCCCCCCCACTGGCTGTGAATGGTTGGTGCCCCTGGGCACTGTGCCGCAGGCCCATATAGTTAATCCGGCCTTGCTGGTATGAGCAGATTCCCAAGGGTACCTACAATTGCCAAACTGGTATTAGTTCTGCCACACTGAAATGCTGATGCAGAGAGGGTTTTTTCCATGGTGGGGCTCAATAAAACCAAGACCAGGAACACGTTGGCTCTGAATGGAACTCTGTCATCCATCATGACTGTGAAAATGGCTGTGCTTTAAATGGGAGCCCCCAATATCAGTCATCACGCATTAAAATCTGCCACAAACACTTACAACAACACTCATAATTTTTTTTTGTTTGTTAAGACTTTGCATACCTATAACAATTTATTTTAAAATATAGCAGAATTTAGTGTAAAAGTGAAGATTTGTGATTTTGGTATAAATAAAAAAAATTCTTTGTTCTTTAAGTAGCTAGTCTATGGCGATGGGATACTGCAAGGGACCAGCCCCCCCCCCCCCCCCCCAAAAAAAAAAAAAACAACGAAAGAAACCCCCCCCACGCGCACACGGCCCGGCCCCTGCCCCGCCCGAATCTCACTCCAAGCAAACTTGAAAACTTGAGAGCGCTGTTAGTGACTGGGTGCAGCTGGTGGGGAATGAACAGGTACAGTGAATGAACTGAGTGAAGGGAAACTAAAACATGGCAAAACTAAAAACTAAACATGGACTAAAAACCAAAACATGACCTAAAACATAAAACTTAAAACATAAGTTCCGTGGCGTGACAGCTAGTGCGATGTAGAGTTGCTGTCCTATCGGCTCACTGAATATCATCAAAATCCTCTTTCCAGTGGCATATCTCTTATTGAAAACTCCTTAACGCAGTCTTTCTCTACTTTAGTACTCATTTCTTGTTTCAGCTCTGCTGTTCTCTTCAATCTGTATTTCTAAAGTCTGCTAGCTATCTACTGGCTCCATCCCTCCATCTCCAACTTTCACTTGCTCGGTGCCAGATGTTTAGCTGTCCCCTTTCGTTAGTGATAATGGAACATGAAACAAATGTCTTCTTTTTTTTTCCTGTCCCTCTGAAACAGGGACAATTAAGATACAAGTTAGAAAGTAAGCTGTGAGCCATATAAAACATGACCAAATATAAACCCTGGAGCAGCCATACTGTCTTACTGTCCTCATTTACAGAACTATTCCTCTTGTTGTAGTATGAGCTGCAGTAACATTTTTTTTTTACTTCCACTGGCAGTAATGTTGATGTGTTTTTATGTCTATACATACCTTCATTCCTTGTTTTATACTGCTGCATATAGACCACATTTATACTGAAAGTAATGTGTTTTTTTATAGGATCTGATTTAGGTAACGCCTTCACAGTTAAATACCAGTGCAAACACTTCCGATTGCCTTCAGGAGTTCCTCTGCATCTCTTTTGTTTGACCCCAACTCACTCCACTACACACAACACAGGACCATGAACTGAGCTCTCGACTGGGGTTTTTCCTGATGTGTGAAGAGTTGCTAGAATAATCTCCAGTGGCACTTTATCGTCTCTACCACATGAGTTTAGGGCCTGCAAAAAAAAGATGGTTGCGCTCACGATCATGAAAACATTGCTTTAAACCGTTGCCTTGTATCAACGGAAAAAGTAGAAAAAAAAACTACAATTTCCTCCAGTCATTTAATGACGTGGTTTCTCAGTCGATGTGTTCTGAGCGTCTACTTCTGGCACAGTTTGAGAATTGCTATCCTCACACACTGTCATCTTCCACCAGTGATGTATCCCGCCTCCTGGGGAACTTATCTGCCTTCTGTCCCCGACCACATGCTCTGCTTCAGCGTCTATTGGCGTCTGTTTTCCCGGCTTCAACTCTTCTAGCCGGAGACCCAGAGACTGTGTGTGGGCTATTAGCTAGAAGATGGGACTGTTTGCTGAGTTTTGCTGGTGTAAAAAGAAGTCATTACCAACGGTTTCCTGATTTCGGGTCCTAAATACACCTGTTACAATTACAGCATCATCAGGCACAAAATTTAAGAGGTGGTTTTGTTGGCAGTAAATAAAGGTGAAATCAGCAGTGAATTTTCTATGATTCATTTAGTAACCCTATCCACAAATTCTGCTTTCTGTAATGAAGGTTCCGTAAATACGTAAACATCAGCTCGTGTTTTTCTAATCACAAAAACGGAAACCACTCAGACCAACCCCCAAAGGGTCGTAGGATCTGGTGTCATCCCTCTTTATAACATGAGAACAAAACCTACCAGACACAAAGCCATGAAAATAAAGACCATCAATAAACAAAAGAAGCATGAGAAACAAAAGCATGTTGCATCTATGAGGGCCGCAGAGGTAAACTAGTGCCTGAAAAGTGTGAATATTTCTTTCTCTTTTCATTGCGTCTTGGATATCCATTTGACAGAAGACATGATCAGAATGACCCTTTTTGGCACTTGTAATAAAGTGTACCAATTATAACATATTTTCAAATGCATTTAGCTGTCTGGTTATATAGAGTTGTGGAAAATGTCCAGTTTTTCTTTAGTTTTTAGAAATGTCTGATTCAGATGATTTAAGAGGGAGTCAGGCCCTACTTTTTGTTGTCTTTATTTAATGATTGTTGTATGAGTTTCCATAAATACACGTATCCCTCCAATCATAACTTCATATCTTAAAGCGGCAGTCTGCAACTCTTTTTCAAGCATAATGCCTGGAACTGTCCGGGGATTCTGAAAGTAGTACATTAAATACCCCAATACAAAAAAAAATGAGTTCTCTAGGTCCCCTATATGTCCCGCTAGGTCCCTCCAAAGCCAGCAGGTTTGTTTACAAAATTGCAGACCGGACCGGTAAAAGGTAACCAATCAGGTTACGAGCTGGGCTCTGCTGCCTGTCAATCACCGATTGTGCACGCGCGATACAAGATAGGCTCGTCCCCACGCTTATTTATCTAGACTATTGAACTTCATTACGGGCTAGTCTACTTACTGTGTCTTCCATGATCGCAAATGACAGGTGAGTTGATGTTCCCAATATGACTTATATGAAATTTTCCTGATTCTCTTCGAAGTCACTTACATTTAAATCACTATAGTCAGAAGAAACAGTTACAGAAAACAACAAGGCTTTCATTGCACATATTTTCATGTGTTTTGAGTTTTTTTTTAGACCCAATTGGAAGATTGTGATTGAGAGCAAGTCTAGAAAGTGCAAGTAAAGTAAATTTACAATGCAAACACATTTGTGAATGTTATGTTCATGGGAAATCAGTTTATTCTCTTTTGATATTGACTTTTGAAAGAATTACACATTTCACACACTGGGTGTGAACCTCAGTGTCAGAAGTCACTCTCAAACACTATTCTCCGGGTAAGAAAAAAAACAAAACCTGTGCTGCTGTATCTGGGCTCCAAAACTTCAGATCTTCGTTCTCTGCTGAGACAGACCAGAGCATTGTAACGCTCTCTTGGCATGTTACAAATATGTTGAGAAATGGGTATGTGTACACATGCTCAGTTAATTATTCAGGCTACTGGACACTAATGGGCCCCAACAAAACCAGGCTGCAGCTCTAACAACAGTTTCTGTCACATCAGTTTCACAAGACATTGGTTGAGCTACTCTTATCATAAGTGCAATTAATTGTCATTGTCGTGCTAGGTTTGACACACCTGCCCTCTTTATCACAGTTGTGTGTGTATAAGAGTTACTTTGCCCAATAAAATGTGCCCGTGCACAGGGCGGTCTTTATATGCTCTCCATCAGATTGGGTCTGTCACTTTCGATTTCCCGGAAAAGTCTGTAGAGTTTAGTTTTAGGTCAGCTTTTTACAAGCAGCTTCAACGGTCTTGATCTAGATATTTTACACAGACAGTAAAATGAAACCTAAGGAATGAACAATCAATTTTTTTTTTTTGCAAAGTGACACACCTTGAGCTGTATAAAGTTAATCATTATATAGGTAATATATTCTTTGTTAGTTTCCCCAGTTCTCTTAAGTTACTGAACTCACGTTGCATTCAGGACTGTAAAAAAAAAGATAAAACTTTGGAGAACAATGATCAATACCTTTCCACAGATTTATTATATTTCATACACGCAAAGTACTCTGCCTTAGATAGATAAACCAAAAGGAAAAAAAAAACATTTTAAAAGCTGTTCACATTGTGAAAGCTAGTCTTGTGTCTAGTCTTGCATAAAACTGATGATCAGGCAAAACCTCAAACACCTGCTGTAGGCGCAGGCTTCTAAAGCTTTATCCCTTTTTAGTAGTTGAAAAGTTACTGTCGGTATCTACGAGGGGTGCAGAGGTAAATCAGTGCCTGAAAAGTGTGGATATTTCTTTCTCTTTTCTTTGCGTCTTGGATATGCATTTGGGAAGTTTTATGAATCACGACTGATTTATTAGTCTTTGCTCAATGCAAAAGTCCTCACTGATGGCACTTCTATTTACCAAAGAAAAAAAAAAGCACGTCTTGTATTTAGCGCTTGACATGGCTGCTATGAGGAGGACTCTCAGGTGTTGTAAAACAACGGGGGGAGTAGAGAGTGTGAAAGAAGGGCTTCTCCATTTGTAGAAATTTATTTGGAATGCCAGAAGAAGACATGATCAGAATGACCCTTTCTGGCCCTTGTAATAAAGTGTACCAATTATAACGTATTATAATGTTTTCAAATGCATTTAGCTGTCTGGTTATATAGAGTTGTGGACAGTGGTTGTTAAAAGCAAAACACTCTTTAAGATTTTTATCTTCAAATGTTGGGTAGAAATGGATCGAGGCACCATTTTGAAAAGACCGTCTTGGTGTTGGTCGGACCCATACAACATCCTTGGCTTTAATGTGCTGTCTGATTGTGAACCATGGAGAGACAATACCAAATTTGAACACAATTAATTGAAGCGTAAAGTGTTATTTATTGATGATGGGAGCTCTGATTAAAAAGTTTTTTGTTTTTATTTTCCAACTGGGCACAGAGGTCTACCTTAAATACTTCAACTGACTGGATAATCAGGTTCTTACTGAGATGACATGTAGTGTAAGAAGAAACTTAACTTGGCCCCCCACTACTGATTATGAACATGTCTGCTTCTTTCCAACTCCACACTTTTCCTGGAAAACTGACTGAGACATGGAACTGTACACTCCTATCTTCCATGTGCATGATTTGCAAAAACATACAAATCTCTATAAAACACCAAGTGCTCAAATTAAATATTTTCCATAATTCAATCTATTCAGGATTTTAAAGAAATGTACTTTTAGGTTTTCAGGTTTTCAACATTTATTCTTTAGCTTTGCCTTCTTCGCCAAGTATGGTCATTTCTGCCTACAATGAAGACTAACACAGCAACATCGAAATGTCAAACACGAGGCGTCAAAACAGCCAGCAGTTGTTGCAACAGCCCTAACTGTTACTAATTTACAGTCTGTAAATAAGATTAGTATGTATAAGAAGGGGCACAATGGGAATCCACAACAATTTATTCATTAAAGTTTCCTTGGAAAATAGAATAACCAAAAGATGTTTAGATACAGTCACATTTGAAAAGTAATTCTAAAATGTTGAGCTTCAGGTGAATTTAAGACTGACAGGAAGTAATTTTATTGAATGACAATAAAGTGTGTCTAACTAAAAAAGGTCATTTGTGCCAGAAGGATGTAGGTGTGGTTGAAAACTCAAGCCAAGCCACTTAGATATTTACCTCCTGGATGACTGAAGTGCACCTCATTTGCGCCCGCTGAACACGATGCTTCTCTTTACACTGGTCCTTGGAGTTTGGCTTCTTCCAAAAGGCAAGTTTTTCTCAACTGCAAATTAGTTCAATATCCTTCATTTTGAAATGCTTTTGAATATTTCTGACCGCTCTTCTTTCTAATATGCGTTTTGTGCACCAATAAGTTAGCTTTTTAAAAATATCAAAAACATTTCTTTTCTTTTTGTAGCATCGTTTATAGTTCTGATTAATTCCCTTCTAAATGAATGTGGTAATACGGTTTTGTTCATGCTTTGACAATTAATGCTTCTTCTTTTCTTTCCCAGGGGAAACTCTGAGATGCTATCATTGTGTTTCAGAACCTTGCACGGAAATAGCAACATGTCCCTCACTGCATGATGTGAGGTGTGTCTCACTCAGAACGATGACATATGCAGGTATATTTCTGTATAGTTTATGGTGGTTGTTGGTCCCCTGTTTGGAACTTGCTCAGTTTACAGTGGCTTTTCTTTGGCTACAGGTGGTTCAATAATTACTGACGTTGGAGCAAAAACTTGTGCTTTGCCTCAGGAGTGTGGTGAGCATTCTCTCAACTTTGGAACGGTTAAAACCGTGATTACCACCAAGTGCTGCAACTCGGACCTCTGCAACACCCAATCTGCCCCAGCCGGTAATTTACATCCTGCGTGTATTTATTTATTTTTTTCCCACATTGCAGAGGGTTGCTCTAACTACAGTCTGTTGTATTTACAGTTTATGCAAAATGCTTGGTGAGTGCAAATATTTCAAACCAAGAAAAAAGTCCAAAAAGAGAAACAGTTTGAATATTTGCGAAATGCAGTGACACAGGACCAAGAAAAAAAATGAATTCAGTGTTAAAAGTGAAACGTCCTTGCTGCTAAACCTGATTCTGAATTACAGCTTCACTAATTTGCCTGGACGGAGGCACTCATATCACAGACGCAAATGATTGTCATTTAATTACACCTAAAAATACTGAAGCAGTGCGCCTTGTAATGTCAAGTTTATTCTCCAAAACGTCCTTATATATTTTGCTTGTTCCTTCATCCATCCTCTCATTAGACAATGAATAAAGAATTGCACTCTGAAAGTTAGTGCTGACCACATTAAAATGCTTCAGGTGTGAAATCAGTCATTTAAGGTTAAAGTGTCAGGGTGGGGTGGTGAGGTAGGACACGTATGCAGACTCAGAGGTTGAAAGCAAACAGGGATTTATTCACAAAAACAAATGTTAAAACAAAAGGCGCGGCTGAGCCGGATAACAAAGAAACCTAAACTGAGGAATAAAAACTTGACAAAAACAAAACTCTTGACAAGGCATGGATAAATACTTAACTTGGTGAGACAACGTGGCGTGGCATGAGGGATATCACAGGTGAGTAGGTAAGGATCTGACAAAAGGACAGGGAGACTGGAAACTAAATAGGGAACTGGGAGTGATTGGTGACTGGGTGCAGCTGGTGGGGAATGAACAGGTGACATGAGTGAAGCTAATGAACTGAACATGGGAAGTGAGGGGAAAACAATGGCAAAACTAAAAACAAGAACTCAAAACCAAGACATAAAACCAAGACATGAAACCTAAAACATGGTGAAACATAAAACTAAAAACATGGCAGAGTCCCGTGGGCGTGACATAACGTTACAGAAGTCTTGAGTTTGTGGGTTTGGTTCAGCAACTTTACGACATCAGATCTTACATGCCGAAAGCATTGAAAGCCTAATTTGCACATTTGCTAATTTAACAGTTGCCTTAATCTATTGAAAATGAAATGACCAGGTTTTAACTTGTTCAGTTTCCACAATAAAAGGAAAGGGAACCGCATTGTTTGGCACAGAAACATCATTTTCTAGGAACTTACTTGAAAACAGCCCATTACCATTTTCTTCCTCAAATGATTAATTTTTTGTTTTACCAGATCCTGGCAAATTTTCCCCAAATGGCAAAAAGTGCTTCACCTGTGAAGGAGAAACATGCACTAAAACTCTAAACTGTGAGGGGAATGAGGACCGCTGCATCTCAGTAACAGGTAAGAGACCTGCTTCTTCCTCAAAGTCATTCCAATATCAAACACTGTAGTTTGCTTGATAACATTATTTTCATTCTTTCAGTGAATGCCGATGGTGTTAAGACGACCTTAAAGGGCTGTGCCTCCGAGCTGATGTGCCTAGCTTCATCTACACAGCAGCTTGCCTTGAAGAACAAAGCAGCCAGCGGAACAGAACTGAGCTGCTGCCAGGGCGACTTATGCAACAGCGCCGGCAGTAAGTTCTGGTCTGCTGCTGAACGGCGGTGCCGCTCATCTCTCTGGTCTGTTTGTCTGTCTAACCTGCGTTTTGTGCACCAATAAGTTCGCTTTTTAAGAAGATCTTTGATATCCTCAGAATAGCACCAATATATTTTTTTTCTTTTTGTAGCATCGTTTCTGAATAATTCCCTTCTAAATGAATGTGGTAATACGGTTTTGTTCATGCTTTGTTGACAATTAATGCTTCTTTTCTTTTTTTTCCCAGGGGAAACTCTGACATGCTATGAGTGTCTACCAGGGTACTCTGAACCTTGCACGAAAATAGCAACATGTCCCTCACAGAATCATCAGTGTGTCTCACTCAGAACGATGACATATGCAGGTATATTTCTGTATAGTTTATGGTGGTTGTTGGTCCCCTGTTTGGAACTTGCTCAGTTTACAGTGGCTTTTCTTTGGCTACAGGTGGTTCAATAATTACTGACGTTGGAGCAAAAACTTGTGCTTTGCCTCAGGAGTGTGGTGAGCATTCTCTCAACTTTGGAACGGTTAAAACCGTGATTACCACCAAGTGCTGCAACTCGGACCTCTGCAACACCCAATCTGCCCCAGGTAATTTACATCCTGCGTGTATTTATTTATTTTTTTCCCACATTGCGGAGGGTTGCTCTAACTACAGTCTGATGTATTAACACTTTATGCAAAATGCTTGGTGAGTGCAAATATTTCAAACCAAGAAAAAAGTCCAAAAAGAGAAACAGTTTGAATATTTGCGAAATGCAGTGACACAGGACCAAGAAAAAAAATGAATTCAGTGTTAAAAGTGAAAACGTCCTTGCTGCTAAACCTGATTCTGAATTACAGCTTCACTAATTTGCCTGGACGGAGGCACTCATATCACAGACGCAAATGATTGTCATTTAATTACACCTAAAAATACTGAAGCAGTGCGCCTTGTAATGTCAAGTTTATTCTCCAAAACGTCCTTATATATTTTGCTTGTTCCTTCATCCATCCTCTCATTAGACAATGAATAAAGAATTGCACTCTGAAAGTTAGTGCTGACCACATTAAAATGCTTCAGGTGTGAAATCAGTCATTTAAGGTTAAAGTGTCAGGGTGGGGTGGTGAGGTAGGACACGTATGCAGACTCAGAGGTTGAAAGCAAACAGGGATTTATTCACAAAAACAAATGTTAAAACAAAAGGCGCGGCTGAGCCGGATAACAAAGAAACCTAAACTGAGGAATAAATACTTGACAAAAACAAAACTCTTGACAAGGCATGGATAAATACTTAACTTGGTGAGACAACGTGGCGTGGCATGAGGGATATCACAGGTGAGTAGGTAAGGATCTGACAAAAGGACAGGGAGACTGGAAACTAAATAGGGAACTGGGAGTGATTGGTGACTGGGTGCAGCTGGTGGGGAATGAACAGGTGACATGAGTGAAGTTAATGAACTGAACATGGGAAGTGAGGGGAAAACAATGGCAAAACTAAAAACAAGAACTCAAAACCAAGACATAAAACCAAGACATGAAACCTAAAACATGGTGAAACATAAAACTAAAAACATGGCAGAGTCCCGTGGGCGTGACATAACGTTACAGAAGTCTTGAGTTTGTGGGTTTGGTTCAGCAACTTTACGACATCAGATCTTACATGCCGAAAGCATTGAAAGCCTAATTTGCACATTTGCTAATTTAACAGTTGCCTTAATCTATTGAAAATGAAATGACCAGGTTTTAACTTGTTCAGTTTCCACAATAAAAGGAAAGGGAACCGCATTGTTTGGCACAGAAACATCATTTTCTAGGAACTTACTTGAAAACAGCCCATTACCATTTTCTTCCTCAAATGATTAATTTTTTGTTTTACCAGATCCTGGCAAATTTTCCCCAAATGGCAAAAAGTGCTTCACCTGTGAAGGAGAAACATGCACTAAAACTCTAAACTGTGAGGGGAATGAGGACCGCTGCATCTCAGTAACAGGTAAGAGACCTGCTTCTTCCTCAAAGTCATTCCAATATCAAACACTGTAGTTTGCTTGATAACATTATTTTCATTCTTTCAGTGAATGCCGATGGTGTTAAGACGACCTTAAAGGGCTGTGCCTCCGAGCTGATGTGCCTAGCTTCATCTACACAGCAGCTTGCCTTGAAGACCAAAGCAGCCAGCGGAACAGAACTGAGCTGCTGCCAGGGCGACTTATGCAACAGCGCCGGCAGTACAAGTGCTGGTCTGCTGCTGATGGCGGTGCCGCTCATCTCTCTGGTCTTATTGTCTTAGTTGCTCAATACAGCAGCATCACTGCTCACCTTTTCTGATCATTTTAGCAGAATTATAGAGCTGCATGCATGTTCTTCTTTCCAATAATGTGAAATGAGAACGCGAAAAAGATGAGTAAGCAAAGCACCAAATGTCATTTACCTTATCTTGATTCATGCAATTTCTTATGCGCTTTGCTGTTGTTAATTATGAATACGCTTTTTTCTAAGTAAAAAGGTTAAAAAAGATTCTGGTGCAGATTTTCATTGTTCAGTGCCTTTATAAACCAGATTTTTGGAAACACAAAAGACTTGTTCTTGTCATTAATAAGAATTTGAATAAACAAATTGGACCTTTTATTTCTATTTCCTGTCTGAGTCTCTCTTTAATTTTATAATTGATTACATTAATTGACTTATAACGTTTATGGAACAGCACAAAGTAAGTGTCAAAGCACATACTAATCAGTGTGTGCATTTATATTAATAAAGGGCAGCTACTTGAATAATCAAAACAGAGCCCCTCAATTACATAAACGGTTTCTGCATACTGTATCACCATAAAGTGTTCCTCATGTGACTGAATCACCCCTTAGTTGTGCTGCTAGAGGTTCAGCCTGCCGGAGGACCTCCTATGTTGCACTGAGCTCTTCTACCTTCCTCAACTTATATTTGTAGTAATTAGTTGTAATTCTTGTATGTAATTTATTTTGGTGTGTCAAAAGGAATTGTTGGGGTTTTCATGTTAAGTGTTTTTTATTTCATCTAATTTTTTATTCATTTATTTCATTATTACCATTATTTACTCCCTGGTTTAATTTACATCTGTATGCATAAAGGGAACATTTGAGTAAGTTTGGCGTGCTTACGTACGTGATAAAGCGCATTGCGTCTCTTCCCGTTTACCTCGCTAGTGTCAGGGTGGGGTGGTGATATAGGACACGGATGCGGACTTTCAAAAAAAGAGACTGGATTTATTTCACAAACAAAAAACAAAGTACAAACAAAAGGCGTGGCTAAACTGGATTCAGAAAACGTGACTGTGAAAAACAAACAAAAAAGACTTGGCAAGGCGTAGGATAAATAAATACTTAGCTTGTGGTAGGAGACGAAGAACATGGGTGACACAGGTATCATGGAAGGTAAGGCAAGCAAGGCAAGTTGGTAAGACAAACAGGGCAAAGATCCGGCAAACAGACAGGGGAGACAGGAAACTAAATAGAGGGCTGGGAGATTAGTGACTGGGTGCAGCTGGTGGGGAATGAACAGGTACAGTGAATGAACTGAGTGAAGGGAAACTAAAACATGACAAAACTAAAAACTAAACATGGACTAAAAACCAAAACGTGACCTAAAACATAAAACTTAAAACATAAGTTCCGTGGCGTGACAGCTAGTGCGATGTAGAGTTGCTGTCCTATCGGCTCACTGAATATCATCAAAATCCTCTTTCCAGTGGCATATCTCTTATTGAAAACTCCTTAACGCAGTCTTTCTCTACTCTAGTACTCATTTCTTGTTTCAGCTCTGCTGTTCTCTTCAATCTGTATTTCTAAAGTCTGCTAGGTTGGCTCCATCCCTCTATCTCCAACTTTCACTTGCTCGGTGCCAGATGTTTAGCTGTCCCCTTTCGTTAGTGATAATGGAACATGAAACAAATGTCTTCTTTTTTTTCCCTGTCCGTCTGAAACAGGGACAATTAAGATACAAGTTAGAAAGTAAGCTGTGAGCCATATAAAACATGACCACATATAAACCCTGGAGCAGCCATACTGTCTTACTGTCCTCATTTACAGAACTATTCCTCTTGTTGTTGTATGAGCTGCAGTAACATTTTTTTTTACTTCCACTGGCAGTAATGTTGATGTGTTTTTATGTCTATACATACCTTCATTCCTTGTTTTATACTGCTGCATATAGACCACATTTATACTGAAAGTAATGTGTTTTTTTATATGATCTGATTGAGGTAACGCCTTCACAGTTAAATACCAGTGCAAACACTTCCGATTGCCTTCAGGAGTTCCTCTGCATCTCTTTTGTTTGACCCCAACTCACTCCACTACACACAACACAGGACCATGAACTGAGCTCTCGACTGGGGTTTTTCCTGATGTGTGAAGAGTTGCTAGAATAATCTCCAGTGGCACTTTATTGTCTCTACCACATGAGTTTAGGGCCTGCAAAAAAAAGATGGTTGCGCTCACGATCATGAAAACATTGCTTTAAACCGTTGCCTTGTATCAACGGAAAAAGTAGGAAAAAAAACCTACAATTTCCTCCAGTCATTTAATGACGTGGTTTCTCAGTCGATGTGTTCTGAGCGTCTACTTCTGGCACAGTTTGAGAATTGCTATCCTCACACACTGTCATCTTCCACCAGTGATGTATCCCGCCTCCTGGGGAACTTATCTGCCTTCTGTCCCCGACCACGTGCTCTGCTTCAGCGTCTATTGGCGTCTGTTTTCCCGGCTTCAACTCTTCTAGCCGGAGACCCAGAGACTGTGTGTGGGCTATTAGCTAGAAGATGGGACTGTTTGCTGAGTTTTGCTGGTGTAAAAAGAAGTCATTACCAACGGTTTCCTGATTTCAGGTCCTAAATACACCTGTTACAATTACAGCATCATCAGACACAAAATTTAAGACGTGGTTTTGTTGGCAGTAAATAAAGGTGAAATCAGCAGTGAATTTTCTATGATTCATTTAGTAACCCTATCCACAAATTCTGCGTTCTGTAATGAAGGTTCCGTAAATACGTAAACATCAGCTCATGTTTTTCTAATCACAAAACGGAAACCACTCAGACCAACCCCCAAAGGGTCGTAGGATCTGGTGTCATCCCTCTTTATAACATGAGAACAAAAACTACCAGACACAAAGCCATGAAAATAAAGACCATCAATAAAACAAAAGAAGCATGAGAAACAAAAACATGTTGCATCTATGAGGGCCGCAGAGGTAAACTAGTGCCTGAAAAGTGTGAATATTTCTTTCTCTTTTCATTGCGTCTTGGATATCCATTTGATAGAAGACATGATCAGAATAACCCTTTTTGACACTTGTAATAAAGTGTACCAATTATAACATATTTTCCAATGCATTTAGCTGTCTGGTTGTATAGAGTTGTGGAAAATGTCCAGTTTTTCTTTAGTTTTTAGAAATGTCTGATTCAGATGATTTAAGAGGGAGTCAGGCCCTACTTTTTGTTGTCTTTATTTAATGATTGTTGCATGAATATGAGTTTCCATAAATACACGTATCCCTCCGATGATAACTTAACACTCTGGAGTCTAAATCCCGCCGGCGGGATTTTTGACACATCTCCAAAAACACATCTGTATCTCTGTGAGTTTTTGTCATTCAAACATATAAGTGACACCATTAAAAACCTTGAAACTTCTAGTTTTCAAATATATATATATTAAAATGAATTATATAGCTGGCCCTTTTTAAAGACAGTGAACAGAAATCTTTGGATTTTCTGTAGTCTCAGACTGCAGCAGCGTCCTAGGCCACACCTATCGCTATTCACATGTAAAGTACCAGGTGATTGAGTGGCTATTCACAGGTGAGAACACACCCCATTCAGCCAGCATGTGGGGGAAGGCAGCAATGTCCTGCCAGTGACAGACAATTATCTCATGGAGAGTGACAGGGGGGTGGGGGGAATCAGGGGTGTTACACACCCATCTAATTAGTATTCAACTAACAGAGACACTGCCTGGAGTTACAAAAACTTTTTTACAGTTTGTGTGAAAACAAAAAAACATTTCTGACTGCACTTTTTACTTTTATGCAGCCAACACTTTTGTTTACAGGGTTCAACCTTCAAAAGTCTTGGCTAGATATATTTATAGTGTGTTTTCTTGCACTGTTTGAAGACCTCTAAAACTTGTTTTTTTGTACAGTTGTGTTTCCCCTCAATTTAAATAAAACTTGTTTGTATTACATTCACTTCACTCTCATATTGTTTTTTGTCAGGCTTTTCAGAAAACAACCATATGTGTCACTTTTGCATAGATGTTTACAGTTAGTTGAAATACTTGAAAATGTCAAGGTGGTGACAACTGCCTCAAAGTCTCTGAAAAGGCCTTAGACTCCAGAGGGTTAAATAAAAAGTGACATACTTTCTCTGAACACACGGGGGCGATATAATCCAAATGTAGAGTGAATTGTTTCAGCCAATCAGACTTTTTTCTTTTTCTAAACAAAATAGGATTTAAAACTAGATCAGCTTGTGGTGCTCTCATAACCACATACCAGTAACCCATAGATAGATAGATAGATAGATAGATAGATAGATAGATCTTGAGTCTGTTTGTGGAGCAGCTCAGGGACAGCAGTTTGCTGCTGAACATGCTCCTCTGTCTCATCAGAGTTTGGTGTAGGGAGTGTTGTGTGTTCTCCAGGATGGACAGAGTCTTCTCCAGGGTCCGTTTCTCTGCCACTGACACCAGAAAGTCCGGCCAGTCTGTCCAAACGTCCAGCATCCCTCCTTTTAATACTGACCCCCCTCCTAACAAACCACAGCATAAAAGTGAACACTAGACACAACAGACTGGTAAAATATCAGCAGTTTTTTTTTTTTACAGATGTTAAAGGACCCCAGTCTTCTCAGGAAATTAAGACGACTCTGTCCTTTATGGTGGATGCTGCCTGTGTTAACAGTCCAGTCCAATTTGTCATCCAGCTGCAGTTCCAGGTACTTCTAGGTCCTGACCACTTCTGCGTCAGAGCCCGCGATGGAAATGGGCTGGAGATGGGGTCTCTTCCTCCTGAAGTCCACCACCATCTCCTTGGTCTTGGAGGTGTTAAGCTGCAGATGGTTAGACCTGCACCATCCCACAAAGTCCTCCACCAGGCCCCTGTACTCCGTCTCTTGTCCATCTGCAATACATCCAACAATCCTTGTCCTTGATGTCGCTCGTGATCCAGGGCTTTTTATTTGGGAAGCAGCGCACGGTGTTAATAGGGAGCACCATGTCCCTGCAGAAGTTCATGGAGTCCGTAATATAGTGTGTGGCTGCTGTTGTACCCTCCAATCAGTGGACTCAAAACAGTCCCTCATATGTGTCTCAGGAGAGCTCTGACTGGAACTCGAAAGTCCCCTTCTTCCGATGGAATGTTAAGCATTTCATTTCATATCTGGAGAGGATCTTTGTCTTCACTGTTTCATAAGTTCAATAATGTTACTCTTTCAGTTGGTCTTGCAAACAGAAAACATGAGCAAAGCCAGACTTGTTGGGAATAAGTAGCTACGTTGCTGTCTAACATGTACTGACAACCATTCATCTGCTTTCGTTTTACTTTAATCTGCCCAGAAATCTGCCAATGTTCGCTCTGAAATTTAATTTGTGATCTGAGCAACTCAAGTCTAATAGCTGACGCCTTATTTTGTGTACCTTACTTGGATCCAGCCACAGAATTGTCATAAAAGATAAGTTTCTTCAACTTTATTCCATCACTGAAAAATATTGTCCAACAGGATTCACACTGATATTCTCATTTTAACAGATTTATTATATTTCATACACGCAAAGTACTCTGCCTTAGATAGATAAACCAAAAGGAAAAAAAAAACATTTTAAAAGCTGTTCACATTGTGAAAGCTAGTCTTGTGTCTAGTCTTGCATAAAACTGATGATCAGGCAAAACCTCAAACACCTGCTGTAGGCGCAGGCTTCTAAAGCTTTATCCCTTTTTAGTAGTTGAAAAGTTACTGTCGGTATCTACGAGGGGTGCAGAGGTAAATCAGTGCCTGAAAAGTGTGGATATTTCTTTCTCTTTTCTTTGCGTCTTGGATATGCATTTGGGAAGTTTTATGAATCACGACTGATTTATTAGTCTTTGCTCAATGCAAAAGTCCTCACTGATGGCACTTCTATTTACCAAAGAAAAAAAAAAAGCACGTCTTGTATTTAGCGCTTGACATGGCTGCTATGAGGAGGACTCTCAGGTGTTGTAAAACAACGGGGGGAGTAGAGAGTGTGAAAGAAGGGCTTCTCCATTTGTAGAAATTTATTTGGAATGCCAGAAGAAGACATGATCAGAATGACCCTTTCTGGCCCTTGTAATAAAGTGTACCAATTATAACGTATTATAATGTTTTCAAATGCATTTAGCTGTCTGGTTATATAGAGTTGTGGACAGTGGTTGTTAAAAGCAAAACACTCTTTAAGATTTTTATCTTCAAATGTTGGGTAGAAATGGATCGAGGCACCATTTTGAAAAGACCGTCTTGGTGTTGGTCAGACCCATACAACATCCTTGGCTTTAATGTGCTGTCTGATTGTGAACCATGGAGAGACAATACCAAATTTGAACACAATTAATTGAAGCGTAAAGTGTTATTTATTGATGACGGGAGCGCTGATTAAAAAGTTTTTTGTTTTTATTTTCCAACTGGGCACAGAGGTCTACCTTAAATACTTCAACTGACTGGATAATCAGGTTCCTACTGAGATGACATGTAGTGTAAGAAGAAACTTAACTTGGCCCCCCACTACTGATTATCAAAGAAACCTAAACTGAGGAATAAATACTTGACAAAAACAAAACTCTTGACAAGGCATGGATAAATACTTAACTTGGTGAGACAACGTGGCGTGGCATGAGGGATATCACAGGTGATTAGGTAAGGATCTGACAAAAGGACAGGGAGACTGGAAACTAAATAGGGAACTGGGAGTGATTGTGACTGGGTGCAGCTGGTGGGGAATGAACAGGTGACATGAGTGAAGCTAATGAACTGAACATGGGAAGTGAGGGGAAAACAATGGCAAAACTAAAAACAAGAACTCAAAACCAAGACATAAAACCAAGACATGAAACCTAAAACATGGTGAAACATAAAACTAAAAACATGGCAGAGTCCCGTGGGCGTGACATAACGTTACAGAAGTCTTGAGTTTGTGGGTTTGGTTCAGCAACTTTACGACACCAGATCTTACATGCCGAAAGCATTGAAAGCCTAATTTGCACATTTGCTAATTTAACAGTTGCCTTAATCTATTGAAAATGAAATGACCAGGTTTTAACTTGTTCAGTTTCCACAATAAAAGGAAAGGGAACCGCATTGTTTGGCACAGAAACATCATTTTCTAGGAACTTACTTGAAAACAGCCCATTACCATTTTCTTCCTCAAATGATTAATTTTTTGTTTTACCAGATCCTGGCAAATTTTCCCCAAATGGCAAAAAGTGCTTCACCTGTGAAGGAGAAACATGCACTAAAACTCTAAACTGTGAGGGGAATGAGGACCGCTGCATCTCAGTAACAGGTAAGAGACCTGCTTCTTCCTCAAAGTCATTCCAATATCAAACACTGTAGTTTGCTTGATAACATTATTTTCATTCTTTCAGTGAATGCCGATGGTTTTAAGACGACCTTAAAGGGCTGTGCCTCCGAGCGGATATGCTCAGCTTCATCTACACAGCAGCTTGCCTTGAAGAACAAAGCAGCCAGCGGAACAGAACCGAGATGCTGCCAGGGCGACTTATGCAACAGCGCCGGCAGTAAGTGCTGGTCTGCTGCTGATGGCGGTGCCGCTCATCTCTCTGGTCTTATTGTCTTAGTTGCCTCAAGACAGCATAACTGCCCACGTCTTGTGATTTTAGAATAGAAAAATATTTTATTCATCTCCCAATGGGGGAAACTCAATTTTTTTTTTAGCAGAATTATAAAGCTGCATGCATGTTCTTCTTTCCAATAATGTGAAATGAGAAAGCAAAAAAGTTGAGTAAGCAAAGCCCCAAATGTTATTTACCTTAACTTGCTTCATGCAATTTCTTATGCGCTTGTTGGGGGCCTAGCAGCGAAGCTAGGATCTGGTGTCCTCGCTCTTTATAACATGAGAACAAAACCTACCAGACACAAAGCCATGAAAATAAAGACCATCAATAAAACAAAAGAAGCATAAGAAACAAAAGCGTGTTGCATCTTGCTCAGCCAAACATACATGGATACACTTGACCACGACAATCTCAGCACAAAATTGCCACACTGTACAAACAATAGTTATATGTTACCACCACAAAATGGAGCCCAACGGCGACAAACCAAAAGGAATATCCAAAAGTAGCAACTAGTAATCCAAACCAAATATAAACTCTTGTTAGCACAACACAAACGCTCATATATAGACTGGCCTCATACCACCACAAGTTACAATATTCACAAGATTTCAGTGCAGTTAAACGCACACGTGAAATGAAATGGGGGGGAAAAAAAAAAAAAAAAACAAAAAAAAAAAAACAGACCCACACCTGATGATCACAACTGGTGCAGCTCACTCACACACAAAAAATTACTGCCATCACTTAGCCAGAGAAATCTTCAAATGATCCACCCAAAGAGGGGCGACCTTTCCACACTGAAGGTCACCTCTCAAACACAAATACACTTATGTCATTATCATAAAGACATGCTCGAGAGCTGATGTACATCATACAGTGAGCACATCCACACACACAGCTGCAACACTAAGTAATCAGATGCTTGCTCATATAGGTATTATAATACATTTGGTTATATATACACTGTACATAATCGATCTGCCATCTGACCAACAATCTCAAAAAACATCCAAGTTCATATTACACAACAAGGTTTAAAAAAAGCCACAAACACACTACTAAAAACTCAAATACAGCACAGGCCACAAGACTGCTTCGGTATATTGAAATGAGGTGTGTTTGAAGCTCAGTGCAATTTTAGGACCTCACTTGCAGAAGTGGACAGTCCTTTCCAGCTCTTAATAGATTTTGAGTGCCTGTAAGAGAGAAGAGCCATCACATCAATAATTCATTAAACCAACACAGAAGAAAATGACACCAAAATGCACATTAACTATTGTCTGCTGAATCTGTTAGTGTGTTTTGTCCTCCCTCCACCTCTGGTAACCTATATTTTCATTACCCACTACCCAAACCAGGGTTTGGATCCCATTCCTACTCATCTTTACCCCTTCTATTTCTACTCCCTACCCAAACTGTCAGGGTGAGGTGGGAAGGTACTTTCAAAAAAGCAAACTTGGATTTATTTCTCACAAAAAACAAAGTTCAAACAAAAAGCGCGGCTGAGCCGGATTCCAAAAAATAAACTGTGACAAAACAAACAAATAACTTGACATGGCATGGCATGGAATGAATAAATACTTAGCTTAGCAAGACGACGTACCGAGGGGTGAAGACCGGTAACATGGGTAAGGATCTGACAAACTGACAGGGGAGACTGGAAACTAAATAGAGGGCTGGTAGTGATTGGAGACAGGGTGCAGCTGGTGATCAGCAGGGTTTGATCTAATAACAAACCCTGGATCACCAGTGAGCTAAAGGAACTATTGAACAGGAAAAAAAGAGCCTTTAGGGAGCGAGACAGGGAGTTACTGAGGAGTATACAGAAGCAGCTCAAAGTCAAGATCAGAGAGAGCAAGGAGGTGTATAGAAAGAAGCTTGAGAGTAAACTGCAGAGGAACAATATCAGAGATGTGTGGTCAGGAATGAAGAAGATCACAGGCCTCAAGCAGAGGGAGGATCGGATGGATGGAAGTCTGGACAGAGCAAATGAGCTGAACACATTCTTCAACAGGTTCAGTTCAGGAACAAGCTCACCATCCTCCCCTCCTGTTCCCAGCCAAAGAGACATCCCACCCTCCTCTGACCCACAGCTTTCCTGTAACATCTACACCTCCACCTCAGTCATGGATTCTTCTGCTTCCACTAGTTTGTCATCAACCCAATCAGGAGATGCTGCTGTCCCCTTTGCCTCCCCCTCCCACTTTTCTGTTTCTAGAAGTCAGGTGAAGAGGCAGTTGGAGAGACTGAACCGGAACAAGGCTGCAGGTCCAGATGGTGTCAGCCCCCGAGTCCTGAAGGCCTGTGCAGAGCAGCTCTGTGGGATTCTGCAACACCTTTTCAACCTTAGCTTGACCCAAGAGAAGGTACCACTGTTGTGGAAGACATCCTGTCTGGTTCCGGTACCAAAGAAAACTCACCCTTCAGACATTAATGACTACAGACCTGTTGCCCTGACATCCCACATCATGAAGGTCCTGGAGAGACTCCTGCTGACCCACCTGTGTAAGCAAACCAGCACATATCAGGACCCCCTGCAGTTTGCTTATCGCCATGGAGTTGAGGTTGAAGACGCTATCATACACCTGCTTCAACAAACCCACTGTCATCTGGATAAAGCAGGCAGCACTGTGAGGATCATGTTCTTTGATTTCTCCAGTGCATTTAACACAATCCAGCCTGATCTGCTTAGTCTGAAACTCCAGAAGACTCAGGTTGAGGCCTCAACAATCACCTGGATTAATGACTACCTGACAAACAGACCACAGTTTGTCAGACTGAAGAATTGTGTGTCTAACCAGGTGATCAGCAGCACAGGAGCACCACAGGGGACTGTACTCTCACCATTCCTTTTCACTCTGTACACTTCAGACTTCCAGTACAAGTCAGACTCCTGTCATCTACAGAAATATTCAGATGACTCTGCAGTTGTCGGGTGTATTAGAGATGGACAAGAAGCTGAGTACAGAGAGCTGGTGGACCGCTTTGTGGCATGGTGTGGGAACAATCATCTCATCTTGAATGTTAACAAAACAAAGGAGATGATTGTAGATTTCAGGAGAAACAGGGTCAGATCAAACCCTGTTTCCATCATGGGAGAAGAAGTGGAGGTGGTTGAGGAATATAAATACCTTGGTGTTCATGTGGACAACAGACTGGACTGGAGACACAACAGTGAAGCCATCTACAAGAAAGGACAGAGCAGACTGTACTTCTTGAGGAAGCTAAGGTCCTTCAAGGTTTGCAACAAGATGTTGCAGATCTTCTACAAGTCTGTTGTTGAGAGCGTCATTTCCTCTTGCGTCATCTGTTGGGGCAGCAGCATCAGAACCAGGGACCTAAAAAGACTCAGCAACCTGATAAGGAAGGCTGGTTCTGTTCTGGGGACGGCTGTGGAACCTCTGGAGACAATAATGCAAAGAAGGATTTTGCATAAAATCAAGAGAATTATGGACAACCCTGAACATCCTCTCCATGAGACTGTTATCAGAAAACAGAGTCTCTTCAGTCAAAGGCTTCTTCAGTTTGGATGCAAAACGGACCGCTACAGGAAATCTTTCCTGCCCACAGCCATCAGCATCTATAATAACTCTTTGATTTAATTGAGCTACATCAACATTTAATTTCCCTCTGGGATAAATAAAGTATTTTTGATTTGAATTGAATTTGACAATGACTAACAGGTGCAGTGAATGAACTAATGATGGGAATGAACTAATGACCAGAGTGAGGGGAAAAACAATGACAAGACTAAAAACAAGAACTCAAAACAAAGACATGAACTGAAAATCAAAACATAACCTAAAACATAAAACTAAAAACATGGGCAGAGTCCCGTGGGCGTGACACAAACCAGGGGTTTGTACCCCCCCCCCCCCCGCGCTATGACTGGTGTGCAAATTTCTTGTGTTTACTTTCGAATGCTCACAGAAAGAGTAGAGGTGAATTCCTGATGAATAGAGAGGAAAAACAGAGAGGAAAGAAGTAACACTAAGTGTAAATGAAAAAAAGATCATTCAATGTCCCGTTGAAAGTAAATTCAAGGTTTATCAAGAGTGACGTCACCGGTGCAGGGTGGATGCAGGAGTAGCCTGGGGCTGAGGGCAGGTCCTCTTCAGGAGAACCACTTATATCTGGAACAGAACAAAGCAAAACTCACTGCTGGTCCAATAACACAATGCACCTCTTTTCACTGGTCCTTGGGATTTGGCTTCTCCCAAAAGGTAAGTTTTTTCTTTCCTGTGTTCAATATGTAGAATTTTTCTTTCCTCAAAACTGCTATAATTCAATTTAATCTCTTTCTTATTTTTCACTCCTTTTTCTTTCCAATCTTGTGCATTTACAGATTAAGTTTTTTGAAAAAACCACATTGTTTTTTAATGCTGTGTAGGCACAAAAAAGTTGATTTTTCTTTATATGTCTCATCAGTTGACGCACTGAAATGTTATGAGTGTTTACTGGGAGACTCGGGACCTTGCAAGGATTCAAAAGAATGTCCCTCACAAGATCATCAGTGTAGTTCACTCAGAATCCTGTCATATGCAGGTACGTTTTTCCTTATGTTATGGTGGTTGTTGGTCCCCTGTTTGGCACTTGCTCCTTTTACAGTGGCTTATCTTTGGCTACAGGTGGTTCAAAAGTTGCTGACCTCGAAGCAAAAGCTTGTGCTTTGGCTCAGGAATGTGTTGAGGGTTCTCTCAACCTTGGAGCGGCCAAAACCTTGATTACCACCAAGTGCTGCAACTCGGATCTCTGCAACACCCAGTCTGCCCCAGGTAATTTGCATCCTGTTTGTATTATTTTACATTGTGCAGTGTTGTTTTAATTGCAGTTTATTTCATCTACACCCAGTGTTGGTCATCTTACTTTTAAAAAGTAATTAGTTACAGTTACAAATTACTTCTCCCAAAAAGTAATTGAGTTAGTAACTCAGTTACCTCATTGTAAGAGTAATTAGTTACCCAGCAAAGTAACTGTGACGCTATTACGTTCTATAACATCTTTAACGTCGGAGATGTTTATATTAACTGATTGAAGAATAAAAACACTCTATACAGTATTTTAGAACATTTGGTATTTATTGGAACTCTAGATTGTAGCCTGGCGTGGTAGCATGTGTTGATGTGAGGTGCTTCATAAGATTCGAGTTGCTTGAGGCAGACGTGGATAGAGTCTTTTTTCCTGGCCATAGCGGGCATGTTACATAAACATTCTTGCCTTTAATTTAAAGGAGCGAGAAGTAGTGCCGGCACTTCCAGTTTGAGAACGCTACCTTTGAATTTCCCAGGTTTGTTGCCATTGTTGCTGTCTTGTTGTGTTTAGCGGTCAGAGGCGTGCAGTGAGACAGCGTGAGCAGGGCATACACCCAGCCAATCATCATCGCATTTGCAACGGCATCATCCCCACCCCTGCTCTTTCCAGGCAGCTGATGTGTGGCCAAAAAAACTGACACCTTGCGCTTCATTCAACCAAATTGTATTAACGCACCACTTCACATTCTCAGTAAAGGCAATGGCGTTGCAACGATGGGAAAAGTAATTAATTAGATTAGTCGTTACTGAAAAAAATAATGCCGTTACTAACGCCGTTATTACCAACACTGTCTATACCATATTCAAAATGTCTGGCAAAAGCAGAAACACCGGACCAAGACAAAACTGATATGAACCCAAAGAGTTTTATCAACAACTTTGTTGTTGATAAAACTGATTCTGATTTTGTAGATACAGACAGAGACATGGTTAAATAAAGTCAATCTTAAAATTTCAACCATATTCCTGAAATTAGACAAACAAAGCAAAACAAAACAAAAATTGTTGTTCTTATTACACGACAAGGAAGTTTTTAATCACAAAAGTCAGTGTTGTTTATAGAACAACAGCTGGCTTGTGTTCAGCATTCCATTTGCTTCCTGTTCTCTGTCTGTATGATGGCATATCTCTAATACCAAAAGTAATAAAGACTTGGCAGTAAACATGTCAGGACAATGCTTGGTCTGCTGAAAGACAACATGGGGAAAAAAAACTCTTGTGAGAGATGGAGTTTTTCAAATTTTCATTTTTGCAGCTTGTTTTTGCTTCTTCCTGTTCTCTTATTAACCTGTTATAGTTTTAAATTGGAAAAAAAAAATCTATTGAAATTCACAAACCAATAGAAATGTTTCTGTGTTTCACAGTCATCAAACTATAATAGGACAACAGAAAAGCCAATTTTTAAGATGTTAGTTTACAATTACCAGTTTCTATTACCATTTTCTTCCTCAAGTAATAGATGTTTATTTCACGGATGTCAGCAAATCCTCTCCAAATGTGCTTCAGCTGTGAAGGAGATACATGCACTACTAAAATGTTGAACTGTGGTTTAAACTATTTCAGTTGACAGAATAAAAAGACCAAAGTAATTATTAATGTTCTGTTTTACAGATGCCAGCAAATCCTCCCCAAATGGCAAAAAGTGCTTCACCTGTAAAGGAGGAACATGCACTACAACTCTGAACTGTGAGACGAATGAGGACTACTGCATCAAATCAACATGTAAGTGACTTGCTTCTTCCTCTGAGCAGCACATAATTGCTTTGCTCAGAGCAATGTTAAGTGATTCTAATATTAAACATGGGAGCTTGCTTGATAACATTGTTTTCATTCTCTCAGTGAATGTCGGTGGGACTGAGATGACCTTAAAGGGCTGTGCCTCCAAGATGATGTGCTTGGCTTCATCAACTGCACAGATGACAGGAGCCGTCGGAGCAGAACTGAGCTGCTGCCAGGGCGACTTCTGCAACAGCGCCGGCAGCACAAGTGCTGGTCTGCTGCTGATGGCGGTGCCGCTCATCTCTCTGGTCTTTTTCTTTTAGATGATTTAGGACAGCAGCATCATGTACAGTTTACTTACCATTTTTGCTGAATTATAGATTTCCCACCCCTGTTATTCTCTCAGTTCAAGGGATAATCCGGCGTAAAATGCACTTTAGATCAATTTACGGGATGTTGGGAGTACATACGTTGAGTTGACATCAAAATCATGTCATTTGAGAATTTCGATTTGACCGTTTTTAGCCAAAAAGTCGTTAGCCTGGAGGTGAAGCGGGCATATCATGTCACCGCTACAAAACACTATTTTTATACCTCTTCTACAGCTCCAAACAACATAACACTTACATGGTAGTGAGTAGAGGGTCCCTAAAGCCAAACCGAAGTGTCCCGAGGTCTTCATGTGGTCGGATATAGAGTCCAGATTGAATTTAATCAAGCCAGTACCTGCTCTCAATCAGAGCCTCTTCCGTCAACATGAGGATATCTCACGCGAGACATCACGTCACGTGACATTTCAAAATTCCAACCTGTTAGTAAGCTAGGCATTGCTGTTGCATACAACTTCATTTCACTTTCGAAAGAAATACTGGACTATGTTTGTAAAAAAAACGGCAACGAAATTGTGACTTTCCAGAGCGAGTTACTCCACACTCGGCAATCAACTACGGACTCACGTGACGTGATGTCTCGTGTGAGATAGCCTCTTGTTGACGGAAGAGGCTCTGATTGAGAGCAGGTACTGGCTTGATTAAATTCAATCTGGACTCTATATCCGACCACATGAAGACCTCGGGACACTTCGGTTTGGCTTTAGGGACCCTCTACTCACTACCACGTAAGTGTTATGTTGTTTGGAGCTGTAGAAGAGGTATAAAAATAGCGTTTTGTAGCGGTGACATGATATGCTCCATTCACTTCCAGGCTAACGACTTTTGGCTAAAAACGGTCAAATTGAAATTCTCAAAACACATCCGAATGACATGGTTTTGATGTCAACTCAACGTATGTACTCCCAACATCCCGTAAATTGATCTAAAGTGCATTTTACTCCGGATTATCCCTTTAATGCGTGAGAAAGTTGTCGACAAAGCCTAAGATTGTCTTTCTCTCTTGTTACTGTTTTGAAAAATTAAAGTTTTGGTGCAGGAACACAATTTTATTTTTCTTTCATTGAGGATGTGCACTAGAGTCATCTAATCCTGACGAGCACTCAAATTCTGTTTGTAAAAAGCGTTTACTTAAATGTCAGTATTTCTGACACTTCAACCTTTAGCTGCATGACTACTGGCTTGTGGGGAAATCGAAGAATGATTACATAATTTTCACATGTTTTTAGCAGTGCATTGAAATTCCACGCATTGTGTACATATCTGTGAAATGTGTTTATGTTATCTAAATGTATTTTATCATGTAAAGGCTTGACCTAAGTGACAACAACAAAGTTAACATCCAGAGGTGCCAATTTGTAACATTGCTGTTTTAACAGGAAGACTGGATTTCACAGAACTTCCTCTTTTTGAGGTTTGTCTCAAATATTACGTGTAGCTAAATATATTTTACTATCAGTAACTGTAAGTTGATAGTATTTTACTATCAACTGTAACCGAGTAAGTAACCAGTGTTGACTTATGTACATATATGAATAAAAACAATCAGACAAGTAAAAGTCTCCTGTGGTAGAGAGCTGCCTGACCACAAGAGCAACCAGATTTTTAACCTTAAAATCACGTGTGTGATTTGTTAATTGACCCTAACCTTGAAACAGTTTAAGATTCTGCATACAATTTTGAATTTAGTCTGACAACAAAATCCCCCATTATAATGTTATGATAGATATATGTTCCATAAAAATGCACTTCATAAAACCTTCACATTTGCGGCCTGTGGTGTCGCTTGTTTTCTCACTGATTGTACAACTGTTTCTTTCAGCAGATTTTAACCTTCAGGGGCTGTATTCATAACAATTCAAAGAATCCCGACAGGACCAGGCTGGAACTCAGGACGCAGATGCAGGGATTCTAGTTCTTCAATAAACAATCTTTAATGAAGGGAACAGGATCAAATTTCCGGGACAACTGTGATCAAGGCTGTGATTTAACTGTGGTACGGCTGGAGTGAACGCACGAATACGAACACACTGGCACAAGACAAAAGGAGACGCAGACTGTTATGAGTCTTATATAGTCTACAAAGGGTGACAGGGAACAGGTGGAATGGAAACCTTCAGCAGACAATCAGACCGAGACACACGAGGAATGGGCAAGTGACCTGAAACGAGGGGAGAGTTACTTTTTCAAAATAAAACAGGGAATGACAAGACAAGAAATGGAGACAGGACAAAAACCCACTTAACCTTACCGTGGTGTGACAAATACTCTCAAAGAAATCCTAATTTAGCTTAAAATAAATCCAGCTTCAGAGTGATTCGGGACCGATCTCAGAGCAAGGCAATGAAAAAAAAAACTTTTTGAGTACTGCCTGTTTTAATTTACTTTTTATTCCCCTTCTTTGTTTCATAGCTGATTTTATTCACCTTTTCTCTTATCTGCAGGTTGCTTTTAAAAGTGTGGTCTTTCACATCCCTTTACATTTTTCAGTGTTAGTTTCATTCCTTGCTTGTGTCCTTTTAATTGCTTTCTAAAGCACCGAGGTGCAATTAGTTCAAATTAATTGTACAAATTTAAATGGACTATACAAATGTAAAATGTCTTCCTTGAATCAGTCTTCCCCAGCCAGCGGTATGCAATACCTGTGCCTTCTCAGTGCAGCAATCAAAACTTAAAACATGCTTTTTTTTCCCAGCAATTAATTAGGGCCCACATGGCAGTGAATTGCAAGCCATAAAGCTGAATACAAAATTAATTTAAGTACTCCTTGGTGAGGAAACTCCTATAAATAGATATGTAACAAGGCTAGGCACATAAATAAACATCTTCATGTCTCCCAGATGCAAGCTATTAGTTTATTATACCAAAATTTGCACTGAGACAGCTCACACACAGTATATCAGGGCCATTGTTGACTGCAGAGAAACTGACAAATTACCACAGGGAAACGAGGACAATACAACAACAACAGCATCAGTGAATGGAAAACAACAGGGAAGATCAGAGTACCGGGAGGGTTGATGAATTGTGTGACAACAGGTGAGGGATTAACAGGAAACAGGTGTGAATGGGACCAGCGGACAAAACCAAGTCAACTGAGGATATCTAGGGGTAATGACAAGGGACAGAAATACAAGACGATCTAACAGCGATGAATGAAAACCTAAACAGAATACAAGAACTAAAGTTCAAACAAAGTATGAAACAGAACACAGACTAAAACAAGGCACTGAGAAATGACTAATCCAGAGAAAAGACAAAGAAACAAAAGACCAAGGACCGGCACACAAAATCAATGGACCATGACAGTTAGTACCGTCACCTGACAACATTGAAGTCCCTGTTTAGATTCCTGGCTTATGATTTTGCTTGGAGAGTTCTCCCTGTTCCATCGTTCTCCCGCTATTCTCTGGGAATACCTGGGTTTTCCTCTCCTGTTTTTTTCCCCCAATGGCGTGGGTGTTTATGCAATCACGATTGTCTACCCCCCCGTTAGTCCTGTGATGGACCAACAGCCTGTCCATGATGTACCCCACCATCTCACTCTATGACTTCTGACTAAAGCGCTCCATCAGCCCACCAATCATTCGGGTATAGAAAACAGAAGGATGTATTTCATGAAGCCTAAAATTGTCTCAGAGAGGGTAGTTTTTTTAATGCACAACAATACACACCACAACTTAAGTCAAACAAGTAAATTTATTATCGTTACAGACTGATAATGTCATTTACATTACATTTACATTCTTGAAATGTATAATCAATCTTAAAGAAGTTAAATCATGAGGACAATCTCATAGTTATGCCATTTATTTAAACTAATTCGTTACTCATTTTGCTGGTACTCACATGGACCAATTACAAATTGATTGGTCTATGACCTATTATGTTACTGCAGTCATTTCAGCATCACATCAGTGCTTATATCCCTTTCACCTCCAGTTTTTCATCATTACCAGTGTGGGTCCTTGACTTCACCAGATATACATAAGGAACAGCATCAGTACCATCAGAACCTGTGTCTACACGACAGAGCATGATATGACTGCTTTCTCAAAAGGAAGGCAAATTGCTGAAGTTTGTTCACAGACATGCAACAATACCCTCTGTCTCATGCCATGTCACAGTAATCACTGCATTTATTTATAACATTTTTCTTTCATGAGTTTCCAGAATGAGGTTAATTCATCATCGTCCCCCACACAAGAGAATATGTGAATTCATAAAAAGAATGAATAAAAAAAAAAGAAAAAGAAACTTTAGGCTGGAAGAATGTGATATATTTCCAAGATGATGCCAAGTTGTCTCTGGTGCACTCAAATGTTGCCGTACACATTACAATCCTGCAAAGTTTAAGAAAACTGTGGTCAGTTGTGTGGCTCTCTGTGGTTGAAAGGTTTATATTTCACAACAAAGAACTGAATCCGTAAAAAAAAAACTCATGTATTCATGTCTTCATTTGAAATATGGTTCAGAAAATGGAACTGCATAACATATGTAATGGAAGCCAAGCACGACACATGATGTCACATTGCTAAAACACCCAGCAGCCCCAACGCTTGTGATTACTGAGCAAAACACTCTCCTTCTCTGTTTGAGCCCCATGATTTGAGAAAATCTTGGTAAAATGTGTACCAAAAACCATATCTTAATCTTCTGTCTAAACAGGTTGTTATCAAGGGATAAGACTGAATGTAGCTTGCTTTTGAAATGAACTCACAAGCTACTGTAATCGGGATGGCAGTGCACTTCTTTACAAGTTGCAGCAGTTGCTTAATTTTGGCTCATTGAACTTCTTTTCTTAAGAAAAATTAATTCTATATTAGCATATCTAACATATAGTTCCATCTGAAGTCTATGGGTACGCACACGTTTGTGTCATAAAGTGCTTAGTCATTGTTTTAGGGAAAAATGTCAGGAACAACGACTTCACAACTAAATCAAAAAACCAGTGCTGTCTATCATCTCATATTTGGTGTGTACCTGTTTTGCTGGCATTTGTTTACACAACAAGTTTCTATGAATATTCGGCAGATAATTCTGCAGTAAAGCTGCATTCAAGTAGTGTCTGAAACGTAACAGCAGCTGTCTAATAACGTTAAAAGTCACAACACAGTCCAGGAGTCGTCACAGAAATATGGAGACAGACATAAAAACATAACTTTCTTTTTCTGAAATCAAACGTTTTTTTTCAATCAATATGGAAGATGATTTAACAATATCCTATTCTAAGCGGCCAGTTTTGAAAGTTTCGAAAGACAAAAATAATCTTGATTCCATGATTCGAGTGTCACCACTAAACACAGCACTACTGACCTCGGGTGTAACAGGGGGAGGCCGTCTCCGTTTCCTGAATCAAACAGGATGTTAAAGAAAGAAAATAATCAGTGTACAACTAAAAGAAACACAACAACATATCATTTAAAGGGACTAGGGTACAGCTGTGTTGCTCACTCTTTGGGGGATGGAAAGCGCTGTTTGGGGACACAAGTCTCACATGTTACAGCGTTGGTGTTGTTTCTGCAGGAGCAGAAGGAATAACACAGCTTTAGCTTTTGCCTGCGATTCCTGGTGCAGTAGGTGTTGAATAGGGAAACACTTACAAATAGCTGACACTGAGGCCAGCAGCGTTGTCTTGGTGCCTGCAATAAAATAAATTTTAAACAAGGCAATAACAAACATTTAATTCATATTACTTAGTAATTTCCATCAATGTCTAGTACGTCTGGAGTTGTACAAAGGAAGGTTGAAAACAATACCTTGAAAACCGGCTCCAGAATGACCTACAAACACATGGTCAACCAAATATTTAAATTAATAAAGTGTGACTTTAAGAATGGGAGTGGTTAAATCAACAGACTAAATTAAACAGCAATGAAGATAAATGAAGACCTACCTCTGATTTTGCCACCCGACTTGACCATCCACTCTTCTACTAAAAAATAGCAGGGTTGTAAACATGAGGCATTCAAACTAAGGAACTAAGACTCAAAATGTTGGCGTTGGTTGGTCTTACCGAGAGAAACGGCTCCAAATAGATCTCCTGTGTGTTGGACGCATAGTTATTTTCAAAAAAATGGGTCACATGAATTTGTGGACTTTTGAAAAACAGCCGACCGCTTACATACCGTTTTTCAGGCCTTGGAGGCTTCTCCCTGTCTCCCTGATAGTATCTCCTTGACATTTTAATAAAGATGTGAATTTCTTTCAGACAAGAGACTACCAAAAGAAAACAGTCTTGAGGAAATTAAAAAAAAAAAGCTTACCTGGATACTTTATCCCAAAGAGATCTCCTGTTAAAATCATGAACACACGTCTTTACATTACTCTTTGATGATAAACAGTAAAATATCATCTAAGATATCATCTTTAGCCATACTGACTCATCCACTCAGGATAATATTTTTTGAATGGGAAAATATTCAGAGAGCAAGTTGTCTTTCTTCAGTATAGGTTTGATGTTTAAATACATGCCTTTTCTCTGGTCTCAGAGGTGGTCCCAGCTGATCATCAGGGGTTTTCCTGCTGGTCAGAAAAAAAATACTGTAAAAACATCCTTTAACAGGAGCAAACACACACATTACAAATAGCCTCATTAAAACAGCTATCTGTGTCAATTGGATTGGTATTACAAATGTAAAGACACATCTTGAACTGATGTCTATTTACTCTACCTCTTCCTGTAGATGAATACCCCAAACACAGCGGCTAAGATGATTAAAATGAGTGCAAAAAGTGTGACCGGAACGACCACTGGAGCAGAGCCTCTCCACTGGTACATCATTGTTCCTGGTGATGCAGAAGGACGGTGAGTGCAACGGTAGTGAGAAATACCACTCAAATCATTGTATAAAATACTTGCATGACATATAAAGGTGGCAGATGAATGCTGGGCTCTAACCCTTCACAGTGAATGAAACCGTGTTGGCTTGATGCTTTTCACGCCAGAAGATGGCAGTACAGGTAAGACTTTTGGGTCCGTCTCCTCCAGCAACCATGAATGTGACGGTGGACGTCCTCTGCCAGATGCCTCTTGATAATGAAATGTCTGAGACCTCACTGGTGATGTAAGGGACACTCCATGAAAACTCTGGAGGATGTGATGGACATGTGTGATTGACAGAGCACGAAACCTTTACAGTTGAACCGGCATCGACTTCAGCCGGAACTGTGGTCATCACTGGTTTTTCTGGGGAGGCTGAAAAGCACAGAGCATAGTCATCGTTCAGATACAAATAGAAATATTTCATGGCGTATTTAGACAGTATAAGTGATTAAGATACCTTTCATAACAATAAATACACAGCTGTTGTTAAATTTGTATTTATCCCGTCCTTTCTCTGCATGAAAGCAGAAAGGCCCATTGTCAAAGGGTTTGATGTCATCAATCTCCAGTGAGCATTGTCCCTCTTTCACATCTCCCAATATTCTGGTTCGGTACAAAAAATGGTCGATTACATAGCTCCAGTCATTATGGAAGACAATGCCCCCTTTTTTTTTGGACCAGATGCCACGGGTCATGGGTTCATCCTCTTCGTCCTGGAAACTGCATGGGATCACCACACATGAGTGAGTCAGGGCGCTGAATCTGAAAGGAACATCCGCAGCCAGAACGTGAAATGCTGTAGAGAGAGATGAGGGTCGGGGTGGGGGCTTATATCAGTCTACTTGTCATCAATCATGAAGGAAAGGTCAATTTTAAGAGAACTGAAAAATGCACCCACTGTCATTCTTATGTGGCTCTGACTCAACTTCTTCCATTGGTTTCTCATATTCTGGAACGAGATTAAAGTGAGCAATATCCAAATAAGTATCTTCAATTGTCATGTTCTCATTAGACAGCAATTTAACATTGTAGTGGATGTTCACATCAACTTGCGGGAGTGAGATATAAACGCTGATAACAAGATAAAAGGCAACCTGTGGCGGGGTTGTCTGAACCTTTAAAAAATGAAATTTTCTGAAAAGGAATACACAGTATTGTTTGTTCCTTAGAAACTAAATTGTTGGTTTTACTTCTTGATTTTGTGATGACTGAATTTAGAAAACAAGCAAAATGTATAGCCTCCATACGCAGTTTTTCTAATCTCTCTCAACTTTTTGTTAGCTTCAGAAAACCTTGACTGACGTCAGCCAGCTGTAATTCACACTCACTTTATACCATTATTGGTCAACTGTGTGAAGGTGAGAGACCGTTTCTGCCCATCAATTATGATTGAACAAGATTTAGGCTATGTGTTTACTTTTACATGATTTTATTCACAAAAGTAATATAAACACATATTGGCTCTGTGTTGAGGAACTTTTAAAGTTCTCTATTTTTTTAAATTGTGAGACAAAAGCAATACAATCTGAATTTAATGAGTTTAAATTATCTTGCCAAAGCGTAACATTTTCCCACTGTTCACTTGCTAATGCATCTGCAGTCACCCAATGACTGATTGCCGCTACTGTCTTTTTTAATTCTTCAATTCATGCTACGTCACTACTGCTGACATTACTCGCAAAGCATGAATGCAGCCACTTTCACACAGAAGTCCACAAATTCTACTCTTTAGCAACCTCTGCTGCAAGAAAGAAGTTTAAAACAAGTTTTAAAAACTGTTCAATTGGTTGCTAACAGCTTTTGGCATAAAAACAAACAGCAGAAGTGCTAAGTTGGCATCAATGGTGCTTTAGGCTCACAGTTGATACACTCATTCAGGTCAATACTAAACGCAAAAGATGTGATCAGTGTGATCAGAGAGAACATCACCCTGCCCTTAATGAGCTTCAGATTTGAAAGAGCCAGGCAAGATGTTTTCTCATTTCCTATCTGTGTCCTAAGCTAATTAGCTGATGGTTTTAATGTACCCACGACTCCAGACATCCCAAGTCTCCCGGAAGGTCCGGGAGTCTCCCTGATATTGATAGTTAATCACGGATGCCCGCGAGTCGGATAAAATATCCCGGATTTTAGACTATTCGAGGGAGTTTTTTTTTTTTTTTTTCAATGCGAGTGAGAGCGTGCAGGCAATAAAATAACTCGTGCAACTTGCGTGTTTCGACTGCGCAGGCACGAGAGAGAGGGGTGTGGGGAGAGGTTGCTTTTGAAACCTGTCTGTCCAAAGCGACGCTCTGTTCAACGAGCGTCCAGGGCGACTGCTTGTCGGGGGGAGGAGACTGAGTCATCTCCCTGAAATGAGTTTTTGGAACTTGGGATGTCTGCGACTAGGCTGCGGCTACACGAAAACGTTTTTCACTGTAAACGATACTTTTTCTTATCGTTTCGCTGTCGCGGCCACACGGAGCCGGCGTTCCCACTACCCCAAAACGATAGTTTTTGAAAACGGGTTCCAGAGTGGGAAAGTTTGAAAACGGCCTCGTTTCGTTTCCATTGTTACAGCTAAAACGTTTTTGCGTCAGTCACACGTTGACGCTGGGAGCCAATTTTAACACTTCTCTATTGTCTCACAGCGTGGCGTGACACAGTGGCGTGTGTACTGCCTCGTTTCATCGTTTTTGTCTGGACAGCAGCGCGTTTCCGTGTGGTCGCAAGAATTTTCGAACCCGTTTTCAAAAAAAACCTCGTTTCGTTTTCGTGTAGCCGTAGCCTTATAGTACCCACATCTCTTAAAGTGTCAAACTATCAGGTTCAACATGTAAAAAAACTCACTTTTTATGTTGAGAATTGCAGAGTCTGAGGTATTTCCAGTGTTAAACTCTGCAGTGCAAGTCAAAGATCTTCCATCATCTTCCAGAGAGCCAATAAATGTCAAATTGAACTCTGTCCTGTATGTATTGTTGAACATAATTTTGGTTTTAAACGAACTCTGCATGTTTTTGTAGTTCCACACAATGGTTGGTGTGTTTTTCTTGCATTTGTAGGAAACAGAACAAATGACGCTCTTTGCTACACCCTCTGTTACTTCGCCTGGTGGTTCAACCATTTTGATGTCTTCGTGGGGACCTGAGAAGAAAATGTGATTGTACAGATAAAGCTCAAGAGCATAAATTCGAATTCGAATTCGGCACCTAATGTTGTACCCACATTCAACATTCAGTCTGAGATCACTTGTGGCTCTCTGGTCACCGGGGTATCTGACAGTACACTTCACACTCTTGTTTTCTTCTTCTGCAATCCACGTTCGCTCTACTGTTCTTTTCCAAATCCCATCTGATACCAGAGAGTCCATGAGGTAGTCTGTCCCAGATATACCATGTAGAGTTAGGACCGGCGGATCAGAGAGACATGTATGTTGCACACTGCAAGACACTCTGCTCTGTTCTCCCACCCTTGGGATAACAATGATTCTCAGCTGTGGTTCCTGTGCAAGGTCTATGAAATCAAAGAGAAAAAAGTGAAAACAAAGAGAGAGCAGAAGTGACTCTAAACTTTATATCTATACTTTATAGAGTTTAGCCAGAAAGTTGACTGCATAACAGGAGATTAACACTTACCTGAAACATGGATCTGAACGGTCTTATCATAAAATGAGTGGCCCTGGTCGTGGTAGGAAGTAATGGGTTTTTTATCGATCCACGGGTAGATGCGGTCTTGGTCGTGTGACATCTCCAGCTTCTCTATCTTAAGGCTACAATTCCTGTCCTCCGCAGATCCAATCACTGTGGTTATCCCTCTATACTTACTGATAACATTTCCTCCTCTTTGGTTGAAAACGGCTGGGTAACCTTGGCTCTCGTACAAGTACCATATTACTTGGAGGCCCTGAGGCTGGGAGTTAGCACAGGAGAACTTGCAAGGAATGAGAAGACATGACCCTCTCAGTCCTGTTATGCTTCTAGGAGTCAAGAAGGACCAACCCAGAGAGAGCATATTTCCTGCAAAAGTGAAGCAGTTGAAGCAAAGTTCCAGGTTGTTATCAAGGTTTCTGTGGAGTAACTATCTGAAATGAAAACAAACGATAAGCACTTTTTCTGTTGGTGAAGATAACATGCCACTAAACATGAGGCAGGGTTCCATCTGAGCCCTGCTTCATGGTAAATAGGGACACAGACATGAAACAAAAAAAAATGTTGCAGATGGAAACAAACTGATAAATTACATTGTCTACAAGCATCATGATGTTTGTGAAGTTTGTGGGTGGGGAGAGAGTCATCCCAGTAAGGTACAAAATGTAGAGTCTACTTTAAAAAAAGCTTTGATGTTTTCCAAACTATGTTAAATGTATGCACCTAACCATGTGCGGATGCCTAAACCTAACAGAACACAACATATAAAAAAAACCTGCAAACAATGAAAAAAGGTTTGAAAGTAGGGGACAAACTTAGACAGACTTAGGTCTCTTTGATGTACGGTTTCGGACATTTTCCTAACTCATGATGATGAGTTTTTAGCCTCTTAAAATTGAACAGCCCTGTGCATATTCTTTTTTTTGTGTCCATCTAAACAAGAAAAAAAAAATGATTGTCCAATATCAAAAATGCATGGACTTCTGGACTGTCTTGTCTATTTATAAACCCACAGGATCCAGAAAAAGATACTATTCAAGATGACTGATGTTAGCCCAGCAACAACTTTCTTTTGTACCTGTTTTGACCTCCACTAATTACAGTAACAAGTAAGAGTGAAGTGAGAGTACTGTTGAGGAAAAAACATGGATCATAGATGCTCTTGCATTGACATGAGTTATAAAAAGCTAGCTTAATGCAAACAAGGGTTTTTCTGGCTCTGATTATTTGCTTCAGTTACAAGTTTGAATGCAGAATGCAGTACAAGAACATTTTATATATTTTTTATGTATTTCCCTCTTTAAAAATTAATGCTGAGAAAAATATTTAAATTGACCAGCAATGTGTAACAAATCTATGATCACGTGACATTGCATGACATAAAATGTAAAAAAAAAAAAAAAAAAAAACATGAAAGGGGCTGGAAAAATATGATTAGTAATAGTAACTACATTCTACCAAAATCCATTTCACTACAGAAATTGTTGGTGATGCAAAGGAAAGACTGGACAGTCTAAGATGGCTGGTAAGGTTTTTACATGAAGAAAACTATTTGCACTCACTTTTAACTTGGAGGGTGATCCTCGCTTGCTGTGTCTGTCCTCCAGTGAATCGTGCGTCGCATATCAGAGATCGTCCATGGTCGTTAGCTGTTGATGTGAATGTCAGTGTAGAAACGGTCTTCCACAAAGTATTCCCTCCTACCTGTGTAGTATGAGTGGAGGCTGGCATGCCAGCATAGTTCCATGTGAGAGTGGGTATATCTTTAGGGCATGTGTATGAGGCAGTGCAGGTTACTTTGCTTGCAATTCCCTCAAGGAATTCATTTGATGTAGGGCTGACAGTCAACTGGGAAAAGGAGCCTGAGACAGAAACAGTAAACAAATGGTAAGATTAAGAATAAAGGGAAAATTGGTTTATTCATGCATGGTCATTACATACATTTGGCATCAAAAGTTTTGAAAGCACTTGTTGTGATGCCACCAGGGTGTTTGACAGTGCACTTCACAGTTTGATGGTCTCGCTCTATGACAAAAGTTGTTGTCAAGGTAGTTGTAGATGTGCCATCAGCTCGGTCAGTTTGACGTTGATGGTCGTTTTTCAGTGGGATGTTGAGGCTGAGAATCGGGGGATTTGTGGAACAGGTGTGATCAGCGGAGCATTGCACAGTTATGGTGTTTCCAACCTTCATGTCACCAGTAATAACAATTTCCGGATCATTTGCCCTGTCTTTGCAAAGGACACGGTAATTAAATGCACATGCATACAATTAATAATCAGCTATAATTCCAAGTTCAAACTGGTAACATACCTACAACCTCAATTGTTACGGTTGTGTCATAGAATGCGTAGGTGCTTTTTCCAACATTCTCTGGATCTACCCAAGGATAAAGCTTCTGTCCGTGGTGAGACCAGGACACTGGATTGATCTCTAGAGTGCACGTTTTGCCATATAGAGAATGTAATACACGTGTTTTTCCATTGAACATGGAGATGACATTACTGGGGTACCAGTTGTCATAAACTAAGGGATATCCTCGGCTCACATACTGGTACCAAACAACACGATCTGGTCTCGCAGGTGGATACATGAAGTAGTCAAAACTACAAGGGATGACCAGGCAGGAACCCACCAGGCCTTTGATATTGTTTGGCAAATTTACATGCCAAGTCCTGGACCTGCAGAAAACACATCCGGCAAGAAGGAAACAATAATGCAAAATAAATGACTAGATTAAAAAAAATATTTTCAGCTCAGTCAGTTTTCATGTTTGACAAATAGTTAGAATTAAAAATGAGTACCAAGAACCCAGAAGCGCAGGAAAAAATGGCTGAATCCAGACATCTTAGGCTGAAGAGAATGACATTTCTAAAAAAAATAAAACAAGTAAAATTTGTACTTGTGTCATGCATTGAAGCTACAAAACTTATATGGTTCAGTGTAAAGAGGGAATTTGTCTGCATAAAGTAAGGAAGAATCAAGCTCAAAGCTGCAGGGCAAAGACTTCCTGTCCTGGCTTTCAAGCTTGAACAGTTCTAGCAGTGGTGTTTTGGGTAGAGAAACCGCCTTATACACCCAAACCTTATTTTCTGTGAAAGTACAGGTTATTCAATGAAAGAACAGACATAAAGTGTAAACAACATCAACAGCCCAATACCGTTGTCGTACTACATATTTTGGATATTTTATCATCTGCTCAAATTCAGGGAAACTGAAACTGAACTAAGCATCATTTGAGGGATGAGAGAACTTGTGCCCAACACTTTCTTTTCACATTATTGTGAATTTTAATTCAAATCCAAATAACTGCCCTATTTAGAAAAAACACTAACAACATTACTTTCTTTAGTAAAGTATATCTGTTTATGACCAAAATCTAACATGTCCCCAAATTAATTTTCACGTTTTAGAGGAAAAATATAAAGTGTAATGTTGACAATAATACCAAAAACCAAAGTGTATTAAATAAGAAGAAACTATTCAGAAATGGAAAAACTCATGAAACCTTACAGTAAAGCCTGGTATAACACCATACATGTTTCTTATCTAAAATCTATGCTAAGTAAACTATCTTAGTGAGAAAAAAAAAAAAAGAGGAACAGAAACTATGCACTTTTTTTCCAAGCACAGAGTTTATTCTCAAAAAGATGAAATGAAAAAAATGAAAATAAAACAGGCACTTCCCCTTAGCGCATCTATGCAAATGACAGTGAAGCTAACCATTTGGTCGTCGTCGTAAAGCTTAAAAGTTCTCTTGCTGTTGATCAGTTCGAGATCATCATGAGCCATCAAAGCAAAAACCTGAACAGCATCATTTATACATTAACTCGTCTAAAAAGAAACTAAACAAACCACTGTTCTCTCATCATAAATAAAGCGTAGAGAAACCGCCTTATACACCCAAACCTTATTTTCTGTGAAAGTACAGGTTATTCAACCGAAACAGGATTTCAATAAACACTGTATGTTTCAGATATTCAGAAATAACCTGGTAAAAACATACATTATGCACTCTAGATTCAACTGAAAAAACATGTGATGTTACATTTCTCTAGGTATTTCAGTTAAATGAGGAAGCAACATTTAAAACACACCAGGAAAATAAATGGCACCAAAAGTGCCAGAAATACAATTTGTAATTTACTGGAGATTCACGGCAGATATTTCATAAATAGAAATCAGGCAGCTACAAAACAAACATCACTGTGTTGTTTCTTTAACAAATGCTAAAATGTATCGATAGACTGAAACAATTCAGCTTGTTTCTAAAGCACTTTAATCTTCAAACAGGCGAAACAACATAGAATTTCCTTGTGAAGAAAACATTCCCAGTACCACTGATCTTATTATGATACCTTATTTATAGCATATAAATGTACCTTATGATAAAATTAATAATCAACTGAGAGACAAATTGATTTAAAAGTAATTTAGATGTTGTCACTGATTAAATACATATATAAATAAACCGTATATTCCTATTGTCTCCCATACAATATGGCATTACTAATAAAAAGGTCTGTAACACTATCAGCAACTAAAACTAGTCGCACCTCTGAATTTGTAATCAACATTTATCTATTGTCATTAACTTATTGTTCAATCATTAATGAGCAGTTTGTTCTAAATCAGAATTTAAAGTTTTGAAATGCAAGAAAATTAAAATGCTTCTTCCTACACTTTTCTGTAAAAGTGCAATGACTTACCTCCGGTGTTGAAATTAAGAAGAGTTACCACTTTACAACTTTTAAAAACACCCCCCTTCGTCAAGCCTGCCCTAAAAAAGTGGGCAGGGGATATGATTTCCCACCTACAAGGAGAGCAAAGATCCTGTTTGCTTTGATGGATGCTGTTAATAGAATAGAATAGAAAATACTTTATTCATCCACCATGGGGGATATTCAAAGTTATCAATAATTAAATAAATCAATAACTTCTTAATCTATTAATAAGACTTCAGTGTAAAAAAATATGTATTGTATAATATATTTTTCTCCTAAACTTTCTGTTCAAGTTGGTTCTTTCTTGCAAGCACATGTAACCCCCCCCGCTGGCCATTAGATTTAATGCAATTTTAAGGTGCTCCGACATAATCTTAATTATTATTTTTTTTATCAATTCTGAAATATCTTGCTTCTTACTTCTAAAACTTCTTTTGCAATTACAATCAGCTTATCAGCTTCTAACCAAAGTTTTAATCTAAATTTGTATAACCAGTGACATGGTATATTTTTTGCAGTTTAGCAGGTGCATTTAGCAGTCTAATCTATATGGTCTTGGTAATTATGTAAGTAGTACCTACATATTTGAATTTCCTCCTATGGGGGATGAATAAAGTATTTTTCTATTCTATTTTCTATTCTTTCTATTCTATTTTTCTAAGTTTATTTTGGGCTGCATGGTTGTGTGGTTAGGACTGTTGCCTCACAGTAAGAGGGTTCCTGGTTTGAACCCCAGCTGGGAAACTCATTGTTGGACCTCACCCATATTTCAAATCTAGCCGTCATTTTGAGCTTCACGCCTGTCTAGTTTCCTAACAGATCTCACCCACTTGTGACTCCCTCATGTTGACTAAATCTTTCCAGATTAACCGATCATTTAAACACCTGCCAAGTGCTCAAAAAACAAATGTGTTCATGCTTCAGTTGGTTTCTTGCATGAAAGAACAGACATAAAGTGTAAACAACATCAACGGCCCAATACCGTTGTTGTACTACATATTTTATCATCTACTCAAATTCAGGGAAACTGAAACTGAACTAAGCATCATTTGAGGGATGAGAGAACTTGTGCCCAACACTTTCTTTTCACATTATTGTGAATTTTAATTCAATTCCAAATAACTGCCCTATTTAGAAAAAACACCAACAACATAACTTTCTTTAGTAAAGTATATGTGTTTATGACCAAAATCTAACGTGTCCCCAAATTAATTTTCACGTTTTAGAGGAAAAATATAAAGTGTAATGTTGGCAATAATACCAAAAACCAAAGTGTATTAAATAAGAAGAAACTATTCAGAAATGGAAAAACTCATGAAACCTTACAGTAAAGCCTGGTATAACACCATACATGTTTCTTATCTAAAATCTATGCTAAGTAAACTATCTTAGTGAGAAAAAAAAAAAGAGGAACAGAAACTATGCACTTTTTTTTTCCAAGCACAGAGTTTATTCTCAAAAAGATAAAATGAAAAAAATGAAAAGAAAACAGGCACTTCCCCTTAGCGCATCTATGCAAATGACAGTGAAGCTAACCATTTGGTCGTTGTCGTAGAGCTTAAAAGTTCTCTTGCTGTTGATCAGTTCGAGATCATCATGAGCCATCAAAGCAAAAACCTGAACATCACAGCATCATTTATACATTAACTCATCTAAAAAGAAACTAAACAAACCACTGTTCTCTCATCATAAATAAAGCGTAGATTCACTCCGGGTGCTCTGGCTTCCTCCCATAGTCCAAAAACATGCATGTCGGGTTAGGTTAATTGTCAATTCTAAACTGTGAGTGTGAGGATGCGTGGTTGTTTGTCTCTGTGTTGGCCCCGTGACAGACTGGTTGTCATGTCTGAGTTTTTGTCTTGTTTTTAGTTCCTGTTTAGTTTTTAGTTTGGTCATGTCTTAGTTTTAAAGGGGAACTCCGGGGCATTTGAAGCGCATTTCCATTGCTAGAGGTTGTCAAATACTGATAGTAGGACACAGACAGGTGCAAATCTGCGCTCCCTGTGTGGAGATCGCGCTGTTCGCGCAGCCTGTCATGCGAGGCTAATACGTGGTGGCTAGGGGCAAGTGCTAACCCTTCCACGTAAAACAACAACTTGCACACTGCAGAAACGTCACACCACTTTATAAACCATCCGACAATAAAGTCACAAGCCTTACCATCAAAACCATATGCATGGTTCTCACATTACTGGCATGGGGACGTTACAAAACAATACATGCCCAGTAGCCTAATATTGTTGTAATGCTTTTTCATTACTTGAACGCAGTTTTTCTAGAGAAGATAATTGCTTTGTATATGTGATTATTGTCCATTGACTCTTTTGGGCTTTCACATGCGTGAGCGTACAACTAACCGGTGAGTTACATGCTGTTTATTAAGTTGTTTTGTAACGTCCCCATGCCAGTAAGTTGTTGTTTTACGTGGAAGGGTTAGCGCTTGCCCCTAGCCACCACGTATTAGCCTCACATGACAGGCTGCGCGAACAGCACGATCTCCACACAGGGAGCGCAGATTTGCACCTGTCTGTGTCCTACTATCAGTATTTGACAACCTCTAGCAATGGAAATGCGCTTCAAATGCCCCGGAGTTCCCCTTTAAGTCAAGGTCTAGTCTTTAGTTTTTCCATGTTCCCCAGCCATCAGCTTCACTCATGTCACCTGTGTTTTCCCCCTCAGCTGCACCAATCACTCCCTCAGTATTTAGCTTCCAATGCACCAGCACCAGATCCTACCCCGTCACTGATGATAGTCACCGTTATACCAAATCAAGTTTTGTCCTTTATTTTAGTCATAGTCATGTTTTTGTTTTTTTACCAAGTTTCACAGGTTAGTTTTTGTATTCCGGCTCAGCTCATCCTTAAAATAAACTAAGTTTTGTTTTTGGATATCTGCATCCGTGTCCTATTTTCACACCACGCATATCACCCAACGTGACACTGGTAACCTGCGACCCTGAATTGGATGAGACGGGTATGGAAAATGGATGATTAACTTTATAAATTAAAATCAGTTAAGCACATTCATTTTAAATAAGCTGTATTTTCCCACCCTGACAATGCAGAGAAGTTGAAAATATCACATCAGTACCAGAAGCCATTGTGACAAAAAACGATGATGTGATGGTCTTCTATGCCTGCAAAGAGAATTTGCATCAGAGCTATTAATACATTAATAATGCATAAACTGGAGAATACCCACATCTAGTCACTCTAACAGACTGCATGTCCTGTAAAACAAAAGACAATCTTAAAATTCAAATTTCTCCATTAAGCTGTGCTGTGCAGGTGAGCTCATTGTGGTCGTCCTTCTCAGGAATGAGCCTCAGGATGGACTCTTTCACGTACCAGAATATATTTGCATAAATCTCACTGATCTCCTATGGATTGGTTGTCTGATTCTGTGAGAGTTTGGGCACATCTGAGGGGCAGGTATAGAGGACTTAAATCATCCTTGAATGGATGGCTTTGACAAAGACATCGCAGGGGTTGGAGCATCATCAATAAATGAAAAGGGTGAAGATCAGTTAAAACAGCTGTCATACACAATATAGATTTCTTACCAATTAATGTTGCTGCTTTCTCTATCACTTTTGGCTTCGTCTCATTGTTTAGGTTTTGCTTGAACACAACTCTCGAGTTTCCTTAGAAATTGCATTTTTTTCCTTGTGTGGTGTGTGTTCACTGTATTCCTATCTTTGGCTGTGGATTGTTCACTCATCCACTATCTAGTAAGTCTGCCATCTTGTAGTATTCTTCAGAATTTCAACTAGAACTTTTTATTCACTGTTCAGTGCACTACACATGTGTGGTACACTAAATTTAGCTTATTCTAAGCATGCAAAGGGGCCGTTGGCACACATTTCAGACTTACTGACCTGGTATGTTCCCTCCCAACCATTGCAATCCATTGATAGTGCCCTGCCGAGTAATCCCAGATGACTGCTTGTGACCAAGGGAAATGTGCCTCGAAACTTTTACATCAGAGAGAATAAAGATAAATAGTGCATGGTGCATTCATCACGGTTGTATGGTGAATCACCCCAGTTTACAACAACATTCATGCATTTTTCTTCTACCCCACAAGGAGAAAATCTTTGAAGCTGAAGAATAAGGATTTTTAACACCCTAACCCATTCACAATATCCACATCCTTCGTCAGACATACTTCTCATGAACTCTTGAACTAACACAACACACGCACACACATACTTCCCCTCCTCCCCACTCCTACCACCCTCTTATTGGGTCAAAAGTCACCTTTCAAAAAAATTTGACAAAAACGGTATCTTTATTCTCTTTTGTGGCTGTACAAAAGGATGGGTGTGCGTTGTAGGATTTCACTGGAGGTAACTGGGCTGATCAAAGTCCAGGTTGTGTTTCGTAGATATATTGAGTTTTACTTTGCAGTGGTTTTGTACACATTTGACACATTTGTCACATCCTGAGCCAATGAGAAATGAGAAGAGAGAACCAGACAGGCCTCGAATGTTCCCTTTCTCCTAATTTGTTGTTCGGCGAAATACAGATTAAATATAAATGTTCAGAACACGTATGTCTTGAGTAAATTGGGTCCAATATTTCATTCAGGATACGAGAATAAAAGAAAAGATCAGAATATATGTTCACTTCTCCCATATGAATTAAATCAACCTCATTTTCACTGCCAGCGTATCACCGGCTCTTGGTCAGGAGCCTGAAGCCTTAGTTTTAAATGCAGTGGGAGTCCCAAAAGTGTCAATTTTGGACATGCAGGGTTTCCCTGTTAATGTATCTGTCACAGGACACGTTACTGTGACAGAAGTAGAGCAAAAGAAACTACTAAAAACAAAAACATCAAAAAGCTCAATAAAACCCAAAAAAACAGGAGTGTTAAAGCTGAACCTGAGCACAAATGACACAAATAATAGACAGATATCCTGTACCCCGCCCAAAAACACTCCTCCCTCACACGTCTCCAGTTGGTCCAAAACGCTGCCGCTCGCCTCCTGACTGGAACACCTAAGAGGGAGCACATCACTCCCATTTTAGCCTCCCTCCACTGGCTGCCTGTGCATTTTAGAGTCCATTTTAAGATTCTTTTATTTGTTTTTAAATCTTTAAATGGACTCGCCCCGCCTTACCTCTCTGAGCTGCTCCATGCTTATGCTCCTGCCCGATGCCTCAGGTCAGCTGATCAGCTGCTCCTGGAGGTACCGAGGGCCAAGCGGAAGCTCAGAGGAGACAGAGCCTTTTCCACTGCCGGTCCGAAACTGTGGAACGACCTCCCGTTTCACATCAGACAGGCCCCTTCACTGCCCATTTTTAAAACCCGTCTTAAGACCCATTTTTATTCCCTGGCTTTTAACCCAGCATGAGACTCTGTTTCTAGTATTGTTTTATTGTTTTTATTATTTTAATATTGTTGTTGTTTATTGTTGTTTTTACATTGTTCTTGTGTTTTAAGCCTTCTTTTATTTTGTGTTGTACAGCACTTTGTTTCAGCCAAAGCTGTGTTAAAAGGCTATATAATAAAGTTGATGATGATGATGATGATTTTTATTTGTCTCGTGAATGTACAATCATTTAACTTTAGCACAAAAAGTCAGCAGAACAAGAACTATAATACTGTCAGAAGTTATACTGTGCTTTACAGTCATTGTTTTTGCAAACAAATCCCAGTTTGAAGTACAGGCATTCAGACTTCTATGTCCCAGAAGACTGTTTTGTGAATGTTCCCAGTACAAAAGTACAAACAAATAAAAGATCCATATAAACATAATTCATTCTTTGACAGGTCACAGATATCCATGACAAGACCTTAATTTAAAATAATATTCACTTGTTATACGTCCCATACCACAGCGGGGGCAGCAATGTAAAATATTTTGCCACTCAGAGGTGTGCCTGGATAGGAAAGTAAACTAGGCGTATTACCTCTACTCAGGACAAACATCACGCAAGGACTAGACCAAGAAAGTAGGGTAGATAGGGGCAAAAGCAATAATTCATCATAAAAGTCTTAGATGTACGTTCTCACTTTATCTTTTCTTCTTTAAGTTTTATGTTGATTTAGAGGCCGAGAAATAAAGGTTTCAGTGGACTATTCTTCAAAGTTTCAGGGGGTGCCCTGTCTTTGGCTATAGGAAGATTTTCATTACTTAGGCCTTGGATCTTAATGAATTTATTTTAGACAGCTCCCGTTTGTTCTCAAAGTGTTTCTCTGATCTTTCCCACATTGGACCATGCCTAACCATTTGGCTATATTTTCATGCTAATCCGCTACTTACAGATTAATTCAGCTAATAAATTTAGATGCAGATCTGAGAACACAATATTACCAGTTTAAAACTGTCCTCCTTCATGAGTAAAACACGATGTGAACTTCCACATTTCATTTAAATTCTTTCGTTTTTTTCTATATGAAAGATACATTTCCCTCCCAATATGTTCAGAATAACATATAATTCTTAAAAAAAAACCTAAACATTTCAGTGGGAAAAACATTGAAAACATCAGAGCTATCATGATTGGCAGTAGTTTGCATAACTTAGCAGACAGCTAGCCTGACTGGCATGTTCATAAGTTACTAAATCTGCCCTTCAATCTCTTCCTTGTACTTCATTATCATTCGTTGAAGTATTCGTGAACTACTTTTTGGAGGATTGTCCTTACAGTCAGTCAACTCAGCCACTGCCAAACTTTGGCAGCTTAGATCTTAGAAAAAAATGCTGAGCAAAACAATAGCACATCAAGTCATATTTACTTTAGCAGCTGAAATTCATTCAGCTTGCCATAAAAAAAGAAGTCAAGTCCACAAAAATATTTCACATCTATATTTAATTGAAATGAGCATTTTCTTTTATAAACAAATAATGATTGCTAGAATTATAGATCCAAACATAACACACACAGTATTTAGCATGGGATTAAATGTACTTATACGAGACTTTTGCAGTGGATATAGGTAACAAAGGATTATGACAATCATTTTACAGCACAGCTAGATATTGTTCCCATTGGGATTTTGTCAGCATGTTTGCAAAAAGCAACTGATCACATGTGATGATTATGAGCATGATTTCAGTATATTGGTTAATTGCATATGTTATGAAATATCTAATTCGACAGTTGTTCAAAGGTTTCCGTAGACGTTGAGATCTGCACTGTTCATGTAGTCGTCACCATCAGAATTCTGCAAGAGATTAAGGTTATTATCACAAATGTTGATAGGACCAGTGTACCAAAACGTATTCCGTGGAACAAATCACTGGAAAAAAAATGTTACACTCATACCCCCTTGAAGTTGTTGGACCTTGGCTGGCTAAGGTCCATTAACAGCAACAACAACAGGAGGAGGAAAAAACAGTGATTTAAGATATTGGTGTCCAACAACTGATTCTGAATATAAAGTGGTTAGGTTCAGTCAAAATAAAATATCCACCTTTTTGGGGATGGGAAACGAGGTTTGGAGGCTTTTTGTCCACCGCAGGATTGTAAATTCACGTCACTGGGTCTGTTAATCACAATGAATGCAATAACACTTTGCAAAACAACTGTGATCTATTTGAGAATCTTATATTCAACAAACTTACCGTACCTGTCACCGATGTCCGACATGTCCCTTCTGGGCCTCCTGTTAAAGAATAAAGTATAATAGACATATAGTAGTTTATACAATTATGAAAAACACTGCAAGGATTTGTCAAACGTCTCAGAAAAAGTCGTCTTAGAAAAGTTGTCTTACTTAGAAAATCTACTCCAAATAGATCGTCTTGCCAAAAAAGAAGAACAGAAACTTTACAAAGGTTTTAAGGAACATAAGAAAAAGCACAGAGTTTATCTTAAGGTTAAAAAAAGCATTCCACTTGCGCACATCAATGCAAATGACAGTATAAGCAGAACTTGCTGGCCTACTCAAGGCTATGAGAGGGGAAGTATAGAATTAGCCATTCGTAGAAATGAAGATTCTTGAAATGTTACGTGCCTTTGAGCAGATGGTCCTGGGTTATCGGAACGAAACCTGAAATGTTTATAGAACCGTTTATAAATACGTTTAATGCTACTAAGACAACATTATTTTTCCCAGCAAAGATGAGAAAGTAACCTTACCTCCGAGACATCCTGGATAGCCGGTTCCACATGCTGAATGGTTCAGAAATTGAGATTATGTTAATTCAATTAAACTAAATCCCCCGATATCATGCAAAGTGAACTTAATCTGCTTTACTACATTCTCACCTGCTATCCCGACTCTGGAGCTCTGCAATGCGATTCCTTCAGCCGAAAAAAAAAAAAAAAAAAAAAAAAAAAAATCAATATTTCAAGAAGGAGTACATAATTCTTACTGTTTGCATTTTATTTATGTTGAGAATCTGTACATGAGCAAGAGTATGTATTTTTTTCTCGATAGGGTTGTTAATTATCTGATTTAATATAAAAATATTAAAATCGCTTTGGTACATTAATACTCACTTGTACTTTTTCACCACAACAATGCAGAGAAGTCCAAAGATCACAGCCGTGCCAGCTGCCACTGAGACGGGAATGATTATGTAATTATAGCTTTCTGTACCTGCAACGAGTTTGAATGAGAACCTATTTACAGTCAGATTTGAATGGACATATACAGGGACTTCCTCCAACTTCAACAATAAAGCAGAAAGATCTCACGTTTTATGTGAACTGGTATGAAGCCTGAGGATTTCACCCCTCCATGAAACTCTGCAGTGCAGTTGAGCTTAGTGTGGTCATCCTGCTCTTGAGGAATGAATGTCAGGATGGACTCTGTCCTCCATCTACCAGAATCTATGTCTATGTGAGTCTCAATGATATCCTCTGGACTGGTTTTCCGATTCCATTTGAGTTTAGGCACATGCGAGGGGCAGGTATGGAAGACTGAACAGGTGACGGTGAAAGGTTTTCCTTGAACCGGATTCCTTGATGAAGTAATCACAGGTTTTGGTGGATTATCTGTAAATAAAGAAGCAGAGATCAAATAAGAGGCAAATTGACTAAACAGAAAACTTACTACTGATTTATGAAGACATGGAAGTTGGCGACATACACTGCATTTTAAAATCAACGCATTTTTTAACAAATGAGAACTTGTCTTTGGTTTCAGTTGTCTTCACCAATAGAATCCGGAAACAGAAAGGACCGGTGTCATGATCTCTAACTCCAGTTATTTCTAAGGTGCAGTTGTTCTGATCCAGATCTCCCAGCAGCTTTGTTCGCTCCTTAAAGCTGTCCAAGACCAGTGTGTTATCAATATTGTAGATCATTTCATCCCATTTTTCGAAGCGATGCCAGATTGCTCTGATTTGGGATTTTGAAAATGTTTGGCCTTCAGGATGGGTGAATGTACAGGGTACCACAACACAGGAAGTAACCAGGGTGTTAAGTTCTGATACAACAGAGGCCTTCCACTCTCCACTAAACACAGTGCTGGAAACAGCTGAGGGGACATAAGAGGAGCGACAAAGAAGTAAGTTAGTAATGAAGAGCATGTGCAAACAGACAAATAATAATAATAATGATAATAATAATCATTTACCTGCCATGAGCAGACACAATATCATCCTATTTTTCTGTTTGTCCATTCTTCTTATGTGTCATTGGTCCAATATACTCTGCAATGTTTACATCAGGTTAAAGCACACAAAGAAATAAAATGACGACAATTACAGTCAAACAACAAAGTTGCAAGAAGTGACTTTAATTCCAAAAGCACTTTTGTTTACCTTAGGCTAAATGTGTTTATACTCAGTAAAGTTTAGTGTACATCAGGGGGAAAAAAAAAGATCAGCTGTTATTTAGATGTTCTAAAGGTAAATATCACTTACTTCACACATTAAAATTCATGATACTTTTGTGTGTGTGTGTGTGTGTGTGTGTGTGTGTGTGTGTGTGTGTGTGTGTGTGTGTGTGTAAATCAGAATGAATAGGCAAACAATCTACAGGTATTAATTACTCATGTGTGATGATTATAGTGCCTTTTGGATCATCATCACATTGGAATATGCCTCCTATTTAGGGCACCAATTAACCTGACATGCATGTTTTTGGATAGTGAGAGAAAGCCAGAGTACTCGAGGAGAACCCACTCATGAACATTAGAATTTTAGAACAGATTAGAATTATTTTTTTTTAAATGGGAAGGAAATGGCATCTGAAGATTCACTTCCAGATTCGCTGACACTATTTGCCTAACCATTTCTAAGATATGTTACAGTTAAAAATGGCTAATATTTCATCAGCTCAGCATTTCCTCATCTTGGACCTCAGGCCCTTGCCCTGCGTGCTCCCTTCCCACCGGAACATGCTGTCAGCCATGGTGGTTGGGTGAGCTTGAGAAGGAGAGTGGCAATCATGCGGCAAAAACTCAGTGAATAAGACGACTGACTCTGACTGTTTAAAGTTCAAAAGTACGAGTAAAACTGCCCATCTGCCAGCACAGCAAATCTTTAAAGAGATGCACCACTGCCACATATTGATTGCAGTTGAATTGCACTTCCTCCTTTTAAAGCGGTGTTTGTGTACTATAGTTCCACCCGCAGCCTAGACACAGCAGATATTCATATTCACAGTTAAACCGACTAATTGCCTTTACAGTTTTTTTAGACTTTAGTAAACATGCTGTAAATCCAGTCCAGAAGAACCAAAAAATTCCCTGGGCATAAAAGTATTGGGTATGCTTGGTCAAAATGAGGCTTTGGACACAAATCACGTCAACACCAAGAGGGCTGTGGAGTTCACAGGTTCTCTTCAAATTTAGTTTTGCGCAATTAGCCATAAACAGATAACACATGTATCACTTTTGTTGCTGTTGTCATACAGTGTTTACTTGAGGCTCTGTATTTTCTGTCCAGTCAACCTGTCTGTTTTATGCACGAGATCAAATGCCACTTACATTTTTTAATCATTTATCATTTTGATGACGGATCTTGAGGATTAAGGTCTGTAAAACACCTTTTTAATAAGTATCTGCGCTTCCTTTTCTTGGTATTCTGCGAGCCCTTTTGAGTCTCATTCATTTTGAAATAACAATCCAACAGACAATGACAAAGACAAAACCAAACATCTGTGAATTCTAAGCTGCATTTCTTTTTCCTGAGGAAAACAAGACATTAGAAACTTTAAAAATGCAATATTTACTGAAAATATACTGAATCCTAATCTCTTGCAAATTCTAGTTGAACCATACTTAAGTATAGGGTAGCATTTCAGGAATCTTACCTAATGAGGGTGCTGTCTTGCTGGTCGTAGCTGCTGTGTTTACCAAAAAAACCTCCTTGAGGGTGATGGCATGCAGTGTGACAGCTGTGTGATAGTGAGAAGGTGCTCTGTCTCTGGAAATGTGAAAGCTGATGCTGAGGCAGTAGCTGTGGACTTAAACATGCAGACAGCAGGGAGTGGTCTCTTTAGTCAAACCTGCACATACTTGCATGCAAATTTTCAAATCAATCAGGAAGAGTGCTAACAGAATTAGACTATGTCGTTCAAAGTGTCGACTCGTCATACTTTTTAACTTTAGTGAATTGGAAATTGATTTCAAATAGAGACATATGGCCTCTTAACATAGTTTTAAACAAATTAACAAATTTTTTGAACGTGTAAACAGTTTTGGTCCCTTTTACATCCCTAAATTCATTACAACTTAGAAATCCTAATCTCTTGTTTCTGAGAGCTCATGGCACAAATTTTTGCAGAAAGACCCAGAAGGAGCACAAAACGTTTTCACAAATTTGGCAATAAAGAAAGAAATACTCTGTCTTTAAAAAATCTTCTAGAACTGTAAAACCGTACATAGCTAAATTAAAGCCTCGACTTGTTTGGAGTAGAAGCTACGAGGATGGAAAATACCCTGTTCACACACACACACACATATATATATATATATTTATATATATATATATATATATATATATCAAATGAAATAGTACACCTCTAAATATCAGGACAAAAACAAAGCCACAAAAGCCAAATAATTCTCTGTATGTGGTGTATGTGGGAATACAGTTCTGCAGATAAGAGGATTGTGTTAGTTTGTTTAAATGATTTTTTCTCTAAATTGAAAGACCAATTTAAAATGCCTTTTTTAATAAAGCTTTTTATGATTTTACGGTAAATGTCTGACAGGTAAACCAGAATTCCTAAAGTCTTCGGGGAACTTTGTAAAGTAATAAAAGCGAGGCTTCCTAAAATAGCACATCAGTCTTACTTTGACTATGTCCTCTCCAAGAATTATGTGACTTCTTCTTTCTTGAGAGACAGCAAGCTCAATTCGTGGCAGTGGCAACCAGCAATGGCACCGCCGGTAGCAAACTGAGCTGCCACAGCTTTGCAGAGGAAACTGCCACAGGGTGCCAAAGGTTGCCAAACGGTGCCAAAGGGTACCAGATTGTTGCTTGGTCCTCACATTTTAAATATTTTTTTTCCTTAACCTACCTCATGGGAGGAACACAATAGAGCTTGTTTTCCTCTTTTAAAAATGTAGTTTTAGTAAATTAAGACTACATATAGATACTTTTTACTAATCAGTCTTACCATATATCTTCCATAGCTCATTCTATACTTGAAGAGTATTTATTCCTCATTTATCTTTTCCCCAAATTATTATAAAATAAAATTGAATATAGAACAAAAAAATCCAGTGTTATGCTCTGTAAAAGTATAAACAGTACAAAAACAGGAAACCTTGTCTTTGCAGCCCAAGTAAAGATTACAATTAGTTGGGAAGGAAATGGTATCTAAAGACCTCACAACACAAATAATAAGATGTTAACCTCTGACTGTTGAAAGCTCTTAAGTACGAGTAAAACTGCCCTAAAAAACACATTGTAACCTGTATGAAAGGCGCCGTTTTTGTCCACCAGAGTGGGATTTTCACGGCATATTCTGCACCACATTTGTGTTCGGTCATCATTCGTTTGAAGCCACCTGACTTTCTGCAACCATTTTGCGAGAACACGCACTTCTTTTGCGGTTCAGATTCAATCTGACATTTCTTTGGAGGTGGAGGAACACCAAAGTAATCGCTTAATGGAGCTTGCTTCTTTGACATTTCGACGACGTTCTAAAACAGTAGCTCATAGGCCTATCCTGCGCTACAGATCGCGCAACTATCTATCCTCAAATCTTAGGATGAGGTGCCAATGAGGTGTCCCTTATTTATTTTTTCAGGGAGTTGGCAACCCTAGTTGCAGGACAATGGACACAATGGAGTTTAATATGGCGAGACAGTCAGCATAGCAGACACAGCTGACCAGTAAGAGGCAAAAGGAAAAATTTAATGCAGTCCAAAAGTTCTTTTAACAATTTTTCAATTACGATAGACTTTATCTGATCTCAGAATTTGGGTTTAACTTGCTTCATAGTCGATGTCCATGGTCCAAAATATATAGAAAATCTTTTTTATTTATTTATGTATTTATTTCATTGACTACTAGCTATAGAAAACTTCATCCTTGAGATATTGCGCTTCCTAAGAATCTGTCTGAACAGTGGGCATTGTTGGCTTTATCATAATGCCTTTGATCCTAAACCAGATGATCGCCATGCTTGATGCCATGCATGTTTAGAAAAACTGGCCTCCTTCACTGCTTCGTCAGAAAGTTCATATTAAGCAGGGCATACACTGTGCGATTTTTTCAATCGCGTGATTCAGCTGCTGCTCATACTGTACAAGTGAATCGCAAGGGTTAAAACGTCACAGCTTACGATTCCTGTTCTCACACTGTACGACCCGATGGTCTGATGCGATCTGGCTGCTCACACTACACGACACGTCGGACTCGGTCGCCGGTCGTTGCCATGCTGTTCTGTTGTCTTTTTCTTCTTCTGTTGACAATTTTCTCTTCCGTGCCTATGTTTGTGCATGCGTAGTGTGACAGGATGAGGTCAATCGGCTCGTCCAGCTGCTTCAACTGTGCGAGAGCCTCACGAGGAGCGACCAGGATTTCAAACAAGTTTGATTTTCATCCGATCGATCGGGAGGTGGTCGGGAGGGTTTAATCGTTTGTCGTTACCCCATGTATACTACACGATGCGAGACGCACGATTGAGCCAAAACTCGGCTCGATCTCCAAAATAGTCGCACGAGTAAAAATCTTGTCGAAATCGGGCCAGAAATCGCACAGTGTATGCCCAGCTTTAGCCACATGGTGGTGCTATTAAACTGATCAGCAGCAGCTGAAGTCGATGGAAAGGAGGTAATGAGAGGAAACCAAACTGTGTGACATGATAGTCGAAGAGTTCATGAAATCATTCAGATCAAATCAAAATCAAAAATCAAATCAAATTTATTTGTAAAGCACATTTCATGTACAAAACAATTCAAAGTGCTTTACATAAAATAAAAGCTTTGCAGCAGGGAGTGGAAGAAGCATTAAAAATACATAAAAGAATATAAAGAGAAACAAATAAAATAATTTAAATGAATTTAAAAACAAGCAACAGTCCAGATAAGTTCAAAGATACCGTGTAGATTTTATGCATAGACACATGAGAAAAGAAATGTCTTTAACCTGGATTTAAAAATGTCTCCATTTGGTGAAAGTTTAATCTCCACTGGCAGTTTGTTCCACTTGTTTGCAGCATTACAGTAATGGAGTCTACTGGAGATGAATGCATGGATGAGTTTCTCCTGGTCTTTTTGGGAGAGGAAACCTTTAATTCTGTTGATATTTCTGAGGTGGTAAAAAGCTGCCTTGGTGACAGCTTTGATGTGGCTGCTGAAAGTCAGATCTGAGTCTATCAACACTCCGAGGTTACGAACTTGGTCAGTGATTGTAAGGTCCCGAGTCTCAAGATATTTACCAACGCTGACACTCTTCTCTTTGCTACCAAACAGAATGATCTCAGGTTTGTCTTCATTTAATTGTAGAAAATTCTCTCTCATCCAGGTGTTTACTTCCTCCAAACACTGACACAGTACGTCTGCTGGGCTGCAGTCGTCCGGTGACAGAGACACATAAAGTTGTGTATCATCTGCATAACTGTGATAATTGATGTTAAAGTTCTTCAATATCTGACCCAAAGGGAGCATATACAAGTCAAACAGAAGAGGTCCAAGAATTGACCCCTGGGGGACTCCACAAGTCATGGCCACTCGCTCAGATTCATAGCTGCCAATTGTAACAAAATAACTCCGGGCTTTTAAGTAGGACCTGAACCAGTTAAGGACCGCTCCAGAAAGTCCAACCCAGTTTTCCAGCCTGTGCTACAGGATTCTGTGATCTACAGTATCAAACGCAGTGCTGAGATCCAACAGAACCAGGACTGAAACATTACCAGAAACAGTATTCAACCTGATGTCGTTTAACACTTTTACCAGAGCTGTTTCAGTGCTGTGATGACGTCTGAAGCCTGACTGAAAGTTATCAAGACGTTCACTTTCATTCAGAAAGTCGTTGGTTAAAGCTGGTTAAATACAACTTTCTCAATAAACTTGTATATAAAAGAGAGATTAGAGACAGGTCAGTAGTTATTCATCATAGAGGCGTCTAGAGTTTTCTTCTTTAGGAGTGGCTTAATGGCAGCTGTCTTTAGTGACTTGGGAAAAATGCCCGATACCAGTGAGCTGTTAACTATTTGTAAGAGATCGCTTACTACTGAGGTGACGACAACACAAGCAGAAATATGTTTTAAGCAGAGTTTCTTGTCAGAATTTTGTTTTATTGCATTCTCAATCAGTTGTAGTCAAACTCTGAGTGGAAGAGATTATGAACTCTGAAAGTCTTGTTATGAGCATTTCTCTGAAGCAGAATTACAGCCAGGTGAAACAGCACTGTGGTTACAATGATGGAAACTTCATCAAGCAACTGTTCCGTGATGAATACATGTTTACATATACGGGACAGCAACACAATCCTCATTAAATCACATACAGACAGCACAGATGTAGTGGGAGGTGATCAGGGTGAAAAGGTGGAAAACTTGTGGGGTTGTATTTCTCCTCTTCAAAGTCTTGTTTCTCCTCGTTTTGTCACATGTGGGCTCGAAGTGATTTTAAGTCAAATACGTAGAAAGCACTAAGATTCATTATGCATATAAAAAGAAGGCAGAACCATAACCCTACTTAGTAAAAATGTTATGTGCTAAAAGCGGAAAAGGTTTGGGGAAGTATTAATAATGCTTTTCTTTTATGAAGAAATCATAGGATTCAGTTTCCACTTCCCACTCCAGTAATTTCACAATCATCAGCATATCAAAGCAATGTGACTTCTGTAACAGACTCAAAACTCTAAAGCGTCTGTCGTCAAGAGTACAAATCTTATATATGCAGGGTGTTCTTGGAAATGTTACCGGAGTCAGTCATTTGTAAGTGAAATGAAAACTTTTATCACATCAACTGAAACATATTTAGTCATACTGATTATCTTCATCAAGGTTTCAAATCCCTTTAGGGTAATGACAGACTTTGAATGAAGCAACTTCCCAGTGCTTGATTAAAACAGATGACTGACCATTAGATTCTCAATCAGCACTGTTTAACTTCCATTGTTACTTCTTTCTTTAATCTTTCGATTTGATTAAGTGTTCCTTTGATGTCCCATGAGGTCAGGCCCTCTATTGGAGAGCAGGATTGGCTTTAAAATGAAAGAGTCTGACCACTTCTTATTCAGCTCTGGATCTTAAGCAGACAAACCAGCATCAGAGGACATCACTGCTACTCGTTTTAGTAACCAGGTAAAAACAAAAAGAGTTAAATGAACACTATATGTTTATTCACTTAATCTGTGAAAAAAATGTAAAGTTTTTGGTAAATGTTCCTTTTGAATCACAGACCTGCTCTTTGCGTATTACAGCTCATATTTCCTGTAATGGGTAATTCATCATCCACCGGCTTCATAACTTCCTCTCCGAAGAAAATATCCTGGAGGCGACAGAAGGAGGACAGACTCAAACTAGAAGATGTCTTGACACAATGTGAGGAGGATCTCTGGAGTGTCAAAGGAAAGCAAAGTTTAACTGTGAAAAAGATCCACCTCACTCACAACATCCGTTATGTTGACCTGGCTGTTCAAGAGAGTGGCGATTTCCACCTTAACAGGGGGGAAATCCTTAACCCTGGCTTTGTTGGAGACCAGGGGCTGTGAATGACTGGATCGACTGTAAATGTTTTGATTTACACAACAATGCAACAAGTGGAAGTTCTCAGTTGTGGTGTTTGAGTGGGTAACTGCATATAGCTGCTATCACTGCTATTGGAACATCACAGAGTGCAGCATCCATCCATCCATTTTCTATATCCGCTTAATCCAACTCAGGGTCACGGGGGGGGGGGGCCTGAAGAACCCATCTTAGCTGCAACAGAGTACAATAGTTTTATTAAAATTTTATCACAGCACTGTAGGTGGGAATTTGTAAACAAATGGTGAGACCTAAATGCAAAGCTGAGTTGAACTATGTTCCCCTTTTGAGATAAGATATTCGCAGTGCAGGCAGAAGTCACACAAAGTGACTTTCCAAGTGACTTTTAAAGCTATCAGCATCAACTGAGTTGTCGAAATGCAGTGTTTATGGCTCTGTTTTTGTCAGACATATAATCCAAGTTACAGCCAATGTAAGAAAAGTACCTGAATGTATGTTTAAGAATATTTTTTTCCATATCAAGTGAACATATTAGTTAAGTATTTGTTGTGATAACTTTGAATGACTTATCAATGAGTGCCTGTCATTTGTTTCAGTGGGCGCTTGCTGTTCAGGTATCTATGTATGTTATTGTCTGTGCAATTTCAGATTTGTAAGTTGTAAGTGAAATGTTAGCAAACTTATTGACTTTAAGCCTTCCAGCTAAAATGGTTTCGGCCTCTTGGTTTGCATTCATCTTTTTCAAACTGACTTAAATGTGTTTTGTGGTCTTCTCTGAAATTTGACCTTGATAAAACTAAATAAGCTAAATGCTCTTTTTCATTTCTATTTCAAGTTGTACAGTTTAGACATGTATTTTACCATTTGATGCATTCCAGATTACTGTTACCAGCTAATTTGCATCTGTGGTCTCACTACAGGCCAAATAACATACTCGTAAGAGACAGATGAATATGCACATATGCACATGAAATATCATGATCATCGTAAGTACTAATTTCAGTGAGTAGAGTTCTAAGCATCCATCAGCATACTTATAAAATTGTTTTTTTAGCTGTAATGTAGCTATAATGTGTCCTGCCACAACTATGCAGATGACACTCAGATCTACGTGTCACTGACAGCAGGAGAACACGGGCCTGTAGATACATTGTGTCACCGCATGGAACAGATCAGTGTGTGGATGCAAAACAATTTCCTCCTGCTAAACTCAGAAAAAACTGAAATTAATGTCTGTGGCCCATCTTTTTGCTAAAACATGAAAAAGATTTTAAAATAAATAATAATAATAGGAGTGACTTGACAAGTGAACAAAACATGAGTCAAAGGGAACATTATCTGTTTGTAACACAGCAGCTGCAAGATGTGCTTAAAGTGGAACGGAAACTTAACAAGTCATCTGTCACAAGAGGGACATGACAGCAGCACACACACACACACACACACACACACACATTTTCTCAATTTATTTGCAGTTTGGACCCCGAGGTGACAAGATGGGTTCCTCTGAATGGCCTTTGTTTTTCATGTGCATTTGTTTCAGGGGTATGGTGCATTTTATGTCATATATATTCAGCTGTAATGTTTACATGTTATGGTATTCAAGACTGACATTTCAGTGATTTTCAAGTGAATATGTTTTTGTCTTGTGAAGCAGGACTCAATACTTCATTCCATCACATGTTTCTACGCTTTATTACAGTTATTGAAACTGAAGCCTCTTCTTGGACAGCTTCGGTGCCAAAATCGGTGAAAGGTCTCTCAGGGTCATGTGTTGTGATTCCCTGCCAGTTTGACTATCCAGCTCCACCGAAGACGGTCACTGAATTCACAGGAATTTGGATGGATGATGATAATCGCTTCATCTTTCACCCAGATGAGGATAAGGTGCATGACTACCATGGACGGACAAGTCTGTTGGGAGATGTCAGGAAAAAGAACTGTTCTCTGAAGATTTACCCCCTTTGGAAAAATGATTCCTTTTTCTTTCGGATTGAAATTAAAGACCATAACAAATATTCCTACAAAGATGCAAAAGTCTCCATTTCAACGATGAGTAAGTGGAAAAACCTTCAGTAAATAGAGTAAACTTTGCTGTTGTGATAATTCCCAGTAATCTCTCATTAATTCAGCACTTTGTTTTTTACCATTAAATAAATGACATAATATGTTTGCTCTGTGTATAAATAGTACGTTATTCAAGATGCATTTTATCTGCCTTTTTATGCTTTTATTTTTCATTTTAAGCTTCTCACAACATTTTACCTCACTGGTTTACATGCAGAATAATCAAGAGATCCGAATTATATCTAAAATTATTATGGTAAGAGCATCAAAATCAAAGAGTGTACAAACCAGGTGTGTAACAATTGTTATCTAGGTCTCTACTATTCTAATTTAAGTTAAAAAAAAAGTATTCTTTGTTCCTCATAGTCCTCATGTGCTCTTGCTTTTGTTCATCATTATTAAAAACAAGAAAACGAAAGAGGAACAGATTCTTTTGAATATACTTCTTTTAGAATTAGACAGGGGGACGTTTCGATAAGCATTTCCTGCCCAGTATTTCGCAATATTTGCTTTTGATGTTTTCTACTTTTCCACACATTTGAAGTGAGACTTAGAAAAAAAAGCACTGTGGATTATCATAGATACTAAGGTGCTCCTAACAGTGACTTATTATGCTTTAAAACCTAATTCTGATATTTTTTTCTTTACAAATGTGTTAAATAGTCAGGATACTTGACTTCTCTTAAAAGTTTATATCACATCGAACATTTTTTAATTGCCTATTGTGATCTCTCTTTTAAACACAGGTGAGCCAAATCCCATTAGATTTGCTTTGACGGAGGACCTTAACGAGAACCAATCTGTACCTGCTTCCTGCTCTGTGACTCACTCTTGCCCCTTCTCCCCACCTAATTTCACCTGGAGTCACCCTGGAGAGAAGGATCTCCAGTCACAATATCTTAGTGATGGCCAGTGGAATATTACATCTATTCTGACCTTTCGCCCAACACACAGGGATCACAACAAGTCTTTACGGTGCAACGTAACGTACGAGGGAGGGCGGCAGCAGACAGAATCCAAGATCCTTAATGTAAAATGTAAGTGTTAATCAGGGGCGATGATTCAAGCAAATGCCACATGAAGTTTAAGTATTAAAAAATGTATTAATCATCTAAACTGTATTAATCAAAATCAGGGTTACAGAATTATGATAAAAATTGTTTTTGAAGAAACATAAACCCAATCAAAGAGAGGAGGAAACATATGAGGTCAATGAAGCACAACCAAAGAAAAAGTAAACCCAAACCATACTGAGACCCCCAAGAAAGAAGAAGCTAGACACAATAGTTGCATGCTGGTATTAGTTTTCCCTCAGTGGGGAAACTATTACCCACAGACGAATGTGCACTGGACTCTGTCACAGTCACAGGATTAATAGTCATCACGTTCTCAGTGAAAAATATAATGCCATCTGCATGTTGTCTGTCTGCTGATGGAGTCTGTGGCATGAAATCAGAACATTCTATCTGTTTCTGTGTTTATCAATCCAAAACCTTCCAATTGGCTTTAGAACCTTCTCAGAAATTCATATTGCATAGTCTATGACTGTTAGTCAGATTAGTAGTGCTGCAGTTTTGCACACACACACACACACACATACGCACACACAAATTATTTGTGTTGCAAATAATTAGGTTAACTGACAACAAGTCAGTGACATGATTAGGTATAACAGCAGCACCTTAGAGAGGCAGAGGCTCTGAGATGTAAAGATGGACAGAGGTTCGTTGTGCATTACCAGGGTCTCCGCGGATCCTTAAAAAGTATTAAAAAGTCTTAAATCAAAAAATACTTTTTTTAAGGTCTTAAAATGTCTTAAATTTCGCCGACTTTCGAAGAGTGGCATTAAATTTCATCTGGGCGAAATGAAAGAAAGATATGTCTGGAGAGACGATTTTCTATCGCTCTGTGCACAATAATGGCGACTGCTGACGTTTTGTGTGTGCGCCAGTACTTCCGGTGAAAACTTCCGGTGATTTGATAACTAGCGCTTCAGGTTAGGGCCAGTGGCCGTAAACAAAGGTTAACTTATAGCCGAGAAGAAAGATGATAATATAACGTAGCTAAAAAGACTAGCTTTCTTCTGTAGCCTAATGCTTACCGATTTAGCAAGTCTAGCAGCCTAGTTGCTAATGCTAGCCGCAGTAACGTTACCAACCATACCCGACGTCAAGGAGTTGGCTGAGCAGGGGCAAGATTATGGGGCTGGCAGAGTTAACTTCATAATGGGTGAGTGCAGGTTTCATTCACTTGTTTTCATTCTTTCACAGGATTGATTCACTACATTGGTTTATCCGATCGCTGGCCGCCGAGCCATTATGTGTCTGGGTTTGTGTAGGTTACTGATCATGGTTGTTAGCAGTCGATAGTCAGGTTGTGTGAGTGTGTATTTTTTCTGTGGGTACATGCCATTGACTGTATGAGCGGTCTGTGCTCGTTTTTATTTATTTGATTAGATTGGAGATACTTTATTAATCCCGAAGGAAATTTGATTTTGTTGTGTGGTTTATGCAATGCAAAGTCACTGTCCATATATGGACAGCTGACTATTGCATAAACCAGTCTGTGCTTCACGTGAGTTGTCCAAAGTTCTGGTTTAAGTTAACTTGGGTAGTAAAATTGTTTTGCTAGTTGTAAAAGCACAGTAGACATAACTCGAAAATTAGGTTCAATTATGGATTTATTTTGCTCAGAGCCTCAGACAAACAGACAGACAAATGGCAGCGAAAACACGCTCCTTCGCAGAGGTGTGACAATTGGGCACGATTGTCCTGTAGTGTGTGGTGTTCCCTTGTGCGTTCAAATCTTATGCGATCATGTTGACACACTGATTCAGTATCACTGAAGCACACATTTCACACTGGACTTTTTTTCAACACCGAACAGCCTAGAGTGTAGTTTTTATATATATATTTTTGCCGTGGTAATGGTATTAATTTTTATTCTTAGAGGCCTTAAAAAGGTCTTAAAAGTCATTAAATGTGTTGATAAAAAATGTGCAGATACCCTGATTACATTACATTACATTACATTACGGTCATTTTGCAGACGCTTTTAACCAAAGCGACTTACAATAAGTGCGTTCAACATCGGTAGGCAAAAGAATTTCAGATCACAAGAAATAATAAGTGCATTTCCTGCCAATACCAAACAGCAAAGAGCATAACTAGTGCTAGAGTAAGTGCGATAAGTCAGGTACCTCAGCCTCTCACCAACTGCACACCAGTCACAGCAGGGTGGGGATGCAAACCCTGGTTCGGGTAGGGGAAGAAATAAAAAAGGTATGAAAAGCAGGAATGGGATACAAACCCTGAGTTCAGAGAGGCGGCTTAGTTCCTTGTCAGGAGCACGGTGGAGAGCAGACAGGGTTCGATCAGAAGGCTGAGAGAGCTGTGAATCATAGGCTGGATCCAGGCTTGAAGGATGCTTCAGGAAACCACGCTGGGCACGTTCTGTAGATGGAAATACTTTAGGAATCAAAAAGCACAACTGTAAAGTTATTCTCAAGAGTTAATATGTCCAAAGGCTTGAGGCAAGGGTTACCACGTATGGTTGACACTCAGGCGTCGAAGGACTGGCAGCATGTTCCTTAAATGCTTCCAATAATGAGGAATAAGCCGTACACGAACATGATCCATTTACTCTGTCATCTTCTCTGGGCTGAAGCTCATTACTTTTTTTGGGTTTTATCCTTCACATGCAGCTGCTGTCAAAACTACTAGAGATTGCATTTTCTTGGTCTTATCTGCCTGCACGCTCAAACATCAAAGGAGCATGTTTTGAGGAGGACAGACGCTGTTGTTCCCATCAAATAAAAAATTAACTGGTATTTTTCATGAAATAGTAAAATGTCTCACTTCAACAGAAATGTTGAAGCATATGCCTATTCATCTTGTAATGAAAGTCAATAACTAGACGATATGGAAAATAAGCGGTGTAGATTTCAAATGATGGCCAAATGCAGTGGTAGCCTCCCCTGTAAATCACATTCAAAAGCAAAACATTTGATGCAAAGACAAGTTTCCAAGAACTCTAAAACTTTGTCACAAGATGTTGCCAGCTGATGATTGTAGATGCAGGTCTGTGTCTATAATCAGAATGGATGGCACAATTTGAGCTACACGAGAGTTGGGCCAGAAAAAGTCCAACAACATTGGATCACAACTACAGTTTACCAGTGCACATTGGAGCAAAAAGAAAAAGAAAAAAACAAAAACCGATCTTTAAAAAGAAGTTGCTCTGGGCAGATGAATCTTAGATGGAGTTGTTTGGCCACGGTTACAGCGTACCTTTGGCACAGGTGAAATCCACCCCAAAATATAGAATGTTCATATCGAGGTTATAGAAAGACCCAAAAGTGGCCACTGGTGGAAATATTGGCCTGATAATGGAGGCTGACTGACAGCACAGTAGAACTCAACCATTTCTCGAAGTAGGAAATACTAGCCTCTGACGTTCAGGATTTGAATAACCTTTTTCACATAATATAGTGATATATTTAAATTCTTTTGTTGGATAAAGACCCTGTGGCCTTGTTTAAGCATATCATTTTTATTTGGAAGCAATGTTTTAAAGAGGATCAGATATATCAGCTTGTCCAAATTTCTAAAAATGAAAAAAAAACACGGCTATGGTTCAAAATGTTGGCGTGCATAGCTGTGATGAACATCCTAACTTGAAGAAATGTTTCTATGCAGATGCCCCGACGGATGTAAAGGTTGAGTACAAGCAAGACGTGAAGGAGGGAGAAACTGTGGAGCTGTCCTGCTCTGGTGATGCTCACCCTCCTGTCAACAGATACATATGGCTTAATGAAACTGGTGGGCAGGTGCATAGTGGAAATCACTACCGACTGCAAAATGTCTCCAGACACATAGGAACTCTGTACTGCACAGCCATCAATGAACAGGGACGAGTTCAATCCAGTCCCGTGCAGCTCAATGTGTTATGTGAGTAAACAATTAAAGATGCATAAGAAGAAAGGAGTATTTAAACTTAAACATAGTCATAAATAAATATCTAAATCCACCTTAATGCCATATCTGGATTTCTTGTCCTTACAGATGCCCCCGAGATTAAGACTGCGTCTTCGTGCTCCTCGGAGGGCAACCTGGTGACATGTGAGTGCATAGTGGATTCGAAACCTCCCAGCATTGTCTTTTTTGTGCTTGCTGACAAAGTTCTGCTGGGCACCAAACGAGACAAAACAAGTTATTTTACAATCAGTGCTCCACAGGCAGATTTTGAGTACTCCACATTTGTGAACTGCGTGGCGAACAATACAGAGGGGTACACGAATCTCAGACTCTCTTTACCTTTCGATGGTATGAGCAAACACTTCATTTTTAAGATTGCAAGACAGATAATTACCACCAGGCCTGTACGAGGACACAAACTAAAAAAACACTGTGTGATTTCTGTTTGGACAGAAAAGATGCTGCTTATCTTCATCGCTATCGGAGCAGGCGTGATTTTGGTGATAGTTTCAATAGCAGTGGGAGTTTGTAAAAAATGGTAAGTAAAAATAAGTTTTCCAATCCAGGTAAGAAGAGAGGAAAACTGGCCTCTTTTGACATACATTAGGCAAAATTTTTGAATGCTATGCATATGAAAGCATTGAACTAAACAAATATCAGGTATAAACATGTACTTTTAAGTCATGAATATGGAGGAATTTGTTAATTTAGCATAATGTAGTCAAGCTACATCACTCTCATCTACATCGTCTATCACCCAAAGTTCGACTCCAAAACTGATTTTCTGTCTTGGACTTTTAAAGTCTGGCCCCCAGAGCTAAAATGAATCATTCATACAATCATTTTCTTTCCAATCCCTTTTTTTCTTTCTTAATCAATGGATTGGGTTAAAATTTGAATTGAACTTCTATGAAACTTTGAGGACATTTTCCAACCATTCAACTGTTACTGGATGTTTTAAAGTAATGAAATGAAAAATCCCTATACCCTGTTTTATGTGGAAACTGGTTTTCACTTTTTTGAGACTGTCCTCTGCAATTGGTCATCTGTTCACGTAGGGCTTACATTGTAAGCAGTCACGACTTGTTCAATGCATGACCTCTAGTGGCCAGTAATACGACTTGCGTGTGAAGTCTGAAAAAGGCCTCCATCTTTGTGTCAGAGTAAATTTTAGCCTGAATTACTGAAAAATTTACAAATGGTCAGGCTCTGAAGGAAGTGCAAATTAAAATGATGATTTAAAGTTGAGCTGTAGAATGAAGATCTATTCATTTGTCATGAACTAAATGAAAAATGAAATGCGATTCGGTGTGGAATGGTCATCGCATTCACTGTTGCAGTTTGTATTAAAAGGTTTTTGTGAAAAGTTTAAATGGTCTTCATCAATGTCACCATTATTCTGTTGGCAGGAGTCGGTCTGGAGACACACCTGCACCTAACATGAGCACCATGATGGCACAAAGAGATCTGGAATTCCCTCGGTGTGCCTCATCAAAGTGAAAATTGAAATCTTTCTTCATGGCTGAATATAGTTTATATGGTCTCTCTGTTTAAATGGTTAAATATGTTTACTTTCTGCTTTTCTCCCCCAGGAAGGAGACGTATGATGATACACCTTGTGACGCAATTTACTCCAACGATAACATGTATGGCAACATAGGGGTATGTAAAGTTTCCTCTTTTCATTCTTTCCATGCAAGCAATCGAGAATAGAGTCAGATTGTGCTCTTTTTTTCTCTGCAGGGTGACTGGGATGAAGCAATATATGGCAATGTGTAACACGTGGAAGAGCATCTGAGTCACCTCTGCAACATTTCTGTGTACATTAAGGTGCATGTAAAAAAAAAATCCCTTTATTTTCTGCATATATGAGTAAAACATTATTTTTCTGTAATCCTGCACTTTGCATATGCTTTGTCCTGTAAGTGTCGTTGATGTACAAAATCAAGTTTAAAATGCCTTTTTGGTTGGTAAATAATGACCATTAAACGACCGTAACAATTCCCCTACATATATGTTTTACTCAGTCCCAAAATACAACACACAGAGTTTAAATTATTTTTCTAATTTCCTTTTTTGACCGCAAGGCTGTATTATGACCATGACAGATAAGGAGATGGCAAAGTTTTGAATACTTAGTTAAACATCCAGGAAAGGAAAAAATGACTGTCATATTCTCACTTTTACATTTAATATGTCAGTATATATGAATTAAAGACACCCTCACCGACTTAATTCACTTATTAATCAAATATAACAAGCGAAGCTGCTGTTGTGTAACTGTTCTCAGGTTGAAAGTAGAAAAACCTGAAGGCAAAGGGGAACCTTGTAACCGCATGGGCTAGGAGATAAGATATTTTTAACTCTTAATTAACTTCTGATTAATATTGGACCTCCAAGAGTCATAATGTGTCACCAAGCAAGAAAGCCATTACTGGTAAATGTGTCATATATTTGCATTGTGAGCACCCAATTCACATAAGTGAAACTGAAATCCACAAACCCCTTTATGGTTTGCCTATTAAGAACACCACAAATTACAGGCTGAAATAGTGCTAAAAGACGCAAAACAACGATAATTGTTTGGAAAACGAGAGATGAAACCACCATTTTTTTCAGAAAATGATGAAAGAATGGAGACTGGTATTCCTGAAGACTACATCTTTTTATTTTATTTGAATCAATATCATACACATTATAAAGAGTGATCATGCAACCACAGTTGCGTCAAGAAAACCAAATCTTTTCACATTAAACCAACTATGTCATTATATTAGCAAATGGAAAAAAAGAAAAATGTAACAGCAGACAGAAAAAAGGGATGAATAACCAACTGATCACACAAAGATGACATGAATCAAAACACACAGAGACAGTCTTTTCTAACCTTTGCTAATCCGTTCTGATTGTAGCCTTGTTCTGCGCTATTCACTGATTGCGTTATCTGGACAAGTAGTTAATCTGTAAGTCTATCGCTCCGTCATCATACCACAGCTGATTAACATTTACCTCCCTACAAATGTACCAATTTTTGCAGTAAGAACTTAAACTAAAGAAGTGAAACTGGCAGTTTTTTTAATCATCTTGCACAGGACATGTATATTTGGGCCACCAACTGGGCTCACATCACATCTGGAAAGTTATGGAGCCATGTACCTTCTTACCCCCTCTGTATTTTACTGTGCAATTTAAAGGTTTTTCGTAGTCCTGGGATGTCGGGAAGAACGTCAGTGTTGACCTTGTTTCCCATTTCCATTTGTTCAGCTTCCTTGACCCACGTGTGACAACTCCAGAGCGACTCCAGGAGAAAGTAGGGAGATTAGACGGGCACGAGTGGAAAACAGAGCAGGAAGCCTTCACATTTTTCAGCACCTTCACAGACATAGATGGAGGCTCAGGTTTGCCTGCAGAATAGAAATATTTAATCAAAATTACTCTTGAAACTATTAATTAGACACCCTTTACTCACTTCAGTAAATGCTTTGAAATCATTTAAATATCCTCCCTTCATTACTCACGAATGACATCGATGGTCACGGTACTTTCTGTGAAGGAGTAGCTCTGGTACTGCGGAATTTCAATCCTGAAGTAAAAGGGGCCAACATCAGTGCTCCTGACGCCATCCAGAAGCATGGTGCAGTTGCGCGCGCCAAGATTTCCCAGAAGTTGGGTTCGCTTTTTGAACTCCTCTGTCAGTTTCCATTTGGGAAGATTGGTTGAGACTATCGTGTTGCCTCTCCTCCAGAACCCTCTCCATCTGTTCAGGATGGCTTTTGACTTGGGTTTGGGGTGAGCGTAAACGCAGGGAATAACCACACACGAGCCCTGCACTGCTGGAATTCTAGAGGGTACGTCTACTAGCCACTGGGTGTAGACTGATGGGACATCAGGGATTACTAGGGTACAACAAAGAAAAGTTTTTCATCTCTGAGTATGAAGTGATATATTCTACACAGCATTGTAAGTCGCTACTCACCATGCAACATCAGAAATGAAAGCCACAACTTGAGCTCCATCACTGCACTGAAAGGAACATTTGAAGTGAAACAACAAGCATTAAAGCAATGAAAAACACATAAAAGCCTGTTGTGTTACTGTGTGTTTTGTACTTATACCAATAAATCACTCACCTCTGAATCCTTTATCTGAATGAATTAGCAGTGCTCCTGCGTTTCACTGTTTGTGGATGTTTACGGTCAAGCTTCACCCTCTAAGATCACTGAATGTTTTATGTGCTCAGAGTGTGAGTGTCTTGTGTTCATATAGCTACAACAGAGGCCTTGGAAAAATAAGTTGTTGCAATATGTGCTCACATTCTCTTTTGTCAAGTGTTTCATGTGCTACATTTTGGTTTCTCTTCCTGCAGTCAAGTGTGCACAGAGATACAAATTTACAGAACACTGAGTTCCAAGAATGCAAAGCAGCTACAGTTGGCCTCAGTGCAGATGAGGAAATCTGGTAAATGAGAAAGATGTTAAACAACGAAATGTGATGCTTAAAAGTTTGTGACCCATTCAGAATGTATATACTTCTCCATAAAAATCATCAGACTTTAAGTAGGTGAAAGTACTTAAATAGGACCCAGTAAAACAATTGAGGCAAAAGAAAATCTTTATTCTGGTCTTTACTTATTGAGAGGAATGACATATCTTTGACATATCAATTTCATCTCTACCAAATACACAGGAGCTGTGTTGGTAAATACATCAAGAAACACAGGAAACACAGCCTGCTGTGCTGCACAATCACCTTTTTAGATCAGAGAGAAACATTCTGCAGAAAACAGAACTTTATTCTGGTCATTACTTATTGAGAGGAATGACGCATCACACGTGTGGGGATGCATCACACATGTGAAACATATCATGTGTGGGGTCATCACACAATGAACAAAAGTAGATTTCTGAGGAGATTATGTGCACACGCGACAAGCCAGAAGATTAAGAGTAATGTTTTGTGAACAAATAAGAACATTCATTCATTTCACCCTTTTTTTTTTTTTTTGAGGAAGCCAGCATGGGGATGGTTTGTTGTCTAAATTGCGCAGCTTTGTTGCAAGCGCGTGTTGTCATATTCATAAAAGTCAAATCAAACCCCAAAAAGAGATTTTTCAAAGAAAACTTGGACTACTTCCTGTTAGTATTAATGATGGGTTACTCTGAATTTTTCACTCTTCGTTTGGTTGAAACTTCAGTGACAATAAGCTTTTAATCCAGAAAAAAAACAAAACAACTGTAATTTACCATTTCAAAAAGTGGATATATTCAATCTTGCGAGAGGCTATACGACGTCATGTGCTGTGTGTTTTGTGGCTCTCTCGTGCCGCTCCTCTCGTGCTCCATCAGTTCTGGTAAAACAACAGACCATGTGATGATAAGCCAGCGCAAATATGCAGAAGATGGATACAACCAAGGTCGAGATAGTTTTGCTGATCAGCAGAACATCATCAGGCGCCTCTGTTTGGTGTAAATTACCTTCCAAATTCTGTTTGCATTGACACATTATCCCACATAATGAGACCTTGATACAAGATTACGACATATGAGCCTCAAAATGAACATTTTTGTGTTGGAAACATCACAGTTACCTGTAGCAGTTACCTGACTTCATTGTTCCTCATTGTAATCGATTCTTTCTAATTGCATTTAGCTTGTTGATGATCCAAGTCAATGTGACTTGTGTCAAGTTTTCTTTTTCTTTTTTCTCAATTTGTGAAGGAGCCATACTGACTGTGTTGGATGTCAATTAATTCATTTAATAGCACTTTCATTATGATTGGAATCGTGACAAATTTCTCGAAGACCTTTTCTGTTTACAAAAGTCTTACTGTCCTAGAACTGCTGCTCTCCAAAATGTAAGCAGAGAAAGCAGGTGTCAACCTTAACACTTTTACCAACTTCCCCTCCCGCTATTTGGCTCAGTTTTACTCACCAGCTGCAGTGCTATGAATGAGAGCTAGACTGCAGATCCACTTTTTTTTTACACTTTATTTGTGAAAAAAAAACAAAAAAAACCCATTAAATTTAACTTTCCATGACAACTCAAAATCTGAACAGTAAACTTTACCAAAAGCAAATAGTTTCATCTCTACCAGATACACAGGAGCTGTGTTGGCAAATGCATCGAGAAACACAGGAAACGTCACCCTTTTAGATTAGAGAGAAACATTCTGCAGAAAACAGAACTTCGGTCAAGAGAAGTTACACTGTTGAAGCAAAGTTGCGAAAACAAAATAACCCCATTTTTTATATAATTTCCTGTGTCACACAGTTGTGTAATACAGAACTAAGGCTGCCAGGTTACAGAGTTTATCAGTTTATTAAACTCAGAAATAAAAAACGAGCAAAGCAAGCATAAAATCGAACATCGTGTAATTTCAGGCAATTGTTTTGATTCACATTGTTATTACAAATTGTGTTGGTGTGCATAATGGTAAAGGCCTCCCATGAACCCTGCTGGTTAGGACTTTTTATGCTCAACAGCTCACTTGGAGTCCCATTATACTTCAGAAATAGCGTCTTTTGCAAACTATTCTTAGCTGGCGTGCATACATTCCTGCAGCTGTGAGCCAACAAAGACAGTTTGTTATCTAGCTGTTATGTGATTGGATTGAAGTGCATCCTTTTTTTTGTTTTTCCAATGAAATGTATCCTACACACCAACATGTGCCGGGTCACAGACATGAACGGTTCCAATAAACAATTCAAAATACAAAGGCAAAGGAAAAATGTTCTCCTATTTGGTGTAATCCACATTTGCATAAATGTTCTCTATGGGATCCATACTTTGGCTGATTTGATTGGTTTCTTTCTGCAAAGACAGAAGACACGTTATGTCAGGGTCAGGTTTTTAACTGTTTGTTAAAAGACCGAAAGCCCATGTCTTTCGAATCCTCTTACGATATTACAATTGGGATAAATGGAAGTCAAAAGTACCTGGAAATTAATATAGACAGGCTCGTCGATGGCTTTCTGTTCATTACCTTTCATGTCTAAAGTTTTGCAAGATTTTACATTACTGAGAAAAAGAAGAAAAGACAAAATCATGATTTAACAACTCAGAAACTCAGAAAAACTCTAAAATATCTGCGGACATTTGTCAGGATGTTGAATTCTTATTCATTGACACTGCTAACACTAAAGAGACTAAAAATACACTACTATTGTCACTAATAAAGATATTAGCTATGATGCAATGCAATTTATCCAGTGAACCACAAAACATACCTTTCGGGTGGTTTTGATGATGTTCTGCTGAAGTTCACATAATAGCCTGAGTCCCTGTGGGTGGAAGATCCCGACCTGGAGGGACTGATGACTCCTAATGTATTGTTGCTGTGATGTTAGAAAAAAAAAGAAGACAAACGCAATCAGTTTACCATTTGAGGTAATCTCATTAAATAAATTCAGAAATGAAGAAAATACTACCGTAAAGCTTCCTTAGCCATCTTTATTACATGAGAATTAATGGATGATGATCATATATATTTGGCAGCGGCTTTCTATCACACACAAGGCCTCTCAACTTGATACATTTTTCATACTGCAAAATGAAGGCCTTTCACCAGGCGCTAGAGTAACACTGAAGAATCTTCAGTTTAGAAACCCCCCTCATCAGGGGTATATTTTTCCATTTGGTGTTTGATGTTTTCAGGAAACCACAATTATTCACACTATTTACGTGCTTAATGACAGGAAAGAATAGATGACACGTTTGGTTTTAAGACATTTCAAACGTCCACATCATTCTAGGCTGGCTTCAGACATCAGCAGAAAACGAAAACACGTCCCTCGCTACACTCACAGTTCGTAAATTATCCGAAAAGTAATGTTACCTCTTGTGTTTCCTGTAAACCACAATTCCAGCAACAATAAGGATCAGAAGTGCCAGAACTGGTATAATGACCAAATACACAAGGTGGTCATCACTGGTGGGCATTGCTGTGAACAGAAAATTATTTCAGTAAATTCAGCTCAATTATGGATGTCGCCCTGTTTCTTTCTACCAAACAAACTGAGCAAAGAAAGTATTACTTGTCACGGATTGAGATGGAGTCGTCGGGAAGATGTTGGAATCTGTAAAAGCTGGGGAAACGTTACACTGTGTGATGGCAGAGTAAGGAGTAGTCAAATAAATATGAGTAAAAAAATTGAGCCATAAAGGTCATACCTGGCCCAAAAGTGACCGGAGCAACACCTGACCATGTAGGAGAAACGTGCAAAGTATTTATTGAACTTTTCTGCACTGAAACATATGGGTAATTTTGAAATTTAGAAAAAGATATGCATAACTGAATTGACAACCATTCAAAGAAATGGAAACAGGGTTTTGTTTGAAACTGTAGCTGTCGTTGAGTCCAGAAATGCGCACGTAGATTCCTGGTTCACCTTCCCTTATATCTGTGATCAGTAAAGAGCAGTTGCCTTTGAGTTTATCTCCGATGAGCTTTGTTTTTCCTCTGTACTTGGGAACCACGCATGAGTCTTGTGGATGAAAAACGAATGCAGAGCGGTCGTTGTCATTCTTACTGCATTCACTTTTCCCTTGGGTTTTCCAGTAAACCTTTACATCTTTTGTGTGTTGTGCTGTTGGATAGGTAAAATGGCATAGTATGGTCAGGTTTGCGCCTCTCTGTTCCGTTATATGTCTTTCCACCGTTATTCCCCATTTCTGACCTGTATACAAAACCAAACAAAATTTGAATTTGTAGCATTCAACTGCACACCTTAAACATTCCAAACAAACTCATCAGCTCAATGTGTCGCCCACCGTTTGAACACGAGACCAGAGTTAATATGAGGCCGAGAGTTATCAGGTTCAGCCGCTGCATCTGATCCAACAACACATATTTTTGTTATCAGACGGAATCATGCAATTCTAAAATGAGCTCAGTTTTACAGCAGCTTCTAACACATGTTAACCTGACAGTATTTACCACATAAAGTAAGTACTCACTGTGAGATGAGGACAGAGGACATCGAGCTGCTTGCTTTGTCAGTATGTTTTTGATCTGAGCACAGATGTGAAATTCTTTGGGTGTGTTTCCTCTTGCACGATCGGATGAATTAACAAAAAAAAGAGGAAGTTTGGAAAGAAAAGGTGACCTCAATAAAACCAGTCATGTTTAGGGGAAGGTTCTACACACAGTTTCACGCATCCGAATCTTGACGGCCAAATGCTGCTGCACTCTATAGTGTGAGGACGTTTTCTCGTTTAAAAATAAACTTCCCCGGTCAGTTTTTACACTTCTATGAGTCTTTGACACCTCAGTAGCTCAGAAACTGCAGCATGGTTTTAAATGTGGTAAAGGCGTGAAAGTGCTTCTCATCCAAGTATTTTTGGTATATTTGTGTGGCCTAATGCAGTAACTGACATCCATCCACTGAATGCAAATAATAAAGCACACTTGCCTGCTTGTCAGAGAAAGCTGAAATATTAACATATTGTTCAGTGCTTTTGTTTAGCTCTATTTGGCACAGCACTGTATGAGCGATATCACTTGATCCAAATGTTTTTCTGTAATATTGTGAGGGGCTGATTCTATGAGTTTATATTGTAGTTATTTTAGAGGATAGGCTAATTACTACAGCAGAGATCAAATGGTTCAGTTAGTACTTTGAGGTACATTAGTTGGCTTTGTGAGGAGGAAGTGGCCAAACTTTCAACATACCGAAAAAGTGTGCTGTAACCTCAGCAGTTCAATAAAACGCTTGCCACTTGCTGCCAAGTGTCCCTTTGTTTCTCTGCTCCAGAGACACATGCACCTTAATTCAGTTATTTTACTTAAAGAGTAATTATCAGGATTACAAATCCGTCAAGAGCCATCAACTGCCTGTCACATAACGGTTCACATTTCATTAAGAGTAATTATTTTGGCTGTTGCGAGTTCAGGGTAACTGACTGGGGATGAAATCCTCAGCCGCGAGCCAATGCAAAAAGATTCCAAATTATGTCTGAAATCAATGTGAGGTGTAAGCAGTCAAGGATGACACAATCAGTGTTTTACAATGCCAGTTTGATAAAAAAAAATACTCCTTTTCTGTTACTGTCCCTCTGTTGCAGCTCATCTGTGGAAAGACCTCGTGTCTAATTTGGATGGCTGAAGCTTCACATTAGCTTCAGCTAAACCTCGGTTGGCAAGAATGTTCGAAGTAAAGGTGTATGAGGTTCCATTTGTTCCAAAAATATGTTCTCATGTGCACTGCTTATGTCCAGTGAACATGTAACAATGTTCTCTGGACATTACCTTTGAACAGTACTTCAACTGTGGCAAAACTTACTGGGTCCTCTTGGACGACTTTGTTCTTATTATTGTAAGTGTTAGTTTGTCCTGATGTGTCACATTTTGGGCACAAATTGTACCTGAAAGGAGTGGCGTTTCTCTTTGTGACAGCTATGTGAATGACAGGAGGATGCAGGTCACTCCAACACAACTCTGCATCCTAACAAGATGAGCAGTGTTACTCTCTTTATCATTGAATGGTTTTAATGTTGTGGCTGGTCGGTTTACACCTCCAAAAGCAGCTGCCACAAGTCAAATCAAAATCAAATCAAATTGATTTGTATAGCACATTTCATGTACAAACAATTCAAAGTGCTTTACATAAAATAAAAGCATTGCAGCAGGGAGTGTAAGAAGCATTACAAATACATAAAAAAATATAAAGAGAAACAAATAAAATCATTGAAATGAATTTAAAAACAAGCAACAGTCAAGATAAGTTAAAAGATACCGTGCAGATTTCATGCATAGACACATGAGAAAAGAAATGTTTTTAACCTGGATTCAAAAATGTCTACATTTGGTGAAAGTAAGTGAAAGTGAAACAAGTGACTCCTTGTGAAAAGGAAACCTCCTTCTAACATGTGCACATTGCAAACAAAGGCTAAAGCACCTGTTGATCTTTAACTAAACAAACAGTTGGACTTCAGTGAGTACTCAAGTGATTTCCTGTTGCCCTATCTTTTGACAAACTCGACGTTGTTATATAAAACCACTAGATGGAGGGAGTGCGACATTCTTGCAAACCCATGGTGAACTTTGGAGCTTGAGCCCGGACTCCACCTGGAATGTGGGTCAAACTCGGATCTTAAAGGTGCAGTCATATGATTCCCAGCTGGCTGCAATGTGAGTCAACAGAGCTGGAAATGGTTTCCTGAAACTATATCGAGGCAGTTTTTGGTGATCCCGAACCTCTCGACCTGGAAGAAGTTGGTCCTGGCAGACTTTCAGCTCTGGCTCACAGGGAGATGGGTTTGGGGGAGAGACGTTTAGGGAGTAAAATGCGACTTAACTTCACTGCAAACATTACTTCCCCTGCTTAGGTGTGATCGGGGAAAGCTGCGGACACGCATGGAAGATCTCAATAACAACAGCGGAAAGCCGGGGGCCGGAGAAGAGATGCGCTCTGTCAGGAGAGTAGCGGCGGTGAGCTCTCCCGCTCTCTCCGGCGCACGGCTCACCTTACCAGGAGTCATGGACGCAGAGGGGAGGGTCGACGAGTCGAGACTGAGGATGCACGTCTTCAGAAACGGTCTATCATCTGTAAATGTATACGACTGAGTTAGAGCTGCACTGCAGTTTCAGTATTTTTAGCAGTTTGGCTGGCATTTAACAGAATAGCTTATAGAGTAGTAAGATTTGGCCTAAACAAAAAGGGGGGGATCTTAAATCATCCCTAATAGCCATGTAGCCGGTACATAACATAACAATGCTTCTCTATATTCCTATGGTGTAGATTGAAAGTAGTTGGCACAGAGCACAGCCTATTCATATTTATCACATATAGGCCATAATAAACGCGGCCTCGTTGGAGGTTTAATGTAGTTCAATCTTTTCACTCGGGTCCTCAACTTGACATTTGATGTCCTTACACTTGAGGATGCTGCTTCATACATCTAACTCTCAGTGGAAAACAGTTTCCACTACACAACATTTTGTCTGGAGAGTTTTTTTCTGTCCATTTCATCTCGCAAATATTCACAGTGGAAACCACATATCTTCAGGTTTGGGCATTTTGATTTTGATTTTGAATTTCTTTCTATTTTTTTTGTTCATCTGAAGGAGTTCACTCATTTATGGGTGGAGAAGATTCTTCTATTACTTAGAATACTAGAACTCAGTTAAAACATGTCTTAGATTTGCCTGAAAAATATGCAAAGCTAAAAATAAGGCACTTGTTCGTAGCTTTTTGTTTTGTTCTCACGTAATCATAAATATATACAGCTGTAAAATGTAATATATGCATTTATGCAGCAGTAATATTTATCCATAAACATCATATAGTTAATCGTAATGAGCATTTTAAGAATTTACTTTCTATACTTTATGCAAGTTTGGTTCAAAACACATATACTTTTATTTAAGTAAAAGATCTAACTACTTCTCCTACGACTGTGTGCTGTATATAATTAAGACAAGATTTTTATGACCGGGTGTCTTCAGATGCACCAGTTAATTGTGACCATGTAATCTCTACAGGTCAAGACTGAGTCAAGTGATGCTTTGCTTCATGACTTTTAGCTGAGTTACAATCAAGGCACTCTCTTTTAAAGTCAAACATTTCATTGTACATCAGACTTCCTGGGGCAGACAACTCCAGTGTGATGACTGTGAGAAAACAACAGGCAGCATTTATTAAGTTGGTGGGGGAAAATCACATGAGATTCAGTTGTTTTACAAAAGTTATTCGGTGAAGTGTGAGAAGTTGGGGAATGAGGGTACCTCTGGATTTTCCACGAAGCTTTGGGTTATAGATAAAGGAAGCTTGTCAGTCAGATGACATTTTGTTCAAAATGTTTTATCAGGAGTAAGATACAGGACATGAAAAAAAAAAATCAGCAGAGAGGAGTTCACCATCCTGTAAAACATCACATGTCTTTTCGTAGGAATGTGAAAACTCACCCTCCTTTTCTGTGCTCCATTGACCTTTAAGCACATTCCACCCCCTACTAAAGGGGACACAAACGATTAGAAACTATACAGAGAAAATTAATTCCTCGTCTCAAAATCCACCGAAAGTTACCAAAGAAGTGGATCACTTTAGGTTTTGTTTCATTGTGGTGGTGATAACTCGTGGGAAATGCTTAACATAGCCGCTTAGCTTGACTGCTTTAAAAAGGTTTTTAATCCCTGTCTAGGGGGCGTTTCTCCATCTGAGAGAGGCCTAGTGTGGCGTTTCCTGTTTGGGATGTACCCGTGTGGCTCCACAGCTTTAGAGCGCCCGTACCTCCAGGAGCAGTTGTTCGTACGTTACCAGGTCATGAAGAGAAAGTGGCAGCAGTTTGTTCCCTCAGCGGTGCGAATACACCTCAACGGCACTGATGGTAAAGGCTCAAACATGCTCAAACTCAGCTGTCACCGTAAAGGAAGTTGTTCATCTTTTCTTTTCTATTTTTCTCTTCTCTTTTCTTTTTTCCAATCTGACCGGACTGGACTGATTCACTAATTTTCTCTTTAAAAAAAAAAAAAACACTTCTATGTCCATGTGACCCAGCTGAGCTGGTTTCAGCTGTCAGGTACTTTGATCAGAGGGAAGCACAAGCAGAACAGAAGGTGCAAGACCAGTCAGAGGAGGTCAGGGACAGGCTGGCCTTCTTGGAGCTTCAAGCGCAGGTTAGACCAAATCCAGTGTATATTTGTTTTCAGTATTTTTATGTTCTGGTTCTTTTAGATTTATTTTTATAAATATTGTTTAATTTCTTTCATTTTCATTTCATTTCATTTCTTTTCTTCTCTTTTTTATTTTAAGAAAGATAATCTGTTTAACACAGGGGGAGTGAAGTGTATAGGGTAATGCTTCTTTATGATCTTATTGAGTTTAACTGTCATTTATTCTGATTGTTATTTTGACCTCTTTGTGCTACTTGAAGTGTTAAGCACTTCTGTCTCAAGAGTGTGAACAGCTGATAGACCTTTGCACTCAGATAGCAACACTTAACAAAACACATCCAGCTGTTGACCCTTTTATGATAGGATCAAATATCTGGTATCCAAATGTTTGGCGTCTATGGAAGCCAGACAGACAAGTAACAGATTAAAGGAAAAAGATGGACCCTTGACCCTTACAATTCAGGGATTCTGTGGCTCTGATATGAGGACGTCTTGGGGTGATTTAGGTCCACTTCTCCTCTTGAAAAATAATTAATGATCACTACAAAATGTTGTTAGAAATAATGTGAGCAATCGGAACAGTCTCATCTAGCATGGCAATGCCTCTGTCCGCTACACAAGGGGTCACTGAATGGCTAATGAATGTGTAAAGCTGTCAGCATTTCAACCCAACTAAACACTGATGTGTTAGACAAAGGCTCCACGATCCACCACCATCTTCAAAACACTATATGAAGGAATATCTCTTGAATAAAGGATGTTGCATCCCTTAAGTAAAATTCCACAGACAAACTTTCTGCTGAACAGGAAGACATAACTAAGACATTTAGTCTCCTTTAATATTTCAGCTGTCTGCTCGTGTGTCAACATTTCCCTTCTGCTGACAGATGGTATTTGAGCGGACCACATTTGACCAGGAGGAGTTACGGGAAGCCATACGAATCATTGACAAGGATGTGCCCCGAACCAATAGAGACCTGAGCTACTACCAGTGAGTTATTATTAAACTAGATGATGTGTTGTAATCCAATTACTTACTCTCATCATGAAGTTTATACTTCATGATGAGAAGTTTACAGTCTTTCTGCTCTTAATATCAAGCACCACAATGAACTCACAACACCTAACACCCCACCGATCTTAAGCCTTAAAGCTTTATATCATGCCAATCTTCAGCTGGGGGTGTGTTCCGCTTATTATATTTAGAATGATCTCCAGTACCGGTCAAAGGTTTGAACATATTAACCCATTATTTTTGAAAGAGTGGTCGTATCCAAACATCCGACTGGTTCATCCAGCTGTTTACAAGGTTTCATTGTTGTCATGCTCTTAACAAAAAGACTTCTTGTCTGAGTAAACTGAGTAATGTTCGGATAAAATAAACACATTTGTGGTCTTAATCTAGGTAAACCCAGAAGAAAGGGTCACTTTTTTTTTTTTCAAGGCAAGAGATCTTGTTAGAAAATGTCTGCTTCTGCTAAACAGAAACTTCTAGGTCCAAAACAGAAATATTGGATAAAAAATGCAAATGAATAATGCAGAGATTTTAAATTTGTAGTTGCAAGCTTGAGTAGTGCCTGTACTATCACTTCTTAGTCCTGCTGCAACAAATTCCTGCCTTTTTGAATATATTTGTGTTTGCAAAACACCATTGCTTTTAATTTCTTCATAACTATGAAGACTTTATGGTCTCTCTTTAACGTTTTTCCATGTTGCGCTATATTTCAGACTCATCTTAAAATGTGTCTTGTGTATTTCTGCATTACTTGCCTTGGCCCGTGTGTCTTTTAGGCTTGGTTTCATTGCCTTGCTGTTGTTCTGCTTCAGTTTTTGGTTAAATCACCTTTTTTGCAGTAATGACATTTTCAATAATCCTACAAGCTTGGGACTCTCCGCTTTCGAACTTTGTGTCTCGTGTCTTGACAGAAACATATTGAGGTCAGCCAAGCTGGAACAGGAGCATTGGTGCTGAGCCATTCTCATGCCTCATCGGGGAGCCTGCATGGTGTTCGGATCCAGACTCTGGAGTTGAAATACAAACTTTCACCCTAGCCTGAGATCTTGAGCACCCTGGCAAAGGTTTTCACGTCAGACAGCTTTATAATTTTTTTCTCGTCCGTCTTTCCATCTACCCTGAGATTTCTCTCATTCAGCACAGAATGCTGCCATCACCGTATTTGACTATAGAGCATTAATGCGGTTATCTAAAGTATCTGGTTCCCCCCACACAACTTGATTTAGATAGAAGCGCATGCAACACACACGCCACTGTGCTGGTGTGAAGCTGACCTCTCTGAGGGAAAGCTTTTCTCTAACTGCTTTACCTTAAAGGAATGATTGGTTAAGTGTTGCAATGATCTAGGGGTGCGCGATCTGACGATATAAAATCGTGACTGGCGAGGAAGAGTGGAGAATCGCAGGCGATCTACCAAATTAGAGAAACCGTATAGATCGCCTTTGCCAATCAGCAATTTTTTTTTTTTTTAATGCTGGTGTATGGTGTGTGTCCCCGTTAAAAGACACGGATACAGATGTCCAGTTTGTGGTGGATTTATTTGGCATTTACACACAATAAACCCAGGGTGTACAGGCTAATGTTAGGTGAAAACAGCAAAGGGAAAATTACAAGCTGTTCACTGATGCCTGCATCGGGAGGAGAAACGAAACTTTACAGCGACATCGTCTCAAGCACAGGTGCGGTACATTCAGGAACATCGGAACGTCTATGGTGCGTTCACGAACGTTGGACGTATGAAAACTCACCGTAAAACACTATATAAACTAGAAATGCACTCAGAGAGTGCAGACCTCCGCCAGGTCGCGCCACCTTGTGGCAGGTCGCAAGATTGCAGCACGAACAGACGAACATCCAGACAGACAACCAACAGACTCGGGCGATCACATAACCTCCTTGGCGGAGGTAATTAATGTATTTAACTGAAAATAACCAAACAACATGGGCTTTCTAACAGGTGGAGTCAAGTCGTCATCAGTGGTTCGTTTTTCTAGTTCCGGTTGCTTCACTCTCATTGTGTCAGATGTCATTAATTTAATCATTATTTTTCATCTTGAATTGGCTTACAGTTGAATTACAATGTGTTGATTGCCAAATTCTTTCTTTTACTCCTTAGCTCCTCTGTGGTTCAGCATGTCGACTTAACTCTACTGTAATTGGTCTTTCTTTTTTTTTTTTTTTGGATGGAAGATCGTGATAAAAAAATCGAAATCGTGATTTTATGCAAAAAAATTGTGATACAACATTTTTTCCATATCGCCCACCCCTACAATGATCCCTCTGTCCCTTTGTGATGTTTTCCCATCTCCACCAAGGATCTCATTGATCGCTGCCATTGGCTGACTGATCTCCCAGTTTTGCCGGGCTGTCAGATCTACGAAGTCTGTGTGTGGCTCCAAACCTCTTCCGTCTTAGAATAATGGCGTCTATTGTGCACTCAGTTTGCTTTAGAACATTTCTTGCATTCTTCCCCTTTCTGTCTCAACTTCATTGCTTTGCTTACATTCAGACATGCATCATCAAGTTATTATGACCCAAGACTTTTTGGTGGGCTTGAGCCAAGTTGTGAAAGCTTCAGAAAGGAGAATGATACAAATATAAAAATGCGATATCTTTTATTTTGGATCAATTAGGAAAAACTCCCCAAAGACCTACTGTTTTCTTTGCCAGTATAAAAAATAATGTACAGATTGATTTCAAATTTAGTAAATTGATGAAATTAAATTGAACAATTAATTAATTGAATCCATACTTGGAAAGGTGTGAAAACCTTCTGGCAGCACTTTCTAATTCCATCATAAGTACAAAGACTTAATATCAATGATAAGCATGCCCATCAGATACGTTTTACCAATTCTTCTTTCTTTTGTAACACCAATCATTCTTGTGTCCACAGGAATGAAGGTTTAGGCAACTTGTTGGTACTGAGAGATATCCTCATCACTTACGCTGCTTTTCATCCAGGTAAACAGCCAGAATTTATCCATCTCGAGTGTCTTTGCTGGATCAGACAGGCTTGCAGCAGGTTTATGCTGACCTTTTGTTTTGTTTGTTGCCCAGAGGTTAGTTATGCTCAGGGAATGAATGATCTGTGCAGCCGGTTCCTGGAGGTTCTCGACTCGGAGGTTGACACTTTCTGGAGTTTTTCGTGCTACATGGAAAAATTCTCCAGGGATTTCAGAGCTGATGGTCTGCACAGGAAAATAGGTGAGAATATAAATGGAAAAAATGCAGTGTGTGAAAGTTTTCAGTTGTTGTTTTTATTTATTTTTTCATCAGTATTTTCTAGTCCCATTGTGCTTTCTGTATTATATTTGACTAATATAAAAGAAATACCTTGCTGGTGCTGAATGACCTGCTTGTGTCCTGCTGTACTGTAACTGTTGTAATGGTCTAAGTCTTAACCAACCTCAGTACTCTAATCATGTTCACACCTGTTTCTTATCAGTGTTTAATGATGTGCTGAGCCAGAGGCCATCATATTCATTTACTTTTTATTTTTCTAACTGGAATGGGGGGGGTTTCTTTGTTGATTTATTTAACAGAATACAGATATTTGCAAAGGTGTTTGGAAGTGTCAAATACATAAATATTTCGGACTCACATACCTATGAAATGTTGAAATTGCCCAAAACCTTTGTACTGTAATGTCAACTTTTAAACAGTTGTGGGATGATCTAATGGCAAAACTAACCCAAATGTTGTATAAATGAAAAAATAAGCTGACTATGTCCCAAGTAAAAACTTTTTGTTCATGAAAATAATTCAGTTTAAGCACATGGAGTTGTTTTCAACATTTTTCAGAGCTTGAGGCGGCCTTGTTAAAGGAACTGGACCCTCAGCTTTATGCTCACTTGGTTACAGACAGTATGGAGAGCCTCACATTCTGCCACCGGTAGCTCTTTAATACCATTCTCTACTTTTTTTAGATGGTTTAACAAATGTATATTGTTGTTTTAAATGCAGTTTTTTTTTGTCTGTGCATGTGCTGCCTCTCCTTTAAGATGGCTATTACTGGGTTTCCAAAGAGAGTTTGAACACGGCGACGCTCTGCGTTTGTTTGAGATTTTGAGTTGTGACCACTTGGAGCTCATATCGCAGCAAGTCGACCGTGCCCGTTATCAGGAAAGACTGGCGCAAAGATACTGCACAGGTGAAACTCGGGAGAAAAGGCTAAACAAGTGAAACATTTCCTGAAAGCTACGTCTGGAAAATGGCTCACAGCTATGTGTCTTTGCCTTGCAATGTTTCCAGAGGACAGTTCGGAGTCGGAGCTGCGTGCCTTCAACACTGACTTCACCTTTGAGCTCTTCATCTGTGCAGCCATTCTGTTGGACAACCGAGAGTCTCTGCTGCGGTGCCGAGACGATGTCCAGCTCATCCAGTTTACCAGCAGGTTTGTTCCTCTGCGTGAGAGATATTTGTGTGTTTCTAAGTCTGTGTCATGCATTGATTAGAGCTAATTCCTTTTGCGCAGCCTTCAGGGAAAACTGGACCTGAACAGCACGCTGAAGAAAGCAGAGCACCATTTCTACAACTACTGCAAGCGCTGTGCTTGGGATTATATGAATGGGCGCTGCAGAGCAAACAGGAGCAAACCGGAGGACTTTTTCTATCAACTGCGTAGTTTATTTGTTTTAAAGTGATAGCCATTCTTTAAATAACATATGAAATTGAAATTTTATAGCAAAGGACGTATCATTCCTGTATGTAGTTTCGATTGACCGCATAGTTAGATTTTATCAGACTTTTTGTTTCTGAGGGAAATACTTTGATGGCTGTTTACCTTAAAAGTGACGACTTGTTGTTGTTATTATTGTACAGTATTTATTGTATGAAAGTGTGGACCGACAAGAGCTGTGAGTATTTGTGAAGTGAAGCTTAATATTTCTATTACCTCACTGGGGCTTTGTCTCTCGCGGTGTTACGCAGCATTCAAATACCAACAGTGTGTAGATGTGTACTGTCGCAACAGGTGCTGTAACGAACTGCAGCTATATTTAATGCAAGATGGCACCCGAGCCAGAGAGGCCTATGTAACAAGAATAGATGAGCCCTGGTAGAAAGAAACTGCAGTAAGGGGGAAGAGAAGTACAGCACAACTGTGCTTTAAACAGAAATTAAACAAACGCTATGCATGATATTAAGAAATTGTCCATGAGTAAAGCTACTTATTTACCTGTTTAATATTTTATCTCTGGCAAAATAGCAAGACTAACTGTATTTTCACAAAATATTTTGCCCCATATTTCAATGAAATACTTCTTATTTTATCAACCAATTGATTGCAGGAAATAGAACCATTAAAAAGTGTGTAATGGGGTTTAATAATGTAACTGATTTCCCCTAAGAGGCACAGCTTCAAAAACTTAAACCACAGATAATCCTCTAGAAAACTACTCTCTAACCACATGGATTATTTTCCTGTGAAAATGTTGCATATAATCATATATAAAGCAGATATACAGCACTACTCAGACCCTTAGTGTAGCACAAAGCAGATCACTGTTGACCATTCGTATCTCTAAAGTGAGTTAACAATACAAGTTGTATTTTTTCTTCTACTGGCTGAGAGGTTTTCTTACAAGGCTTTGTAGAACATTTAGAAAAAACTTAATTGGTAACACTGTACCATTCAGTGTCTTGACTCCATGGGAAATAAAGCACGTGAACAACATTATCCATGTTCAGAAACTACTTTTTCATAACAGCATAGTGATCAGTGTATTTCAGGGTTTGTTTTTTTGTGTGTTTATGTTGCAAAAGACAAATCTTTGATTTTTCATCTCCTGGAAGAGCTCTGTCCATCTACTATGTCTGTTCAACGAGCTGAGGCCTGCATAGATAAGAATAGCAAGCTTTCATTCAAGGAAATCAAGCCAGTTAGCAGAAACATCAGCCTAGAACTTTCCCTGGTGGAGTCACCTGACACCCGGATGGGCTCTCCCTGCACAGAGCTCTATATACACGGGGGAGCAGAGACGCTCGCCCTCTTAGTCTGCCTGCCACAAGAAGGAAGGAGTGCCGGAGAGGAGCTCTGACGTCCGTGTTGAGTCCTGGGCGAAAACATCAGCATCACAGCATCACTTTAACTCAGTAAAAGCTCAAGTTTTGAACATCTAACTCCACAAGGTAACAGCATATATAAGAAGCTTTGCATTCTGGCCTGGCTTCATAGTCTGTCTTGCTTTCTGCTTTATTCTCCTAACTTGTGGTGAGAGGTACCCAAAAATTGAGGCTTGCATGGTTTCTGTCGGAAAAAAAAAAAGGCATGACAAAGCAGAATCCCTGTGGGGAAAAAAAGAAAAAAAAATTAGATTAGCAACTCCAGCAACCAAAAACTGGTTCTACTTTTTCATTTCCAAGTAAAAACAGGCTCAAAGCAAGATTCAGTTTTCAGCATAGGACTGACAGAAAGAAGCACCATGTCAGCGTTTTCTGCTCTGTGTTACACAACTGGATAACAAGTGATAATCCAATATCATGTAGTGGTTGCAACACTAGTGGGGCTGCAACAGGAAGGTTATAACCATTGGATGCAGAGTAAAAAAAAAAAATTCAGTCTCCCAAATGTTTGTAAAGTTTGTTTGGTGCTGTGTAATTTAGTGGAACATTCCATTGTGTTTTGGATATTCTTTATTTCTTAGAAGACAAAAAAAAAGGTCTCTCTCCACCCTCAGCCTGGGGAGCACGCCCAGTTTTGTTTGTTCATTTCCTCTCAAAGCGGTAGATTTCTGAGGGGGATTTTTCAGTTTTCTGTCTTCTGATTTTTCAAGAAATCAAACACGTTTACGTTATAAATTGCTTGCAAAGGATCCTTGAATTTCTTGCCACCTACCATTCACTGCCATGTAGACATGCTGATGCTTATTATAGTAAGTGAATGCTATTTGGAGCCAGCTGTCGGAAAATAGACACACAGATCACTATTACAGGATCAGTAAATCCCATTTGTAAGGCCTGACTGAGACTCCCTTGTGTTTTACCACTGAGGGGAAGACAGAAGCAGTGTGGACACAGAATTAAAGTCAGTGTGACACAGTCTGGTCATTTGGTCTTGAGTGTGAGGAGGTGGTGTAAGCCATTATGTCACGGACAGCACAAATTGAGACTGGCAGGGCCATGCATGTGGGCCTGTAGAAATTACAGCAACTGGTGCATACACACTGTAGATACATATAGTGGCCTATCTATTCAATTAGCCAATGAACAAATAAAAATTACAGTTAAAATACAACAGAAAAAAGTACAATGAGTGACAACACATGACTTAATCTGGGATTACACTCCAAAAATAAAAGTGCTACAAAAACTAACCTTGTTTCCTCTATTTACCTCAGATGTCTAAAGGACCTGCGGTAGGTATTGATCTGGGTACCACATATTCCTGTGTGGGAATCTTCCAGCATGGCAAAGTAGAGATCATTGCCAACGACCAAGGAAACAGGACCACCCCCAGCTATGTGGCCTTCACTGACACAGAGAGACTTATTGGAGACGCTGCTAAGAACCAGGTGGCCATGAATCCAGCCAACACTGTATTTGGTAATAACCACAAGACTGCGCAATCATAAAACAATGACACAAAACTACTTTCTCACTCACACTTCTGCCTTCTTTGTACTGCAAAAACAAACCATCAGAATCTAACAAATTGGATTTGAACTATATTTGTTTTGGGAGATTTTGAGTGGGTTCTGAGTCAAACCATTGTTTTGAGTAAAGATTTAACAGTTATTTCAACCACACATTCAAAAAACATAATTCAATTCTAAGAAATATTTCTCAGTACATGACATAACTCATTTCTTGAATTGCTAAATAGCCTTTACTCTTGATTGCAAGTGTTAAGAATTTCGGGATGTTTGGAACACATTACATTTAAGTCCATCTAACAATCCAAGTCCTGGACTGTTCCTTGCAATGAGAGAAATTGCTTAGGATGCACTTAACGACTAATCTGCAATAATAACTAGCACATTTCACTAAGTATAACTTCTATACACATACAGCAATTGCTGCAATGTAATCTGTCAGTACTAATCTTTAAATTAATTCAACAGTATCTATTCTCAGGAGTTTAACGGCACCTGGAAAAAAATCTGTATTAATCAATATTGTGAGGTTAATTTAATTTTTTAATTTTTAATTTTTTTTTACAGTGTGACATTAAACCCTTTGAATAAAGATAATAAAACACTACTATTCAAACTGAATCTGCACTAAGTACCTTTCAGATCACTTACAGAATTCTTTTCTGATAAATCTTCTTCAGATGCTAAACGTCTGATTGGTCGCAAGTTCGACGATGCTGTGGTACAGTCTGACATGAAGCATTGGCCCTTCAAGGTTGTGAATGACTCTTCCAAACCCAAAATGGAAGTTGAATACAAGGGTGAGGTCAAGACCTTCTTCCCCGAGGAGATCTCCTCAATGGTTCTCACCAAAATGAAGGAGATCTCTGAAGCTTATCTTGGCAAGGTACAGTGAATCACAATGAATGTAGATGGTGGCTGAGGGTGGGCCTTACCTAAACTGTTATACCTTATAATAATAGAAAGCCTTTTCACTTGCCTCAAAACTCAGTAAGAAAAAGCCCTTGTATAGGTCCCTCACTCTTTAATGTGCATTTGTTAAACTTGTATTAACAAATACGATTTACTGACTTTGAGTCATGCTATTTTTTCAGCCGCTGAACAATGCCGTCATCACAGTTCCTGCTTACTTCAATGATTCCCAGCGTCAAGCCACCAAAGATGCTGGAGTCATATCTGGACTCAATGTGCTGCGTATCATCAATGAGCCCACTGCTGCAGCCATTGCTTATGGACTGGACAAAAAGGTCACTAACTACCTCACTTCTAAAATGCTAACTTCATCATATTTTATCTTCCTCTTCGTAATACTTTCCATTTATTTTAGGTTGGTGGTGAGCGTAATGTTCTCATCTTTGATCTTGGCGGCGGTACCTTTGATGTGTCAATCCTGACGATTGAGGATGGCATCTTTGAGGTCAAGGCCACAGCAGGTGACACACACTTGGGCGGTGAAGACTTCGACAACCGCATGGTCAGCCACTTCATTGCTGAGTTCAAGCGCAAGTTCAAAAAGGAAATCACCGACAACAAGCGAGCAGTGCGTCGTCTGCGCACGGCATGCGAGCGTGCCAAGCGCACCCTGTCCAGCAGCACCCAGGCCAGCATCGAGATTGACTCACTCTATGAAGGCACAGACTTCTATACCTCCATCACCAGGGCCCGTTTTGAAGAGCTCAATGCAGACCTGTTCCGCGGAACTCTTGAACCTGTGGAGAAGTCCTTGAGGGATGCTAAGATGGATAAGACCCAAATCCATGACATTGTCCTCGTGGGTGGCTCCACACGTATCCCAAAAATTCAGAAGCTACTTCAGGACTTCTTCAACGGCCGCGACTTGAATAAGAGCATCAACCCTGATGAGGCTGTGGCCTATGGTGCAGGTAGGTCTCTAAAGCATTTGGCCTATTTTCACATCTGTCTAACATGAAATATTTCTAATGATTTTATCATTTGGAAACTCTTCATAGCTGTACAGGCAGCCATCTTGATAGGTGATAAGTCTGAGAATGTACAGGACCTGCTCCTGCTGGATGTCACACCCCTGTCCCTGGGAATTGAGACAGCTGGAGGAGTGATGACGGTGCTTATCAAAAGGAACACCACCATCCCTACCAAACAAACCCAGACCTTTACAACATACTCAGACAACCAACCTGGCGTGCTCATTCAGGTTAAGCACATAATGAATACCAGTTCACACAAATATTCCTTAACATTATAGATGTTCACTGATGAAACCTAATCTGATGTGAATAATTATCAACAGGTCTATGAAGGTGAGAGAGCCATGACAAAGGACAATAATATCCTGGGGAAGTTTGAACTGACTGGTATCCCACCTTCTCCCAGAGGCGTCCCTCAGATTGAGGTCACTTTTGACATTGATGCCAATGGCATCCTCAATGTGTCTGCGGTAGACAAAAGCACAGGAAAAGAGAACAAGATTACCATCACCAATGACAAAGGTGTAATCATACTTTAAGCATTACAAAACAAACATAACATCTAAGATTCGTCAGCAAAAATGAATAGATTAATAAAGATTTATGTTCCTTCCCTCCATAGGACGACTGAGTAAGGAGGACATTGAGCGCATGGTGCAGGAGGCAGAGCAGTTCAAAGCTGAGGATGAGACCCAGAGAGACAAAATCTCAGCAAAAAATTCCCTTGAGTCTTTGGCCTTCAACATGAAGAGTACAGTTGAAGATGAGAAACTCCAAGACAAGATCAGCCCCGAGGACAAAAAGGCCATCGTGGACAAGTGCAATGAAGTCATTGCCTGGCTGGACAGGAACCAGGTAAAAATGTTTGAAAAATTTAATCTGAACTTACTCTGTCTTATATTACAAACACAGCTTCCTCTTTGGGTGAAAGATACTCAATCAAGCCAGATGACAGTCTCTGCTTTCACAAGTACAACTGTGAAGCAATTTTCCACTTCCCTGTTTGTACACCTGAAGACATCAAAGCCTTTTGTAACAATTGCTTCTTTGCTCCTTCTTTTACTCAGACGGCAGAGAAGGATGAGTATGAACACCAGCAGAAGGAACTAGAGAAGGTGTGTAACCCTATCATTTCCAAGTTGTACCAGGGAGGAATGCCAGGAGGAATGCCAGGAGGAATGCCAGGAGGAATGCCTGGTGGCTTCCCTGGTGGAGCTGGTACTGGTTCCTCTTCTGGCCCAACCATCGAAGAGGTCGACTAAACACGTCTTTGTCTCATACACCATATAACAATTGGATGACATACAAATACATTTGAGCACATCTACTGACTGGTATTTCATTGCCAAAAGAAAAATCCAAGCAATTAAGTATTGCACAAAAATGCCTCCAAGCTTAATTATCACTTACGATCAGCACAACCTCTTTAAAAAAGTAATCCTTTGATTTGTAATTTCAAATCATCAAATCAATAAAGATCAACTCTCAATTTCCAACTGGAGCTCTGTTGTGTCTCTTGTCATTTATATTTTTGCTAAATGTTACATGATTGAGTGACTCACAACAACATCAATAAAGAATTAGCATGCAGCATGAGTGTCAACTCAACTTGCACTTCTTGAAATCTGCTGATAAACTTTGTTTTTGAAAAAATGCCACCGACGTTGTGATAACTATCTTGTTTTCTCTTTAACTACCTTCAACCCACATGAAATATTGTCACACAGTGAAAGGATGTATTTTTTTTATAACAAGCTGATGGAAATGTACTTGACAGCAGATTCTCTGGCTACAGTTTTTAAGGCTACAGTCTCAGTCTTTGGAACAATTTGTTTTCTAACACAAGTTCAGATAAAAATTATCCCGAGTAGAGTATTTATCACCAGGTGGTCTCTTCCCAAGCTGGAACAGGTGGAACGTGGATGGGGTGGGTTGTGTAATGAGCCACCCACACAACTCAGGGTCAAACATATGAGGTATATAAAAGCCAGTGCCCCACATGGCTAAGACACGGTGGTCGAATCACAACTAAGTCACAGCAATGTTCTGGCTCGTTAGTTGTTTTGCTCTTGTGGCTTCTGCACTGGGTGAGTGATAAGCATTTTACAAACATCTGAGACTTATATCTGTGGGCACAGCAATTTTACAAGTGCAGTGAAGATTGCAGCGTTAAGATGATCGTGATGATTGTAAGCACCAATATGCAGATGACATTCTGACACTTCCTGGCATATAAATCATATTATGGAACTAGCACATTATCATTTCACTTTGCATCACTGTGTCTCAGGGTGTGGTGTGCCTAACATTAGGCCCCAGGTGAGTGGATACAACAAGATCGTAAATGGGGAGAACGCTGTGTCTGGGTCCTGGCCATGGCAGGTTTCACTTCAGGTTAGTAATTAACTGATGTAGCTTACCTGCAACCGCTCAACACCCGATAAATTCAGACAAGGAAGATGGTTCAAATGTGCACATCTTGTCAATCTTAGGATGGCTCCGGATTCCACTTCTGTGGTGGATCCCTGATTAACCAGTACTGGGTGGTCACTGCTGCTCACTGCCGTGTGTCGTAAGTAACTTGACATGTCCCACGAGTCGTGGGCCACAACGACAAGATAACAGACTGAAACAAGTGGTAAGTAATCATGGAGAATATTCTTTTTTTCTCCAGTCCAAGAAGCCACCGTGTTATCTTGGGAGAGCATGATCGTCAGTACAACAGTGAACCTATTCAGGTCAAGAACATTGCCAGGGTAAGGAAAGACTTCACCCAACTTAAAGATTTCTTGATGAAAATGCTCAATTTTGCCTGTATTGTTTCAAAGTGCCATTACGTTTGTGTCTAATTTCATCGCAATTAATCTCTCCACCCAGGCTATCACACACCCTTACTACAACTCCAACACCTTTAACAACGACATCACACTTCTGAGGCTGTCGTCCGCGGTGCAGATGACATCCCGTGTGTCCCCAGTGTGCCTGGCCTCGTCCAGCACCAGCTTCCCCTCTGGAACCAAATGTGTCACCACCGGATGGGGCAGGACGGGACAAACCTGTAAGTTAATGTCCAAAATATGCTGCACACAAGATGAATATATAGATGTGAACGCGCACATAGCTATGAGCAACTTCAAAGAGTAGCTATATCTGGCTCATCCTCATGTTCTCTCTGTCTCAGCGAGCCCCCGCTTCCTCCAGCAGACGGCCCTGCCTCTGCTCAGCCCCGATCAGTGCAAGAGCTACTGGGGTAACAGAATCACCGATGCCATGATCTGTGCTGGCTCTTCTGGAGTGTCTTCCTGCCAGGTGACATTGAGTTCAATGGCTTGAAATGATTTACAGAAACTAATCAGCATGAAGGGAAAGAAAGTAGATAAGTTTGAATATGCATGCTAGTAAATCATTTGTGTAAGCGATTACATGATTAACACATTTTCAGATAAGTGTGAGGATCTGTAGAGTACATTGAAACAAACATTTATAACATTGAAAAAAAGCTATGAGTGCAAGTCATTGCACACACAATGTAAATGAAAGAATTACCAAATTAGGTCATTTGATCATGCAAGTTTATTCTTGCACCACAGTTAGCTGGTATTGAATGTAATCGGTCCACATCCTGTACAAAGCTGTACAGAATGCAGTGTTTGAGGAAGCTGTGAGAGTCCGCCTTTATTCTAAGCTGATCTCTGTCTGCTCTGACAAGTAAAATACAGACGTGGCTACAAGCTGCTTTCCATTATCTGGGTCAATTTAAACAACAAATGTGTCTTGTTTTAGGGTGACTCTGGTGGCCCCCTGGTTTGTGAGAGCTCGGGTGTGTGGTCCCTTGTGGGTATTGTGTCTTGGGGCACTTCCAACTGCAATGTGCGTACCCCTGCTGTGTACTCCCGTGTGTCCTACCTGCGCCGCTGGATTGACCAGACCATCGCCTCCAACTAATCTGTTGTGCAAACATGCTTACATCATGCTAATATCATTGTTAATTCTATACAGCATGAATAGGAACTGGTTAGTATTATTAATAGTATTATCGCACAACTGACCATGGGTGATGGAACCCTCACACTTTGCTGCTGTTTGCTGTATTTGTGAGAAACCACTCATTAAATTCTTATGACCACAAGTGGGGATTGAATGTTTCTCTTTTCTAGCACGGACAGTCTGTGTGAGGGTGTGAGGGTGTGCGTGTGTGCGTGAGTGTGTGTGTGTGCATCAGTGACCTCTTTATATGATTTACATTGTTTGTTAATTGTGTAATTTACCAAGAAAAGCTAGAACACAAACTTACAGTGAGGCATCTTTTCAGCACTATGGCCCCCGTCTGTGGAATAGCCTGCCGGAGGACCTGAGGGCCGCAGAGAGTGTTGATATTTTTAAAAACAGGCTCAAGACCCACCTATTTAACTTGGCTTTTAACTAATGTCTCATTTATACATTCATTTAATTATTTTAGTAATTTATATTTTTAGCCCTTTTATTATTTTATTCTTTTTACTTTTTACGACAGAGTTCATTTTAGCTTATTTCCTATTATTATATTATTTTATTTTATCTATTTATTTATTTAATGTTCTTAGAATTTGTAGTTTTATGTTCTTATTCCATATTCCCAGTGTTTCCTCGGTGGGGACAATCTGTACTGGGGGCTGTGATCAACTCTGGCTGGGATGTCTCTGACTCGTGGTGTGCATTGGCTTGGCCGGGTGGGGGGTCTGCGGCAGTGGTCCACTGTTGTGGCCCCTCGCTGGCCTATTAGCTTGGTGTGTGCCCGGGTGGAGGCGTCCTGGTCGTGGGTTGTGAGCAGCACCCAGTGCAGAAGGCTGTTGTGGTGTTTCCTGACCTGGCTACTCTGTATTCAGCCACACGTTTCTAAGTTCATTTTATTTATGTATGTATGTATGTATACGTGTATGTGTATGTGTATGTGTGTATATATATATATATATATATATATATATATATATGTATATATATATATATGTGTATGTGTGTGTGTATGTGTGTGTGTATGTGTGTGTGTATGTGTATGTGTATGTGTATGTGTATATGTGTGTGTATGTATATATATATATATACATATATGTGTGTGAGTGTGTGTGCATATGTCTGTTTGTGTGTATGTGCTAGGGTGGGGCAGGGTGGGGTGGGGATGGGGGCTGCTTTTAAACATGTATAGCACTTTGTGCTACATTTTTTATGTATGAAAAGTGCTTTATAAATAAAGTTTGATTTGATTTGATTTGTTTTGAGGTTGGGGTAAGCATGAGTTAAGGATGGGCACAAAGTAGTGATGGTGAAGGTTGGGGTAAGTCTCTGGGGAGTCAAAGGAAGTCAGTCTAATGACCTCTACAGTCATTATGTGTGTGTTTGTTTGTGGTTTGGCATGTTTGGGGACCAGAAGCCCACGATACCTGTATAGTTTGACTGCTTCAATGGGACAGGGAATGCAGAAAAGTTTAAATGGCGATTTGAGGATTAAAACAATGCTTCAGGCCCAGGGCCAGGCATTCGGGTGGGATGGTTAGGGAAGTGTGTTAGGGAAACTTCAATGGTGGTCCCCACAAAGTCCACAGTACAAGGTTGTGAGAGATTGGGTGTACTGTAACAATAAAATTTAGTCTGCAACAAGAGAACACTGCAACAAATACAATTCCTTCAAAACTTACACAGACTGCACCATCCAACTGATGTTCATCCAGTAATTTCAGTTTATTGCTTTCTTTCTAACAAGTCTTCTACGCATTTTCAGTGACATAGCTCCGTGTTCAGATTCCTTTCTCAGTCACCTTTTAAGACCATTTTTGACATTTGGATAAAAACGTCTTGATGCTTTTTACTGTTTTTTAATTGTTCTATACTATACATACATACATACTATACATACTATACATACTGTTCAAATGCGTGTTACATCAGTACTTCGTGTGCCATTGTATGGTCGAGCTTTTGCCACAAAAGTTCCTGTAGCACAGCAAAGCATTTGTTCTAGCCACAATGCAGAAACAGAGAGCAACAGAGACAAAACAACAGCCTCACTGCCCAAAGAGGAAGTGATCTTACTCATACTACCATTACTGTTACTGCTACATCATTCGAAAAAACTGAATAAACAGAACAAGTTTATTTTCATTTAGTTTCAATTTCTTTTACAAATAGTAACTCACAAAATGGTTAAATATTTCATTTTTCATGACATCTGTGCATCCTTGATTATTCCCTGGATCTATGCTTTCTGTGCATGCACATTTTCTCCCCTCAAAACAAGCATTAACCTTTACAGCCTTTGCATACCGTGTAACATGGCAGCTACCTCCTTCTTGAAAAAAACTGGATGGTCTATGTGAAAAGACCTCTTCTTGTTCAATTCATTTTCCGAAATGATCATTTTCATCTTTAGAAAAAGGATGGGGAGATAGTCCAGTGTATCCAAACTCACTTTTCTCTTTTCCATACTTAACCAGACCTGAAAAATCCCTCAAAATAACTATATATATGCATAGATATAAAATGTGATTTAAAAAAATAAAAAAATCAATCTATTTCCTGTGCATGTCTACACTCTCTCATTGGCAGCTGCATTAACTGAGAGGGAGGAGAAATCAGAAAGAGGACAAGTATAGGCAGGAGCAGACAGAGATCAGCTTAGAATAAAGGCGGACTCTCACAGCTTTCACAAAAATGGGGACTGGTAAGATATTTTAAACATACTAAAGCATTTTGTATTTTAAATGCACCAGCAGAAAAATGGTATACCATTATATCTCGCTATTTATAGCAAAAATAGGTATGCATGAAGCTTGCTTTCAAATGTTGTATACTTTTTACAAAATTAAAACAGAATTAGAGTGAGATACTATTTAAAATATGTGTGAATACTTAATCTCCTGTAGTGAGAGCTGGGCTTACATTGACAAAGTACCTGATACATTTCTTGTTTTCTTATGCTAACTGCAGAGACTGCATTCCCTTGCCTTCGTTGTTATTTTTCAGGTAACGCCACCTCAACTGAATTGGCAGCCAAGTACATAAAGACAGTCTCCCTGGTCATCTACTGTGTGATATTTGTGATTGGCGTTGTGGGTAACGGTCTGGTCATCTACGTGACGGGCTTCAGGATGAAGAGAACAGTCAACTCGGTGTGGTTTCTCAACTTGTCCCTGGCTGACTTCCTCTTCACCGCCTTCCTGATTTTCACAATCGTCTCTCTCTTTCAGGACCACCAGTGGTATTTTGGAGAGTTTATGTGCAAGCTTAACAACTTTGTGAGTGTAGTTAACATGTTTGCCAGCGTCTTTCTTCTGGCAGCCATAAGTCTGGATCGTTGCTTGACCATCTGGGCGGTGGTGTGGGCACAAAACAAGCGCACTGTCCGCAAAGCTCAGATCTTGAGTGCTGTAATCTGGCTGACTGCCGGAATCTGCAGCATCCCTTATGCCACTTTTCGCAAAATTAGTCCAGGGAATCTTTGTGGTTATGCAGGAATAACCCGAAAACAATATTGGAGTCTCTGTATTTTCCGCTTTGTCGTTGGCTTCCTCATCCCATTCCTGGTAATATTTATTTGTTATGTGGCCATAGGTATCCGTGCCAAGCGTCTGCAGAAGACAAGGAGATGGAGAACTATCCGAATCATTTTCTCCATGGTTTTTGCATTCTTCATCTGCTGGTTACCCTTTCATGTACTCATTTTAGTGGATTTAAAGGTCAATAGTCTCAGGAGCATTGTTCGAGTTGTATCCCCTCTGGCCGTGAGTCTGGCATTTATGAACAGCTGCCTGAACCCTGTTCTCTATGTTTTCATGTGTGATGAGTTCCAGAAGAAGCTTCGCAAGTCCATATGTTTTGTTCTAGAGAGTGCCCTGGCAGAGGACCGCTTTTCATATGCGTCCTCTCACTCCCTCACATCACACTTGTCTAGGATTTCACGGAAGTCAGATTCTGCTTCTCCTTTGGACGGGAAAGATGCAGTTACTTCTCTCACCTTCACAGAGAGCAAAGCGATCACCACTGAGGGGACACAGAGCACCAAAGAAGATGTCCACATCTGACGGGCAATGTTGATTGAAGTGGAAAAAGAAAAGATTACAAGATGAACATGACATCTATCTCAAATTGATTTATACAGTAAATGTTTTTTTTTCTTCTTCTTTATTCTGTTTAAACTCCCGATTAACCAACGTGTTCACTTGTGACTGATAAGACAGGCTCAGACGACTTCAGTCTTTCTTTGGAGAACAAGCAGTTTAGTACCATAACATAGTTCTCCCTTACATCTGCATTCTGTCAGCCGTAGTGACTGAAAACGTCTGTGCATGCGGCATTAGGTTGTAAGTATATACTTACAACCTAATGCCGCATGCACAGACGTAATATTAAGCACTCGGTTAATTGATTCATGAAAACAATTTCATGTTTTGTATCTGTAAAATAAGTTTTTCAAGACATTTACGATGGAATTGCTTCAAAATAACTTTTGATTTACGTTTATGTTGTTTAGTGAAAAACCAATCCTTGTACCTGCTCATTAACAATGTGTAATTGAAGATGTTTATGTAAAGCAGTATCCATGATACTCTCACAGGAGTCTGAACTTTGAGTCTTGTGCCTTACAAGCAGTGAATAAAAAATGGATTGAAGAGCAACTCGTCTTTTCTACAAGAAACATCCCCCACTTCTTATCATGCTTTATCTGACAGATTTTTGCAAGAGTATATGCAGATGCTCTCGTGTTGGGTAGAAACCACAATCCGCATTGGCTAATAACAGGAAACTGCCTTTCTTTTAAAGCAGCTTCTCAAAATAACTGTTTTGAAGTACTTGGTTGCTTAAATGGGCCCTGTGAGTTTTGGTATTTTATAGTTTTGGTATATTCTGGTATTTGAATTGAACAGGATGGTGCCTAATAACTCACAAAAGGCAATTAAATTGTTGCAAAAAGTGGCCAAGTGAAGAAGTTAATAAAATAGAAAAAATAGTTTTGATATCGCAAAACCATGAGCAAAACATTCCTCAGTCGTGTTTTCTAAAATAAAAAGGGTATGATTCAGCAGACAAACCAAGAGGACATAAATGTCCAGTATCAAATTCTTAATATCAAAATGTTGGTCAGCACGTTGGAGGAAAGTATTCAGATCTACTAATTCTACAATTTCAAAATACACATTTTAAAAAAAGGAAAACTTTTTAACTTATCAAACCATATTTAGTCATAGATTTTTTTTTTCCGATCTATAGCAGAATCCACTTTACTGAAATTTAAGCTTTGTGTTTTTCCACAATGCCACGATGCCAGTCTCTCTGGACTGAGATGTCAGATGGAAGAAGATCCATCCATCCATCCATTTTCTATACCCGCTGAATCCGTCAGTCGGGTCACGGGGGGGGGGGGGGGGGGGGGGGGGGGCTGGAGCCTATCCCAGCGGTTTTATACCCCCAAATAACAGTGGTTTTCTTTACAAGGCCATTAAGTAGAGTCAGAATATGCTTGACCTCCCAACTATCAATCATAAACAAGAATACTCCCTCACTATTTTATGAGGTGCACAACACTCTGCAACCCATTCAAAATATCATGGCATATTGTAGAAATCAGAGCTGACCCTACAGAAATATTGTTAATTAGATTAATAAGGAAAAGAACACACAGCGGCTGTAACCCAGGACGAAGGAAGTCGCATTTTGTTAATCTCATTCCCTACTTGTCACATACCACCACTTGACCAAGAGTGCCTCGCATCAGTTCTTAACGGACGTAGAACCCCTTTGGCATCCATTTCTGACGCGTGGAGACCTGCTGCACGTCTGCACGATGCCAGTTATATTAACTAAAGAAGACTTCTGACCACTTAAAGAAGTCTTCTTTAGTTACTCTGCTGTAGCCTTCGATGTTGTCAGGCATTAAAAGTACTTTGTTAAACTTAGGTTATGGAGGTAGAAATGTCATAACATTAAATATCCTTCAGAAAAGCATTCCTTTGGCTCCAAGGTCTTGTATTGGTGATATCTTCTGCAGCATATTCCCAAGATTCTCAATAGGGTTAAGATCGGGACTCTATGGTAACCAATCCCTGAGTAAAAAATATGTACATCGCTCTCTACTGGAGGTGTAGAGCAGTGATTAATATACTTCAGTTGGAAACAAGTTTTTTTTACACTGATGTAGTAAGTAGCTACTAAGTTCTTGCATTCTTAACATGCTGTAAAATAACTCGTCAGAGAAATGTAAAAAATATATGTAGTCGGGTCAACGGAGAAAGTAATGTAAAACTAAAACCATCGAGCGCAAATATTAGAGTTGTGCTTAAAAAACTTTGTTCACAACTTAACTGGCTAAACATGACAAATATCAACAGTGTGGTGTGATTCTTAACCACATTACATCCAGTGTATTGTTCCTACAATTATTTAACTAAAAAGTCAGTGGAGATTGATTTCTACCATCTAATCTGTAGTGAATTCTTACAGGTCAACCACATTTTCAACAAACCTCTATGTGTATATATATGCTTCTCTGTTATTTGAGCGCGGTGTCAAAGAAGGAAACCTGAGAATCGAAGCGCCTGCAAAGGACTTTAATCATTTTTGATCATGTTGAGGATGCTCAAGTCGACGTTTGGAAAATACTACTGAAAATTTAATTTATTACATCTACACTGAGTTTCGTGAATAAGAAGTCCCACAATTTACTATACAACATTCCCAGAAAAGAAATGTCAACAGATATTTCCTGCAATCAAAAGGACATGTGGTCTCGTAAGTTTCAAAGTTCTGTAAAAGTTTTCCAGGGACTCAGACTGTGTAGAAGGCAGCTGTGTTCACACTCCAAAGCCGCGGGTTCTTTTCAAATGAAGAGTCCATTCTGTGCTGGAGAGCTAAAAGGCAACAGGTTAATGATCATAGAGGTCCTTCATTTCCTTCAGGATCTTGATGCTGTCGCTGTACCTTAACTGGTTCTTGTTGGAGCACTCCTTCCATCTAGAAAAAAAACAAACAAATTCTTTCTAAACTTTATACTTTCATCATTTTGACAACCTCATCTCGACTGGACATCGCCGCCAATCTTTCTACACATGTTGTACATGGCTACTTTCCTGGAAATGACCTTTGTTTTAATAGAAACAGGTTTAAGTGTAATTTAGTGGATTCCATGATCTGTTAATAACAATATGTCAGATGTAGAGTAGAGTTGATTTGAGCAGAGTTGGGCAGTAACTCAAGTGTTTTCCATCAAATTCCACTATAACAGTTTTGTTTAATCAAAGCTTCCTTTGTCAATCTGTTAATAGCTGCATTTCCATCACAAGAACCTTTTTCAGGAAGGTCTTTTATGGAGGTCCAATTATTAAAATCATTGATGTGTTTTTTTTTTTTAATATTAAAATTTATTTTGTGTCAGACAGTGAGCCACAATAAAATATCAAATAACAAAAATACGCTTCATGGAGGCTCTGAGGAATAACCACAATCAGATCCCCACACAAATAAACCGATACCATGTATACTGTGCAGGTTTCACACGATAACAATTAATCTAAAGAGTCTCCGTGTAAAGAACAAGCAAATCTCAAATCAAATCAAAGACAATGGATTGTCCTTAGTTATGTGTCAGTGCTAAAATGTACGCATGGAGGATTTTGTTTCGAAGTCTGGTTCTGTCAGAGATTTGATGTGTGATGTGTATACATCAGACGTTAATAAGCTGGCTCATACTGACCCTTTAGCACCTAATGTCAAGAACACCTGAAGGAGAAGCCTTCGTTAAGGTGAGTAACAGTATAATGACAATGTGAATAAATTGTTGTGTAGTGCATCTCAAACAGCTTTTCAAGAACCTACTTTTGCCTTATCTTTTTCCAACGTTCCATGTGGTCACTTATGAGAGATCCTGATACAGCGACATCCGTTAACTGTAGAAACAGAGTTGACCTTTTTTCACTGATGGACTCCATATATAAGCAGACTTGTGCAGTTTAATATAACTATATCACAACAAAACAAAACAAAAAAACTTCAAACCACATATGAAGCAAAAACCTTGGTAACGGTGGGTTTTTCAGTCTGTGGGATTCTCAGATTAACGGGTTCACCAGAAGAGCTAACCGGACAGGAAGCTGGAGGAGGAAGTCTGTACACAATCTGACCTTTACCATTCATCATGTCTGAAACCTGGTCACACAAAAAAGATGAGCACATACAATCAATAAAAATGACTAAATACAAACGAATGCAGCACCACCGTTATTTGCACTTAAGCATTTCAGGTGTAATGACCGTTAGAAGCAATGGTGTAACGACTTCTTTAAATTACAATAAGAACTCCAGTGGACACTTTCTTTAAAAGTTTACTATTTCAGAGAGAATTTTGCAGACAATTACAGGTTTTCCTAACAACTGAACTGTACAAGCGTAACAAAAAGTATATCCATCTCACCTCTTCCTCCGTCATGCTGTGTGGGGAGCTTGGGAAAGCAGCTGGCTCTCGAACTGAAGGATTGTTTCGCATCCATGCACGGCAGATGGGATACAGTGGTGTGCTGGTGTTAAACTGAGCCAAATCAACACTGCGGTCGAACAACTTAATAATGTAAGCATCTGGCAAGAGGAGACGGGCAGAAATACAACAGCAATAAATTAAAAAGGCAATAAAGGAAGTTCAGCAAGGATCAATTACACACCATTACTTCTTACTGTGGCGTTTTCAAACATCTACTGTATACTAATTTTTACTTTGTTTATGCTGATTGGTCTCCGGTAAGCCCTCATCCATTTCCTTTCGCTTCTTCCTCCGGTGCTGTGGAAATCGAGTCGAGGGTCTGAAGAACAGTGCAGCAAATTCATAATTACATAACAAAGTAGAAGACAACAAGATTGCATATCAAATGTTTCAATTCACCATTGTGTGCAACTAAAGAGCTCTAGTTGGAGAGACAGGACCGTGGGAATTATTTTTTCCAGGTACACATAAAAAGGTTAAAAGACAAAAATGTTCTATTTGTACTCAAGAGGTTGAAAATACAAATACAGACACTTGCCTTTTTCCAGCAGATGATGGCGACAGATCCCTAAAGAGAGGAAAGCGAGCAAGTTATCCACCAACAAATTTACGTACATTTATCAAGATGAAATAAAAATTTTAAAAAAGCCCATACTTGCTCAAGGAGTCCGCTGATATTTTCCCCGGATCGCCCTCATTTGTCTCCCTGTTCAAAGTAAAGTGTTATGTTAAGGGTTTTAGTTTTAAAAGTGTTCATCTTACATCTAACCATCTAACAACTAACCTTTCAATTTCACTCTTCTCCACAAGTCCCTTCAGCACAGCGTCTAACCTGTTGCGAGCACCGGCGCCTTCCACATCTGCAAAAGTAAGAATTAAAGTCTAAAAACTGGTTGCGATATCTATGAAAACAAGTCACGCTGACATGGTTATTACTAGGAGTTAATATTGGATTTAGGAGTGAATCACATCCACTGTTACTTAGTTTTTAAAAAAAATCGACTTAATCATAGTTTTGCCTAAAGACCTTAGAATTGCAGCAGGTGACTGATGACAAATCATTATGGTATGTTTTCATGGATGCCATATTTATGATTTTACCTGGCCTTTCAGTCTTGATCTTGACGTGGTGCATTATATCCTATTTTTCTATACGCGTCTCAGAAAGTTCAAAGCAGCTCTTTAACTGCTGCTAATCGAAGTGCACAGTGTCTTTTGAGTTGATAACAACTGCTGGTCGATTACTTGGCAATAGCAACGTTTGCTAGTTAGCTGCGGGTACGTTTTAAATCAAGCTAGCCAACCACTGCGCTAGGCGTAACAAACTGACGTTAATACTAGTCCACAAATGATTCACCGAATAATGGCTGCCCCTAAAAGGCACTGCAGACCATTTGCTTCATTATTACAGCGGACAGTTAGACTATCTACTAGCCTAAATACCGTTGCTAACTTAGCTTGTTTTTACAAGCGCAAGGTTTTTAGAGGGTTTCCTCTTCCGCGCGCTGCCGGTTTCCTATTGCCTGATTGGTCCTTGTGCAAACAACACGTTACCTGTGATTGGTCAAAAATCACGTCCATTATTTTAACGCAATGTCTATTGGCTGCAGTTCGTGCAGTAAACAATAGGCACGAACTGTAACGTTTTCTTCTGGTTTCATCGACAATGCTAAGCAGTTTTATGACATAAGACAGCTACGTGTTATGCCTTATATTGTCTACTGAAAAGTTGCGCTTGGTTTAAAATGTTCCTGAAACCCCTACAATAGTGGGTCTATTCGTCTGGTAAAAGGCAGTTTATGTTTATTTATTCCATGGTAACTCTTGTGGACATGCTATGCAAGCACCGAAATTCAGCGGCTAATGTGGTCGTCGACTATATTGCTGAACTTTTCAAGACAGCAAACAGACTGATGAATTAAGGTCAGGCATAAGTGAGACCCACACTGAAACAATCTCACCTGTGCACCACTGATGTATTCTCCGTGACATTCCTAAACTGCTATGAAATCCAGGTAAGACCTTATGGAGACATTTGAAATAACCTTTAACAGTTGTTACAGTTCTTAATGTTTGTTGTTTTTATAGTGGACCCGTATTCACAAAGCAGAACCCCTTCCCACCAGCATCCACAGTGAGGAGGAGGGAAAACTACCACCCATCCGTCAAGCAGTCCCTGTCAAAGAGAGAGAAAAACATTGTATGTTTTAAAGTCAGCCATATGTACAATGCATAACCCAGCTAATGTTTATTTCGATTTTTGTAAGTACCTATAGCATTTCTTTTTGGTTCTTCTTTTTTTTTGTTGCAGACTCTGAGTCCTGCTCGTTCATGCCAGCAACCCATTGCACAGTTGCACTCTCTAAGCCAGGAGAGCCAGCAGCCGTATAAGAAACATGACCGCCATTTTTCTGCTGCTGATGGACAACCTGTTTTTAAAGAGATCTGGCCATCTGACTGCGAATCCTCTCCTGAAATGGAGAAAACCAAAAAGTCTGCGAGATCAGAGACATTAACAGTTTCTCCAGGAGTTCAGGAGGATTCAGTGCTTGCTAAGTTTGTCTAACTCTCTTTTTCTTACAGTATGATTTTTGATTTGCCTTGCAAAGCACTGACTGTTGCTTTTTCCAGATATATAGATCGTTTTCGCCATGGTCAGCCTCAGAGTCGAGAGGAGCGCCAGCAGACGGCCTCTGCTAGCGGAGATGAGCAGTTGCCTTTTTGGTGGATATCGCACTCGGCAGCCTCCAGTTCAATACCTACTGAAAGAACAGACAGAGGTATGCACTGTTATATTTATTTGTTTGGGCCACTGACTATTACAAGCTCACGAATGTTCTCAAATTTCTATCGCAATCTTTCTGTGCCACCTTTTTTCCTCTGGATGGACACTTGGCCCTGAAAGATGACCATGATTACGGCTCAGCTGGGCAGCATCGGCATGACAGATCCTTCACCGTGAGTGTATTTGGCAGTTTACTGGAAATGAGTCACAATTTAGCCTGTTGTCTTTGTCCACCAAACTAAAGCTCTACTGTACTGCTGTCAAGAAGTTATTACGAATGTGTTTTTGGTTTTTTTTGTAAATGAGAAACAGCTCCTACTACTGTCTTGCTTTTTATTCTGTGTATGCTATTAGAGTGGAACGTTTGCCTTACACGGTGTCTTGATTTATTCCAAGTTTGTCTGAATGCCTGGAGGCCTGATTGTCTTCAGGAGAAACACTGTGTTCCGTATAAATATTTGCATTTCAGCACCACAGCTCTCCGTTTGGAAACCTCTGTGTATTAGATAACTGGGGAGCCACTGTTTATGCAACCACATTTGAAACATAGTTTGGCCTCCTGCTGTCAAATGTGAAAAAACAAAAAAACATTAACATATTTGTTGGTATTATTATGTAAGAGCAGATGATTTGTGAGAACTCTTGTTCTAATGCTCTTTTTCATTTCTTTTTCATTTTCGTTGTTTCTCGGGTTTTGTCTGACACACCCCAGGGTGAATTTGATGACACAGAGATATTACACCTTCAAGAGAGGGCCAACAGCATTCTGCTGAGAAGGTACTTCAACCCTAAAGTGACATTAATGATAACTCAGTACAGTCCCTGAGTTGAAATGAACCTGTTACCTTGTTAACAGTGAACGTAGTCCGAGTGATGGATCTGTCCCTGTCAGCTCAGAGGGCCTGGGATCCTCAGACTTCTCCTCTTCAGTCAGTGTGGACGAGCCAGTGCGACAACCTTTGATTCCCAGTTTGATAAAACCGACTGCTGGTGAGGCAATAAAGTGGGGTTAAACATCACATATGTACCCTTCTTTCCTTTTTTCATGTTTGATATTTAAAGCCACAGGACTGTGTTCATATGTTCACAGCTAAGGACAGCTCAGAGTCAGTTCGTGCGGTTTCCTACCAAAAGTCTGTCATCCCTAATTTGGGCCCCCCCACACGTCCAGAAGAAGACATTTTGTTCCAGTGGCGTTTACGGAGGAAGATGGAGCAAGCCAGGGAATGGCCACAGTCCCTGCAACGCTCCAGTTTTCATGGTTCTACATTAACCTGGCAAACCCCCAGTTTAACTCATCCATCTGCCAGTGAACAACCTTACAAGGTTGGACTCAAAGTGTTTGATGAAGTCCGCACATTCTTTGTAAGATATGTATTTCAAATTTACAAAATGAATTTTTCTCTTTCTTGTATAATCTAAAGGAACAGCACAGCTCTCAACTTCCCCAGTTCTCCCAAAGAAATGCTCGACCACACATCACTGCTCAACACCCAGAAACCACAGAGGCCCACAGACTACATCCCCCAGATCCAAGTCCTCAACCCTTTCCTGCCTATGTTGTCCCCGGCTCCTCTGTGTCTCAACCCCAGGCTATTGCCCATGTCCCTGCCCACATGCATTTACTCTGTGATGTCCTTCCCTGCCCCATCCAGCCATCTGATGCTGCAGAGAAGCAAAGAATTTCCCAGAGGCCAGATGAAACTCAAACCAAACCTCTCCATAAGAAAAAACAAGTCCCCGAAAACTCATTGAATATCATCAGCGGTGTGCTTGTTGAACATTTGTCGACCTCACCACATGCGTCACATGGAGCTGTAGAAGGACAGGGATGCAGGCACCAAAAAGTACCTGAAAGGGACAAGAAGAAGAAAGCAGAGACCAAAGAGTTGGAGAAGAAGACACCGCTGTCCACCAGACAACAGAAGAAATCAGCAAGGTGATGTATAAAAGCATGACTTGTGTACAATAGTCAAGTCTGAATGCAGATATACTCTGGATTGTGAACATCCTTTGGGGTATTCTTTACAATCAGGGCTTCTTCCCATCACAGCCTTCCAAAAACGATTGCATCATGGAAAGAGCAGCGCCGACAGGAAGGAAGCCAAGACTTTCCCAGTAAGAGCTGCACCGCTGATGATGAACCACCACCCTCTCCGGTACATACTACCTTAGGACAGGTCAGTGCAAGGGCAGGCTGAGCACTTTTACACTTCATTTACCAGTTTGAAGGTTATTATAGTTCATTTTCTCAGTTGAACGCATCCGTGCGTATTTTGACGGCAGAGAGGCGGTGTGCTTATTTGGTCCAAGCGTTTTCTCTCCTGTCAGAAGTGCGTAATCTGCCAACAGTCAAAAGATTAATTGTAGTTAATCTAATGTTATAGCGCAATAATAATACAGCAGGTGATTACAGTCTGAATTAACTGCTGGCATGTTTTTAACTGACTTTGACAGGTAGTTTCAGAAGTATTGTTCCCTGCGGTGGATTCTCCTCCTGCTCAGACGATCCCCGCTTCATCTCCTCTTCCTCCTCGCACTCTGTCCTCTCACTCGCAAGCTCAGAAGAGTCAAGACTCTGTACAAGTCATTTCCCTGCTGCTTCAAGAGGCTGAAGGTGAGCTTGAGGTAGCAAACGGCTCTGACGTTTGCCCCGCGCTTCATTTGAGACCAAATTTGTGACCAATGACTGGATACCATTACTTGCATGATAAAACTGTTTAGGTAAAAATTCCTGGAACTTTCTCAGCTGTGTTCATGGTGCTCTCGTGTACGCTTGCCAGGTTGAAACTTTCCCTGCAGGATGGGGCGATATATTTTTCTTTTAGGTGTTGCTGCAAGTTGATTTAGTTTGTCTTGTAAATGCAGAGTTAATATCAAGGACCTAAGTTCCTGATTTGAAACGGCATTATTTATTCATACCAAACCCTCACAAGCTGAATCCAGATCACGTCATCGTGTCAAAACCGCAGCAGTAACTTGCCCTCTGTTGGGATTTGCTGATGAAATCTGCCCATTCCTTCTACATCATGCTGTTTCTTTTTAAAATTCAGATTCGGATGAAAAAGAATTTGAAGACGACCCTCTGTTGCAAGTCCTTCGCCAGCAGAAGAAATGGGTCAAGGATCAGCTCAGGTAAATCCGAAGAAAACTGTCATCTTTACTGTTCTGGACTGTTGTGTTAAAGCTTCTGTGATGTTATCGTTTAATCAAAAAAAGAAAGCAAATCTCACTGAAAGCTTTCTGTAATTTTCTTCTTAGTGAAGTGGACGCCGTGCTGAATAACTTTCCAGAGGACCGACGAGTTACTTAAACTTTGGCAGGAGACAATTTGAGTGTTTTATATGATCACACTTTGTTATTTTGTAAAGAAATAAAGTTTATTTGTATTTTTTTGAAGAAATATTTCCACATTAAAGAAGTCGGAGATACGTCTGGGTGCATCAAATCTTTGGCACAATACAACGAATGTACAAAAGTTCCACAGAAACAAAGAAAAATGACAATTGGCTCAAAACTGTGAACATCGAATATTTACAAAGTGTTGGTTCATTGAAATATTATGTGAGATTAATGATTAACAGCAGAGCAGTATATACAAACCACAGAGAGCAGGGAATATCAGAACAGGACAGAGTAAATGTGTTTTGGCACATGTCGTTGTGTTGATATAAGCCGGGAAAGCCTGAATTTATTGCTGTTTTCATCTGTGTGTTCATAAAGGCTTGCATTCGTTTATTTTCTTATATGGTGAAAATGGCAGACTTCAGTGCAGAGGCTTTCCGTTTCGGCATTGATGGGATTAAGTCGGAGATCTGGCGTTTTCAGTTTGCAGCATGGGTGCCGATATGACCAGGACACCGTCTGGGGAGACGGCCGACTCCAGAGCCATGGTGTCTACTCCCTTTGGGATTCGGTAGCGCCGGTTAAACTGCCGTGTTGAAACGCCAGAGCCATCCTTCTGACAGAAGAGAGTTGAAACCAACTTTAGAGGACAACTCAAATCATGGCGACTGTAAATAAACTGATAAACGTTCCATCTCCACCCCGCACGCTAACCTTCTTTTCTTCATGTTTTCCTTGCACTTCTACAAAGTCTCCCACCACTTTGACCAGCAGGTCCTCTGGCTTGAAATGCTTCACATCAACTTGAACTGTAAACCCGCTGTCATCACAATGCACCTGCCAGAGAGCACGAGTCAGAATGTTAAACAGGATTACAGAGAAATAAACACCTACAGCACCACTAATAACCCCCCCGACAGAACCTCAGCATCTTCATCCGTCTAACTGGCTTCCCATCCATTTTAGTTATTTAGAAAAAGGAACAGCTTACTGTAAGTACTGTGAGCAATGAAGCATTCAAGCGCCCTTCTGACTTTAGCATTAATAAGTGATCTACATGAAACTACCAACCTCTGCGGAGCTGCCATTATCAGTCTCTGGGAGTAATGTTGGAGACCAGTTATGATGACCGTAGGTCCCGTTCAGACGTGGAATGAGAGGTGGTAACACCTTCTCCCATGGGATACCGCCGGTTGTCATGGTGCTTGGCAGGATGAAGTCCATTTCTGATAAGAAGAAATTTTTGAAAAGAGGAGAGTTGACTTGACTGCGGTTGAGTCTCCGAGACAAACAGCACGGGGCAACTTACCTCCGCTTATGTTCTCTGACTAAAAAGGGGAAGAGCCGCCCCTGGTATTTAACCGCTTGTGTTCTCCGCTTATCCTGAGTTAAGAAGCACAGCGCGTGCTGTGGGGGGGGCGGGATCTGGCGCGCCCGTCTGTCTGACTCCGGGATCCTCTCCCTCAGGGTGCTGGACGTGACTGACTGTCCCGTGTGTGCTTTATAGTGGAGTTGCATAATGAGCTGGAAGTCCTACTGGGGCACCTTGCCTCTGTTATGTTCTAGACTGTGTACCCTTGGGTGTTCAGGCACGGCCACGCCGGATGAGCGTAGGCCTATTGTTTTGGGAGTGACGCAGCTGTTGCGGACTTATCAGTCAACGTGCTTATTGGCCATTTACATGGTCCTCAGTTTTTATTAGGTCGGTGACACTGATACAAACGGGCAATTGATGTGTAATCAGCATAGCAGCTATGGGCTTTATATTTAAGGTCGGTCGTCAAGGAAGGTCTGTCCAAAAATAAGTTCAAAAGACGACGTTGTTGTTGACCGCCCGTGAGCAGATGCCAGACTGACAGTGACAGCAGGGAACGTCTTACACACGTGCTCTTACATGTGTGCAAGACGTTCCCTGCTACCAATAGGCCTTCCTTCCATCAATCGGCATTAAAGTGTTGAGTGGAATTGATAGAGTACCTGGATAAAAAAACAACAACACACAATTACTAATAAATGACTGGTAATGTTTCAATTACACCCAAGTATCTGAAGTCAAATAAAGAGCTAATAACTGTTGTTAGAGTGAATAGAAGTGCCTCAAAAATGAAGACTAAATGTGGACAATTATCAGATTCTTACTCAAACTATAACTTCCAGTTTATGTCTGTAAATGGATTAGCCGTCAGTCAGTTTTATTAGGCATTATGAAAGTACTCTGTGTGCCGATACTTGTTCTCAGCACACTCTGATGTCCACAGCTATGCGAACACGCTCTCCCTGTTAGCACAGCCGAACCTGTCACCAAAGCTCTGAATGTGACCAGTGACTAAAATTGGCACTGATTATGTTATGACTCATCAAGAATGAAATTGAAGAGGGGGCATTTAGAGGGATTAAGTTATTGGGTTTCATAACAGGCGCCAGCGGTTGTCCTAACTTTAGGAGACATATACAACAATGAAGAGCAGAAATGGAGGGTATAGCTCATTGATCAATGTCAAAAAAAAAGAAAAGGTCCATTTTGACCCATCCAAGACAAAGTCAATGACATTATGAGGTATGACTAAGATTCTGACTCCAGCACTGGGAATTCTGTAGACGGATTGAAAGACACTGTTAGTTGAAAGAACTGTACATACTTTTATTTGCCAATCATACAGGTAAAAATGGTTTTGGCTGCACAATAACACACAAACAGTCACAGACAGGTTGATGAATCTATTTTTCAATCATTTCAACAAACATGAGTGTACATCCAGCTTCTACATTACAACATAGTGTAGTATACAAGATTAGCTTTATCTCATCTTTATTTATTTATTTTTTAATCCAACCGACTTAAGCAAATGCCTTAACAAAACAAAACAAAAAAACCCCCACAAAATCCTGAGTCCTACAGCATGGATCTTTTAAAGAGATGAGATATTACTCTGTTAACACGTTATGCCGGTAAAGGACCAATAAAACAGACCAAAATCTTTCACTGTAGTTAAAGGGAAATTATTTGGTCCACCGCACTGGATCATTAATCATTTTCAAAACACAGGTCACTTAAAAAAAAAAAAAAAAAAAAAGACAAAAAAATTCAAGGACTGCCCAGTGGAATCGTAAAGGAGAGGTAATCTCCCACTTCCCCCCACTCTGCTCTGAAGTGCTGGAATATCGTGATCCAGGTGGTGAGTATTGCTACCCACAACAGCAACCCCAGTGCTGATCGCTTGACATCTACAATAACACAAGAGCATTAGACAGTATTTAAATAGACCTGCACACATGAACTGTAAAATATGTTTTACCCTAAAGCAGCACCTAATTTAACACCAAGCAAATACACTTTTTCAGCGTGTGCCTCAAAGTTTTAATGGTGGCACAGATTTATGCCAGCGAGTCATTTATGCTTCAAGAAGGAAATCGTAACAAGGATATTTGCAGACTTAATTTCTTATCTGTACAAAGTTCAGTAAAGACACGCATGTTTGTGTCTTCCAGCCTGAAACACACAATGCTAATTCTGTCACAGTGATGAACTCAGCAATGTGAAGCAAATTAATGTTGTGATCGTTCTCTTTCACTCCAATCAAACCAATACATGTCAGAGTATTTAAAAGTCCACGTTCTGAGATTCAAGATCCCGTTTACTCTGCTGAGTCGAATGGGTTTAAGTGGAAATCATACAGCATTCAAAAGAAAATTCTCAATTCTGGCCCCAAAATTCAGTAAACAGTAAAACAAAAAGGTCACAAAAAAAAAAAAAAAAAAAAAAAGAAGTGCAGTGGGGGAATTGTTTTTATACAATTTTTTGCACGTTTACTTGGTTGATAACATTTTTGAATTAAGAATATGTCCAGAATGTGTCTATGTGGGCACACATACGCCATGCGGACAACTTAAAGGGTAAGCATATGTTCATGCAAGTTCAGGAGTAACCCTAACCCACTAAATCATCATTAAATTCAGATTTATATTTCTTCATCTAAAAGGCATCCAGAATTTTTATTTTTATTTTTTAAAGTGCCGGCCTGAAACAGAAGATCTGACACCCACATGTTTTTATCTGGAGCTGTTCAGTGAAGGCTGGCTTCATAAAGGCTTCCTGGAAAAACCAAACAACATTTACCAGCCACAGGAAAGGCAGAAAGGCAAAACCACCTGAAAAAAACCAGAAACAAAACAATTATCAGTGATAGAACCATAGAAATTACGTAAAGCCCTCCTAAACCTGAGGCTCCCATGCCTCAGTCTATACCAAGTAGTGTAAATAACGTTTCATTTCGAGGTTGATTTTTACGTCATCTTACCCAAGTAATATTTTCTGCACAGGCCGAGTTTCTCCTCGTTGGGAAGTCGTTCCAGGTTCATTGTGAACTACTACAGAAAGAAAAGAGTGACGGGGAGAACCAGAAAGCTTTTAAGTATTTTTAGTAAATACATCGCTGTGATCGCCAGCCACATATATGACACTTGCTTCGGGACAGACGTTTGTATAAAGACACACCAAACAACGCAGCAGTGTCGTCATGTTTGCTAACCCACTTTGTCAGGTGACTCGGAATACACTTCAGGCTACCGTTAGCATTTAGCTAGCTTAGCAGTGCAACACAAAGCCACAAACAGCGGCGTCTGTAATTCATAAAAGTGGTCTACAATCTGGTGGGCATCTTTTAATGATTTCAAATAATCAAGAATACTCCGTATTAATATAGAAATATACCTGATGTTTCTACAGCCAATTGTCGCTCAAGTAAATCAACTACATAGAAACAAAACACTTCCTACTCCTAACTCTTCTTCTTCCGAATCCTTCCCCTCGGCGTCTTTTTCTTCACTTTTATTGATCTGTGGAATGTGTGCATTACCGCCATCGTCTGGTACGCAGCAGGGAGCCAGATTACACTATTTATTTTAAAAATCGCTTTTTTTTTAACAAGTTCCATCCTGCACTTTTTATTCATATAGCTTTCTTTCGTATTGTACAGAACCACCATCCTTTCATATCCTCCCCTCCTAGCTTTTGCCATTTTTCTTTCCACTTCTTCTTCTTTTTTTCCGACTGTGCTTAATAATGCTCTTGATTTCTGACCAGCTGAAGTTATTTATCACATGAGATTTCTACTTGTTGAATTTCAAACCAGATATGAGCCAGTACCCACAGAATACCCATCAAGGGTACAAATTTAAAACTAACTTCCTACCTTTGTTGTATTTTCCAGTACAGGGAACTTTTTCTTCATCATCTTTTGTCTTGGTTTCTGTGGCAATCATATGCTACACTTCCCTGAATACCACCACCTACTGTACTGGAGTGTGTGACATACGAGAGAAGATGCTATTTTATTGGTACATTGGAAATATGTGGCTGGCTGAAAAGTCCTGAAGGCAAAAAAAGTCACTGGATACGTGGAAATGCAAGCCTTACAGTATCTGTTTAGGGCTTCATAAAATAGTAAAGAATAAAAGAAAACAAGGAGTAGAGCAGCTCAGAAAATAAAATGCTCCTTTTTTGTCTTTAACATCTTCCCCGTTTTATCCCTCTTTCAGCTTAAAAAAACTTTTTTTAGTTAATTGGACAAACTGAATTGCTTTTTTTCACCTCGCTGTCAAGGGTTTGAGATTTAGTGGTTTCGAGAAAGAAAAAAAATCATACCAAAACCAATCAAACAAAAAAAGGAGAAAAATAACAACTTCTTCATTTTCAAGAAGAAATTTCGCTTCAGAGGCAAGTATCCCATTTCACAGCTGCTGATATATCACTTCCTCCTGTTTGTTTATTCATCAACGTCATCCTATTCTAATTTCATGTGGCTTTTCGTATTTTATTGTCAGACCAACAACAGAGTTTCTGAACATTTCTGCTTCCTCCTTGAACAGCTGGTGGTAACAAAGATGCATACTGCCACCTCCTGTATTAATGTGCAGAGTCAACGTAACAAATTTGGGATAAAATGCATTTAATCATCACGACACACACAACAAATGCATTAAAAAATCTTCGGAAATGTCTTAATCCCTCTCTAGATTGATTCTCCATATTCACTGAAACCCGTTTGTCATTTAGCTCAGCTGACTACCACCAACTAACTCCTGCCTGTGGTGTGAAGCTTAATGAGATTATTAGTGCGTAATAAAGACATTTAGGACTTTATGATAATTAAAAAAAAGAAATTGAACTTGTTTTATTAAAGCACGAAATAGGAATGTCATAAAATGTCAGTGTCAACCATCAATTAATCAAGATTTCTAATCATCAATGCAATTAATGACGTTTGTGTCATAATTAAGAATTAATCCGAGAGGTGATTTCATTCTCTAATGAAGACTTCACATGTAACCACCCAGTTCTACTCCTTGTGGGTGTCTCACCCCAAAAAACTCACTTTCCCTTGCACCACTGCGGCACACCCCTCCCATCTCGCGCCTTCCCTCTTGTCCTCCTCGAGCTGCTAGCCGACGGAGTGAGTGTTGTTGTTGAAGCAATGATGGCGGCAGCGGGATGCGGATCAGCAACCGCGGCTGCCGTAGGAGGCCAAGGTGGAACCGCAGCGGCCCGAGGTCGTTTCCCCGGTCGGCCTTGGTCATCGCGCAGTCGTTTGCGTTCCGAGAAGCGATGGCAACTCGGTCGATCAGGCTTGGAAGCTGATGATGTGACTAACGGAGGGCCAAGGCCCGCAAACCTGGTCCTATCGTTAAACGAAGACCAGTCTCACTTGCGCTTACTCGGGATAGAGGCTAGCCACAAGATCCTTGGCCAGGCTGGATACAGCTCTAGTGGGAGTGAAGAGGTGAGGTCCCAAACCGACCCAGGAGTTAGTATCTTTATTTCATCTTTTCATATTTTTGTGCGATGGTTAATTTGCATGACTGAGTGCTATTCGCAGCAGTGTGACTGGTTAGTGCCATGGAGAAATGTCAACATCCTATTGCCAGGCTAACGTTAACTTTAGCTTCAAGCTTGCTAAGCTAAAAATTACACGCTAACCCGTGTTAGCACAGTTCAGCTTTCCATTACATTTCATGTACAGTCGTAACGCAAAATGCCACTTCAGTCAGACTGCAAAGGCAGCTACGTTGGCACTGTGCTCTAAATTGCATTTAAAAAGGGGTTCAAATACGAAATGGTGAAAACACGGGTATTATTTGTCGGTATTTTTTGAGGAAAGACAGAGCTAGAACGTCAATTTGTAAACATGCACCGCAATTCTTTCATCTACGGCCCACTCGGTACAGGGCCAGAAGAGCGGCTAGCCTGCTAATAGTGAACACAAAGAGGGAGATGGCTAACACCTCCGTACTTTGCTCAGTGGCTAGCCGCTAACTGCTCTGTTTTCATACGCTGTCCAGATGCGAGCAGAGCAGTCCTCTTAGTTAATGCGAGTTTAAAGAAGACACATCTGCCTGCCCGAGATAAAAGCCACAGAAACACACTGAGATAAAGTTTGTAATGGTTCCCGTGTAGCTTCTTTGTGGTCAAAAGCAGGTTTAAATGTTCTCGTAGGAACGGGCTGGCTAACTGTTAGCTCGTGTTAGCAAACACGAAAGGTTTAAATGGTGGTGCAGAAGTGAGCCAAAGGCAGTTTGCACCCTTGTTGGAATCAAATGCTCCTCAGGTCCCAGCCGATCATTAGCGTCCAATTGTCGTTTATAAGAGTCGAGTTCATTGTGGACTTTTAGATCTCTGCTGCTGGTATGAGGAAGATGTTAAGTACTTGGAGGGAGTTGCAACCAACCCCATAGCCTCTTGTAACCTTAGTGGAGGCGTTAACGTTAAATGCTCAAGTGAGATTCCTCCCAAATTTAAAGTTCCTATTATTATTATTATTATTATTATTATTATTGTTATTATTATTTATTTTGATATATAGATCCTGACCAGTACTTTAATTGACCAATATTATTTGACCTATCATAGATGTATTGGTTTTAGTGTTGCAGTGAGGCACTTGTTTCATAGCACAGCTCAGATGGGACGTAACTACTATCAAACTGTTTCGGTTTATTTAACTCTTATACAGCGAAAGAAAACCCTCACAGAGAGCATCACCGCTGCTTCACCAAACTGCCTGTCACTCTTGTCAAATTGCGCTTCACACGCTGTCACCATTGATACTACTGTGGTAAAGTGCTCGTTTAACTCCACCAAAAAGCAATGGACAAACAGATCGCTCCTTCTGTTTTCGTTGCCCAAACAGTTGTTGCAAAGGATAATAATTGCACTATACCCATCTCAGTGCAGTTAAATATTACTTACTGTTACTGGGACAACACAGTGAAAGACTCGTACTTTTGCAACATTAGTTCTAAGTTTAAGTAAATGTTGCTTGGTGTGTAGCTGCAGGAAAAGTAGTTTTTGCAAATCGAAATGCAGGAAACGATATGCCGTGTAATTAAAAAAAAAAAAAACGTGGTTTTAGCACAGTGTGCCCTAGAAGAATGGCCTTGACTCAAGGTGTTTACAATACTAACAGCCCTATCTGCTGCACAGGCACCACTATGCATCGGTGATGTGGGCAGGCATTGGTGTTGAATCAAAGTGTCTCTGTTAGTTTTCATTGCCAGTAGCGCTGCGCTGGGAACTACTAGCTTTAAAATACATTACCTAAAAACAATACCCTCTTCATTGTCACCCTTTCAGTATAAATGAACACTACATGCATTTGTAGCTTATGTGCATGTGTCACATATGTACGTTTTTAGTTTGGGGGGGGGGGTGGGTCTGTGTTAAGAGGGGGGATCTCAAAAGTTTCTCATTTGGCGACTGCATCATTGAACGTTCAAGAATGATTCTGCCAACAGATCATTTTTTTTGTTGCTTTTGATTGTTATGCAGACGTTACTCATGTCTTATGGATTACAACCCAGGGCAGATGAGAGGAGTGTGTGGTTTGAATGGAGAGAAGTGAAAACAGTCACCATGTATTGTTTGTTTCCCCAGTTGTATGATATGATACTGTTTTGTTTTTTTTCCCCCCAGGTACTTTAATTGTCTCCATTGTAGAACCGTTATACCATTTTAAGTGTGGTTTATTGGGTTTTATTTTTTCAAGGTTGATGACTTCATAGGATTTGAAGCTGAGAAAAAGGGCTCCAAAGGACCTGCAACGTCTCAACAAAATTCTTCCAAAGGTAAACAAAAAGCTCAAGTTTGATTGAAGCCTGTAACACAACAAAAGAGGGGGATCCTTTATTTTTTATTTTTATTATCCCAGGTTTGTGTTCAGTGAAGGAGTTGTTTTTTTTTTAACATTATTTATTTTTTGCCTTGTAGGGGATGCTGTCAACACGAAATCTAGACGACAAAGCGAGAAGCTGCCGCTTAAAACGCCAGCCGCGGAGGCAGCCATCCCACCCGATCCTGTAAAAGATGTCAAATCTTCGGCAGAGATACGCGGCGCATCTCTTGAAGCGAAGCCAGCAAAGGATTTCAAGAAAAGTTCGAAAGCAAAAAACGCTACGGATCGACAGTCCACTAAAAGCAGAGCTTCAGCGGTGGCGCCAAGGATTACTATAAAGTTAGTGGCCAAAAAGAAAGTGAAAACTATAAAGGAGCCTCAGAAAAAATCGCTGAAAAAGCTGAAGATAAAAGAAATTCAGGATCAGCCCGATGCCAAGGACATTCAGGGTGACCAGGTTTTAAGTGCTCACGTCAAGTTTAAAACTGAACCGCATGAGGATGAACATGGCACAGAGGATAAAGGAGCGGGAACTGTACCTACAAGGAGGCGCGGAAGATCTGCCGTAAAGACAGCAGATCCTGTGGGCCGGACTACTGCCAAAGTTGTGGTTGATGACCAAAAATCAAGAGAAAAAGAACTGACTGACTCGGCAATGGACAGCGAGTCTGTTGAGCCAAAATTGAATGCGAGGGAAGTAAAGAAAAAGAAGGCGGCGAGAGCTCAGAGTCCCGCAGATAAACTAGTTACTCGAAGGAGCAATAGAGTTACGAACCCGCTCTCTAAGAAAGTCTCGGACAGTGCTGCTGAGCCCGAAAGTCAGAGTAAAAGTACTGCCGTTCTGGCTGAATCCAAGCCAGAGGTTTCACAAACAGTGGAGGCCAAACCCGTGGTGGGAAGAGACAGGCGGAGGCAAAGCAGGAGACTAAATAAAGACGTTTCAGTCCCAGAAAAGCTGGACTCATCTTCCACAGAGACGGATAATGTAGCCTTCCAGCCCAGTGACGGTGTCTCTTTTCAAAATGAGGAAACGAAGGTCCCGAGCTTAAAGTTTCTAAAGATCAAAAACCCTAAATATGATGCACAGGCCAGTGGGAAGACTTCCTCTCGAAAGAAAAAGCGGAGAAAATATATCTGGACTTTAACGATGGTGAAAGGAGGAAGTCCGATGCGCGCTGCTGAAAATATTCTGAAAGCCCCAGCAGAAACTGTGGACAAAGTGGACCTTTCCCCTCCTTCTGACACTTGCACCAGCAAAAATGCAAAGGAACTGGAGACGAAAGCAAAGCTGGATGATGCAGCCCCGCAAGAGACGGGCAGTAGCACGGGCAGTAGTGAGAAGGATCTCCAAAACAAAGCCGAGTTGGAAAAGTCAACTTTGGAGGTGGAACCCGAGGGAGATCCCGCACCTGAAACACCCACACAAGAAATCACTAAAACAGATGGCGGGAAAGTTGTTCCTCCTCTTCAGATCAAAAAGGTCTCCTCTCCCGGTAAACACAAAAGCTCAAAGCCATCCTTCTTGATTCAGCAGGTCAGCCCCGTTTCCGAAAAGAATGATGACGTTCCAAAAGAGCCGAGTGAAGTTAACGAGGGCGGCTCACCGTGTCGGGATGCTGATGCCACACCTGTCAGGAGACTGAGGAGGAGGACGTCGAGTCTGGATTCGCCTCAAGCAAAGTCTGTTAGTCAGAAGCCAGTGACTGCTCAGAAACGGAGGCTTAGAAAGAGTCCACAGGGTGAAAGCACTCCACAGGAGCAAGTGGACGTTTCCTCGGTCAAAGTTTCGACTGAGAACTCCAGCTCACAAGTTCTTCCTGAAAACCCTTCTGTCGTGGGCGAGGACCAATCCCAGGTGACCAGTGTGAACCTCCCTGAAGTCCTTGACAAGGGTGTCCCAGAGATTGCTGACAGTCCCTCGCAGGTGCCAGGTGAAGTTTCCCCACAGAAGGTGGAGAATGAGGTAGAGCATGACGTGGAGCCGCAGATAAAAGAAGCCAAACCGTTGGCCGTGCCTTCCAAACCTAGAAGATGTAGAAATAATAAAGTGGGGAAAAAGAAAGCCGTTCAGAAAAAGGCTGTTAGAAAGAAGCCTGCATTTGTTTCTCCTGATACCACGGTGGAAACAGCCCTTGTTGCAGTGGACTCCACTGACATAGAGCCAGTTGTAAAAGAAGACACTCCTACTACACCTGCAGTAATAGAGGTTTGTCAGCCGGAGGCAGAAGAATGCACTGAGCCAGAGACCAAACAGGACGCTGTGTCTGTGGAAGAAGAGCAGCTGCCGCCACCAGTAAAAGAGGAAACCGACATTCAGTTGATTGATAGTCAGCATTCGGTGGTGTCAGAAAGTCAAGCAAGTGATCTACAGATATCAGGGACATCTCTCAAAAAAGTAAAAAAGAGGCGTAAGAATTTAATCGGGCAGCGCCAGAAGCACAGGCACAGAGGCAGAGATGGGAAGTTTGCTCCACTGAACTCATCCGAAGGTCCCAGCGTTGTTGAGGGAGACGGTGACTTTTCCACCTCACTGGCAGCTATCGCACCACCCCCGAGCTCCAAGCTCATCGGAGTACACAAAAGGTACAAAAAGAGGCCGATGGGTCTTCATTTTATTGGCTCCAAAAGGCCAAAATCCCGATCTAAAATCATTTCCACACTCATAGAAGTGGGACTTGAAAAAGACAGTTTGAAGCAGGAAGAAGCTGACACCCCGGTTGATGGAGGACAGGCAGATGTTGTCAGCGTTCAGCCCGGGAAGTCAAAGTTTATTAAAAACATCAAGCACTTCATTATGCCCGTTGTAAGTGCCAGGTCCTCACGAGTGATCAAGACACCACAGAGGTTTATGGATGATGCCGGGATGTCCGTTTTGCCTCGAAGAAACTCCCCAAAGAAGGGTTTACAACTGGGCTTCCAGATGCGCCCTGGAAAGCGGCGAGATGATGGGGCAGAAAGAGCAATATCACCCATCCTTCCAATCGACGAGGAAGACATATTAAGCGAAGCTCAACTAGATGTGGATCTGTTTTCTGCTCAGGACCTCGATGACAGCATAGACATTGCAGATAGCCTGTTTTGTGAGAAAAAAGGTGACACGAATGAAAACAAGTCCCTTCTGAAGAACTCGACCTTCAAGTGGCATGTGCCAGAACGCTCGAGCGAGGAACTGTATGCGCTGGACAGAACTCTCGAGAGCAAATGTGAGGATCTGTTTTTATCTGCTCCAGCGGAAAAGCCCCAGGAACTGTCGTCTGACCTCGTCGAAGTTCTGAAAAAGAAAAGTTTGCCCAAGTTTAACAAGTCAGCCAGTCACCTTAAGATTTATCACAGGCTAAAGAAGCCACACACGGGACTTCCCAAGAGCAAAAACACCCCAGAGCTTGATAGTGCGAGTAAAGCTGCTCAGCCCTCCGTTGATTTAGCAGAAGGACTCGACGATGAGGCCATGAGCATCAGCCTCCGGCAGCGCGACACAAGCACAGAAAAGGAGAAGTCCAAGCTCAAGATAGAAGACCTCAACGCTCCCGGAGTGGTGAGAAAAGTCTCGGTGTGTGTCCGGGCTATGAACTCCAAGTCGCTTGTACTTCAGCATCATCGCGAGGAGGATTTGGCGGGGAAGGACACGGCCCAGCCTCATTCAGGTAATAAGATTTTGAATTAACGAATTAATGTGAAGAAATGAACATTCGACCTTCAACCGGTGAAATTGTGAAAGCCCACCCCATGTGATGGACGTAAACCCCAACCCTGCTTTTTTACCTGCAGGAGAGTTGCAGTCCGTTCAGACCTCGGGCACGGGTGAAGGCGTTCATGCTGGGTCTGTTGAGAAGGGAGCGCCGCAGAGGGCACGCCTCACCGGTGCGAATAAAAGAATGTTCAATCTCCTCAGGAAAGCCAAGGTTCAGCTCATTAAGATTGACCAACAGAAGCAGCTGAAGTCCTCGGGGGTAAGGACAGAAAGCATAAGTTTTTTTTTTGTCAATGAAGACATTGTTTGTTATAGTAGTTTAATTTATTAGAAGCTGTGATTGAGGATGGATTTATACTCGTAAGTAATTTGAGTGTTGGGATGTTTTCTCGGCTTTTATTGATGGCTTGTGTCTCTATTGATCTTGTAGCTCTTATCTGGTCCAACTGGAGCCAGATCCCAAGATATCACCTCAAAGAGACAAAGGAGGAAGCAGAGGGTGCAGCTTCATCCTGATGTTCCAGTCAAGACAGAGCCTCTTCAAGGACAAGTAAGTGATCGGATCAATACGCCCGAGGGGGGGGGGGCGTGGATCCAACTCAAAACATGCTTTTCTACTCCGGTTTTGCCAAATCCTAGCAGAAGAAGTCAGCCGTGTTCAGTGTACTGAATGGAAGGCTATTGATTATAAAGGTCTGTAAAAATCCAGCCTCTTCGTTTCTTTTTCTCAGCCACAGCTCATCTCCCCACTCTGCCAGGAGTTCCGTAGAGCGGGAGGTCCGCGCATCAAGCACGTGTGTCGTGCCGCCTCAGTGGTGCTCGGGCAGCCTCGAGCCATGGTGCCAGATGACATTCCCAGACTAAGCGCCTTGCCACTGCATGAAAGATCTGGTATTTCTCCATCAGCCGTCCCTAAAGGTAGGAATGATTGACAGACTTATCTGTATTTGCGTTCTTGTGATGCTCTCGTTAAATTTCTTACGCCGTGATTTTACTTTACGTGACTACTGGTGGCTGCATAAGGAAAAGTAGTGACAGAGTTGGCTTTAGCTGCTCAATTTTGTTCCGAGCTCTCTTTGAAGGATCTTGAGTGTTGTAGTTGAAGTAAATTGTTCTAGCAGGATGTATTCGGAAAAATGAGTTATGCTTGGCTATTTTCAGGTAATCAGAAATCTTGCAATGTGTGAATAGAATATATTTCTTATTCCTACGTTGTTTTTTTTGGTTTTTTTTGTTGCTGCAGATGTTGGGTCTCCTTCAGAGTCGGACAACGCCGAGCTGACGGATCCAAAGGCGACTAAGGCTAAGAAGCAATCGAGTTTTGCAAAACGGAAAGGACTGGGGCCGTTTGGGTACCGCTCGCGGAGGTGTGGAGTGTGCAAAGGCTGCAACCACGAGGACGACTGTGGGAGGTGCATGAACTGCCTTGACAAGCCCAAGTTTGGTGGTCCGAATACCAAGCGGCAATGTTGTGTGTAAGTTGACTTATTGATTGGCTGTTGCGGTTTCACAGCACAATGTCCAGAAAGAAGATGTTTGATATTTTTTTTTTTTTTTTTTTACCACAAGGTATAAGAGATGTGATCAAATTGAAGAGAGAAAAGCACGAAGACTCAGTGGGAGAACAGCACCCAAAGGTGACTTTTACCTTCAGCACACGAGTGTAATGTACCTTTTCTATAACATTCAGTGTCAGTAATGTTATTCTTTTGTTTTTTCGCGGATAAGGTTCCTCGAAGCGTCGGCGGTCATCTCTCAGTGGGGGTCACTCGAGTAATGATGAAGGAAACGATTTTGCCGTTGACTCCCCGTCTGGTCTCCACGGCGATGGCCAGAGTCCGTCTGTCAGGAAGCAACCAAAGCGTGTTGTAAAACCCCGAGTTTACTTTGACCTGGTGGATTATGACTCGGATCTGGACGATAAAGCCTTCCCGAGCTCTGCCTCGCCAGCAAGGAGAAGGGGGGCAGGACCTCGCTTCAGTCAAGGTAATGCAGCCTCCGGTTGAGTTTTTCAAGAACATCACGGATGATAACTGATAGATAAATGATGGATAATGTTTCCTCTGTCCTGAAGACTTTGTGCCACTGGATGGATTCTTGGAAGACATCTCAGACGATGAAGTCAGGCATCGAAAATCCAGTTCACATCGTGTACCACAGGGTCGACGTAAACCCGAAAAGGTGGGTCATTTTGGCTTCCACAATTAGCTTTTATGGCTGTTTTGGCTTTTGTTTCAGTTCCTCTTTTAAAGCTGTCAGTCAGACATATTTTAGGCCTACAAACTTAAGTCCTTTTCACACAATGGTTGCAGTATGTCACTTACAAACAAGTGTCAATTTGGCTCTAGCTCTGCTGGCGGTTCAGAAGCATATCAGCAGCACATCAACTTTAACACACCCATTCCACCTCTTTACTGACTCACAGGACACTGATGTGCAACAAAGGCAGTCTAGCCTTGAACGACCTGTGTGAAAAGGGCTACGGTCAAAAAAGTCCAGCTTTTTAACACTGTGCCGGACATTAAATGTGGCGGCATTAAGGGCGGCCACTTTTCTTAATGAGGTCGTAGCAGACGAAGCAAAATCAGTTGCAAGTCCCGATACTCTCAATCGCTTATTCATGCTCTAAAATTGCATTTTTATTATTGTTTTTTAAATGTACACGTGCCATGCTAAAGTAAAAAGCAAGTTAAAAGCAAGCTCTTTAGCAGCACTGGCATTCTCGTCACTGCCTTCTTTAAGTTGCGGTTGTCTCTCAGGGTCTTCCATCCCAGGGTCCTTTGGAGCAGACCCCTCCCAGTGTCCTTGCTGCTCTGGCACATGGATTTGAACAGCGAGAAGTTGAGTCTTCTAAACCTACTCACAAAATCCGGGTTGACTTTAAGGTATGCTTTTTTTTTTTTTTTTTTTTTTTTAATCTTTTCTTTTTCTTTTTTTTAAGGTGCATTACATTGTAAATTAAAATCGTTTTACTGCATTGATGGATCGGACGTAACATAATGGCCATAAGTGTAATATTAAGTAGGTCCTATTCATACGACCATAAGTGTTCTGATCAGCCAGTTGTATGGAAAATGAACATCTGAAGGTATCTTGGTGAGTCTGGTATTGGGGCATCAGATCTGTTGGCACTGTGGGATGCGGGCTGCATCCCTAAGATGCCGTCAGAGCCCATCAGATTTGTATATTTGGAGTTTGAAGGCTGATTGAACGCGAGGCTCACTGCTGTCCTGCGTGAGGTGGTGGCTTCTGTAGGGTAGGGCTGTTGCTATATGGGGGGGTGTGAATTGTCTGGAAATGTTTAGATCGATGGTATGTATCAAAGAATTATCCATGGGAATGCCAGTATGCTGGAGAACATTGCAGCAGCGAGCAGAGTAACAGATTTAACCCGGTCAGTGGTTTTTAATGTTGTGGATGATTGGTGTTTTCTTAAATATGTTCAGAATTTGGTATAATTTATTTTATTAGATAACTCTTTTATTTGCCTTCCGTAAAACATGAATTATGTCTTAGAAAGGGTCACACAAGCTGCTTATGTAATAATTTCTTAGGTAACGTAATACTTAAATTTTCCCCCAGTAGATGGCGGTGTTGCGTCATTTTTAAATGAGCCCTCTTCTCGTGCGTTTCTCCTCGTCCGTCTAAACTGTGCATGTTGAGCTTAACAGCAGATGTTTTGCAAACAGAATATGATTTGCCCACTTTGCTCAAAATTTTCAACCCCAGAACTCGCTGGCTTTTTTTTACCATGACAAAAACAACCGCATCTCTGTAATTTCCCCTCAGAGGTTAGCTTGTAGAGAGATTTCTACTTGTAACAACTGTTAACACTCTTATCTGTTACTGTCTTGTTTTCAGGAGGACTGTTCTTTGGAGAACGTCTGGAATATGGGCGGCTTAAGTATATTGACCTCTGCGCCTCTCATGCCGCCTTACGTTTGCTTCCTTTGTGCCAGTAAAGGGCAGCATGAGGTGACTGCTCAGTACTTTCTGCTGACCACCACCATTTCCAAACTATGGAGTGTTTGTGGTTGTGTTGTACACAGTCATAGGACTATTTCTTCATCTTCAGACTTTGACGTTATTTTTTTTTTTTTTTTTAAGCAATCTTCCTTGCTTTTGTGAATTCCTTTTAACAGATGCTGTATTGCCAAGTGTGCTGTGAACCCTTCCACCAGTTTTGCCTTGAACCAGCCGAGCGCCCCTCTGAGGAGAACAAGGAAAATTGGTGCTGCAGACGCTGCAAGTTTTGTCATGTGTGTGGCGGGAAAAACAAGCTCTCAAAGGTACGAACGGATAATCTGTCTTATTTTGCTTTCTCGCTGTAACATAGCTCCGTAAGGTAAGGTAATTTTTACCTGCAGCCATGACATTTTTCCCCCCACATTGCTTCCCTCAGCCTTTGTTGGAGTGCGAACGATGCCAGAACTGTTATCACGCTTCCTGTTTGGGACCTAATTATCCGAAACAAAACAAAAAAAGGAAAGCCTGGGTAAGTTTCCCAGAAACCGCGTGTATGCGAAGGCGTTTATTACGGGTCGAGATATCTTCTACTCATATGGCTGTTTTTCTGCAGGTTTGTATGACATGCATCCGATGCAAAAGCTGCGGTGTCACACCAGGGAAGAGTTGGGACGTCGAGTGGAACCATGACAAAGGCATCTGTCCGGACTGCTCAAAGCTCTATGAACAGGGTGAGCGGAGAGTTTAACCACATGTGTTTCTCATTTGGTCAGCTCCTGTGTTTTGTGTTCGTTCTTTATCTGCCGTCTTTTCTTTTAGGGAACTATTGTCCGATCTGCTTCAAGTGCTACGAAGACAACGACTATGACAGTCAGATGATGCAGTGTGGCACATGTAACCACTGGGTGCACGCAAAGTGTGAGGATCTGACAGGTAAATAAAAAAAAATAAAAAAAAAGGATTTCTTCTTTCTGACGGCACCGCATTTTTGCAGTCTTTAACGCTTTCGAAGGCAATTTTTCCACGTTTGGCATTTGGTTTTCTTTGGGTTTTGAGACAAAATGGAGAGAAAATAATCAAAGTCTCTTCTCAAACGATTTCAGACGAGCTGTACGAGATCCTGTCCAGTTTGCCAGAGAGTGTGGTGTACTCGTGTCGACCGTGCAGCGTGACCCAGCCCAGTGCCTGGAGAGAGCTGCTGTACATCGAGCTTAGGGCCGGGGTGGAGAAGGTGCTGGCTTGCTTACTATCCTCCACCCTCACCCAGCACCTTGTTACGTGCTCACAGGTATGAAAATCAACCTCCAATAGGTGTTATTTTCAGGGTTCCCGCGGGGTCTTAAAAAGTCTTAAAAGCATTGAATTTATGAATTTGGAAATAATACCTTAAAAAGACTTGAAAAAGTCTTGAATTTTAATATCTGGGTCTTAAAATTTGTGCAGTAACTTCTCCGTATCGCATTCTCCTCAAACTTTTCATTTGTCAACTAGGCTACTATTATTTTGAAAAGCCTAAATAATGTAGCCTAAATGAAGAGTGGCGGAACCAATCATTGAGAACGCAACGCTGCCGCTACCGCTCCGCCCCGGGTCCGATCACATTGCTACAGCACTGACACAGACCACAGCAACAAGCCAAGCAGAAGCGTGAAAAATCAAGGCAAATCTCAGCAGAAAACAAGAAAGTTTAACTTACGCCGTTATGTTGTTTTTTAACATTTGTTTGCGTGTCCTTGCTTCCCATTTCTTGCTGGGATTATGGGGCTATGGGTAAATGTAATGAAGCGTGGCGTGAGAAAGAATCATTTTGTCACTGGTTAAAACCAGTGGACAATAAAATATACGAGGCTTTTTGCACAGTGTGCAAAAAGAGGATTTAGCTTGGTACTATGGGCTTGAAGGCTTTAGAGTCTAACGCCAAGTCCTCCAAGCAAATGAATAATTTCGAAGCGAAGGATCAAACTCCTTCCATCGCCGGGGTGTTTCAACCGGCCAACGCTAGCCAGTTAGCTATTAATGTATCTGAGCTAGCAGATAACGTTAACCAGCCCCTCAAGTTACGACCGTCACCGCAACTAGAGTAGATCTGCGAACAGCTTTTGGGTCCACACCAACCATGAAAGCAGAGGTGTTGTGGACTCCTAACACAATCGCCAAACACCATTCATATAATGGAAACGAGGGTATTTCAGAGTTGTTTAAATTCATGTTCCCCGATTCCGACATCGCTGCCACAATTACTTGTGGTCCCGACAAAACGGCGTACATAGCCAAGTTTGGTTTAGCTGTGCATATTAAAGAGGAACTGGTGTCCAAGGTAAACAAATCACCGTCCGTTCTTATGTTCGATGAGAGCCTCAACGAAACGACACATTTTTTTAGTTGATTTTCATTATTTATAGTTCTCTCTACTCCCCATATTCCCAGCATGGAATAAGTAGCTAGCTAACATAACCAATGTTAAAAAACAACTTAACTGTGTTAAATTTTCTTTGATTTTTCACACCTCTGTTTGGCTTGTTGTCTGTGCTGTGCTGTGATGTTGTAGCGTTTACTACTACTATGCTGCAATGTTTCATCAATGCTTTACACAGTCCACGCTTTCATTTGTTTGAGAAATAAATGAACAAATTAAAAAAAAAATTTAGATTTTCTTTGCCGGTAGGTCTGTGAAATAGGTATTATTTTTTTTTATAAATGGTCTTAAAAAGGTCTTAAAAAGACTTAAATTTGACTTGAAGAAACCTGTAGGAACCCTGTATTTTATGTGTCTGTTCATATGAGAAAGTTGTCTTTGAATAGGAACACTAAAACTCGCATTTGTTTCTGTCGTAGTGTGAAAAGGTGGTCGACCCCGACAGTGGCGTCGAAGGCCAGCCGGCATGTGACCTCCGAGCTGTTGGCAAGAAGTTTGACAAAGGTCTTTATACTACACTGGTGAGTACAGAATTTAAAAAAAAAAACTGGTTTATTTAGTAAACAACTGGAAAACATGTCAATTCTCTGGGTTACTGCAGACATGAACATTTAGCACTGAGAGCCACAATCTAGAAGAAAGTCACTTAAACTCTGGAAACTATAATTCCATTCACCCTTCTGCTCACTTAACTCAAATTTGGACCCTTTTGACGACTTAAAACACGCTTTTTAAATGAGGAGCGTCCTCATTGAAGCTTTTGTCTCTGAACTCAGGAGACAGGGGAGCTCAGTCACTATAAATTTGCAGTGAATCAAAAAGTTGAAAGACTTTATTTCGCTAACCTACTGCAACACGTACTATCCCAGGATTGTGGTCTCTTCCCGTTTGGAAGTCCTCTCGCTGTTGTTGGACATGGCATCAAGCATACAGAGTGTTCCACAGTAGTATAGTCGGCGGCTCAATGGGTGTTAAACATTTCTTTTGTTTTTCAAATCACAGAAAATGTTCCACGAAGATGTGGTTCAGGTGGTGCGGAAGAGGCTTGAGCAAGAGGAAGATCTCCCAGAGGAGCGCAGACCCACTGCCCTGGCACGCTCTTATTACTTAAAGGTGCCGTATGACTGAATTACCCCCGAAAATACTGCAGACGTATTTCTAATTGTGTGCTTCGTTCTTAGTTTTTAATTTCATTGGCGTGTTAAATCTGCATTTCTAATTAATGTAGTGATTTATTTTATTTCTTTTTCTTCTGTTTAGCTCCTTGAGGAGGTATTTAACTGGTTCAACAGCCAAGACCCAAAGGTGTGGAGCCCGTGTACCAAAGACTTGCCCATGTGAGTAATCATTACTTTTTTACTCACACAAGTGTGCATATTTAAAAGATTTTGCACACATTTTAACAGGCGCTATGAATTTATCATGATTTATTTAGCGTACTGCATACCTACTTCAGTGCATGTACAGGTGGTGCATTGAATTGTTTGTCTGCAGCATTAAAAGTGGAGCGCTTTGCAACTCTTGCATTCTTTCTTTAGGGGGATGCTGTTCCAGGCTGTTCATCCTCCCACAACTGAGCATGTTTACGCCCAGTGGCAAGGGAGGGAAGAGCTGTCGCCCAGACCTCCGTTGGGTCTCCTGCAGGAAGACAATGGACAAAGCTTAGATATAAAGATGGAAGGGGGAGTTTCTCCGATGTCCGCGGAGCCGACGAACCGAAACCACTTCAAAACCAGCAGGGTTGTCAGATTTAAAGGTAACGCTGTCGGTTCCAGAAAAGGGGACGATGAAACTGCTGATTCCTCATTATCTTGTTGTTTGGTGTTTAGGACTCTTAAACGTGTACTTATTTGCTCTTACACCAGGGAAGAGAGGCAGGCTTTCAAAAGCTGATCTAGACACTGGATGGTCTAAGGACGATGAGAGGCAGTGCTCTTTGTGCCAGAAATATGGAGACCTCAAACCCAACGTAAGAGATGCAACAAACGAAAGCAGTGCTCCTAAACGCTCCTGAAAGTGGTCACTCACTGCGTGTCTTTCGTGTTGCTCCACAGGAAGCCGGCAGGTTACTTTGCCTGGGACAAAATGAATGGATACACGTAAACTGCTGTCTGTGGTCAGCCGAGGTGTTCGAAGAAGAAAACGGTTCTCTGCTACACGTACACAGCGCTGTCACAAGGGGGCGACTGATGGTTGGTTCATAATTTTTTGTTAATGATTTTTATTATTTGCAAGCCTGTAGGTAAAGCGTGACTGTTGTACTGGTGTGTGAGTGTTAGAATCTTTGATGACTGTAAATCTGCAGACCCGGATGGACTCGTTGAGAGATGTGAAGTCTTGTCTGATTGATGCTCCTTTATCACTTTGAATCAACTTTTATATATTTTGTTCATCAACCCCGTTATCCCCCATCTTTCTAGCGATGTGAACGCTGCAATCAGACGGGTGCCACCGTGGGCTGTTGCCTGACATCTTGTCAAAGTAACTACCACTTCATGTGTGCCCGCTCCCGGCAGTGTGTGTTTCAGGATGATAAAAAGGTCTACTGCCACAAACACCGACACCTCATCAGCGGCAGGGTAAATTTCTGATCCTCAACTTTGTCAATCATGCTGTAACGATTTCAGCATATGGAATTGAATTCTTACTGGGTTTCCTTTGCTTTATAGATGATAACTGGTCAAGAATTTGAAGTGAACCGCAGAGTCTATGTGGATTTTGAAGGAATCAGCCTTCGCAGAAAGTTTTTGACTGGACTGGAACCAGAGCTGATCAATGTGATGATTGGCAAGTTGTCTTTTTATTTGACTGCTTTTCTTTCACCTTGCTCTTATCTATTAGTGCGAGAGGGGGGGCCTAAACTAATATTTGGTTTCCACCTTTGCTGTCCCTACACAGGTTCCTTACAGATTGACAAGTTGGGTGTGCTGACTGAACTTTCAGCTAGCAGAGGGAAATTGTTTCCTGTGGGGTTTCAGTAAGTTTCATTTTTCTCTTTTAAGACCCAGTTGTTCAAATAAATCATATTTGCAACATGGACTGAAAGGCACGTTTATGTGCAATGTCATTTCAGTCAGTGTTGGATCAATTAAATGCATAAACATGCATTTCGTGGGCTGTATCTGTGACATGTGCAATGACAGTGAATTTTAATCTAATCTAACCTTGTGAATAAATGGATTTGGCTTGGAAATGAATCCTTAAACAAATAGATTAAGCCAATTTAGATCAATTTATGAGTTGATACAAACAGTAGTTCTTGAAATGGTATGTTTTTATCTGAATTAGCTAATCCATATAACTATATTTTTTACTTAGTTTTAGCCATGATAATTAATTAATTTAAAAGGCATATTACCTTATTTATGCATGCAATGTAGTGCTGGGCGGTATGACCAAAAATACATATCACGGTATTTTTTCACGGTTTCACGGTATATCACGGTATTTTTTTTTTCATGCATAATTAGGTGTTCACAGCGTTTTCTACAGATTGAGAACAGAATTAAAAATTAAAATAAAAATTCCTTCGTTAATAATTGGTCACACAGAACTTCATTGTATTAATATTCACATCTTCATTGTAAACAAATTAATAACATAGCTAATTACACTTGTCGGACTGTTCAGCTGTTTCAGACTGATACCTCCGGTTCAGGCTGGTCCTCATCCTCAACACGCACGTCTCTTTTTCAATCGCGGAAAATATTTTTCAATACTCATCTGGATTGAGGCAGCAAACATTCAGTGTAAGAGTTTAAAAAACCTACTTTATTTGATTTACAGCTGCTAGTGTTTAGACCTCGACAACCCAACTACATTTTTTTTTTTTTTTTTTTACGGCAAACTTGCGACTAGTTAACTTTATAAAGAAGGCGTAATCGCTTGTTTGCTATGGGTCGGGTCGGGACGGGACAACATTGTATTAAAAATATAAAATATTTTTATACGACTTTTTAATGTGTAATTTTATAAAGTTGCACGTGATACCAACCTTTTGTGAATTTCGCCAGCCGTCTTCTTTCAGTTGAGCTAATCTAACGCGACGCTGAAGCTAGCAAGCTTCCAGCTTCCAGGGATGATCTCGCTGATGAAGACACACGGTGTGCACGGAGGGGAGGGGCTGTGTGTGTGTGAGTAGGCTATGCGAGAGAGACGCATGACTGACAGAGACGGAGGGAGAGCAGGGAAAGGAAATGCAGCTTAACGAATACGAGTATTTTTTTAAATAGCGTTAAAAATAGACAGTAAACATGCGTTTTTAGAAGCGCAACACTGAAAAGGGTCCCGTCTCAAACAATGTCGCGCGACGCAGCGTTCCCCCCCGTTGTGTAATCAAATACACCGGTATGGCGGTATATTAAAAATTCATATCAAAATGAAATTATAAACCGGTATTCGGTGTGAACCGGTGTACCGCCCAGCACTAATGCAATGTCAGCTAAAAATGGATACAATGGAGTAAAAACTGTTGGTTTTCCTTTCTCAGGTGTTCCCGATGGTACTGGAGCACAGTTAACCCACTACGGCGGTGCAAGTATACATGTAAAGTACGAGAGGTCCGGCCCATTGTCCCAGAGAAACCCGTGGAGGAGATGCCTGACCAAGGAGACAATCTCACCATTGCTCACAGCCCCTGTCACCTACCTGGTGTGTGCTGGAAATCATTCTACAGCAGGAAGGGATACACCAAATGTGTTTGTGGAGTGTTGATGAAACCGTTTGTATGTCTCTTCAGAATCTGAAGCCCAGGAGGCTGATGTGGTAGAAACCCAACCCCCGACAGAGGAAACCTTTGTCCCAGGTCCTCCCCCGAAATCAGATCATAGTGCAAGGCCAAAGATTCCCAGCTACCCCCTGCACAGGAGACCGGCTGGAGGAATGTCCCGACCGCTGCCATCCCCAGGTAAAACATTACCTAAAAAGCTTTGTTTCACCAGCAGGGGGGGAAACAAGGTGAAAGATACTGATTCGTTCTCTGTTCCTCTTAGGTGTAAACCAGACAAAACCCCATCACATTCTAACCATAAGTGACCTGGAAGAGACTCGCAGAGCACGTCGCCACAGCCCCCACTCGCAGACATCTGGTCTCAGAACTCGCATGTCCCCCCCTCCTCTGGGTCCTCTAACCGGACCAATAACTCTCCGGGCAGGCAAATCCTCTCTGCCTACCTCCCCACTGTTCCCCCTCGGTACTTCTGACAACCTGATGAATTGCCCGTCGTCCCGCGCGGTCGGGGGTAGAAGCGCTTCCTCCATCCGTTGCCCTGGAAATACAATAACGCACTGTACCTCAACATTCTTTCCTCAGTCTCCCTGGCAGGATAGTGCAGCCTCTGTAAGCCTGCCTTTTACTTCATCCATGACACATTTACCCAGAAATAGATTGTCGTTTGATCTGAGCCAGTCGGACTCGGTCGAGGTGCCACACAACTTCTTAGCTTCACCTGAGCCTGAAGATGTCTCCCCAGCAAACGGTACATCACCCCATGGAGACTTAGACAGACAGAGGGATGACAAAGAGTTTCCCTACGGTTCGTTCCACAAGGATCCCGACATGAGTCTGGGCGAGGAGATGCGAACAGAACTTGAGATTGAAGAAACGCTCCTGAATGAAGGCGTGGCAATGAACTGTGGGGGACAAATTGTGGTGGAAGGTGATGATCAGGAGGAATTTTGGGGAAGATCCCAAGAGGTGCATAAGAGGAAGACGCTTGTTGCCAATCTTCCACGGTCTGCGGCCTCAGCAAGGGAGGAATTGGGCAACACATCCTCTGACGATGACATGGAGCACTATTTTGATTTTTCACGGACAATAGTCAGCCGCCCAGTATCAAAGGATCGGTCCAAGTCTCCGTCCTCTCCTTCCTCGCGTCCCATGGCTCAGCTGGATGGGATCGATGACGGTACCGAGAGTGATGCAAGCGTAGCAGCTACTGATGATGCTCAGAAGGTTGAGGGGTCGGATAAAAATCAGGTGCAAATCAAAAATCGAAACAATAAAAATACCCCTGACTCAGAAACTGCAAACAGCACGAAGGCCCCCGACACGCCAGCCAATGATAAGCAAACGGAGTCTTCATCGGTTACCATCTCAGTTGCCATTAAAGGTACTAGTGACAGTTCACATCCGTATCCTCCTAAATCCTTTGATGCCAGTCACAGCTCTGATGCTCCTTCAGTAGATCAGGAAAACATACTTTGCACCCAAGTCAATGACTCTCTACCAAACGTACTTACCAAGGTGACTGAGGCATCATATTCGGATGAATTATTAGCAGGATCTAGTTTAGGCTTGACTTCTGAAACACCTCTTGTTCTTGAGACGTGTGACGGCGGCCCACATTTCACCGAGCTGCTTCCTGTGCTACAAGACACGCCACTCGAAACCCAGCAGTCTGAAACTTGTAAAGTCATGAACTCTGAGTCTGAAAGTAGTAACTTTGCATCATCAACCGAGGGATCTGCCGTGTTGATGAACCACTTGACATCCAATATAATTGAGCCCTCCATAGCGGGTTCTGCTGATAATATGCTGGGTCTGCTTCAGCCCTCCCCTTTAATGCCTACAGACGTACAAAACCCCTCGCAATGCCTTGTAGACTCTCTCCAGATGTATTCGTGTTTACAAGGTTTCAGTCAGCCTCCTCTAACAAGTATAACACTTCAGCCCGTGACATCGGCACAAGAGTCGGCAACATTTCCATCTTTGGAGCCGTTATCGACTAAACTAACAACCCTAACTCCCGTCGGAGATGTGGCACAAACGCAGATAAATGTCCCCCCTCCAACTGATCCGGGGTTACAGGCTATGCCGAGCACGTGTCCCCCAGCCGGTACTTGTGGAACAGTTTCCGTGCCTCTGTACACCACGCAAGCACAGCCTTTCGGTTCTGCGGCTGTCACCATTGTTTCTTCCTCTGCTTCAATATCTTCTCTCTCTGGACTGTCGACGCACTGCTCAGCTGCTCCAACACCGTTACAAACCACCTCCGCCCCTGTGATCTTAAATGGTTACAGCTCGTCTGTGCAAAAGGAAGCTACTTCTGGTCACACGATCTCCATCAACTTCTCTACGCCCAGGCCAGCTATGGAACCTCAACAGCCATCTTTACCCCAGGCGCTGCCCGGTCATGCCATCCTTACTGTGAAGGAGGTGGGAGGTCCAAATGTAGATCCCACACCACATGTACTGCTGGTGAACCGCCTTGGGCAGATCTTTGTGAAAAACCCAGAAAGCAACACTTTCCAGCTGCCCACGCCCAACTCTCCCTCTTATAATTGTGTCACTCAGATCGCCAGCCTTTTGCAGAGCAACGCACTTTCAGCCACACTGGCGGCAGCTGGCAATGTCACAGCTCCGCCAGCCGGGGTCAATGTGACAACAGCAGTTCCCGCGTCAGTCACACCTGCAGCTCAGAACCCCGCCACAGTCACACAGCTGCTCGCCCACAACAACAACAACGGTGCAGTGGCGTCGGTTAATGCGAAAAAGTCGAGAAAAAACACAAAAACATCGAAAGATGAAACGGTCTCAGAGTTGAAAAAACCAAAGAAGAAGAAGGAACCTAATGCGTCCAAAAAATCCAAATCATCCAAGGCCACGGGGCAGGCCTCCGTGTCGACTGAGAATCAGCCAGTAACCCCTGCTGAAAGTGCCCAAGCAATTATAAACCAAGCAATGGCGAGCAACTACACCCCCAAATGGAGTGGGCTTCGTACATTGAGCCCGTCCTCGCTGGTTTTGCCCCCTGGCCTTTTAATTGAGCCGGAGCCTCGTGTGTCACCCCGCTCCCCGCCACCAACACCAGCTGCGGCACCTCGCCCTCGCACCCACGTCCGCATGAAAAGAGTGTCTTCGCTTTCAGACCGCATCGTCACAAAGAAGTCTAAAGTTGACTTCCTACCACCAGAGACCGCCAGTAACGATGAAGAGCATCGGAAAGCGACCGTTCCGAGCGCGTCCAGCCGGGCCTCAGGAGTTCGCATCAAAACCCCAACGGTGAAAGGAGTCCTCAACCTGGACGAGTTGAAGGAGGAGCACATGAGTGATTCTAGCTCAGGGTAAGTTTTTTTTTTTTTTTTTTTTTTACCAGCGATCCCGGTCATAACAGACAAATGGATGTTTTTGGTTTTTTTATTCAGCGATTTAGATCAATCCTCTAAATCACCCCTACTCCCTCGTTCTTTATGAAGGAGATCTTTTCTCCTGGATGTTTCTGTAATAAATGGTATTGCTTTATTTGTTAAATTTGTGCTTTATTTGTCCTCAGGTCAGAGCCTTGGAATTATTTGTCTCAGGGTGAACAAGGCAAACCGCATGCGTGGGAATCAGTGGGACACAGCAACCTGACTGACTGGAAGAAATACTCTGGTATTCTTTAGTTGAAATGACCATAGTTTGTTTGTGTCTGTGACTTCAAAAGCGTTCAAGTTTTGAACGGCATCTGCCTCGTATGACAGGCATTTGTGATAAATGAAAGCTGCCCGTGTTGTGTTTCAATAGGCACTGCGTCTGCGTCGGATGATGAACCGCCACCGTCTGATGAGGATCAGGGATGTCCAGCGAACAGAGACCAGCCACATTTGCGATTTGAGATTACCAGCGAGGATGGTTTCAGCGTAGAGGCAGAAACTATTGAGGGTAAGTCAGACATCTGAAACGACCGCGGACGTTTTTGAAAGAACAAATGCAAAGACTTACGGCAAGTTTGTCAGTTTTGTTATTTTCACGGCGTCTTAACTCTCGACTCCGCCCGTAGTGGCCTGGAAAGCAGTGATGGATGGTGTGCAGGAGGCCCGAGCAATAGCAAGACTGAGGCCCCTGACGTTTCAGAGGGTCACTGCTGCCCGTATGATGGGACTGGTCCATGACGCGGTCGGGTTCCTGCTGGAACAACTCGAAGGCGCTCACCGTTGTCAGCGGCACACTTTCCGTTTCTTCAAACAGTTCAGCCAGGAAGACGATCTTCCCGTTAATCCCAGCGGCTGCGCCCGCTCTGAGCTCTACCTCAGGTATGTCTGTTCGTAGCTTTTCACTCAAAACTGTGACACGTTGCCGATGCCTCCTCAAACCCGATGGGATTTTCTTTTCTTTCTCTTTTTTTACAGGAAGTCTACATTTGACATGTTCAACTTCCTGGCCTCTCAGCACAGACAGCTTCCTGACATTGGACCGTATGACGACGAGGAGGATGAGGTTCTTCTGAAATCCACAAGGTCGGGCTTCGGGTATTGTTTCACAGCGACTTTGTCCCCGGGTGAAAAATGTAGCACATTTAAGTGAATTCGATTTTTGCTCTTTTTCTTAGACGCGCTACTAGTTTGGAGTTGCCCATGGCCATGCGCTTCAGACACCTGGAAAGGACATCGAAAGAGGCGGTGGGAGTGTACAGGTCGGCTACATTTTCAAAACATCACACGGCTCTATTTAATGATCAAAAGCGCCCTTTTTTGAAAGCTGCGTTATGATGTGCCTTGAGTTGAAATCAAAGGATTTTCTCTTTCTTTTTTTTTTTTAAACTAAGCTCGGGTCACATCCTCCACATGTTTTTAATGGAACCAAAGCACCTGACTTCCTGTTACAAGTAATGAAACCAACAAAACATTTTTGCAAAAACATCATCTTGTGCATCGCTCCTACTCAGTCTAATCTTAGAAGACCTTTGAATGTCTTAAAGCATGAAAAAAACACATCTCACAAAGCTAAACGTCTGGCTTAAAACTGTGGTGAAAAGTGAGGCTAATTTCTAATCAGAACCATGAGTTTTGGATTTGACCTCATTTAATTAAGTAGGCAGTTTGACAGATAAATGAATCCTGCAAAGACTTGTTGTGTGGTTTCTCAGTCGTATTGCGCGGAAAAACTTGCTTACACTCATTTACCACTCATTTATTATCTGTTCTAAGTAAATGTGTAGGAGGCTTTTTATTAGGAAGCTGCACAGGAAGGAAATGAAGATGTTCTGTTTTTAGCCCAAGATGGGTGGCAGGCCGAGACAGACACCTTCCTACGCGACACCTTTGTTACTCATTGGTGTCATGTGGGAACGTATGCAGGCGGCATGGTAGGTCAAAGGTGATCAGTCTCTGAGGGTGCAATAACTAAAGTGTGTGTGTAAAAGGCTTCAGTCACTGAGGTGGTTTCCCCTTATCTGGGAATCGCAGTGATTCAATTTCTGTGACTGTGACTTCGATTTCTGTCGTTTCTGACTCGTTCAAATCTTTTTATAGGTCTGCTATTCACGGGCGTGGCCTGTTCTGCAAAAGGAACATCGAAGCGGGGGAGATGGTCATAGAGTACGCGGGCATCGTCATTCGCTCAGTGCTCACGGACAAAAGAGAAAAGTACTACGACGGCAAGGTTTGTCTGGCCTTCGCGGTCTTTGGGTTCCATTCTGATTTTTCCAGCTGTAAATGAGGGCTGGAGCTGAGAGGGTTCCAGAATCATGCCGCTAACTTTCGCTTGTGCCTTTTCAGGGCATTGGCTGTTACATGTTCCGCATCGATGACTTTGACGTCGTGGACGCGACCATGCACGGCAACGCAGCGAGGTTCATCAATCACTCCTGCGAACCCAACTGCTACTCGCGAGTTATCAACGTGGAGGGCCGGAAGCACATAGTCATCTTCGCGCTGAGGAAAATCTACAGAGGGGAGGAGCTCACATACGACTACAAGTTCCCCATCGAAGACGCCAGCAACAAACTCAACTGTAACTGTGGGGCCCGGCGATGTCGACGCTTCCTCAACTGAGAGATCGCTCGGATTTAACGGAGTGGATCTTTGTTTATTAGTAAGCCTTAAATTAAGGTGGCACTGGATTGGGCTCGGGGGAGGCTGTGGTCTGTCTGCACAGAGGTGGGGGGGGGGATTAGCCACTATGACACTGGCCACAGACGCGTTGTTGGCCAGATGGGATACGAGAGGAGGAGGAAAATCGGTGCAGAAAATTCATTTGACTTGACTGAAAAGTTTCTTGCCTCATCCGTTGCCAGTGTACTTCTCCTCATAAGGAGTTCTCCCATGTGCAGCTCGCACAGCTGGATGCATAGCAGTTGTCAAGAAAAAGGGGGTGTTGACGTTCATGATCACGTTTCATATTTAGAATAAGTGGAACTGAATGGATGACGTCGACAACAATGTCTGACACACACACCAAGCCTTATCTGTTTGAATCATTGCTGAGAAAACCTTCGTCTAAACTATGATTCATCATGTGTTTTATTTGTTTTCGGGGGAAAAACAAGTCTGTCCACAGTACACTTTTTATCATGATCGCTCCATCCTCCAGTGACGGGAACATTATAGCCCCCCTCCATGCAGTGGTGAAGTCTGTTCTTGAGCCATACACTCGCCCCAAAACCTGTACTTGTGTGTGTTTTATCTTACATCCAACACTTTACACTTTAATGTTTTTCTTTTTTTTTTTTGTGAATAACGAAAAACAACCATGGTGCTAAGCTTCCAAAGCTTCGTCTTTAGTTGGACTAAAACGTCTCGCGAATCAGGAATTGTTTAGCTGTTTATTCACTCTGCTGAGATCAGACATCTCCGTGCTCTCAGGCAGTAATCTTCATTATCATGTGCTGAGTTGTAAATTTAGCACCGTATGGCCTGCTAGTTTTCACACACTCTCTTCCTGTACGTTCTAAATCAGTTGTTGCGATCTACTGGTTTCAGCGAGTAACACGGTGTCATATTTGCAAAAGTGTGTCTTAAAGACGATTTTTTTTTTCTTCTTCTTCTTTTTATTGCTCAACTTACAGTGTATGTAGCAAACACTACCCAAGCCAAAAGTGAAGATTTGTGTGGTGAAAAGCGAAAAAAAAAAAAATCAAAAAAAAAAAATCAGTTTTTAAATATATATTTTATTACTCTCACGGCAGATGCTCATTTACCTATCGCAATAAGACTCTGCTACCCGACAGTTGCACAAGAAGAATCCTCCAACATGCGAACTTCTCTTGGTCTTCGTGAAACCTGCTACAGTTTCTGTGAATCAGGGAGAGCACTGGTTTGAAAAAGAAAAGAAAAAAAACAAACAAAAAAGAAAAACCGGGAAAAAAAGAAAAGCGGATTGCTACTGAGCGTGCACGTTCGAGTCAGTTGGAAACGTGGCGCGCGGATGCTCTGAATGTTGCTGCCGCGGTGCTGACGGAGAGCATCCAGCACCTTTAAAATAATGTTTGATGTTGTTTAAAGTCGATGTTCTGTGCGGTCAGTGACGAGGCTAAAATTGAATTCAGACACTGTTCCAATTGGTAGTTCTATTTATTCATGTTTTTGATTTCTGTTTTTAATGGTAAAAGGTTGTGCTGTGTATAATTGGTGGCGGTCTAGTGTATTCGCAGATCCCCCCCCCCCCCCTTCTTTTTGCGTTCTTTGTTTACAGATGATGTACTTCGTTTCACTAATTTACTTGAATTTTTTTTGTTTTCGGGCAGTTCTGTCATGCATATAAGCCTTTATGACAGCACCTGTTCTGAAGCAGGTATGCGTTGTTGTTTTTTTTGTTTTTTTTTAAGAAACATTTTTATTTTTATTATTTTTTAATTGTAGATTACTGACGGTCATAGAATCAGCCACAGGAGTTAAGCGAGCACTGTTCCCCCTACTCGATAATCTGTTTTTTCATCCCTTTTTCTCAAGGCTCATCACGCAAATTCAGTCACGTTTTTTTGTCTTTTCTTTTTCCCTTTCCCTTTTATTTCCTGTAATCCCCCTTTTCCCTTTTTGCATGTCCAATCGCTGGGATGGAGCCCAGATTAAAATTGTGTCAATCATCGAGCTGACAACAAGAGCAGAGTCACTCCCAACTCCTCGCAAGGATTCTACCTCAGCTGTTTAGACAGATGTTCGGGAATACTGATGCAAATCGAAAGGGTGATGATTTAAAAACAACTTGGTTTTAATATCCTGGTCTGTGTGTGTGTGTGTGTGAGTGTGTGTGTGTGTGTGTTTGTTTGTTTTTGTGTGTGTCTGTGAGCGTGGATGCAACGAAGGATGCAGAAGCACTAGTCAAAAGCTGAAGTCACCGTGACCATCCCTCCCAGGGTCTGTTAAGAAAGCTGTTTGTTATATATATATATATATACATATATATATACACACACACACATATATATAAAGATATAAATATATATATATATATATATAATAGGGTTATTTTAAAGTGTAAAAGACAAATGAGAAAATATGTGCTCTTTAAATTTACGTCTTTGTTACCTTGTACAAATAAACATTGAGTTTGTAAATATTTGTATACATATTTCTAAACCTGTTTAATTTTCTATGCACTTTTTTTATTTATAATGTTATTTGCTTAATAAAGATGTTAAGATGTTTGAAGAAAAATTTCATCGTGTATAAGAATGCCTGAGTAGTTGGTACGGGGGAGATATAAGCATAAAGTAGCCTGTTGAAATGGAATGTTACAAGTCTTTATTGTTCAATTTTGCAGTTCATTTCATGCTTATGTAGGAGATGCGATGCAAGCTACATGCCAGGTGTAACTAAAAGCTCATGTTCATCTGCCGTCTCTGGGACGTGGGCGGAAACGAATTATAATAGAAACGACGGCAAAAAAAAACAAAACAAAAAAACAGTCTTGATAAAGTATCACAGGAAAAAGCCATCAAATATTGGGAAATGTAAAAAATGTATTTTAAAAAGAGGGAGGTGGGGGACAAAACTGTTGTCAAAGTGCTGAATAGACAGGAAAAAGGATGTAAAACTGCTTATTGTGCACATGTTTCTCCACTTTTCTTATGGTTACAGGATGCCTCATTTTCCTGTTTGAATGCAAGTTCATGGCAACGCAAAACACTTCGAGCACTATGGCCTCATCTCTGCATCATTCAGTCTGACGGCCCCTTACACGTTAACTTTATCATTTTATTTATTCACCAAATGCACAACTATTTCTATCCTTTTTGACCAAGTATAAACAAAAGGGATTTTTCACCAAAAATATATCTTAACTTTTTTCCTGTTTGAACCCAAATATTCAGTCTCCTGCTGACCGTGCCAACAGTTTTGGATGAGAACCAAAGTCTGAAATTTGATATTAAAATGAAGTGGTTCGTGCTGCGTAATGTCGGGGAAATAAGAACAAGTTTGCTGGTGTTTTTGGAGTGAGCTGCACATCTGAGGGAGAAGAACTGTAATGAGATCATTTGTCAGTGCTGTGAAAAAAAGTTGCATTAAGTCAAGTGGTTTGGAAAATATTAAGGTAATGGAGACTAAAAGTAGCTTAACAATAAATATTTATGGGCTAGGCCTCAGTTTAACAAGAACAGCAACTGCATCATTGCGTTCTATTTGTCTTAGCAGCTGTGCCAGTTGGCCTACGGTCCAGTCAGGATGCTTGCTGGTGACGCCTTCCAGCACTGCTTTCAGGGGACTTTTACTATCCTTCATGGAGTAAGTATAAGTAATCCAGGAGGAGGTGAAGGACCAGTGGGAAGCGAGGTGCCTTGTGTTCTTTATTCCCCGGGTTTCAGGATCCAATAAAATGACCAACTCTTCCAAAACATCCAGATCGTCCAGGACCGTCTGCAAAGGTGCTGACAGGATGTCATAACCTACAGAAAACAGATTCGTAATATAAGAGGGTAATAGAAGATCAATTCAACCGACAGGTTCTGAAAGACTTTTTAGGCATGAACAAGAATGTATAAAAACATTTTTAAAAATGCACCGATCCTTTCAAGTTGTCCATATTTTATGTTTGTTTATGACCCATCTCAAAAATCAGTTCCCGCAAAAATTTTCTTATCATCCTAGACATTATTCAACCCAAACATTTACGGAAGTAAAACAAAGATGCTGTAGCGGCACAGAACATGAGGCCAAGATGTAAAACAGAGCACGGCTAAAGCTAAACTTGGCGTGAGAAAACCTGCAGAAATAAGACAAGAGAGGAAATTACAAGAGCAGCATGCAATCATGCAGTTCCTTGACAGCAGGCAGACGCAGTATTTCAGACTCCAATATAATCACAGAGCAGAAGGAAGAAATAAAAAATCCAGGCCATGAGCCAAAAGCAAAGTAAATAAAAACTCTAGATAGACTTAAAGTCGACGACTGAAAAGCTTTTCCCAAGTTCAAAGGGTCTCAGACTGGTGTTACATTTCAAGTGGAAAACAACCTGAGTCATGCAGCCCAGAAAACAAGGGTAGCCACAGAAAAATCTGTCCTGCTGGGACACAAATTATGCATGCACATAATAGCCATGTGTGTGCCTCACCCCCACACAGACTGTGTGCACATGTGTTAAAGATTAAATGAGAGTTGTTTGTCCTCTGCTGTAGCCCTGATGTGAGTTTATAACGTGAGCTCTGTGCCATAAACTTACACAGCTGACCACTAGTTTATTTTTTATTCCAGCGTTTTTGCTCTGTCCGTGGTGACAGAACTAACATCATCAAAAAAAAACAAAAAAAAAAATGATTTCCTTTTTACTCTTCTTCACTGATGAGCGCCTCCTAATTAGTTGTGGACCGAGGAGAAATCCATTTGAGAAAGCATCTAAGCGGTAAAAGGATGTGAAGAGCCTCGATAGGTCTGAAAACGTTCTATTTGAAGTCACAGACTGACTCATTAGCTTAGCTGATATAACACTCTCAGAGGCAACAGTCTTTTCCACTTACTGAGAATGTCTTCCGTATCGTTGTGACAAACTGCGGACAAGGGGGGACAAAAACCTTCATTTATGTAGGATGATCTTCTCCTATAAAACATGGTGTCATGTAGACCTGTGTGAAACATGACAAAAAAAAAAAAAAAAGACACAACAGAATTACATCCACTTGTTTAAATCTGCTGTAAAATAACTAGGGCTGGGCAACGATTAAAATTTTGAATCTAATTAATCACATGATTTCCCTGATTAATCACGATTAATCGCATTTGTACGCAAAATCCAAAAAATGAATTCATAAGTAGTGTATAGCTTTTAGCATTTAGTTTTATTTTAAATGTGCTGCCATATGAATGAAACTGCCATAACATTTGTTGTGCAAACACACTTTTAACATCAGCATTTTTATGTAGTTTTTATGTAGAAGCCTCGCTCCACTGTCTGTTTCCTTGAATGACTTACTGGTATCAGTTGTGTTTTGCCTTTAAGTGATATTTTAGACTGGAACTACTACGGTGATAAGACAATTTAACTTGGCTGTGTTTACAGATGACTTTGGTTCTGTCGACTCCGCTGTCAGGAAGAACTTTAAAATGAAAATGGCCGAGTAAAAGTTCCGTACCCTTCTCCATGTTTTTTTGGATCCGCCAATTACTTTCTTTTCCAGTTCCGCAGCAGACAGCAACAGACTTTTACAAAATAAAAGCCTGTGAGCAACAGACTTTTACAATATATATATATATATTTTAAACTGCATTAATGCGTGATAAAATATTTATCGGCGTTAAATAATTAACGAGTTAACGCGATAATAACGAGTTAACTCGCCCAGCCCTAAAAATAACCTTTCAAAATCAAAGCTGATGATCGAGCAGATCCCGCAGACTTTATGTCTTTGTCATGTCTATCTTAAAGAAGACTTTATAACTTTCAAAAAACAGACCTTTTCTCCGTTTCATCTTGATGATGAAAGCAGATAAGGCTAGCAGCAGAACAAAGACAGCCAACGGTACAGCCCCTGCAAGCAAAAAGATCAGTCAAGAGAAACGTTGGAAACTTGTTGGACATCCAACTCAACTCAACTCAACTTTATTTATAAAGCCCTTTAAAACAAAGTGCTGTACATGAATAACAACACGAAGTAGATGTTGGTGCTCGTGTCTCTTGGGGGAAGTGCACTCAGGGGAAGTCCGAGACATTAATAAACATGTGGCTTAAACAAGCTCCACTGATGTTTGTCAGCCGGGCATGAAACCAAAGGGAAAACTGAAAATCTACAGGAACACACGGAGTTGCGTGTGATGGTGCAGTGCGATATGATGGCAGCGCACTGTGGTGTAGGGGTGCTTTAAACACCAACTAATAAAACAACAGGACAGTTATTTTTTTTATTTTTTATTTATTATTATTTATTTTTTTTACAACAGGACAGTTATATATTTTGCTCCTTCAACGCAGTGACGTCACTCCGTTTCGCACTCCCTCCGCGCCTGCAAAAAACGCTGCTACGACTTGTAATGACTACGTGAAAAACCGTGAAGGACTGTTATGCAGGGGCGGGGCTATAGGCGGGGCAACTGTCCCTGGGCCCAGGGTCCTCACCCACTCAACCAAAAAAAACCAAAAAAAAAACATGTGTATATAGTTCCCAGTTTGTTTGCATCGCAATGTTCTATGTTTAAACATTCCGAAATGTTTTGTTTCAATCTTTGCAAATAATGTATATGTGACCTGATCCAGCAAAATGAGTCACAGTGACCCAAATGTCAAAATTGACATTTTGGTATCAAAAGAAAGGAATGGAAATAAGCTTTAAAATGATACCATAGTCAAAGTCATACGTTGGATGGTTTTCAAAATATGGCCATTTGATTTATGATCTTCCACCCTTTTTTTACGATGGAAAACCTGAGAAAATCGCATTTAAAGTTTTTTGCCCGTTTTTTTGTTGATAGCTTTCAAAATCCTGTTAATTTAAGGGGATAAACTCTTTATCTTAAAGCTTAATTTTACCAAAGGCATTTGTACACATATAAAATGGTATTAAACCAGACTGAAGCCCAAATGATTAGAAAATATTTATTTTTGTTCCCACACACTGCTCCACAGCTCAACATAGCCCTCGTCACCTCATTAATATCAGTCACAGGTTGCTCAATGACTTCATCGTCATCTTCCACATGAGTGGCGAATTCTTGCTCCTTTTCCATATCCGAGTCTTTGACATCGCTGTCATTTTCTTCTTCAGAAGATATCACCTCAGTAAAAAAATCCGTAACTAGCGCTAACAAGTCTTGCTGTCCAGCAGCAGAGCTAAAATTGGACGCCACGAGAGTTTAAAGCTTTCGCGACTCTACTTTCTTTAGCGAATGACATTTTAAAACAAAAACACAGATCAACACACTACACTATACTACAGTACTACACGATACTAATATTGTAATAAGACGATGACTTTTTTGACAATGACGAATATTGAGAGACTTTCTACGATTAGTTTAGGCTACACCAACACAGATAGCTAGTTTGACAGGAGTGATGGCTGGACCAATCGCGTGCACCAGTCACTCGAAACGTGACTTCCCGCCTATTTTGGGCCTTTGTGTCACTGTGTGTGTACATTTTTAAGCATTTTGATTGGTTTTATGAAGTGAGCAGAGATAGAGACGTTTCAGAGGTAAAGGGAAATCCTCAGAGGTAATAGGAACGGTAGACGTTAACGGGAGAGGAGTCGATGAATTTGTTCAACCTGTTAAATTTTAACGCATTTAATACAACTTGCAAGTCAACTTGAATTGTCATTTACGTGCCTTTCCTCAATTATATGGACTATACAACTTTGGGAGATTGTTTTTTAATGTCTATTCTTTGAAATTAGCTAAAAAAAAAATTTTTTTTTAATCCATTGTTTTTTCACGTTATCTGCCCGTACCTCAAAATAGAACGTTGCGACTTTCGACTCATTTCGCCAGAGCGGGTCACATATAGTTTAGCCTAACCCAGCCACTTGGATGCAGTCACCTCAAACAGGTGCCGGTCCCAAGCCCGGATTAATGGGGAGGGTTGGCGTCAAAAAATAGCCTTCTTTTCTCGTCACTCGATGGATGAGATGGACATGCTTTAATGAGCGCACGCGTGTGGGTGTACGCGCGCACCGGAACGAGGGGGCCCGGTCGGGATGTTTTGCCCCTGGGCCCTGTCCGCAATTGTTCCGCCACTGCTGTTATGATATCCCAGGGCTCCAGAGTGCGACCAATTTGGTCGCACATGCGACCTATTTTCTCAATGGTGCGCCTAAAAAAAAATCTCAGGTTGCACCGGTGCAACCACCCGTTCGAGGGAAAAAAAAAAAAGTCTACGCGACTCTGAAAGTCTCCCTGTGGTTCAACAACAGACACACATTAGACCCATATCGTGGTCTAAACCAATCAGATATAGTGAAGGGCGGGATCCCCTTCTGATTGGCCCGTGTATGTGTGTGTATGTTTCAACACGTGCTTGCTAGTCAAACAGAGAGGTGAACCTCGGCTCGTCAGATAAACAGTGGATGTAGCCGCAGGTGATAACATGAAAAGAACGATTGACAACTTTTTGGTTAAGTTAAGGCCTGAAAATAACCACAACCAATGCTCTGACACGGAGCCATCAACCTCCCACGTTATGTCATGCCCTGGTCCGGAGCTAGCAACATAATGAGCTAGCATCCGGAGCTAGCATCAGATAATGAGCCACATAGATCGACTCCGAGCCAGAACCATCTGAAATTAAAAGGGGTAAAGTGTGTACATTTCTAAGAGAGTGGCTTGACCTGTTTCCCTGGCTAAAATACAGTAAAGCCGATAATATAATGCACTGCATTTACTGTAAATTGTGGCAATAGTGCATTTGTGACTAATACATTTCGAATTGAAACGCTGAAAAAGCACAACGCATCTAAGCCCCTTTCACACTGCGACCCGCTACCTTAGCGGGTCCAAATTGCACCTTCGACCTGCGTCGAGCAATGTGAACGCTTGGCGTGTTGGTGACCCGTGTCGCCTGAAGCCGAGTTCAGGGGGAGTTGCCTAGTGGCAGAGCGTCACACGAAACACATAAAATGCTGGGCGTGTACAATGACGTAGGCACAAGCCATGCGTCGGAGGTAGGGTTAAATACACCTGTCTGCATCAAATTTTTCAAACAAACGATGGCGGGACACCTTGAGAACTCGTTTTTGCAATTGTATCATGGAGATGTTACTTTACAGTGCGTCTTGCTGCGTGGAAAACCGCGCTCTCCCATCTTTCTCGCCAGCCCTTCCAGCAGAGGTCCATATCCTTCACCGTCCCCGACATGTGGCGGTAAATAACGTCCTCTGCTCGGGGGCTGAGGAGCTCGCGGACCTCCTTGTCTCCCCAGTTGGCCATATTAAAAAATGTCTCCAACTTGATGTAGGCTAAAACAGAGTAAAACTTGTCCTCACCTGTCGCTGTTGTTCTGAATCAGCTGTCCATTCTGTCTTTTAAACTCCTCACGTCACGCCCACGTCCGACCCGCGTCGATTGTGTTCACATTAAACTCGGCAAAAAGACTAGGGTCCGACGCGGGTCGAAAGGCGAGTCGAGTTGACGCGGCAGCCCGGGTCGGCAGTGTGAACGCAACAGCGGACACGCTAAATTCGCGAATTAAACGCGGGTTATTCGGCAGTGTGAAAGGGGCTTGTGAAACACATTACCTGCTCAGTGTCCCCTGTCCCCGCTGCCTTTCAGCGGCAGGCAGCAGCTGAAAGCACCTGATCGTTCAGGAATGCGTCAGTGTGTACGGCCGTATCTTGAGGAGAGGAAGAACGGGGAATATACTGATATATATTTAACCCAACTACAGGAGTTGGCCATCCGGGGGGCATGTGACTGCAATGGAGGATAGTCCATAAGACATTGAGCCATGAGATGTTCAGTTTGAAGCCCTTAAAACACTTGCAATTTTAATTTAGATTTTCTTTTTATTTGATTTATCTTGAGATGTTTTAAGTTTAAATTTCAGGCCAGTGAAGCACTTTAAGCACCAACACTTTTTCTGTAAGTTTCAGTAAGTAGTTAGTAAGTTAAGTTCAGTAAGTTTGTAGAATTGTGCTTCAAATAAAGAACTTTGTTTTGACCAGATTGCTAGTTAACAGACATTTATGGACAGCGATTTTAAAATAAATAAATAAATAAAGTGAACCTGTAAAACTGCAGTGTTAAATGCAATGCGTTTGAAAATTTGGGTGCACCTAATCTTTGTGCTGGTGCACCTAAGAAAAAAAGTTAGGCGCACCAGTGCAACCAGTGCAAAACAGTTAGTCTGGACTCAGCCCTGTATCCTTATAGCCATAGCTTTCGGTTCTTTCTTCACCGTGTCTGTTTCTCGCAAATGGCAGATATTGCGCACAACCTTCCCCCACGTCACGTAGGCTACACTAGAAATTCTGAATAAACAGTGAGTGATTGCTGGCTGACTCACAGACAACGGGGGCCACTTTCTGCGAGCCGTCTTCTTGTAGTGAGATGATTTGCGTCTGAAAAGAAAACAAAACGAACTGACTTTATCCACTGAGAAAATATAGATTCAATCAGGTCATTTATATGGCAAAACTATTTCCTCCCTTTCATTTCGTCTTCTTTTTGTCTGTCGCGTATTAGACCATGTAATCTTGTGCCATTAAAATAAATGAAAACTGAACTTTATGAATTTGAACAGCTGTCTGTCTAGCCAAGAAAGTGACGATGAAGGTATTAGAAACAGTTTAAAAAGTCTTCTTCTGCTGTGTTTTACTGTTCGTGGTAGGCTGCCTACTACGATAAACAATGCAATTGTTTAAACGTGGGCTGGGTCCGTTTCCTTTTTTTTTGGCAGAGGCTACTATTTGACGTTCTTCCCGCACAATTTGCCTGTTATAAACTTAGAAATGGAACAGAAAGAGCAGCTGAAATACCAATTAAACGGACGTTTAAATGGAAAACTTTGGTCTGCAGCCTACTTACTGTGGTCGGAGCTGTGGTTGTCAGACTTCAGAGGAAATGCGGAAAAACAAAAACAAAAACAACAACAACTGCTTACTTTGTGACACATGCAGTGGTTTACAGAAAGAGAACATATAATTCGAATAAAAATGTCATGGCTCCTGGCTGACCGGGAAAACATTTCCGATCCGCTCACAGGGGACGCACAAACCCGCGTCGGATCTGCTCGCTCCTCTGACTTTAAGGTGAGCCGACTCTGCCAAATACAGGCCTATACGTCTTGAACATTAATGTTCAATTCGTTTTTCTGAACACACTGTTGTCTTACCGCGGATCGCGACAGATGGTGTCATCTGTTGAATTGCAGTTTCTCACAAGGATGCTGTTTGGCGGACATGAAGTACAAGGTTGGCAATATGGGCTGCTGCCGTCGTTGAAAGTGTTGTTTTTGCAGCGTGATTTTGACCTTTCGTGGATCCCACCATCATCATCTCTACCACAGTTGGGTGTAACTTCATATCCTATTGATAATATAATATAATATAATATAATATAATATAATATAATATAATATAATATAACAATGTTGACGTAGCCTACCTGGGTATAAATCACACGGGACACATCGGCGTTGCTCCTTGTCCCAGTATGTTGTAAGATTTGTACAGAAATGTGAGTATCCCTCCGCCATCATCTGTACACTGCACTCACAGACAGAGACGTGATCCTTTATACTGCCCACGGGGGCCTAGCCTACTGCATCATCCCACACACGTAGCGTTGAGCATTTCGAGAGACAAAAAATCTTAGTAGAAGGAGGGAGTAGTCTGCTTTTAAACGACTTAAAGAACTTCATTATCATGTCCTTGAACTGCTTTTTTCCCTCCTTTTTTTAACATTGCCTACTTTTTTATTGTTTTTAACACATAACAACTTACAAAACACTCCCATCCCACCCCCCACCCATTAGACAGCTTATCAGGGCTCAGACAGAAAATACAGGGTACATTAATTAGTAAACAAAATAATAAATAAAAAAACAACAACAGATAAATAGACATATCACAAATAATTTAAGAGAAAAAAGAAAACAACAACAACAAAAAACAAAGTTTGTCCACAGCAACAATTCCTTTATTAATAAAGGAACGCAATGTTATCGCAAAAATAGACAGTCGTCTTGTGTCAGTTGAGGTTATGAGGGGGATCTAGTTCCCTCCTTTTTTACATTTTTTCTTTTCAAACTAAAGCTCGTGTCCACATATCAAAGCGGGCAGCGTAGGATCGTTTGAAATCATAGCAACATTTCCTCTACTAAACAAAACAATGGAGTTTAATTCAGTTGAGTGAGCGGGTGTGCCCGTTATCGAGCCCCTACTTTAACGGAGGTGTCTGACACACGCCGGTGTCACGCGTAAAAGTAGCCTGCAGAGGGACTTGAAGTTGATCCACAGCTACAATCCCTATAAGCCAGCAAGGGAGGTAAGAAGCCGCAAAAATCAACGTGCAGGTTAGTTTTTAACACTTGTAATTCCTAACTCGCCGCTTTAACCAATGACAAAGTCGTCACACAGCTGATTTTGATGCGAGAGTTTATTCCGATGAGAGGCTGAACTTCCTCTAAGAGGAGCAGCAGTGACAATGACTTCTTTTTTGGCGTCTGACACCTAAACATTTCTTCACGCTTCCTCCTTTTCTCAATCATGACTCGGTGAAATGGAATTGTAATGGAATATTATTTGTCATAAATAATCTGAAAGCAAGGGATTGCCCCCGTCAGGGTTAGCAAAACATATTACACCTGCTTTCTTATTTATTACACACCGAATTTGTCCTTTCATTTGCAAGTTGAGATGACTTTAGCATAACAGATGAGTTGTCCACCCTGCTGTGCAGGATGCAGTATGCAGCGGTAGTACTGCTGAGGCAGCAGGATGATGGAGCTTAGCTTCAGCTGAAGAGGATATATCCCTAAAGCTTTACCTGTAAGTAGTGTCCACACAGTGTCAGTGAAGGTTTAAAGGCAATGCAGTCTTAAAACATCGCTTTCAAAGGACATCTTCTACATCCTTTGGCTGGCACGGAACGATGACACTGCTTCCAGGTTAGTTATTACACGTGAAGTGTGATGTGGAATTTCTGCTTTCTGTTAGAGACAAACACTACTGTAAACATATTTTCAAGCTCCTGTCAGGGAGCTCGAGGTTTTTGTTTTTTTTTGGGGGGGGGGGTCTGATGTGTTTCCCCCTGAATCTGTTAAAGTGATAGTAACAAGATCCCAATTGTGTGTGGCAAACCTCTCCTATCTCTTTAGGTTTAGAATCACAGAAGAAACCAAATGAGGTCCTAATCAGGCTCTGCTGATAGTGTTTGCTTCCTTTGCTTTTCTGTAATGGATCCTGGCCCAAGAGGAGACTTTAATGTGGGAACCAAAGGATGTCCTGGATCCACTGGGACAACAGTAAACTTTGGAGTCATTGGGCTTCCTGGGACCACCCAAGACGGGATTATAGGACAACGAACATCCGTGACTTGTCGGCCAAAATCTATCATGGTTGTCCATTCCACACCTTCGGGGGAGAAAATTCAGTGTGAGAGCTACTCAATAAATGTAAGGCAGTGAGCTGTGTTTTCCTCAAGTAGTTTCCTTTTGCTAAATGTTTAATTAAAATAAAAACATGTTGTATGTAGTAGATTGGGCAAATGGTTTCTTTGTCGGTGTAAAATCAACATTCAAATGACCTTGTCAAAAAACGAATTTTATGAGCTGGTTCATACTCCAGACCTCATATTACTCAATCTTATGGGTTTTGTCCTTATCTATGATGGTTTTGTAGTTGATGCATCATTTTCAACTCTTCAAGGGACCTCAGTGACTAACTGTCTGGAGGTTGTACAGGTTTATTGAATAAAATAATATAGTGTTTAATTACAGCATCTGTAAAAATTTTGGTCATATTTCCAATAAAAGCAGGTACTGTGTTGCCCAAAGTCTACTGATTTAGAGCTTACTCACCTAACTTGCGGTTAGAAGAAAGCAGTGACTTTTCTTCTCTTCCCAGACACACGCAGAGAGGCCTCCACTAACGGAAACCGCAACTGGGACTTTCCCAGAGCTTCTGACGGTTAACAAAGGTCACAAAAGTACAACAGAAATTCATTATCCTGGCAACATTTGCTTGCTTCCACCTTCTACTCCTGGAGTCCAAGACAGGGAGGAAACTGCCTGGCGTCGCTGCTCGCTGAGAGAGACCAACAACGTTTCACGTTACCGTCGCCATGCCCTCAGTGTCCCCAACATGGGCTCCTCCAGTCCCCTTGGATTCATTAACAGCAGTCCTCTCCACAGCTGCCCTCTCTCACCAGCCCGCAGCAGCATATCCAGCCCTGCTAGAGATGTGGAGAGGCTTGCCAAGGCCCGGAGTAAACTTCTGGAAAGCGAAAGCAACCAAACACCCACACTTCCCAGAGAAACCAGAGAGCAACTTCGCTATGTGTCAAAGGATGGAAAGTGCCGTGTCAACCTATGTCACATTTCTGAGAGGGGACGTTTCCTGTCTGATATCTTTACTTCTTTTGTGGACCTCCAGTACCGCTGGTTCCTGTTTGTTTTCATGATGTGCTACATCATCACCTGGTTCCTATTTGCTGGGCTTTACTACATGAACGCATATTTTCGAGGCGACCTAGTGCAAGAGCCACCTCTCAGCATCTCCGATAACCCCCTCATCGACCAAAAGCCTTGCTATTTAGGTGTAGAAGGCTTCATTTCAGCTCTACTCTTCTCTGTGGAGACGCAGCGTACCATTGGTTATGGATCCCGCACTGTATCTCCCACCTGCCACGAGGCTGTGCTGCTGGTTATGATGCAGTGCATTATTGGCTCCATGATAGACGCCCTCATGGTGGGCTGCATGTTTGTGAAGATATCTCGTCCAAAGAAGCGTGCCGAGACTCTCCTCTTCAGTCGTACCTGTGTCATTGCGAACCGCGATGACCAACTGTGTTTGATGTTTCGTCTGGGAGACCTGAGAGAAAGCCACATGGTGGATGCAAAAGTACGCGCAAAATTAATCAAGTCCCGCCAAACTGCCGAGGGGGAGTTCTTACCACTTGAGCAGACAGAGATTGACCTTGGTTACGAAACTGGGTCAGACCGACTTTTCCTGGTGGAGCCTCAAGTCATTCAGCACAATATTGATGCTAACAGTCCACTGTGGGAACTCGGCCCTGAGCAACTCAGACGACAACAGTTTGAGATAATTGTTATTTTGGAGGGAATTGTTGAGGCCACAGGTGAGTATCCAGTAATAGTAGCAGTCAAAAGAAACAGACTGAAAGGATGAGATTTTTTTTTTTTTCCCATTTAAACGTGACTCTGAAGGTGGAGAAAATCCAACATATCACAGCCGAGTGGTCACACCCGCTTTGAAACACACCCTTTTGGAGGAAAAAAAGAAGGTTTAAATCATAAAAAAAAATAAACCACAGCTATCAACAGAATTGCAAAAGGAATAATAAAAAAAAACCTGAGACGTAATATAAAAAATATAAAACATCCGTTCTGTGTTGTAAATATATACAAACTTTTCTGAATTACCGTTTTGTGCCATTTCAGGGAAATATAGATCATTTTCCCTCAAATGCCATTTTGGTCCCACAGGATTAGTGTGTGTGTGTTTGAGTGTGTGTATAGGATCCAAAAATGTGCTGCTTGGAGACAGGATAACAGAGGATGTCCATAAGTAAACAGAAATCCTTAAACTAAGTTTGACCGTGACCAGAGATGAGTGGACTAACATAATGATGTTGAAGAAAATAAAGGAAACTGGGTTGATTACATACTGTGGGAGTGATGTCAAACAGTTACCAACTGAGACCTGGAATATGTTCCAGTTATTCACTCATTCATAATATAGCACACTATATAGTGAGTCAGTCATTTTGTAGTGCTCTTAGAAAGTTCAACATAAACCTGAAGGTTGTGTGAGTGTGGATGGTCGTTTTTGTATAAGTACACTTTTGGTAAATGTCTGTATGTGTCGTTAAACTGTGCTGATGCTACTCTCTTGTTTTGCTTTTGCAAAACATATCTTGTTATACGTAGAGGTGTCAACTAGACTGTGTTCTCAGCCAAAAGCGACATGTTTGTTATTTTTACCTGCCAGTGATTGTTGTGAATATCCTGAAGCATGCTGCCATCAAATAGTGATCTAAATGGATCAGCAACTGTCAAGCCCCCCACCCCCCGCCCCAGTGAACTCTGCGTCGTGTTCGACTTTTCTCCACGCTACCAGAAGCAAAATCAACAATAATGAACAAAGGAACAGGCTTCGTAAAAAAAAATAATAATAATAAAAGCAGGAAGATGCATAACCAGAGAACAGAGAAAAAGAACAAGGCCAAACCTAGCGAAACACTGAACCGGAGAAAAAGTACAAGAGCAGTGATAAGAAAAATCTCTGAAAGTGAAATCCTGAACAAAAAACGTAGACCTAGAAAACCATTATGAATAACATTTTCAATGTGTGGACCCAAAAATTGTCAGATAGTTTTCTTTGTGCTCTTATCCGTGATATTAATTTTTAATACATTGTCCAGTAAGTCTTTGCCAGTAAGTCTTTACAGACCAAATTCTGTAAGTTATTTGAAATTACAACCATTTCTGTCTTTCCTCTTTCACTGGCTCAGAGGTAACTGGGTGATGGATGGATTTTCATTGTTGTCTGTGGCCTCTTACCTTGTTATTTCTTGGCAGATCAGGGAGTCAAAAGGTCTGGAGTTGATTCCAAGTGTTGAGAGTTAGCTCTCAAACAGGCGTCTCTGAACCATAGACCCTGGACACTAAAAACATCTAAAAGACTACAAAGTGTACAGCTGGAGAGGTTGACCACTAAACTCTTCTCATAGGAAGAAAAACCTGCCTGTCATCTGGCAAAGTCACAGACATTTTTGAGAAAGTATGAATATTATTGCAAGTCTACAGTCAAAACAGGCCTTCATGTGCGTCCGGGGGCTTACCATGAGACGGATCATCAGGTAACGCTTAAAAACCAAAAGATGTGAAAGCTATATTGCGAACAAAGGAATTACACAAAGACCCAAACATAATGCAGACAGAGCTGTCAGTGGAACGGGATGATGTTTATTGATTATCTGACGGCTGATAGAAATAGCAGGATGCATTCAGGGGTTTATAGAGCTGAAATTTCCACTTAGATTCAGTCAGATTTTGCAAATCTGATAGGAGACCACTAGACACCATAAAAGGATAATAAGCCACAGCCTTCCCACAGCCAGGGGAGGCTGTTGAAGGAATGTACTTAAAGGGGAACTGCGGTATTTTCAACATTAAGCCTCTTTTCTGAGTCGTCTGCAATGTTTTAGAACCCCCCTCACCGCTTTTTTGATGTTTACTGCTGTCTCCAGTATTTGCCTAATTTTGATTCTTCTCAACCTGCTTCAGAATGGCAAGTCATGTGCATGTCCTAAAAGGTCCGTAAAAGCACCATAAACATCCGTTTTCAAAATCATCAACTCACCGGAGTGGTTACTGGTGTACACTGGTAATCCATATCAAATTTCGTTGCGAAAAGTTGCTTCTGTCGTGTTTTATTTGGCAGCTCGTTCATGCTCGCACTATTTTCTTAGCGGTGGCGGAGTAATATCAACGAACATCCAGTACAAAATGTCAAATAAAGAAGCAAGAAACTATTTCAGAAACAAGGTGAAATTTCAGCGGGGAATGCATTTTTAATAGTTTCACAAACATTATTTTCATGGAAAGCATGTGGTTATGCAATAGGTACAGGCTTATGGTAGAATGAAATAGACGATAAATGAATTTTACATGATGCTTCAGTTTTACGGTCTTGGCTCACTGTCACACTGTCAACCAAAAAGGAACACTTGAAAAGAGCAGAGCCACTGTAAATGTCGTGAGTAACTGTTGAATTTCCGATCATACGTCAGAATACTTTGAAAAACAGTTCGGCTCAAGACACAAATAGCAATACTTGCTTGCCGTTATGGAGATCCAAACATTTGGTGACATCTTATGGCACCTGAAGTGTACTGCACATTTCAAGTAGTGACATTTAACAGAATCAAAACTTACAGTTTCCTCTGTATCATCTTTCTGTAAACAGGGATGATGTGCCAAGCCAAAACATCCTATATTGAAACGGAGATTGAGTGGGGTGCTCGCTTCGAACCATGCATGACGAAGGAGAAGGGCTCATTCAGAGTGGATCTGCGTCGGTTCCACACCACCTACAAGGTACCGCTGCCTAGCTGTAGCGCCAGCCAAGCAAACCAGTTATTGGCTCTGGCAGACTTTAAAGTCCAAAGCCACAAAGGCTGCAGAGACTGTGAGGCTTGGGAAGAGGAAACTGCCATGGAGGACAGTGAGAAGCCACCATATCGCAGAGGATTTACTACTGGTAGCATTCAGGAGGAGAGAATGTGTGAAGGGAATGAGAGCACGGTCTGATGCTGGACTTTTTAGACATTTTCGTAATAGAACTAATGAGCTTGTGGTCTAGACTTTTTTCATAAATATTGGCAAAACAGGAAAAGCACAGGTGAAAAATAAAAGTAAATGAATTGTATTTCTATGGTACTTTTCCTATCTAGTAAACCTCTCAAACCCAATTTCACCACTTCACAAACACACACCACCAACCTTTCAATGCAGTTTTACACTCGCAATGGCAACAGAGTCACTCCAAAGTTTTTGTAATCTTTTAAAAAAAAAAAATCAGAAGAAGAGAAAAATAAGTTTCTTACTTCTAGCTGTTGGTTGTCCAGTGTCCTTTCTGAAGTGACAATCCAAGACAAGCAAGGAGTTTTTCAATGTTTCTGAATGTTTAAAGTGAGACTTTGATAAAACTCAATGTCCACGGCAAAAAAGTAATCCAGCTGATGGTCCATGCAGAAGGCGTGCAGGTGGATGAATGAAAAGCATTGTTTTTGTATTTCTGTTCTGAGAGACGACAAGTCTGTGTATTAATTGGGGAATAAAAATGTTGCATGAAAGTTCATTCTGAGAGACACAAAGCTGCTTTTATGCTTAATTACAGGGGACTGTGATGAAAAAAGATCCTCAAAGTTAAGGTAATGAGAAAGTGTCTCAGAATTTTCAGGATCAAAGTCAAAATGTGGAGATAGTATGACTTTTTTTTTTTTTACTACAGTGGTAGAGGTGGGTTAACATACTTTATAGTGTGTTTTTCCATTTCCTCTGCAGATAGGGGTAGTTAACCTGACATCTGCGGCTTAGTTTAGAGAACATAAACATGCTGTCTGTGTGTATTTGTCTTCGTAATCCAAACCTTCAGGCCTGGCATACTTTTAGCATTTGCAAAGCTTTAATTAGTTGTCTGCTGTTCCGGAGAGAGATTTGGATTATGGTCCGAACTGGTGCTTCAGTTTCAGTGTCCGGGTAATTGTAAATTATGTAAATACACAGACCCTTAAGTCACACTCCGTGATGATATTAATGATCCTTTTGCTTTTGCTGTTATGGTGTGCCGCCGTGTTTGCAGCAGGGTGCTATGTCACTTCATCAATGGATTATTTGTAGAAGTTCTCCCTCTGTCAGATATCATGTAATTTGCATTTATTGAACATGTTTAGACACTGAAATCTGAAACTGAAATATTGATTTCTCATATTATTTATACTCGCAGCTTCCTTTAGATCTCATTGGTGCTATCTCGTTCACTCAGTTGACAGCGATGTGTGCATTCTTATGTTATTTTACCATATTTCTGTGATTACGTTGTAGGATTTTGTGAAGAGATGCCTCCTGTTCCACCAGCGTTTTAACATTTGCATCCACACTCTTTTCAATAGCTGTGCAAACAAACAAGAATTGCCAATACAGTATTTGCAAGATTGTTTATTTGATCCATAGTCAATGACATGGCACGTTGATCCCTTAAAGACTATAAATGACAAACAAATGAAACATTTATTCATTCATTTATTTGCTCCAACATATAAAGATAATGCTGTACAAGTCCACAAATATCTAACAGTGGAAATTGGCCCGAAAGCTATACTGAGCGCTCCCTCTAGGAAGCATTGTGTATTATGACATACTGCAAACACAGATGAGGGGTGTCAGCTGCTAAATAAGATTTTGCATTGCTGAAGTTCAGTATTCACAGAAACCCTGAAATGGACAGAGCGGCTTCGATGATGGATTTATAAACGTTCGGGCCTCTGAAGTTACAAACGGCGACAGAAAACACAGGAGGTCCACTAATGACAGAATAGAGGCACTGTAATGATGTTTGCCACTACTTAGACAAAAATAGCTGCAAAAGCTGTGCAATCTCCATCGAAATCCACCCAAACAAAGCAGTGCATATTGAAAAGCTTTCAAGCTGTCTTTAGTAAACTTCTCGTCTTCTTTAACTTCTCTCATGATGCCGTCTGTGGGATGTGGCTTCTCTTTCAGGCTTTGCCATGGCTCACTGTAGTCATTTTTATTACAACACTTAAGCGTCATGATAGTTATGGATAAACAACTTTTTATTCTGATTGAGTGAATGTAGTATATCAGTTTGTTTGAACACTAAATAAAAATCCCTTCTCACTACTTGCAGTGTAACATTTCATTTGCATTTTGGCAGAGTAACGTAATCACTATTGCGGATAGAAATGCTGTGTGCTACTGTATATGTCCTCATGAGGGTGCTATAAACCCATATCGGTCTTGTGAAACTCACACAGGCAGTCCAATAATTGTGAAAGACAGAGGGTGGATTACTGCGTCATGCGATGAGGACGGGGTGTTGATGTGGCTTTAATGCATGGTAAACACTTTCAATACCTTTCATGTCTCTGGAAATTAGTGCTGCACAGCTCTGTCCTATTGTTGTGAATGCAAAAACAGAACAGTTTCAGTTTGTATAGATGTTACTGCGACACCCTTAATGGCCTAGTCTGTGCTCATGGACTACTACATCCTCAAACAGTGTTTTCAGCTCCAGAATGCCATTTTTTTCCTTATATTCAGATAAAATAAATGCTTAACTCTCTGTATGCAATGATGCTGTATTATGAGACGGAGAAGAAAAAAAATAAAACTACTTCGATGAGAACTTTGGGTAGATAACTCAGATGTGGGAGATGTACAGGTAGGTGCTGTTGATGGTCCAGTCCGGGGGGAAGTCCTGCACCGCGTGGCTCTTGACATGTCTCTGCATGGCAACCAGGCTGCTGCAGAACTCCAGGCACACAGTACACTGGTAGGGAGCAGCACCGCCGTGCGTCCGCAGGTGCTTGATCATGGCTGAGTAGTCACGTGAGCGCTGACCACAGAGGCGACACTCGAATGGTTTCTCTCCTAGAAGCAGACACAAGGCACAGGAAGGAAGACATTATTTAGGGTAGAGAGTCGTGTTCACAGGAGAGAAGGTCTCATATTCAATGCCAATGTTCTACCATTCTGTCCATTTTTTGGTAATTTCCCACACATTTTTAATCCTAAATCAGCAAAACCCTGCCTTTTTATTAGTAGCCAACATGTTTTTTTTTTTGCATTTTTTTCTGACAATTATTTTAGTAGTTGGAGACGAATAGTTTAAGTGGGTGAAATCACTTAAAGTGGTACGCTTTTATGCAGATCAGCCACATCTGCATAACTTACATCAATGTTCCACTGAGTCACTTTGCTTCTCTGTGTGGCAGAAAAAAAAACCTCAAATAAGAGCCATCATTCTCATTAAAAACTACATTTGCACGTGATTAAGTTGCATTAAAAGTGGACTTTAATCCTTTAAAACAGCTTTGGAACATTCGTGTGAAAGTGAAATAAAAACAATCGTATGCGATCCAGCAGCCTTTCAGACAGATAAGACAGGCTTTAGATCACAGGAGACTGAAGCCATATGTTTAACTGAGTAACTGCGGCGATCAGTTTGAACTAATTCTAGTGCAATGTTATGTGCTTTCCATTGTTCCAAATCATTTCTCATGGTCGTGCTTTGGCCACTGGCAATCCATCACGTTTTTGATGTAGGTATTGACTAATGTATGGCAGGGAATACCCTTGCAAAGACTCTTTTATGTAGAAACAATGAGCTGTGGGGTTGAACAGAGATAATGCTGCTATTAAAGCAGGCACGATGTTCATTGTTGATTGATAGATTTTCCATCTTCTGAAGGTTTCAACTCTGACAGTTTCAATTTTCTGTAAGGTGTATTCCGTGGTGTTGAGTGAGTGGAAAACTCTGAGCTGCTTGGAAGATAATTAAGTATGTAAAAATGTTTTCTCTGGAAGATCAGCACTTATGCAAAGCATAAATGCTCAGTCGTAAATGTCAAACCAATGAGAAGTGCTGGAACAGCCAACAAAACTGACAAGTACCCAAATGCTTTTGTGCCTACATGATTTTTCTTTTGTCTTTTCTCCTGCTGTGAGCCATTTTTATTCAGATTTACTTTGTAAACAGCTTTACACTTACATTTTCAGGAGCACTACATCATAAGTCACAGAGTTTAAGTTAAAAAAAAAGGTACCAGTTATTGGACACAAACTGAGGATTATCTCAGTGGAGGTACGTACTAGTTAATGCACTTTTGTTTTGATGCGCCGCTTACCCGTATGAACACGGAGGTGTGTATCCAGTTGATGTTTCAGGCTAAACTTCTTGAAACAGTGTTTGCACTGGTACGGTTTTTCTCCTTTGTGGTCTTGTCTGGTCTCTGGTTCATGTGCCGCAGCATATCCTTTTCCACCGAACTGACATCCTGCACAGCTTTTACCTGCAAAATACAACGAAACAATGGGGAGCCGATGAAGGTGTGAATATTTTGGTCAACAGCTAGGCCTGGCCTGGCCTGGCCTTGCAACAGGATATATGACCACACGATACTTCACATCACCACCAAAAAAAACGTTAGAAATGTGAAGGATGGCTACTGCTAAACATCCCCATTTAAGAAGAACAATATCTAGAGGCCACCCGCATCCTGCATAGAAAATCAACTGAATGATGGACTTGAAGGGTTCACGTAGTTGTAAATTGGCATGTTTTTCGACTTTTGGTTGGACTCAATGAGACGCATTTTTAAAAAATATCTCTTACAGAACCGATAGCAAAGTTGACCAACACAAAACCACAGTGCTGTTTCTACAAATCCCGATTAAATTGACAGCAGCAGGCACACTCGGCGAGTCTCATTCGGTGCTCTCCAAAACTCCTGAACTTGATCATTGGAAAGAAAAGAAAAAACTGATGCAAATTTTTAATTTTTTAATTTTTTAAAGTATGTTACTGTGACATATAGTAGTCAGCAGCGAGAGCCTGTTTTTGTTTAGCATCCTGTTGCAACACAATAGATCAGCCGTGCGTACACTTACTTTCCTGTCAGCCTGCATGCGCCTCTCCTCTAAAAATGACAAAGGTGTGATTCTGAGGTTAAGGTAGAAACTGTGAAGTTTTTTTTACAACCTAACATTTTTAGGGTCTTTCTAAAGAAAACATGGTCTTCATGGTTGCCTATAGACAGGATGCTTAAACATGAAGCGGGTGTACTGTAGTGGGAGGAGGAGGAGAGAGTAAACCGTAATAAATTGAACACTTAAAACACTACAAACACAACCTCCTGAGATCTGTTGTCATTAATGCGTTTCCTGTCCAATGCACAACTTAATGTCTCACTTTAAAGTGCCCGACATTTTATAATGCTTGAATATTTGGTTAAATCCCAACTTTGAGAAATTCTCGTATCAGTTATTTTCTCTGGGGAAGGAAATACTTCAGTGTCACTTACAGCGCCGGTAACTGCGCTGGAGTTTTATCACCAATGTTGAGGTACACAAGTAATGCTCCGTTGAAACAGAGATGATCACGATCAGTTAGCATGTTTGTCAGCTTGACTGCATGTTCACTTCCATGCAGATCCGCACTCACTCTGTCTGTTGGTGTTGCTCAATTCTGTCTTTCATTGAAATGAGAAGAATGTATCTCAACATATCAATATGTTTGTCTTTTTTGGTGTAGGACAAACCACTCTTTTGCTGCAGTACATACTGTACTGCATGTATCTAGCTGTATCTAGTAACCACACTACTGCTCCTGTTGCACCATGCTTTCAAAACCACAACTCTCTTTATCACTTTCCATTGCGTAGCTATGTAGCTGGAGTCTGCCAGGGGTAGGGGTCACGACAAGAACTCTCTTTACTATCTTGTCAAACTGATCTATTCTGCATAGGATAATCGCTTTGACAGTGTTTACCTCGCTGTGTAGCAACATTATGTCACGTAAATGTGCTGTAAAAATAAAAAAAAATGTTCACATTTTCCATTTCTCGTCATAACCGTAGCATTACCTAACTTTGTGGAGGCTGACTCCCGCAGCACTGGATCGTCAAGCTGTCTTGCACTGCAGTGCTGGCAGTCTTCAGCTCTCTCTGTGCTGGCTTTGGGCATTTCAGGGTAACTGCGAGAAGCACATTTCATGAGGCACCCGTTATGGAAATCATTACTACAACAATATTCAAGTACAATTAAAATGTGAGGGGTATGGTTATGTGAGGGCCCGAGTCACCCGTTCTTGAAGAAACATAAAGACAGGAAAGCCTCTTTTAGAAAAAAGAAGAAAAAAAAAGGTTTTGCAGAGAAAATGTCAGAATATGTCAAATTTACAGTATTAGGTGTGCTATCACATATAATCCTTAAATACTCGTTCCTTCCTCTCTCATCCTAACCACATGATATTTATAGCATTCGTTCTGGGGTTAAAAGCATATCTGAGTTAAATGAAATGCGAGAGAAAAAGGAAAAGGATGGCAGGGGATACCAAAGAAAAGACTTCTTCCTCCAAAAAGGCGCATGAATGTTTTGAACATTTTTTTGTGGTGCAGGCATGGCCAGTCTAATCATCGAAAGTATGTTTCAGTGGGTGTAAAATCTTGATTTCTGCAAAGGAGGGGAGAAATTTAGGGGGCTTCCCTGTATGCATTGTTTGGTTTGACTTTGTGGAAGACTCGAAAGAATCAGGCAACTCACATAAAAGTAAAGTCAGGTGGGTTTTTACTCTGTTCAGGGTGCTACTGCCAAATTTAAGCAACTAGAGCAAAAAGGGATTCTTTCTGGGATTCTGTCCTGTTATGCAGTTGAAACTAGGAGGATAGTTTCTTTAAAAACATGCTTGACAAACTTGGACTGGCAGGTAAGGGTTAACAGATGAAACTGATGTAGCTGGAAAGTGCAGGAGGCAGCAGTGAGTCAGGTACTGTAGCTGTCGCAAAGGAACAACTGAGCAAATTAGGGGGTTCTAAATGACTCTGTGAGAGGAATAACATGGAGACAATGAGCGAAAATAAAAAACTCAACTTTCCAAAATCATGTCAGAGTTCTGGCTTACCTTGGCTCACCAGTTTGAAGAGTCCGGGTAAATCCTCTCTGGCTTGATCTTTTTCTTTTTAACAGGCCATTCTTGATCAAGCTTCCCATCTGTGGTGCTCCACTGTACAGGTTTTGTGCATAAAGGGGATGGAAGCCCGAGTAGCCTATTGCAGAGTTCTGATGTAAAGTTTGAAAATGGGGATTCAATAGAGGGAACATGTGTGGAGTGGAGAGGGAGAATGGATATACTACAGAGGACTGGTTTGAGGGCTGAACGGGATGAGCTGCAATTAAGTTTGAATAGTTTTCTGCAATCTGCCTCAGGGTGTTCATGTGCATCTCGGAGTCCCACTTGTTCATAGGGAAAGTCCAGGGAGGGGACAAAGATGAAGTGCTAGATGTGGGCCTGGTGATGACACTATCTCTGTTGTAGAACGTTGCAGTCATAGGGGACAATTTTGCCTTCTTTCTTGAGAGTTTTGGGTTGTTGTGGCTACTAAGACGTTCAACTGGAGAGAGATTTTCCACGACTATGCCAACACCTGCATCCACTTGGGAAGATGCTCCTTGGACTTTGTCCTCTGGAATTGGACTTCCCTTTTGCTTTTCATCCATCTCCTTCACATAATTCCCCTCCTCTTTGACATCTGCAGTTTCTCCAATTTTACCCTCCTCTCTGGCTCCAAGAGTGTCCAGCTGCTTCCGACACTGGTCCTCCAGTGGCCGCATCTCCAACAGTTTAGCAGCTCTCAGCAGCAGGTGCAGGTCCTTGACAGGGACCTCGAGAGCTTGAGTGTAGGTGAAGTCCAGAACTTGCTGGAAGGTGTGGGGTGAGAAATACTCGAGAGTGCAATGGACTGGGCTGTCTGCGTCTCCTTGGGCTAGCTGCTGTGCTAAGGCTCTGCTAGCGCAGGCTAGGACTAACCGATGAGCCCTGAAAGTTTGACTCTTTACCGAGATGATGGCATCACATAGTGACCCTGAGCGACGTAAGGCATCTGCCTGCTGCAGGAAGTGGAAGTACTGGGTGTTGTCGATTCGGATCATTTCTGAAGTCACTGAATATATCTGCAGAGATCTGTTAAAATAAAACAACAACGTGAGATCCTATCAGATCCTGTATGCACACACTGTGGTGAGATCAGTTACATTTAAAAAATAGGAAAATCACTTTGTCAATCAACAGCAGGAACCAGCCTGTGTCTCCTATCTGATGCTTTGAGAATTGAGGGGGCAGAATGTGCCTAAGGGCCTTTATTAATTATTCTGAGGAATTGCTTTAATTGTAACTTTGAGTTTCACTCACTTTGAATAACTTATATTTGCTTCTTTTGCATTTAGTCTTTTACAAAAAAAAGATTTTTTTTTTTCTTACATTGTGCAAAAAGAAATTCCTCAAGTTACAGCTGTGTCTATTGTCATGCTGAAGTGTTTGTCTAATGTGTAGAAAGGCACACTGCTATTTGACGGCTTTGATATTCTCGGAGCTCAAACGCACTCTGAAGCCACAAAGCCCTAACAGTATATGAAACCATGACTAATGACTGTACGCACAAGAAAACACAAGTAAAGTTTGAACGTCAACAGCATAAGGCTGTATTTGGGTGTGATAAACATCAAATGCAAGAATGTATGGGGGTGGAATATGTAAATATTTAAGCATGGTACAGAAATATTTGGAATTTTACATCTAAAATTGAGAATACATGGATGAAAATGCTGCCTTAGTGAGATGAAACTACCGGATGCCTGAGAGGTTGTCATCTTCACACAGTCTGAAGCGTATAATGAACTTATGATTATACAGTGTGTGGTCTCCTTCTCGAACAGAGGTCATAAGTACTGTAAGCTATAAAAGAGGCTTTTTAAGAGGGTATTTTTTATGTATAATGGTGACTGCAAATGGGAAGTAGATTTGAAAAGAAATATACATTTATTTCAAGACTAAAGAAAATGCTATACACTATTTAAAAATCTTTCTGTGGCCTCGCTGTTGACCAAATTAATTTGCTAAGAGATTCAAATTTTACAGTTACATCAAATTAGAAACAATTTCCAATTTCTGCAATCAAATGAATTGGTAACATTTTTTTAAATTTGGGCAGAAGCTTTTACTTTCTGCAACACATCGATGACTTCTCTCGATTTTTGTCTTTGTCGCTGTAACATTTAATGACGTGCAGAACACTGAGTGTTGTTTATGCTTGTATCACCGAGAGTGAAAGTGACAGCAAAGCAGCTGTAGTCACTTCGATTTACTGTATGTGTGCTGGGGTCATAAGGCAACCTTAAGGTTTCACTTAAGCGTGTGCTTGATAAAGAAAAAAGTCAACATAAAATCAAAAGAAGCCATTTTATTGAATGAACAGTGTTTAGATCGGAGCGTTAAATTTCAAGCATGCATCAGTTAACTGAAGCGTACCATCCGCGCACACGATTAGGAAGCAGCCTTCATATCGCCACGGAATTTACGGCTATGATCAATTTCAAATAACCTGATCCAAACCGTTATCAACTAAGCCGAAATTATACTGTTTTATATGACCACAATAACACGATTATGTCCACATGTGGACAATCTTTTGTGTAAAATAAAAATTGCCTCAGCACATTCTCTGCATTTTGTACATCAGTCAGTTAATAAAGATGCACTTTAAAGAAGGTGACAACAATAACGATAATAATTATAATGATAATAACGATGATGATGATGATGATAATGATAACAATGATGATGATAAAGCTGTAATGGAATTAGTTGGTATAGAAGCGTAAAATAAGGTCTTCTGCAAAATATTTTGTGAAGCATAACTTTACTGTATTTGTGATTAAACACATTTTTTTATGTGGAAGTACATATTTATAAAGACCCTAAAGAAACAATTTTGTCATGTTCTGGTTTTTTAAAACAAAAATCCTTTAGTGATGCTCTCTTATCATTTTGGAGACTATATTTTTCAGATTTTTAGTTTATTATTCTGTTTATGAGATCTTTTTTCCTAACACTGCAGCAATGAGCTGCTGCACCTAATGCTGCACGATTTGTTTTGTTTTGTTTTGTTTTTCAGTCGTGCACGTCATCCCTCTTTCCTGTAGGCCTTCCTTTACTATACTTTATTTTTTCATCATGTCTTGGGTCCTTTCAAAACTTTCCAAACATGTAGGTTATGTTTGAGCAATAAACTGATTGATGCTGAACTCTTAATCCAGTCTGCTGCTCTTCAGATCAACAGTGCACTCTTGTTGAGTTGTGACATAGCTAGCCGGCTTGAGCTCCATTCAGCCACAGTTTGTAGAATCTGCATGCTTACACAGGGGAAAACCACGCATGCATTTGCCAAATTTACACATCCTTTTAACAGGACATGAACTCCCCACATTTCACAAGTCGATGACAGAAGTCACAGCAGAAAAGTCTGATTTGAAAGACTCCGTGGGCTACAAAAGAGCCCAGCAGCACAGTGCTAGGTTGTGTTTACAGTAGATCACAGAAGATACTGCTTAAAAGACCAAAGATGAGAAATGATAAAGTGTATCTGCTCGTGTTTTCAAGTCTCTTAAACTAAAGAGGGGGTTAAGCTGCATGAATGAAACACTTACCGGGGGTTGAGTGAATATTTTCCCTGAAGAGCGATGAGCTACCTTGCATCATGACTGAGAGGAGACAAGTGAAGTGACATGTCTGTCGAGGCACAGGTTAGGCTGTGGGGCAAGGTGGTTTCCTCGTTTGTCTCTACAGTCCCTCCTCTGTAAGTCTCTCATTGGTGCTCATTGGCTTGCTTACCATGATAAAACATGGGGACTTTCTCTTGAGTGAGCCAATTCTTTGTTATAACTTGTTCTTAGCTTGTTTACAACAAGGTTGAGGATTTATAATTTCACCTTTTTCTACTTCTTGTCCTTTCGTAGGGAATATGTTTTGCATGCAAACCACTAACTCAACAAAATGGTGCTTTTTTTTCTTAAGGCGATAAAGGTGTGAGTGAGAAAAGGGGACAACATGCTGTGCAGGATTTTCTCCCCCTTCCAGCATAATATGCTGGTCACTGCATTAATAGACTGCTCTGTGTTGATAGAAATACCACTTCAAAGATACTGGTCTGTGACAGGAAACTCACACACCAAGGCCCAGTGGTACAGGGCCTGCAGGCTTCACCGAAACGTGCCTCCTCGAAATAGAGACATCTGCTATGCCCTTTTGTCAGATATGCGCAATGTCTCTGTGACAACCTGTAAAAATAGGTCAACTGTAGAGACCTGGTCACTATCCGACCGTGATGGGTGGCTACACCTACATTGCGTCTGCTTGCTTTTGTTGAAAACCACAGCTTGATGTATATTACAAATAGTCTGCTACATCTTTCTTGATCAATTTCTGATGGGCATCCTTTTTATTGTTGTCTTCTTTTGTATATGTATGCGCGTAACGACTTTAGAAGCACTTTTCCCGCTCAACTTTAAATTCACTATTTCAAAAGTTTGTTTAAGCTCAGTATAATTAGCATTTTTTTAACCTGTATACCATCAAGGCCCCTAATGGACTTAATTGTCACTGTGCAGTTTTCAGATGCTGTGAATGGTCAATATATTTGCAACTCCACCCCTTTCTGCTTGAAAGTATTGTGTGTTATCTTAAGAAATTTTATCTGACAGACTCATGTACTTTCCTGATATACATAGCTATAGATAAAATAGCTAAAGATAACAGTTTAGCAATTATTATTTCTAGTCCGTCCAACAAAGTCAGTCGCTATAAGTGACAAATGTGGCAAAAACAATACACAGTAGAAGAGCAATTAAAAAAAAAAAAAATGAATAAGCAGTATGTGGCCAAAAGGTAGCACTGCTAGAAAACAATACATGGAAAAAACAAACAATCGAAAAACAGCAGCGGACAGACTTTAGAGCTGTTAGTCACACCGAAGAACAAAGGAAGAAAGAGGCCATTCAACACAATAAATCATGCTGAAAGTGTTCACAGGGAAAACCAATGTGTAGACTACAAAATGAAACAAAAAAAACTGTGCACCACACGCAGGTAGTCAGGCTTGCTCTCTGTAGCTTTCGAGTCAACAGTTGGAATGGTAGCAGCTACAGTGCAATTACAGAGCGGATGTTTCAGCATTTCTGATGCAATGCAATATTAGAAATAGTGGGGCATCTATTCATTGCATGTGTGTAATACTGGGCGCTGAAAGTCAGTTGCAATTACAGCAGGTTTGATGAGCAGCAGAAATAAGGTGGAAAGTTAATGTTCATTGTCAGAAAACAGAAAGCAGCTTTTGGGTGGATTATTATTAGTGCTAGTTTTGGATAACAAGTCAGTGTCTGTAAGTGCACTGTGGCTCTTGCTCACTTTTACTACATAGATTATATCAGGAAGTTCAATCTTAATGATGTTCTTCTTTACGTCAAATTTTATAGACAGTCAGAATAATAGATAATTATGGCTGATTGTGAACAGTTTGGGTCCAGGAGCCAAAAATTTGGAAAAAGTTCAAAGTTTGACACCAACGGATTTCATGAAATACTCAGGTTAGAGAGCACATAGGTTGACTGTACATACAGTTAATGACATCTGCACAAGGCTCTGTGTCGTTTTTATGAATTTACTGATGCACAGATGGATGTAAGACAGCCCTGAAAAAAGCAGGAAATATAATAAGAGATTTCAGATAGCTCTGAGGTTTTGGTAGTTTGGGTGCATGCGCAGGAGTTTGGCTGCAGCTGTTTCAAATTCTAATTCTAATTCCTTTAGTTTTTACTGCTTTAACTCCAAACACAAACTCCATTGTAACATATGTCTGCAAGATGTTTCTTGTATTGAAAATGAAAACAAGCCCTCTGTGTGGTGGCAGAGTGGTATTTTTAATCACCATAGTTATAAATATAGACATGAGACAACAGCTCCACTGAAGGAAATCAAATCAAATTCAGGCGTGAATATTTCAACCAATTCGCTTATAATCCACTTAGGGCACAAATCAAGGGAAGACTATGTGATATGGTATGGTGCTAATATTTTTTGCTTTAAGCGGGTCTCACCTGCAATGAATTCAGATGTGCTATGCTCTTTAAGCACTTAATAAGTTTTGTTTGGGTGAAAATGGGTCTAATATTAATAAGACCCATCCATGGGAATTGTCTGGCGTAAGAGAAATGTTTATAGTTTGTATATTGCTACTAGGTTTACATCAATTGTTGTTGATTACTTGGCAGACGGTCATGAATGATATGCGAGTGTGTAGAGGAAGAGGAAATGTAGACACTAACAAAAGTATGTCAGTCCCGATGACTGAGGTCCCATTTTGAAGTTTTCTTGTGAAAAAATAAAAGTTATGGTGTTACTCACAACAGCACTACTTTATCTTAGAGGTTTAGCCAACGGTTCCACTTTAAGTCACTGTAATCAATCAACTATTCTGAAAGTTATACAACAAGACAAAACTGAAAGCTTGTGCATTATTGTCTCTGGTAGAATCCTCCTGGACTTCCTCCCGCTGAAACAGGTTTCTGAACTCCTGGGCCAAATCAGCCCAGTCACATTCATCTATTCACATATATGTGGTGGTTTGCATTCGGTAAAGTGTATAGAAGAGAGCCACAGGGTTACATCGCTCAGTGGTACATCACATTTGATCACAGATTTCCACTCGTGCACGGAGGGAATCTGCTGTGTGCCCATAGATATGTCCCCCCTGGAAACCCCCTTACAGGAGTGCCTTAGAGGACTGCGTAGCTCTTTCTAAAATCTAGGTGAAATGAAGCAAATCAGCACAAATGTATTTCCTGTTCCCTTACTGTGTGAGGCACTTGAATATAGGGCTTGTGCAGAGGAACACGCGCCTGCTTTATACTGTGCTTGATATTGCATGAGCTGTCATAAGAGATAAGTTATCTCACTTCAAGTCCTTAATCTTGCCATCATGTGTCGGCATGCGCAGTTGTGACAGATAGTAAAAACGCCTTCCCTGAAACCTCTGTGTTTGTTAATAAACAAAAGAACTAAAAGGGTAGAAGGAGCAGTCTTATTGTTTTTGATAAATCTATTGTTAAAACAAAATTCTTGCACCGTTCAACATACAGAATGTGTCCTTCGTTAAAAGGAATCTGATCAATTTTCTCCAAGCCTGCTCTTTCCTGTTCAGTGATGAACCGATAAGATATTACTTTACTATTTTGGAGTCTAAGCAGCTTTGCAGTACCATACAGGACAATTATTGTGTCATTTTAGCATCAATCCAGAAGGCATTGAGACTGTGAAGAGCTGGTAGAGTTTGTCATTGATCAAAACTTAACTCGGTTGTCCCGTCCACATCACACCTGAATGATCATGCCATGCATGATATGCACATAGTGTTAACCTCTAGCTGGTTTCCTTTTAATGGCTGTGATCTCAGGTTTTGCATGTTGATGCATGCAGATGGGAGCTCAACCGACATTTCCATGAGGCACAGATATACATTGTATGTGCACCGCTTGTAATACACGATAACTGACCATTCATGATTACCTTCACGCAGAGGTTTCTGTGTGTGGATGTGGGCAGTTGTACAAGCATGGGTGCTGACATTTGGCTACTGCCTTTGCACACAGTCATTGCCAAATGTTACTTAAACCACTGGACAGTGTGATCTCATCTATTCCCCTCAGACAAATTAGCACCATACCGACGCTTAAATGTCACTTTGCGCTAAATAGGAAATATACCACAAGGGGTGATGCACTGGGCTTCACCTTCCAGTAATATGAAGACTGTCAGCCCCCCCACACCACACACCTCAGCATCTGCTATCCCCTCACTGTCAGTTTAACAATCACCATCAGACACCCCACCCATTGGTGACTCACTGGGGTGACTATGTGGGATAAATAAGGTGAAAAGCTGCTCTGCGCTTGTTATCGTGTGGCGTCTTGAGACGAGTGATAGTTATCTTTGAATTGATTAAATGCACGTCGCAGGCGATGCTATCTTTGATCTACCTACAATGCGACTTATTTTCTGTATACTAAGGGGTTTCATATTGTTGTTTTGCTGAATGAATCAAAGTGTTACTGAACTAAATAAAAAGCACACTCAGAGTGCGACGTGATTAAAGTCTGGTTTAATATGAGTCGACTTACATTACCACAGTGGCGGGATGTGAGCAGCCGACTTCAGAGGAACCACTACCAAGATGACTGATGTGCGCTGGAGGTATCAATGGCAAACTGTCACTGTACAGCCACAGAGCCTTTTCACAGTAATCTGGGTGAGCAGGACTACCCGTCAGTGTTGTGGTTTGGAAGAAGTGAGCCTGTTTAGGGCTAGGGGCTGGGGCATGTCACTTCTTTGTAAATTGTGGGTGAGGGAAGTGTGAGGACTACCTACACAAGTGAGCTTTGGGAACTGTGTCAAGACTGCTTATTAGTTGCTTTTTTTTTTTTTGAGGGTCTGATGAATGCTTATAAATGTTCAGAGAAATGATTTGCTTAAGGCAGTCATTTGCTCAGACTTTAAATGAAATTGACATTAAACACAGCAGCAGCTACGACATACCATTACTCATTGCTCTACAGTGAGTTCCAAAGAAAGTAGGCTACTCATCAGCAACTGGCGGCATTATAATGAGTTGCAGACTGTCATTGGAGGCAACGTATCTCTGAAGAAAAATTACACAAAACTGATGAGGGTCCCAGTAGACAGCAAGCATTTGAGTTGTGAGCATTGCCCACTCGAAAACCATTCCCATGCATACAATACTACGCTGCTGGCCACCAGAACTTGGCCACAAGCGGATTTGAACCCTTTATATTCCCAGACAGGGGTGGAGCAGTGATTTTAAATGTGGGGGTGTTCCAGGGGTGGCACATGAGCGCCACATCAAGCCCATAGACACGACGCTGAAGTTGGTTCCGATTCGCAAATTAAATGGATGGCCATTTCACTGCATTTTTGCATTTTGATCGCACTAAACTAAGTCCTGTATGGAAACTACAATAGTTAGACTGCTCAAATCTGGATGGAATTATTCTAAAGAGGCTGTAGATTCATTAAAACCTTGTTTGGGATTTGTGAAACCATCTTGCTGTAAAAGTGGGGGTGAAATCCCCACAGGTGCGACGCCCATGTTCCCAGAGATGTCGATTAATTTACAAGGCAACATGGTTTTCTGTGATTTTTCAACACTTTCCCAAAACTGAGGCAATACCATAACACAATCAAGATTTAGTTCATGCACTGAAATGTTTGAGAAATGGTCGGACTCAGTAAAAATTACAAGCAGATTTAAGTGTCATTCTGTCAGCTTTTCATGTATTCTCAAATATTTTGGTAAAAATTGCACAAACAAAAAAAAGTTTGACAGCATTTTAAACGTGATGGCATCCAGTGAATGTCTATACCAGTTTTAGTAGTATTTGAACAAAGCTCTGTCGAGTAGTCCTAAGCCATGTCCACTTTAGTCATGAATTATGAATTACCAAATTGTTGGGTTAAAAGTCCATCCAAAGCCGTGAAGCAAATTGTACGATTTGATCTTTTCAGTTCTGTTGTACCTCCCACAGGAAAAAAAAAAAAACACAGTAGTACATGAGCAGTAAGTAATACTGAGTGGATATTTTTTCATGATCTCATTTTGTTTTCGATATTTCAAATATTTGAAAATGATCTTTTATCTTGTACAAATGGGTTAGTTTGGGAAACCTAAAATCAATGTACATATAAAAAAATTCCAGAATAATATTGATTTACCTCGGGCCATAATTAAATCAGTAATTCAGTCAGATCTTTAAGAAAAGAAAGAAAGCTCAAGATGGAACCTTTTTTTTTTTTTTAGAAGTGAATGGGAAAACTTTTCATCACCTTTTTGGGGCAGTACCTCAAATTTCTAGATTTGTGTAGCATACAGAGCCTCTGATCTAGGACCATGCCAGACTTGCCAAGTCACTTTCGGGGTTGCTGCAGCTTCTCCGAAGCCTTGATTAAATATTTTAGCCATGGCATATTCTCAGCTTACCATCAGCTTTTTGTGCCTTTTTTCGTCATTGAGAGTTTTTTTTTTTTTTTCAATTCAGCAGAGGTTAGAGAGGTGCTATGCTAGAAGGTTGCTTTTCCTGACAAAGGAAGTGAGCTGCAATTTTTGCCTTCACAGAAATGAGACTGTGGTTTAAGGAGTTACTGAAACTCCATGCTGAAAACTGAGACATGCTTATCTCAACCTTGGTTAGATTTTTATCTTGTAGAAAGCTTTAATACCAAAGGTATTATGTTACGTCAGTGTTCGACTCACAAACACGCGTAGGTTTAGGCAAATCCCATGAAGATATCAGTGGACTCAGTATTTTGTTTTTTCTTTCAATTCTTATAGTTAGGTTTCCTTTTCCAAAGAAATTAAACTGAGGACATGGACTAGAAGAAAACATTACATTTTTCAGTGGGAGTAGGCCAGAGGATTTCCCCCTGATTGTGGCAATGACACAACTTACGTCATAGTCATAGTCAGTTTTCAATCTCCTGCATGCTGCCTCAGTGAGATGGAAAAGAACTTTTCTGGAGGTGAATATGGTACCTGTTTTAGAGAAAAGGAGCATGTCTGTGACTAAGAAAATTAAATTAAAAAAAAAAAACACCGACAATATCTAATGGGTCAGTCACTTTTATTACACTATTAATTAACTTGACCAGATTCAACTTGTTGGATTGCTTACCATACAGTTACACAGATAACATTTTTTGCCAAATTAGGAAATCTGTCTGATAATTTATGGAGCATGTCTTTGGTTAAAGGTCTCAATGGAAATGAAGAACAGCTTTCTCAATAATACTAACAATATCCCTTGAGTAAAATTGAAATCGGACAACCAGTCTTACATTTAGAAGCTTTAACATAAATGGACGAATTTGTTCTTGTTGTGCTTCGTGCCAGTCCTTGTCAATTAGGCATGTATCTGTCTATATTTCACATTTCTGAATGTTATCTCTATTTTCATGTACAAGCTCCTGATTACATGTGAAACGCATGACCCTTGATCCAACTGATTATTACATATAAAAAAAAACCAAACAGAATAATTACATCCAAAACACAGCATTGTAAAAGGCAATAATGCAGCAATTAAAATCTCAATAACATAGTTTATATTTCGTCGGGAAGTAAGGGGACAGACAAACAAATCAGTCTAGGATTCGACAGAGGACTTAATTACAAATGTGATTTGAGTAACTTTAGTATACACCATTCTAAGTCTGCTAAATGCTGGTAGGAAACCTTCAGTGGTTTGGGAAACACAGGCAAGCTTATTCTCATCTAAGGTTTCAGTAGTATCATTACAAGATCAACTGACTTAAACTGTGAACATACAATGTTTTCATTCACTAACGAAGCTGTACAAACTATACAAGGGCTATGACTTCTCTTAACCTGTCATAACACAACCACAACCTGCTGTTAACCTGCCCGACGAGACAAACTAAGTCACGATTTTTTGCTTTTTTCAAGCAAATTTAACATAAAAAACCCCTCCACAAGTAAAACATAATCTTTTTTCCCCCCCACTTCTGTGAGGAATGAACAGAACAAATGCAGGTTTGACAGAAAATGGCAAATAAAATAAACAAGAAAAGTACAGCCTGATTTTGGTATGGATTATCTGTACTATAGCATATAGTTAAAGACTGATGAACACAATGTGACCTTTCTTAACCAAGATGGTCCGATAGATCTTGAAGTGAACTAGACGTGGCTAAAGGAAATCAAAGTGACACACTAAGCAGTAAACAATCAGTCAGAAAAAAAAGGGGCAACCCCTTTTCCCACTTACCTATACAGGGTATTATGTTGATCATAAACATGAAAAACTACGATGAGTCATTCAGTGAAAAGCTTTTTATGAGGAGAGTAACTTAAAAAAAGCTTCTATAGAGTACTATCATTTAGTGTTGATGAGTTCCATGATGTCAATGTGGCCTATTTCAAGACTAGTACTACTACCATGCCAGAGTGTGGTGTGTTTCTAGGAGTTACTTCACACACAGATGCTTCACATTACTATAGCTGTGCCCTCTTTACACTCCACCGCTCAGTATAATACATCTAATAGTTCCACCGCTCTAATTCGCACCTGCAAAATGTGAAGGTGACAAGGCTGCTAACACAAAGTGATGATGAGGGCATGTAGACTCTCGGATGTGTGGAACGTCACTAGTCCTACTGAGGTTTACTAAGGGGAGCGATGCGTTACTGAAAAGAGGATGGAATCTCAACGTCTACCTCAAATACATTCAGAAAGAAGTTGCTGTGTCGTTGTCTTGTGCTGGTTTTTACAACAGTCCGTTTTCAATCAGCCATGTTAGGAAAATGTTTCTCCCTCTCATAACAGCACAATGTTCTACTATTTATTTTTTTTCAAATGTATTATTCCATTACATCAATGCAAATTAATCATAGAAATGCCTACATCTAGTAGCATGTATTTCTTACGTTATTTACAGCGTCCATTTTTGAACGGTGACATTTCTGACTTTTCAAAAGCAATGACAGGAGCGACACAAAAAAAAAAATACTGCGGCATCATACACCAAGTTGTCATGCTTTCATCAAAATGACGGACCTCTAATTATTCTGTTTAACAGCTCTTCAGATACCAGAACAAATAAAAGAAACCCCTTAACGGACATAATTAGCTAAATGATATATTTGGTCTGTTTTGCCAAATAACTCATAATAATATTGAATGCAGATCCCCAGAAGACAAAAACTTTTTTTTCCTGTACCACCAGTGCATACTGTAGGTGTGTACTGATTAGTGTGGTCTGTGTTTTAATTTAAAGCCTTATTGTCTCATACATTCAAAGCATACACCGCCACATCTTTGCTTAATGCTGCTGGATGTTACAGTAGTTCACGGAGGTACGTTTAACTTAATTAGCTGGGGGTCAATACCCTTTAGCATTGAGAATTACACAATTATTGTACTCCGTCACACTCATCTACACAGATACACTATATCCAACTGTGGTACAATTTGAACAGAATCTTCTACTGAAAAATAAATACTATAAAGCATTATGCACCATTCAAACTGTAGTGAGGAGCAATAGGTCAAGTCATGCCGCGAGCATGAGGTGAGTGTTTCCAGGTTGATGAAACGCTGTGGCCCTGTCAACCCAAAGGTGCACTAGGTTACGACAGGTGTAATGGGATTGTATCATATCTTATTATTCACATTCTGATGAAAGGTTATTGTTGGGCTTGGGAAGTACCCCGTACTTTAAGAGTTACTTTAGATTAGCAACACATCATAAATCCGAAAGGGAGTGCAGGACACCACTTTAAAGAAGAGTGGAGGGGGGGGGGCAGGTGGTCATGACTTGCTGGCAGCCCCCCAAGTGCTTCAGTTCATCTGCTCAAAGAACTTGTAGGTGGGGTTTTCATAACCATGGTTTTGCATTTTGTTGAGCTGTCGTTCCTCTGGTGTCAGCATGGGGTCAACCTGCTATGAAACACACAAGGGCTTGAATTATTACACCGAGGACAAATCCACAAGCAAGCATCTCACTGTCGCCTGAGATGTGAGTAAAGCATTTACTTAATATGAAGAACACAATTAGCGAATGAAGGCTTGGAATGTAGGATATCCGTAATGTATGACTGCCTCAACTAGATTTCAGTAAATCTGAAAATCGGCGACAGTGTGGTCTAATGAGTAATCCTCTGTGCATGATCATTTATCGGTAGGGGGGTGGGGGGTAAAGTATAATGTATTGTATGTGTATGTGACTGAAAGAGAAAGACGTGGGGGGTGAACTTAGATGCTTCACACAGACAACATTTGTGCGGAAGACTAACTTTATACATATACATATACATATACATATAAAAAACGCTAAAATTAATTTATTATTTGCTTTAAATTGCAACTGCTGGTTGCACTTGAAAGGTTTTAGGCAGTGGCAGCCCAAGTTTATACACTGAACATGTTTAGGAGCAGCAACTTCCTGCTGCTGCTTGAAGACTTTTTTCTTTTTTCTTCTTTTTTTTTTTCTTTTTGCACGCTCAGCTACTGTAAGTGTAGCGCTGTCGCTTCATACACGTCTGTGCAGATGTAAGCGTGCTTTCGCTTTTCTTATTTAACAATTTTCCCACAAAACAAATAAAGACATTTGCATGAATACCAAGCCCAATGCAACAATTGAACATTTTGGCAACAATAACACACACGCGCCCTAAAATTAAACCTGGCTTGAAATGACTTGTCGCACTGTCGTTTTCTTTTAAAAAGGTTTTTCGGGGTCTGGTTGCCTTCGGTTGACAGCGGGTAGACAGGAAAGGGGGCAGCGAGAGTGGGTAAAGGTTCCAGGCCAAGACTCGAACCCGAACCAGCTATGACAAGAAACTACAGCCTCTTTATATGGGACACCTGCTCAACTAGTTGAGTGACATGACCCCCTATTACATTGCTGTTCAACCTTGCTTTACTTCAGTTTCATCCAAAGCTACGGCAGTTTCTAAAACTTCCATCGTACGATGGCACATTTAAACAGACTTATTCTGACAACATTCCTGAGGCCAAAACAAAACAAAAAAAAGATATCACGATGATGTGGATATATAACTTAGATCATCCCTGTAGACCTATATTCTGGTGAAACAGCAAGGTAAGAAAAAACAAACCAACAATGGTATTTTAAGACTGTGCTTAGCTTAAATAGCCTAGCTGGGTTCCTACCTCTACTATGCCATGGCTAATAGTGCCATATGGCTTCCTGCGCACCAGCAGCAGGCTGATTACCATCACCATGGCAATAGCCACAGCCACCACCAGCAACCCCACCATGGCGCCACGGTTAAACGTCTCCAAGGCGTCAGGTTGCTATGGAAAGAGAGAAACGTGTAAGATTAAATAGCAGAAATGTGCAGGACAAAATAGAATGCACTATTTAATAGATCACTCTTGCTCTTACCAGCTCATCTCTTGCAATCTCATTGGATTTGACCACCTGGATGAGCTCTGCTGAGGTGTTTATCTAAGAGGAGAGGGAATGTGAAAGAGTAAGGAAATTATAGAAACACTGAAAATAAAGTGTACAAGCATCAGAGATTCCCTTTTTGTAAGCATTCTGTCTAACTGAAATATTTGAAGCCATTCTGACAAGCTAACGTGATCATGATGTTACCTTTTCCTCATATTCATAAGTAGGGCCTCTCTCAGATGTGGTATAATCATATTCATCCTCTGCAGACATGAGGATGGACATAAAAAAAGCAATAATAGAGTTAGCTTACATGAAATATTGTAATTATTGTAATGGGTACATTTCCATGTTTTAACGATGCTGAATGCTTGCTCACCTCTCTTACTAGACTGCAATTCTGTTGTGAAAAAGAAGGGGAAAAAAGTAATTAACAGCAACCTACAAAAAGGTGTTCATCATTTTTTATTACAGTTAAGAGGATGCTAGATTTGTGAATGCGTGTGAGAGGAGCAGATCAACGTGTACCAGTGTTAGGAGGATAAGGCCTGTTCTGGAAGGCTCTCTCCTCCTCCTCTTCATCATCCTTCTCTTCCTCACTCTCAGCTGGCAGGAGCTCCTCAGTGGTGCGAGTCTCAGAGAAAGAGGTTGTCATGAGCTCACTGATGTCTCCTCGTTCTGCTTTGACCAGCTCCTCTATAGGATTGCAAAAAAAAAAAAGAAAAAAGAAAAGTAAAATATATAAAAAGACAACAGAGTACACAGAATGGTTTGCAAATTTTAAAATGAATAACTGTAGTTTCGCTCACGAATATTATTGTGTAGTTCCTCAGCCAACGTAGGATCCTTGTATAAGAGTGCAAGGCTCTGGTTCATCCTCTCCTCAATCACATGGAGATGTGTGTACACCTGCAAAATGAATAAAGGAAATGATTGCCAAAATGGCCCCTCAGATCTAAGAGAGTACGTCTTTCTACGTGTATAAAGTTGGTTTTGATGTCAACAAAGACAGGCTTTAATCTTATCTTGACAAGAAGAACACAATAAGCTTTCGTTTCATAATTATTTATATGTAGCATGTTCTCATTATTCAGCACACAGTGTTCTGTGTGTTTCCCTATCAGCAAGAAGTAACCATACAAGTCAAAAGCTCTCACCTGGAATTTCATTTGCTCAGCTTTCTGGGGGTCGACAGCCACAATATGCTGGTAGTGCCTCAGTGTGTGTCTGCGGTCCTTCTGCTCAGCAGCCATGTACCGCTTCAGAGCCTGCAGCACGCGCTCAGGCTGGAAGGCACAGTTTATTAGAGAAACAGAGTCAGGGCTCATCTCATTTACTGCCTGATGTGTGGAAACTAAAGCAGATTTATGGTTGATACCAGGGTTTATTTTATTTATGTTAATTTTCCGCACTGCTCAGCACTCCAGGACAGATTACCTGGGGGGGATCAGATTGCACTGCAGTCAGGTAGTTCTCCAGTGCCAGGCGGCGGTTGTTGTTGAGAATGGCCTCGACTCTGGCAAGATGCGTCTCCACCAGCCTCTGCCTCTCCCCTGCGACTTGCTCCTCCAGAGTCTGCAGCACTGACTGGAAGTGCTGGTGGAGACAAAATGAGTGGGTTGATACAAGAATAAATTACACTAATCCTGTAAGATTCCTCAAGGATTTCTGAGTGTTGAACAAAGTCTATAAAGCAGGCCGACAAATGTCTCTTTACCTCATTCAGGACCTGTCGTTCTGATTTTGGAAGGTTTTTTGACTTGTTGTCGGCCTCTGCCCATTCCTTCATGATCTGAGGGACGAAAAAAGACACAGTCAAAACTAACAATCAAGGAACCAATCTTGAAGCTGCAGAGCAACTTCTCTGAGTTCTCTTCAGATTAGCAGCAAAGATCGTACCCACATACAAAAACACAGATGCTGTCAGCGATTGGTTCTATCTTTCATTGATCTAATCCTTCGTTTCCTGTTTAATCGATATTTTGTCTTTTTAGAGAAAGACATAAAAGAAAAATATTCCCTTTACGAGCAAAGTGCTGGGGAATGCACGATTTCTATTCCATTCTATAGAGATTAGAGAAAAGTTCCACATGCCATGAAATACAAAATCCTACTTCCAGAAAAGCTTGAACGTTTTCTCAAATGCACCAAACCTAAACGCAAGATTTGTTAACTTGTTTAAAGCTTTATTTGACAGACGTAAGCAGAAATTTAATCATTTTCTCATCTCTATTGTATTAAGAAAATAAACAGCACACTCAAAAAGATTTACGAGAGAGTCATGTTTACCATTATGTTACATCGGCCTAGCTTTTTGTAACACTTTCTAATCACTGACAATTGAGAATACTAATTGTTGCAGTTTTACGAGAGGACTCTGTCTGTCTCTATTCTCACTGCTCAGTAACTCAATAGAATATATATATTTCTAACTGGAAACAGACCTGTACTACCGACAGGCCAGTCAAGCACAAACTCTGCCTCTCTAAAGCCATGCTGTTGGAAGTCATGCAAGCAGAATGACATCAGGCATTGTGCAGCTGAAATAACCACAGCCCTCCTGGGAAAAGATGTCACCATGATGGCAGCGTGTGTCTCTCAAAATACCAATAAATGTCTTTCACTGCCCTGCACACCGATGCAGTTTCATCCCATAACAAATGCCGGCTTTTACACCTTTCGCTTGACAGTTTGGATCGTCTTTCTAAACTTTGGGACGCAAACAAGATGCATGTTTATCCCAAATGTGGTGTTTCTGTCCATCTTACGGCATACAATCTAACTGATCGATCAAAGTGGTGAGTCGTCCTGTCTTGGAAAGATTAAGCCTTTTGTGAATGCTCCTTTTGTACTCAATCCTGAAACCCTCACCCGTCACCAGCTAATACGCTGACCGTAGAATCTCTTAGAGTGGAGTAACTTGTATATTCACTATACTTTTTTGTCCTTTTTTCCTCTCTCTCAACTCTTACTTGAGTGTGCTGCTGGTCTCAAACTGCAGATTTGTTTACATCTTTCTAAATACAATGAAGTTTGTTGGTGAAGACACGGAAAATCATTTTCTTTGTTCTTGCGCAGCCATTCATTTTCCATCCCCGCTTTGCTAAATGCAGCATCGTATGAGGGGCTTTAGCCTATCCCAGCTGCCACTGGGCGAGAGGCAGGGTACAACTTGGATGGGTTGCCAGTCCATCACAGGGAAAACACAGAAACAAATGAGACAAACAACCATACAAGCTCACACTCACTCCAAAGCTCTATCCAGAATTACCAATTAGCCTAACATGCATGTTTTTGGACAGCAAAAGGAAGATGAAGTACCCGGCCAAAAACCCCCCAAATACATGAGGAGATCATGCGAACCCCACACAGAAAGGCCCCAGCTGAGATTCAAACTGGGAACCCTAATGCTGTCAGGGGAAGGTGTTAACTACCACACCAACCTGCAGCACTCTTGGTAATCATGTCTGTTAACAAGAAGATTAAATCTAAGTAACATATTACAGATTTAAGTTCATGTTGCATTGCAGCCAACTATTTTACAAATGGGGTTTTAAGGTCCATCAGTCCCCCTCTTCAATTGCTAGTGGCATGTAACACATTTCTCTCTTTTTTTTTTTTTTTTTTTATCCGCTCCCTTGAAGCAGTTGTATCATGTTCAGTCTACAAATCAGATTAGAGAACAACAGCTAGTCTCACCCTAGATTAATAAATCACCTGTCAAAGTGTGCCCTGCCAGCTGACATGCTGTTAACCTGTTCTTAGCCCTGTGAAATTTACCTCATTGATGCGCTTCATTCTGCGCTCCTCCAGGTCCGTTTTGGCTCGCAGGAAGTTGGCATGCTCGGTATCATCCACTGGCTTCTCGAAATAAACATCAACGCCATCTGTGGGCCGTGGTGTGGTGACTGGATGGGAAAAGGTGGGAAACAGGTTGTTACTGCCACACAGGTTGTATGATCCAAGCAGGAATTGGCCCGATCGTTTAATGGACAGTTTGTGTTGAAATGCGACACGAATGCCCCATCTCTGACATAGATCTGTGTGCTTTCAGCAAATCACAAATTTCTTAGCGAAGTAACGAAGATTATTGAAAAGTACTGAAGACTTGGGAAGATTTACAAGCAGTCATGTTTGCAAATTAAGATTCTTTTTGTCCCACTGCACACTGTCTTTTACTATTTATCAGCTTGTCAGGCTGTTCCTTCCAGGATTTATAAAACATAATGCGGCCTTCTTAAAACCCCTTACGCTTTTTGCGGTGAAGAAACCGACTGTGTTTTCCTCTGAAACTTGCTCTGCACTACAGTCAAAAAGTCATATTGGAAGTTTTTATTTTTCTTATAGTTATAACAGCAAGTTTTTTATAATTTAGGTATTATTTCAGAAAAAAACCTAAATAAACCTCCATACATTGTAATATCCCCCATAACAACAACAAAAAGCCTTTCACTATTTCCTTTACCGCTTTCTCTGTAACCCGAGCGGACAGTGGGTGCTTTTTAATTTCCCATCCAGAATTAGCTCAAGCTCATGTGTAAAGTGGTTAACTGTTCCATTTACTGAGCACACAAACATAAACTCTGCTGTTGCCTTGCTGTGGTTTTAAATGTATGTTATGCACCAGATTTGTCTGAAACACATTCACACACACATTTGTTGAGGTTAGGGTTTTGTTAAGACTGTTGGGACGCTAAACTGGAAATGAATACACCCCCAAAATACAGTTCTCATAAATATCAAGAGATACTTGTGTGCATGCCTGTGCATATACTGAGTGCATGCATGCATGCACGCATGAAATACATGTTTGAAAAGAATATTCGAAACTATTCTCTGGCTGCAGGAGTTTCAGTAAGTCGTTTTAATTTCGTTATTCCCATCAACAGTTTTTATTTTTATTACAATAGAAAAAAAAACACTCACAGCTGTCTTCCTTCATCAGAGGTGCAGAGGTGGTGGGTTTGTTGCTTTTCTCATAGTAAAAGGAGTCCAAATAGTCTGATGTCTGGTAGGGACCCGAGTCAATAGGGTATGCATAGTCCTCTGGATCTTTTACAGCTATTGCCTCTTCTTCCTCATCCTCTTCCACCTCCTCATCATCAATGTCCTCCTCCTCTTCCTCCTCCTCTTCATCCACCACTTCGTCATCCTCCTCTTCCATGTCTGCCTCATCCATATCCGTGTCAGGAGAGGGGCTTGGAGTGGGAGCTGTCACTTTACTGCTGTGGAAAAGTTCAGACATGTCATCTATACTAACAGCGGCTTCATCCTTCAATATCTCTACACGGTTAAGCTGTATCATCTTACACAGAGTTGAGTTTTCCACTTGTCTGGGAAGTCAGAGTCTGAGGACCACCGGGGCTTTCCTCTGTCTCTCCTCTACCGCTGGAGCTGCTTCTGCCCGGGCAGCACACATATTCAACACCCCGGAAGTGGTCCCCACATGGCAGCAGCATCCCGTAGCTGTGGAGCTCCAGATTCTCTGCAGTGCATTCCTGACACAAGCAAAGGAATATACAAAAAAAGAGTCAAAATTATAATGTCATTTAGGCAGTGCTCACATTGAGTAGAACATACTATGAAGTCTAAATAAAACCTAAGACTTTGAGTTCCATTTCTCTGAAGAAGAAAGCAGAAAAGGGAAGTGATATGTGAGTGTGTTACAGTTCAACTCTGCCACCTTGATGTTCTGTAATACAAATCCCAGATAGGAGCATTGAATTAGTACTCCATGATACACTAGTGTTTTTCTGATCTTAAGAGCACATATTTGGGAGTATGAAATTACATATTCAAGTCACAACACTTTTTAAAAATATTTTTCCCATTGAAAAGTTCCAAACTCTGATTTACCATTTGAAAAGACAGAAAAGTATAGTGCTTTTCTATCCGTTTGGGGTCTTTGGCAAAACCGCAGATGAGTGACATGTACTTTTCTATAAGTTCGGTAGGTCTGAGCTCTCAGGCTGTTTACTGTTTACAGTCATGCTGTAATAATGTGCTTCAGAGGTTATTGTGCAGTACGGATATCAAAAGAGACAAAACCTGTGGAACTGAGGCTTTGAGATGCGTCAGAGAATCAATCCATGCCCGAAAGCATGCGAAAACGATTAAAGATTTAAATTCATTATGTAAGAGGAGCTTTTGTATGGTCAATGGAAAATCAACTAAAAACCACCCATCTTCCTTTTTCTTAATATTCATCAACCTTCACTGTACAAGTTTGACAAAAAAAAAAATTACAGCTGCAATTCATTTGCCTTTCTCACCTCCTTAGCAATGTTGTGCCAGTACACGTAGCTCTCGCAGGCATCCATCTGCTCCTGGTGGAGAAAACGGCATCTGTCGGGCACTAGCAGGGCCTCGCTCGCATACTCGCCTCCTGCAGCAGGATTAAAGAAGAGGTGCGGGTTTAACTTCTAATCTAACCACATCTCACGCTTGCATTCAAACACGAAACATACCTTCAAGAAGCTTGAATGAAAGAGTGTGTCTGAATCCACGAAACAGAAGTGGGATAGTTAAATGGTTGTGGGGCGCATAAAATGGGAGTGACGGGGGGCATAAATGTGTAAGGAGCAAGAACTTAGAACAGAAAAGCTGCAGTTACTGTGGGAAAGTGTTTTGCCCAAAATTAATTTATCTGTATGTTTTATTACAGAGATATTAACATTTTTTATAGTCTGTTATTTTGAAATATATGTTCTTAATATGATTATTATACATATTGTTAATTAAGGCTCATGAATAAAGAAAACTGATGACCTGTACACTACAAACCTACACTGCAGTCTCACAACCGCTCCATATATGTTCACTCTTCCATTATACATCTTATCAGGCCCTCTAGTGGTTTTTAAGAGACAAGACCTCACTAAATATTGTTAATCGACACATGGTGCTTTGTGCGTTTCAATCTGAATTTTGTAACTTGTATTATCGACTTTCACCGGTGCTAATAGCAAACTAACTAAAAATACGAAAAACTTGCTCCGCCATTGTGGAGAGATGATCCCCCTGCCTTCGTAATCATTGATGTTTGTATGTGTCTCCTTGTTGGGACTAGACAAAAACTAATGAGCGGAACTGAATTTAAACTGCAGAGAAGTGGTGCATAAGGAAAGGGAAAAAAAACCATTAAACCTTGGTGGGAATGCAGATAAGGTAAGGTACAAATTGTGGCCTTGGCAGAAGATGCAGTCTCCAACTGCTCTTCTGGTTTGTTATGAGTTAATCAACATTAAATGTTTTCTATATTTTTTAACCCCAAAAATTCTGACTCCTAACATTAAGCACAAAACTATTCCAGACACATGCAAAGGTTGTCTTTTCAGGCTCATGCCGTCCCTGCCACACCACTCGAGGAAACACAAAGAACACCGTGGAAAACTAAATCCATGTATTGTTATTCTAATTCCATGATGAAAGTTTTGTGTGTTGCTCTTACCCAGACAGCGGTAGGGCAGGACGATGAAGGGGTGCGTCTGGCAGCGGCCCCAGCCTTTCTTACACCAGGAGGGGATGGTGACAGGTCTTTTTGACTCCTCTATATGAGAGACTTGAAGCTCTGGATACATCTGGATGAACAGGTACATGCAGAGATGACAGAGACACAAAAACAGATAGGTGGATGGACAGGAAGAGGCAGGGGGGGGTGGATGTGGGTCGGGAAAATTGGATAGGAGAACATTTGTTAGGGAAGCTCAGGGTTTGGTTGGAAGGGGTAGAATATAATTTGCAGGATTAGGGAGGAGGAAGAGAAAGAATAGGGGGACACACACAGTCAGAGGGGACAGGGCTAACAGGGGAACGAGTCATGCAACAAATACCGTAATCTAAATGTGTATTTGACTGAAGTCATGTTAGACGTACCACGCATTTCTCAAAAAATATTACAGTATTTCTATTTTTAACTTTAATTAAATTGAAACTATAGACCTACCATTTGAAGTGCAAGCTTCAAAGAGATCTAAATGGCCCAGAGTCTAGATGGACACTTAAACGGTATCTGCACAAATATCAACAATAACAGCAAAGCCTTGTGTAAAAGCCATTGCACATGCATAATGTGCCAGTTAATCACATTAGAGGCTATTGAGACTCATGGCTGCTGCTATTTGTAGAGGCTATCTTTATTTTGGCCTCAAGATGGCGCTTGGCTGCTTTTACTGTTGTACTTCAAATTATAAAGAGCAGCATGTGAAGGATTTGTGTACCACAAATTACTTTAAGGCAGATGTTAAATGAGTACAGATACAGTAGTAGGTAACAAAAGGAGGATAGGTGGATGGTGGCACGAATGAAATATTGTAATATTCCAACAGACCACCATCACTCTACTATATATGGTTAAATATATAGATTTCATGGGGCAGGTGTTAGACAAATCAAATTAGAAAAAAAAAGAATGTGAATTTTGCTATGCTATGTGTTAAACAATTCATTATCAAGTTTATGCAACATTTTTTCAAAAACCAGCAATATGATTCTGATGATGATGTTGTTAGTAGTATTGATCCAAACTGGCTTTCAACGGAAATGTCTGTTTCAGTGAAGTTCAGATCCCTACCTCATGACAGTAGGACAGGATTTGGCTGGGATCTTTGAAGCAGTCCTGGCGGCCTTGAGGATCCGGCTCCCACTGGCCAGTCTGAACGTTCATGTGCAGAAGCTGACGGCCACAGAACATGGCAATCTGTGGCTCGGCCACTTGTTGGCCCGGCCCGTTCACCTCGGCCATAGCCAGAGCCTAGAGGGCACAGAGAGGCAAGAGAGATGAGTTAATACAAACACAGGGGCGGGGAATATTGAAGCTGATCCGGGGCAGATAATACCTTAATGCACTCGAGCATTATCCAACATTTGACCGAGAGTGTGAGTGTGAGTGTGAGTGCAAGACTAAGAGGTGGTGAAAGATCGAAATGGGGAAGAGAGAATGTAGAAGAGGCTAATGCACAGGAGAATCAACTGGAGTGCACACTGCTAGCTTTAAAAAGATGTTGGCATATCTAGAATGCAGCAAAAAGATCAATTTAAGACACCCTGTCCAAAATATCCAGTAGTGACAAACATAAAGGGCCAAAAATTCAGTTGGTGGTCTCTCTGACATTACCGATCTCTGAGAAAATGAAGAGGGATGAAGAGGAAGGTTTTTAGAAAAGATATACAAGAGCATGTAATAGATGGCCCTCTTTAGCACCACTCTTTCCCTTCCTCCCCTGGCTGTCTAGGATGCTGTTATTGATCTTTGGATATGTTGCTTCTGCTTGGGGGAGGACCCAGGGGACCCCACACAGAGGAACAAACAGCAGCTAGGGCTGGGAGTCAGGTGTTAATACAAGCTCATTGACCGATGCGCCACTTCACTACATTAACACACAGGACAGAGACGGAGAGAACCAAGGGAGGAATAAAAGAGGGGATGGGCTGGGTAGCTCTATATACAACACAAAAAAGGACTTACTCTACTTTAAAAGACAAAACAGAGCCCTCTAGTATCATTAAAAAATTCATTCTTTCAGGTTCCACTTGATGCCTGAGTCATCTCTGGTGCAACTATGACATGTTTACCGAAACATGTCTCCTACAGGTCAGGTTAAGACTAACTGTGGGAGATTCTTGGTGCAGCACTTGATGATAACATTCATAGCAGAGAACAGAGAGCCTATGTACAGCTCATATCCTTTCATCTGCACTGACGACAGACAAGACCAGCGACGCCAAGCCAATTAGAAGCAAGTTGCCCACAGGGAAGAAATGGAGGAGAAAAATACGGGAGAGTGACGCCTGATCAAAGGAAAGCCTTGCTTGGGCAGAACAGAGCTAAAGTGTTTGAAGTCCTAATTAAAATTTATACTGAATAAAATAAATATATAAAAGCCTCTAAGTAAATGTACAATAAATATAATAAGCCTTGAGCAGTCTATGCATTCTAATTATACTAAGAGGAGTTTGTGTTCCTATATATCTTAGCAGATTTCTTACAAATTATAGATCCACTTCTCATTACTGATGACCATTTCCCAAAGCAAAGAGATTTTCACATGACGTCATCTACAGAACTTGTTGGAATTATTTTTTATCGTTACTTTAAATTGTTTGGAGATGCTTGAAAAGCTGCTTGAGACCGGTAAAGTGTTTTTATAAACATCTGTTTATTGTGCTGTAGTCCAAATGCTAAAACTTATTCTCTCTAATTTAAACAAAACAGATGTTAAAATGATAAAAATATGGCTGTGCACATTTCAAGTACCTGTAAGTTCCTGCTAGTAAAAAAAAAATAAATCACAGCATGAAAAATGAATGAATAGAAAAAAAGGTATGGAAAACAGGTTAAAATCCTACATTACAGTCGTATGCGAAGGAGATGCAATTTCATGGTTATAAACCTACACACAAACACTCACACCTTTACACAGACAGTAAATGCATGGATGCTGTCATGCCAAAGTGCATTTATTCAAACAAACCATCAAACAAAAAATAACTCCAGAGCACACAGCCCGATTGGGTTTGCTATTGACTATTTTGTATTCTAATTGGTGAAGTATTTTGTAGGATAAGCATAGCAAAGCACTGCTGGAGCTGCTGAAACAGTCTGTCTAGGGCAGGTGCTGAGCTAATGCCTAACAGATACATCTCTTTGAGTCAGGGAAGGTCAGTGCCACAAAGACAAAAAATAAATAAATAAATAAATTCATGAAACTTCCGGATATTCGAGAAGATAACTCGGCAGCTCCAGCTCTCTCATTCTGCCTGCTCTCCACTACTGCACTTGCAGAAAATCAATGCTGAGCGACTGCAACTGTATCACCACATTCCTCCCAATCAATAGTAGTCCATCAGGAGCCTGAGAGCCTGACCTCCAGTCCAGCAAAACTACACTCCAAATCTCAAGCCAGATCTGGGACCAGATTAGATTGCCCTATTGTGATAACCCCTAATAAGAAATACTGTAAATATGCTCCTGTGGCTCAATTGTGGGAGAGAAACCTCCTTCTTGTTTTTTTTGACCCAGACTGAATTCTAAGTGGTTGCAGGTAATGAATCTCTTACATTTTCCTGAAACTGGCTCCTTATTTACAAGTACCTTTAAGCAGATCAGTCAGATTATAGAAACTGTTTTGTAAAAATACACACATCAATACCTAATGATTTAGATCAATTAATAGCACATCAAGTTCTCTAACGGTCTATTTCATATTCATTTTGTCCCCACCCACAGCTCAGCCAGTACAGACCTGCACAAAGATGCCAGAGTGGTGCATTAGCCAGTTGGTCAGTTAACCAAGAGTAAATACCTAATGAAGATGGACTCAATTCAACTCAAGAGCATTTGGAAAACAGCGAGTTTCCTGGATGGTTCACATATTTGACCTTCGTTTGTCTAAACAGAAGAACTTGGGTCAAGAATAGTTCAACCCTTTTTAAAAAAAAATCTAATCTTCACCAAAATTCTCACAGATAATCTTCAGACTATCAACAGAAGTTATCAGAAGTATTTTTGTTTTAAAACCAATAAGAATTTAATGCTATTTATTACAAAATAATTTGACAACATTTCAACTTTGGACAGAGATGTAAAGTAAGTTTGGTCAAGAAGCTGCGCTTTAAACGTTATCTACAGAAATCCAGAAATCCAACAGTTAAAAGGTTTTTTCACAATGCTGCAGGCTCTTTAGTCATTGCTCAGTTCACATTACAGGCACAATAGTAAGCTATTGCGAAACATTAGGGCTTCCGTTCACAGCTAAGACTTGTTTTTGCTACAGTGAATGAGTCACATTTTTGTGCCACGATTATTAAGCAGCTTACTACTTATTATTTGCACGTACAAAAACTCTTTTCACTGTGGCCTGACAAAGTTGAAGCTCAAGATTTTAAGCGTCTTGTGGCACTTGAGTTCCATTTTAAAGTCAATTAAACTTTAGAGTGTCGTGCATGAGCACTGCACTGTACGTCTCAGCTGGCTTCACAATAATGCTGCACAATCTGTCAGCGATGACTCCTCTCCAGTAAAAGGCTACACTGCTCCATGTCTCAGTGAAAAAACACTGTGTAGTACTGAAGCATCTTTGTGTACAGTCAGCAAGCAAGGAGGGGGTGGGAGGGTTCAAGGCTGGTAAGGCAGTGCTCCTCCACAATCCCGCACTCCACATATCATGTCCTAGTGCTGATTAGGCTGAACAAGCAGACAGCTCAGTAGCTTGACAGCTCCCCACTGCAGGGAATGCCGCATCATTAATAACAACCTGGTGATATAAAGCCAGAGACATCGACTGGCTTTCTGCCTTTTCACCAGATTCTTTGCCTCCGTTAGCTCCCTTGATATTCTACTATTTCTCTGCTTTCCTTTCTCAGAATCCTATGCATACGGATGGCCTGGACACATCCACAAAATTCATCTGCACGGACTTACTGCACTGGACCAGACATAGTGGAACATTTGGTTTAAATATAGTCACGGTCAATTCCATTTTCACAAATAACCCTCTTGTCAAGGATATTATGCTGCAGAGTCGAGCACATAAAATAACTGCAATGATGAACATAAATGCTTGTGTCAGTTTGGGCCAAAGCTGTGCGTTTACATGTTCCGCCGGCATCTTCCATCCTGCTCTGATTAAATTTTCAGCACCTGTTCCACCCTTATGTTGCAGGATGACTTCATCCTCTGTAATGATGCAATCTGTTGGGCCTGGCAAGCAAGCCATAGTGGAGGAGGCAGAGGGGAGAAGCCCACCTATCATTTGTCACATTTTACAAGCAGCTGCCAGGCTGAACATCGATGAACCACACCAGTCTTTTAATGCTGATGTGCAGGGAGCAACATGTAATCTCTACAGCCACGGTCATGCAAGGCCTTTGATATCACAAAGACCATGTATAATCATGATTGATTCTGCTTTCATGTCGCTTTCATGAGTTCAAAGCATCAATAATTAATTTGCTTCATTCTTCCTTTGTTATCTTAGGGACATGCCCTGCATGCATGTACTTGTTTGACATTAGTTGGACATATCTCTCGCTCTGTGCACATGTTATGTCAAGCTATGTCAAGGCAGACTTCTGCTTTGCATCAAGTCCAACTGGGTTAAATTAGATATATATATTAGCTTAAAAATAAACAACATATTGTATGAATACAAACTTTTAGGGGAGAGATACGGTGTATTCTAGAAAGATGGCTTGACACATGACAAATAACTATACATTTTGGATGTCTAATCTAAACAAAACACACTATAATGATAATCTAGTTGAGCATAATACGGATTAAACATATGCTTAGGTTTTAATTCCTAGAACCTATCTCTTAAATCTGAGCTCTGTGTAGTGTCTGCAGAAGGTGGTGGAATGGGCCTTTTTTGCAAAAAATTGTAATTCAGTTGAGGAAGGAGTTGTCCTGAACAAAAACAAACCTCGAGGGGAAAAAACAAAACAACAAATAACTGCTGCTGTGGACATCCACGAGAGAAAAATGGAGAGAGGTCTTCTCAAGAAATTCCTTTGATCTCTTGGAACATCTGGATATCACATACCTGAGAAGACGTCAGTCAAAGGCACGTCATTTGAATCTTTACCAGGTCACATCACCCTAATGTGGATCTTCAAAACAGACAAAAACCACCTCAAGAACACATATTTACTTTTTTCTGCTCATTTGTTGAAGTTCTTTTGATATTTTACAGTATTCACCTTTTCTTACTGACATCTTATAAATGTGAATCAAGAAAAGGCAATGGAAACCCAGCTCCTGTCTATCATACAGCACTTTCAACATGCCTGAAATGACTGAGAGTCTGAAATTCATAGCAAAAGTTGTGGCATAACCTCCCAGTCTTGCACAATCTAAACTCTAGGCTGCAAACTTCGCAGGGTTTTGCTCTCAATTATACTTCAAATTCAGGGATGGAATTTATGTCATTTGATTACACGGACGACGCATACAATTAAAGGTAGAATGTACATCTATCCAGTAAATATTGCGTCTGCTATGAGCTTTTTCTCTGCTGGGAAAATCCTGATTAGCATCTTTTGATTAGTAGAGCACGCTCAACTGAGCTACAGCCATCACAAATGTGGACACACCCACAAACAAATAGAACTCAAAGGTTCATAACTCATGCATTCATGAAACACACACATAAACTGGCCTTTCTGAGCACGTCTTTGTGCTTCTCTGCAGCACAGATGGCTAAATAGTGGGGGACTTCCTGCCCCAGAGCCCCTCCTTCATTTATTTTTTTTCAATATTCGTTTTTCTCCTGTGTCTCTGCCTCCTCCCAAGGCTGAGCTTGATGCACCCTACCACCCTATCCTTTGGATACACCCCTTGTCTCCCTGCCCCCTCCCTACCATCTTTCGCACAATGTGTGACACTCTGTTGTCTGGCCTCCCTTCAAAGACTAGTGTGAAATAGCCCGATAGAGGTAGAAGCATTCATCATTGTAATCATGTTACTTAATTATTCATAGGCTCCATCGGGCCTCTTCCTGGTGTGGCATGTAGTTATTAGAGTGGCAACATTAGTCTGCCAGGCGCTCCTGGTGCAAAACGGACAAAGGAGGAAACAACAAGTTAGCTCTGTGGATTGTCTCATTATCATACATCTCTGACTAATGGCTAATTGAAGCCATTCATTTCCCATTCAGGAGAGGCTGATGGGCAGAACAAAAAAACATTGACATTGTGTTTAATGTCATGTACTGTAGCTTCAAACAGGAAAGCACACATGGCTTTAAATTTACTAACTGCAAACTGAACCGACTGAGAGCCTCATTTAAGTACTCGATAGCCAAACCATTATGACAGAGGGTCTTGGTTGCATAGATGTGCAAACATCACAGGCTAAATCGGGCTTCCTCAGTTCAGATTATGGCGATCCAGCCTCCAGCTGGGCACACTGGGAGCAGATGGCCCCATAATCACTAGAGTTCATCAAGGGCTAAGACAGCAGCCAATACCAGCTTCCAAAATTTGATTTAATTTCAAGTATAGTTTAAAATACAGGACATGTCAGCTGGCAGCACTGTCAGATACTCCATGAATATGGAGGCTTGCAGTGCTCTTTTATGATCATGCTTTTTGGGAGTATTATAGCTCAGAAATGTAATGAGGTCTGCAGAGCACCAGAGTGGCATCTCTGTATTGAGATTTTAGCCTATATCTTTCCATCCAGTACTCTTTAAACTGCTGCTATTGGGTATGAATACTAGCTTCAAGGGACCCACCTGAAGCTGCACACCGACAGGAACATGGACTCCAGATTACCCAGCTGGGACTGACATCAGTCTTAATAAATATCCCAAGGAAATATATCCTGCTTCTGTCTTTACAATACACTCTATGATGCACACGTCTAAATGCGGCCTCCCTTGTGCAGCCAGTATAGGAACAGCCATGTTTTCTGCTGTCTAGTTCTTGTATTTATCACATCCTGCCTTATACTGTAGCAGCTCCTGTATATATATATATATATATATATATATATATATATTTATATATATATATATTTATCTATTTTTTTTACAAATGTCCATGAGAATAAGCAGCACACTGACGGAAACTCCCACAGATACAAATGTTGCTGCGTGGTGTGCCTAGTTCTACGGAAAGAGAGTATTGAGCAATATTAAGAATGAAACGAGTGATTGTGATACTTGAGTTACGTAGAGTAGTTCTCCATGTCTGCATCTCAGTGCCACCCACATTTCAACAAATGCTTCATCTGAGTCACTCAACATAATGACGCCACACTGTGCATGTTTTCTCCCCCGAAAAGAAAAAAACAAAACCATGCACAGTTGGTCATTTTCACAATTTTTTCTATGTAACCACCTCCTGCAGACATGTGGGAGATAAACATCTGCGTAATAATGTTCCAGAAAAACAAAGTCCGGAAACATTAAGTGCCTGCAAGACTGAGTTTCTTCAGTTTCTTCAGCCAAAATGAAAAGATTTTGTCGTCTGTTGGCGTCGCTGATGAATTTCTGCTGTTATACAACACTGCTGAACATCCTTCACAGATCAGCTAAACAACTTGGGAATGCCAGCATGTTAATACCAAACACCGTGAGCCTGCAGATGCAATTTCAAGCTGAAGGGATACCTCAGGGGATTGAAGGAATCAGCGGCTTAGGGGAGATTTGAGCTCTGCAGGTCTATCTGAATCACCCGGCATCAACAAAATTGACACTGAATCATGGATTTTCTCCAGGCAGATTGAGACTGGGACAAATCTGTATTTTTGCTGTAAATACATTCAGAAGGCTTGAGTCATAATAGTAAATTTTCTATTAGGCGAAGACTGACATGCTTAACTGAATGTTGTTCATTGTCAAAGCTAAGATGTATTACACACTTAACTCACAAAATCGCTTCATATCGGTTACTGCAGGGTTTAAAATCTCTTTTTTTCATAAGTAAAATTCAATTTGTTTGCCGAAGATACACAAACACATGAAATCTTGCTGAAAGCAAGAGGAAAATTGCAGTACTTCAGCACCTGCATCATGTTCTGAAAGTTAGAAATGAGTCTTATAAATAACTGCCAGACTTTAAATTTATAATCCACCTTGAAGCCAAACTGTAAATTTAGCATTTCATTGAAACTGAGAAGTAGCGTGATTTTTAATGTCAGACTGAGGAAATGATATATTTGGATCATAACTGTATTTTACAGCTGAGTGAGCCTTAGGACAAGTGTATAGGTTTGTGAAGGGAAACAAACTGGAGGTCTTGAAATAACGTAATCATTCCCTTGAATGGTTTAAGTTGATTAAGGGAATCTCAAAGCCTATATGAGGGCATGTATTTGTTTAAAAGTCTGTAATAATTGATCCACTTAAGGACAGACCGTCTTTCTGCAGTGCTCCTGAAAAACAACAGGAAGCTGGCATTAACAAGATCTAATGCCTCCTCTTGGCTCCTTCGTATCTTGCAATATCTCAAGCCGCTCACTCTGCCTTTCACTCAGTCTGTCTTTGTAGCAAATCTGGACTCTTCCGGGATATTCTCCTTTTTCAATCTGCTTGTTCTCTCCCAATTCTACTTTTTTCCTGTCATTTTCATGCCCCTCTGGAGTATTTTACACAGTTGTTATGCATATCCTATCTCCTACACTGCATCTTAAGAGTTAAATGTCAGAGTTAGAAATTGGGAACTGAAGCATGCCATATAAACAAATCGGAGCTTTGCCGAAGCACATACATCTGATGGAAATGAGGCTTTGAGGTTATGTATGATAAGTTGTGTGAACCCTCAAAATTGGAGCTGGAATGTGTGTGTATATTTCATCATTCTTATCATAATTATATGTATTCGTAAGGTGGTAGTGCTTCCAGTTGGAAATAAATGATTGAGAAACCGAATCCATACCATATATAGTACATTAGGCTCCTCGAATGGTATGTACTTTAACACTCCATGTTGGTTTATAGCTCCAAATCAGAGACATGTGGTATCACCGCAGTTAGAACAAACTGGTCTTTAACTCCCACTGAGGTGTTAGAATGTACACCACTGCTAATACAAGAGCCCAGCATGGCTAGTTTGACCCCATGCAAGTGCAAGAACATATTGAGAACTTCCTTTTCCCAGGTCATTCAGGGACTAAACAGCACTGTGCAGCATATTTGGCCTGCTGTTTATGGCAATGAGATGCTCTGTTGATGAACAGCAGAATAAACAATAACTGCTGGGCCAGCCAGCAGGGACTGACTTGCCACACCAAAAAACGAAACAAACCAAGATTTTTCTGGAGTTTATTCTAAATGGTAAGCTGAGTAAACAGCGTGCAGCACGGAGGACGCTCCACACCAGCTGCAACATCTGCATCTTCGTCTACTTCATTTGGTCCCAACGAACACGTAAACACAGATTGTGTCGTTTTCTTTTCTTTTTTTTTTTTGCCTTTTCCCTGTCAGCATCGTTTGGCCATTGAGGGTGGTTGTCATAGCAACACCACCTACAGGAGCCAACTACCTTCCTAGTTACCGTAGCAACTGGTTCCCTACAGAATTTCAGGCATGTCATACCCTCTCTCTCTCCCTCTCCTCCTCATTATGAGTCTGTCTCTCTCTGTCTATCTTTTGCCCTCACATGAAACAGTCAACATTTGTCAGGTTCGACTCTCTGCCTGCAGGAAGTCGTTGATCACTGGCTTAATTGTTATTTCGCTCTTCTTATCCCTGCTTGTTTACTAGTTGCTGTATGTAACAGGTGTAATTCAATCCGAGTTGAGCTATCTTACTCACCTTAAGCCCCAAATAACTCATCTTTATCCCTAAACTGTCCCTTCATGTCACACTCAGAGGATTCAAAATTCAAAAGTGTCATTACACAACACAAGAATCAAGAAATAAAAAAACACAGTCCCTCAAGTCACAGACACAAAAACATTTAAACAGAAATAGACTGACAGTAAGTTGGTTGGAAAAGTAAAGACATGTGGTCTAACAGATTACAAGGATGTGGGAGTGCTTTTTATCCGCCAGGGATGTCTATGGTATTTCTTCTCCTGATAGCGGAGCTATATTACTCAAAAAACATGCACACTATAGCTATAAAAACCCAAGATAGTGAAAGGTAAACGCTGAGTTTCAGGGTTAAAAACTGTTTATCTGGGCGATAATGTCCAGATAATGTTGTTTCTGTAAAATTTGTAAAAAAGACTTTCTAAAAAAAGAAATAAAAAGGGACAAAAAAAATCAGCCCCAAAAATCATCTGGCCAACTAATCTGTCGATTATTAGTCATCAAGAATGCATAAGTGCATAAAGTTTGAAGTAGATCTGATCATCAGTTGTTTTTTATGTGCTGTTACATTTTATCAGCAAAATAAATAAAGCTAATACTGTATAATAAACCATAAAACTATACAGTATTAACAAATAGTTCACCACAATCGAAGTCAGAATTACACATTACTCAATCTTGTTTACTAGCTTTCCTTTGTAAATGTCAGTGTGGTGAATCAGTAACTGACATAATGAATCATTTGTCCCTCCAGTACCCATATGTTACAACACGCAGCTTTCAATTTAGCTTCAGTCAAGATCACTGTCTGTCCTTCTAAAATCTGTTTCCACATACTTATACATTACACATTTGGAAGAAGGGATAAGTACAAATCTGAAATACTGATTTTCATGGAATCTGGTAAATCAGTGAAAGCGCCCTTCCACTATATCTTTCACTTAGTCTGGTAGTCTGTAAGCATCAAATTCAATACAAATTGGACAATTTCCTGTGGTACTTTAAAGCAGAGTTTAGCAAAGCCAGTAACAAAATAACAATAATTCTATCTGAGATCATGTCAGTGCTACCGTGTCCAGTATTGCTTTGACCGTGTTATTTTAGACCGAGGCCACTCCGGTGAGATAATGTGTGCTGGCTGTGCAGTCTAAAGGAGATTAAATATTAGTGTTATCTCATTTCCGCTGGAAATAAACCCACTGCACACTGTCCAGTTAAAGAGAAAATGGTAGAATTATTGAGTCAATCTATAAAAATGACCGCTTACCAGGGCCTGGAACCTCCATTTACGGTTTGAATCTTCCATGCCTTGTTTTTTTTCTGAGCCAAAGTTACAAATGGAAATATCTTATTTATCAGCCCAGCTTGTGTGTACGTGTAGGATGTTTAAGGGCTCAGCTTGGGAATAGATAGAAAAAAAAGAATAAAATACTGAGCTGAGAGAAGAATTGAACCGGCGGGATCTTATTATTGGTGATTAACATCAGCCTCAACAATACCTGATTCTCCTCCTCCATAGCAGTCTGCATCAACAGCACAGTTTTTTGGGTTTTTTTGGTCCGCACATCTGTTTATACAAACTGGCAGAGTGAAAAGCTGTGGGAACATTTTGTCTCAAGGGAAGGGAGGGGATGTTTGAGATACAGTCCTTTGGAAGAAAAATACCCTCTTCAACAACGATTTCCACCCTAAGCACATTAAAACTGGTAAACACACAGTAGCAGACAGCGATCTGAGGTAATTACAGAATTTGGCTTTGAAATATTTAGCGAGATCATAAATACATTCATTGATGCTCTTACATCTGATGCCTCATTCATGTAAAATACAAAATCAAACATTCAACAGAGAGATACGTTTACTGCTCTCACATACATCACACATATGAATGCAATGAGTTCACATAAGCTATCAAAGATGCAATGGAAAAAATCTAAACACAGCGAACAAAACAACCTTTGAAATGTGCCGAGTTACAGTGGCTCACTTCTTATGTTGTGGTTTTAAAGAGCAGCTGTCAGGTGCAGTGAGACTACAGAACCTGTGGATGCTAAGAAAGACGGTAACAGCCACATCGGTGAAAATATAAGAAACAAAGGAAAATAAAAATTGAAAAAGGAAAATAAACGGGAATGAGTTTGCATGAATTATTCAAGAGCAATTGCCTACACACATGGAAAGCAAAAAGATGTCACTGGCCACTGAGAGCTGCTGAGGCAGATGGAGAAGCAGCGTCTGAGTAGGGGAGGGGTAAGGAGTGCCTTTGGGATGTAGCAGTGGAGAACAGAGGAGGCTGGGATGGAGACAGAATGGGGGGTGGGGGGTGGGCTGAGCCAAGGAGGAGATGGGCGTGAGGATTTTCTTTTGTGTTTAATTTAGAGTCAAGGTCTAGATGGCAAGGAAGGGGGCAGGGGAAATAAAAACAGGTAGCATGAAGAGAGAAGGCTGTTGTCTGGGTGCGTGACAAGTGCCAAAGCCCTGTCAACAAGCGAGAGCCTGGACCCTTCTACGGCCTTCAATAATTGATGTAACTTCTGCAGTGTGCCGTCTTTATAAAGCAGCAAGTATGTGGTGAATGTGTATGTCCCTGTTTCTACTTCTGAGTCTTCTGGCATTGCTGTTGTGTGACTTAATTGTGTCTTTCTTCAGTGTGCTTAGTCTTTCTGATAAGAGATTCCAATTTATCTGCTTGTGTAGATGCTTAATAAAGTGCTGTGTTTACCTGCCCTTAAGCATATTTTTATTTGTGTAAAGTGGTTTTTACCAGAACTATAATAGCAGTTATTCTATCTTCTTGATGATTCAATTTCAGTCAGTAGATCAGTCAGTAGAAGAGAACCATGCTTGACACAAGGATGCAACTGACAGCTATTTTCGATAATCGACTTATCTGTCCATTATTTCTCTGATTATTCATATATCAATTAGAAAGAAAGAAGAAAACAGCTACATTCTTAAACAAATGTACTCATTGTCTTGTAAAATGCTCTTTTAAACAGCTCAATATCTACGCTGTTGTATTGGTTTGTAATCAAATCCTCCATTAAGGTTTTGCAATTTGTGTGTTCTATTTGCAGGATTACACTAAAACAAAGCCAAATTTCATGAAACTTGGCAGGCAGCTGGAGCAAGGACAAAGGGAGAACCCATTATGCTTTGGTGCTGATCGGGATCACTTTTGTTAAAATTGCAAAATGCAGCACTAGATTTGGTGGAGTGCTCTTGCTGCTGAAAGGTACAGATAAATGAATGGAGAGCAGCAATGCAGCTACGCACTGAGGATAAAAGGGAAATATAACATGCTTGGTACAAGAAGAGCTCTCTCTGCATCCCCCAGCAGAGAATTGCTAAACCAGCTGCCTCAAAGATCAAGGACAGCGAACAGCAAAGCTTCAGAAAAGATGAGCAGGCTAGAGCAGAGTGATTTAATTCACAGGCTTTCCCTTTTCAAAAGCCTCTTTTTGTAAGCATCAAGGCGAACAAAGTTATATGACACATTTGATCAGATATATAATGCACATTTCTAATATGAAGAAATTAATTATATATTTTAGACTGTCTCCGACGCGGCATAAATCCAAAAACTCCACCACATTAATGTCTAGTCTCCAAAGTAATTCAAGCTAATAAACGCACGCTAAATATGCTGTCTCCTGGACATTTGAGCTGCGCTGACAGAAATGAATTTACAAACAAATGTAACTGAAAGAAATACAATTTGCCTAGTTTCTGTTTTTTAGTGGGTATGAAGGGATCAATGTTGCAAATTGTGAAGCTTTATTAAGAACTAGCTGAGATAGCTTAATCAGGGGCACTGCAATGTTGATCCATCATAAAACTGAGAAAAAAAACAAGCCAAAAGGTATTTCTGTCCTTTTCTTTAGCCTCTGCGTTTGATTTTTTTTTCCCCCCTCTGCTATAGCTTTTGGCTTTGCACTTCTTCCTGCTGTGTCATTAGCCTTTGCCAATATTTGCATATGCTCATTCGACAGGTAAAGGAGACAGTTTCACTTCAACACAAGCTACACAAAACACAGCATCAGCGGGTCTACCGTCATACTGCCCTTACAATCAGAAATGTTTCCACTGTGAGTGCCGTACAGGACAACATTGACCCAGCTAATCAAAAATCTAATTCCTTGGCAACTAGTATATAATCTATTTACAGAGTTGCAGCTTTACAATATGTATGTTTCTTTGTTCTGCGTAGCTAAGCAGCTCAGCAGCACTTACTTCAGTCTTCACACACTGAGGGAGAGCAAGGACAATGGACATCGAAGGGTTAAGGAAATCATGCACGCTAATAAAGACGTTAACTGTCTTCGATCAAATGAAAAACAAGCATGCAATCAAAAGTCTTATTCTGGCTGGTGCCATAGATGACATAAATACATAAAGGCCAGCCCTTAATACAGACCAAGACTGAGTGTGGGATGGATAGAAAAAAGGATAAGCGCGCCTGTTATAGTAATATGGGCCAAACTCAACAATTTTTTTTTTTTATAGTTTTTGATCTAAGCAGTTTGATTAAATAACAACTGCGGTTTTTAACTTTTTTTTTTATGTACTGGATTAACTATTCATCAAAGCCAGCAGTCAGAGTTTCACACATCTGAGAATACGGTGACTCCCGTAGGAATGAATATGCACCGCTCCAGAGACCTCAAAATAAGGTATTGCAGAAAAATATGACAATCATACTAATAAGCATGAGAATTAGAAATAAAGATCTGTCTCTGACAGAGGCATGTTACTCTGAGCAGTCGAAGTAAATACAGGCTTTGACCTACATTTGAAGAAATACAGTTTATCTCTAAATGATCTGTCCACTAGGTTTCTGCACCTCTAAAAAAATATTTTTAAAGATCACACCATCTAATCCAACCAGAGAAACGATTATTTCTCAACGTAAACATGACTAATGTCGGATTCAAACGAATGTCTTTGAAATTAGCTCTGTGTCTTCTTGATAAAAAAAAATACATCCATCTTCCCCCGTAGCTGTTTCTAATGTTCTTCTGTAGAATATCAATGCGGGCTTTATATGTCTCAGTGGGCTCAACAACCTAATAGACTCAGCCAGCGCTGTCAGGAAAATAGATTTAGTGGTCCTGCTTTCATACGACTTCATGCTCCACTCAGTCACAAGGTTTTTTCTTGCATGTGCCAGGAGCTTGGGCTGAACAAGGAACAGGGCTGTATTCTCACCCACTCCACCCTGCAACCCAGATAATATTCTACATACTCTACATCCCTTCCACTCTCTCCTCCTCTGTCTCCCAACTCGGCTGCTGTTGCAGGGCAATCCTCTCTATCTCTACCAGCCCTCAATCTTTTTCACTGTGCACTCTGTTTCCGTCTGGAAATGGAGGACAAGTGTTATCATTACACTGCAGACATGTTTGAGGAGAGGGGGGGGGCTCCTCTGAAACCTCCCACTGGCTGCAACAGGACTAAACAGCTTGTTAGGCACTGGCATTTAACTTTTCCACAACAATCCAACCAATCAGGCTCACTGAAGCAGTTTTGCTGGGTGTGAGGACCTCGGGCTGCCGTAATAGCTCTGCCCTGCAAGACATCGGAGAGAAGGAAGAGCTGGATGCCATTAGGACGACTGTGGTAGTCTCCAATTCCCTCTAGGTGACATGGGACAAACTAATAATTTGCAAACATACGTCTCTCCTCTGCACACGTCCAAAACCCACAGTCCCATCTAGGTTTTGAGTGTTATACACACAGGCGCAAGCAATCATAACTGAAGCGCTTCAGGCTTGAAATTAGCCCATGGATCTCCATGTGTTATCTGGCTTTCAGTGAGTGGATGATGAAAGGTGTACGTAATCTTTGGGAAACCGGAAGCAGATTTTCAAAAATGCTATTCTTTAATCATCATGTTACCTAGAGAGAGGAGAGCAATCTGGAAAACAAATGAAATGAACTCATCAAATGAAGCACGGCCTTACGTATGACAGGCTATGGAGGTGGCATGAAGTGATGAACCTCTCAAGCAAACTCTCAAGCAAAGCAGGCCAGAAAGGCCAGAGGACAAGATGAATCGCTTCAATTCGCATTTGGGAGTAGCTCCCTGCAAATGAGGTGCAAATCCGCGATTAATGTAAATTTCTGGTTTGCAATGTTCTGCAGTTACACGGACGGATTCCTTCATTTGCACCTGGTAGCAAGAGTGAAAATGAACCCCCAGAGCGGCATAGTAAACTGAACACAGGCCATTGTTTCACTGTTGTAGATTTGAACAATGGCCCAAAGGGTGCACTGATGTCATTCATTAGTTTGTCACCTCTGGTAACAATACTGCTAAGGTACATTTATGCCGCTCATTTCCTGCGGCACAGAGGAGCTCTCATTTCAAAATGACTACACAAGATTTAATCCAGATCCTGTGTGTGTGTGTGTGTGTGTGTGTGTGTGTGTTGCACTACAAACACTGGGAACGGAAGCCAGATACACAGAAGAGGGGGGAAACATTTTATTCAGCTAAAAGGTACATTTTATACCCACTGGCACACATATTGTACATAGGAGAGAATAGAAAGCACACAGGAATCCATTAGTGGAACCCGATTATCTCTAAAATTAATTAAGTGAAGGGTAGGGTTTGTGTGTGTGTGTGAGAGAGAGAGAAAGAGAGAGATCTGGTTGTCCTTATCTTTTTTCTTTCCTTTTTTTAATTTTTTTAATTCTTTTTTTAAACAAATCCTTTTGTGTTACTGAATTGAAAGACAGATGGGGTGGGAGGTGGATGAAGCTGTTTGGCTGTGTTCCAGCACAAGGCCTGAAACTGAGTCTGGTGGTGACGAGGCGGTGGCAGAGTGGGGTTGGGCAGGTTATGCAGCGACTTTCTGACTTCCTATTTTCATTTCATTTTCAGCTTTGCTAAAATGTGTTTCCTATCGTCTTACATTTTCCTGTCCCACTGAATTGTCCTGTTAACTCCCTCCTTCCTCCTTTTATGCTCACTGCCCTCCCAGCCCATCTGTCTTTCCTGAATCCTGTAGATACAATAAGTTTGTTTCCAACAGCCTCTCTGGGCCAGAGCACTTAGGCTCGGGCTGACAGTGCTGTTATTTATCTAGATAAATACAGCACAGAAGTAAACCTGAGTAGTCCTCTAACCTCCCTTTTAAATCAAATATAGCTACACATAAGTGCTATCATTGTGTGATTGCTTTCTTCAAATCTAATTTTCCTATACGGCAATTTTGTTGTCTGATGTGACACATTTTGAAAAAACTGAGCTCACTAGTTGCAGTGTGTTGCTTTGTGTTTTGTTGGAGCACTCACAATATCACCCGAGAGGCTTAGGAGGGGTTTTGTGTGATAATGCCCGTTGTCCTTCAAGGTTAGATTATTTTACTGCCACAGAAGTTGCCAAACCATCTTTGAATGAGATTATTTTTTCTGTTACCCACCTGCTTTTAAGTGGCAATGTTGATTTAATGTTGAATTAATTTATTTCACATTTCAGAACATTTAATTTAATGTGGTAGCCATGACTGCTGTTGGTCATTTTATTTACAAACAACAACAGGATTTGCTATGTCTGATATGTAATATATACATATACACACATATGTATATATATATATATATATATACACATACACTATATGGTATATTTAATATCATGATTATAAATGCAGGGATAAGTTTATCAATCACACATACATTTCTTCATTCTTATAGATTGTTCCTGTTTTTGTCTGCTTGCTTCTCAACTTTAAATGATGCCATTTGGTGTTTTTTTCTAATGTTTTAATGTTTCTTTTAACATCTGGCCAAAAGACAATGGTTAAAATTGACCCATTCTGCTAACACTGGCACACTACAGTACCGTGAACAAACGTGGATTATTCTTCGGAAACAAAAAATAGAAAAACAAACAAAAAACATTGAACATTCAAACACTGCTTGACGATTTTTCTTATTTTTTTTAAGCAACAGGACAAATATGAATTGCTGCAAAACAGACAAACATTTTTCGACTACTGGAGAACAAGTGAGCAAATTAATTAATAACGAAAAGAACCGCGAGCTACGGTTCTAAAATATCTGAAAAATGATCTCAGAAACGTCTAAAGTTTCACTGTGTAACATTTAAAGCCACCTATTGGCCAATGACTACGTTTTGTGTTGCCAGCTGTCATAGCGGTACAGCGATTCGCATTGTCACCTCACAGCAAGCAGGTTCCTGGTTCGTATTTTAGCTGTTTGTGTGTAGTTTGCATGTTCTCCCAGTACCTGTGTGACTTTTTCTGTAAGAGCTCCACTTTCCTCTATGCATGTAAGGTTAACTGGGGATTCTACACTTATGGGTGTGAGCACGCATGGCTGTTTATGTCTCTGTGTTAGCCCTGTAGTGGACTAGTGACTTGTCCAGGGTGTGCCCCATCTCTTGCCTTGTTACAACTGATATAGCCTCCAGATCCACTGCAATCCTGGCTGGGATAAAACGGGTGTAGAACATAAATAACTATGTTTTCATTCTACGTGTGTGGAAGTGCATGGCACTAAGGGTTGTTTTGTTCTTATTACCTTGGAACAATTTACAAAGACACCACAAGTTGGCCTTTTCACCCCTCCGCCTTGTTACTATAGTAACCCAGACGGGATAAACAAAACACTGATTCTCGAACCAGGACTTTTGTGTTATTTTTTTTCCATGGTACAGTAGTTTCGGGGGAGGTTGGATGGGTACTCAGTCGCATTTTGCAATGTGTGCAGCTGGATATCACCATTGTAAACACAGGATTTTAATGGATAAAGTAACAAAGCAAGTGTCCATTTTCAGTTAAGGTAGCTCAATAAACAGGCAACAAATAACTTTGCCCCTTAGGGATTCCAAGTAACTAAACCGTTGCAAAGACTGGATCGCTTTCTGATATCTTCACGGTCATGGGACCACCAACAACACAGGAAAAGAAAACATAAACACCACTTTGGAAATAAGAGAGAAGAAAGGTTGGTAGAGCGCACAGGAAGCAGGACATTACGAAAAAAGTATGAATGTGATATCCAACAGTGGTTTGTTAACAGAACACTGAGATTTTTCTCCTGAAAAATCTGTAGCTCAGACGTTTCTGTCATTACGTATTCTAAATGTATAAATATCCATGAAAAGATGCAATATACAGGCAAACAGAGAAAGTACGAAGCAGCAACCAGGACACACGTTTGCTCACTGCACATTCGAGGTATTTACATTCTCACGAGCAGAACCCCATGAAGTTGTTTTGAAATTTCCAGAGATGAAGCGCTTGTGAAAAATCCAACATCAGTGGTTAGCATTATAGTAGAAAGGGGAGTAGAGAAACATCCATCCAGCTATCCATTAATCGTCTCTACCAGCTTAATGAAATTCAGGGCCTGGAGGCGAGGGGGGAGGGGCGACACCCTGGACCGGTCACCTAACCATCACATAATAAATGATAAGTCTATTAATTCAATTACTTTATAAAGGAGACAAAAAAAGAACAGGCTAAGTAACTAACTGAGAAAAGCAAACTAAAGAAGATTCAGGTTGTTTTTTTCTTAAAATTCAAAGAATGTGCTGCGAAGACGATGACAGCAGATACTCGTACATTCGATAACCAAGGGACAGAAAAGATGGTCTGTAGATTAGGCCTTCATTTCATATCAAACAGAAGTGCACAGTAAAATTGTGGCTTATGAAGAACTGATCACACAACACTGATGCTGTCATTATTCATTGACCATTATGATGCATGGTCATATACTTCATATCTATAAGGTAAAGCAGAAACCTTCTCTGTTGCCACTTTGCAGTAAAAAAAGTACTTCACACTGGGTAAAAAAAATATTCAGAACCCTTTCCAGAAAGGGGCCAAGACTGTCCAACATCTATGATGTTTCTTTGTAATAGTCACTGCAATATCGTGACATGCAACCAAATGTTCTATGGCATACTGTAACCTGTGACTCACAGAGGTCACTCTTATTCCAGGAAGGGACTAAAGGCTACAGACATACAAAGCTGGTTTCCCTTTCCACTGTGATCAGTCCACACCGTACAGGTTCACAGGTCTCCATGAAGGTGAATCTGTAACCTTTTGTGTCACTGCTCTGTTAGTCCATTAGCTAAAGGCTTTGAGTGCTGCGACAGGTAAGAGTTATTTGAGCTGAGATAGCAGAAACTCTATGACTTATGTGACATGTGTCTCTTCACTTAGCAGAATACGTAGCTGCACATGTGTTGCTGCAGTGTTTTCCAATCCGAAACATAACTTGAAAATCAAATTTACGAGTGCGATTATACATTGATTAGATGTCATTCGGATGTACTGAACTAATTCAATTTTACTCAATAAACATCAAAACAAATGTGCCCAATTCAAGTTCTAATGGAATTCATTTGGAGCAAATTAAAGGAAGCTGACAGTTTTATTAGGACTAATACTACTTTGTAATCCAGACAGTCAGCCCTCTCACATCATAATCTTCAGTGTAAACCTTCACGGGCAGGTCTCCTTGTATGAAGCTAAAGCCTCTTCCTCAGCATAGCAGTAATCCCACTAAGGCTCTTACAGAAGTGAAATTATTTCAGAATGAAAGGAGAGGCTTTATGGCTATTACAGTCTCAATGTCAAAGATGGCTAATAAATAAATATCTCGCAAATCGTCTGAGGAACTCAGGGAGACATAAATGCCAGGATGTCTCTGTGTCAGATATCCGAAGTAGGCTCTTTTGGAAAGGTGCATTTGACTTGAACTGCAGCTCCAGCTGGGACATGGTGACTCATCCTTCCCTTGTTCTAGTCCTCCTACATATACACACTCTCACCTCCTACACCACCCTGCTCCTATACACAAGTGCTCCGACCTGCATTGAGTTCTGTCACAAAAGCTGGTAGCACCAGGAGTAGATAGATAAAGGTCAAGTTCATTAAACAGTGAGTCTGCTGTAAGTCCTGATGTGGCAGGGGGGAGGTTGGAGCAGCTGGTGGCCCATTGATCTATCACTCCGTACAAGAGCGTCTCCCCTCCACCTATTGATGGGGACAGATGCCAATAGGCTGACCCTACATCTTACATTTGTATCTCTGTATCACACCCATGCACAGTATGAGTGGCGATATATACCAAAGCCATTGCCTCCAGATGTTCACATGCATTTTCAAGTGAAACAGATTTTGAAACAGAGGTTTTATGCTTGGAGATAATCCTCGGAAAATCTGTTGGTTTATACGTCACCCTCTTTTACATTCCCGATTCTCACTGTAAGGTTGATTTTTAATCTATCCGTTGTCCTTGCATGAAGACTAAATGTAACACATAACGGCCGTTGAATAAGCACGACTCCATCATGCTGAAAAGCTGCACCACTTCTCTGAAGGACGGATGAAAGCTGATTTCCTCCTCTGACAGGGCCAGATGGGATGCAATGAGATGGGATTTGATCTCCATCCCTTCACAGAGCAAAAGGCCTGTGATGTCAGATACAGGCCCAGACTTGACGCAGCGAGCCAAATATAGAGTAAATCAGATCTTGATGAACCCTCTCCGGACTGTGAGCTGGCATTCATGTCATAAAACTGAATTTGCGCATCAAACATTTTCACCATCCCGTCATTTTTTTTTTTTTTTTACGCTGTTAGTCATCACTCTTGTTGACATAGGACGGTGCTCCAGGGTGCATTTTAAAATTAAACCTGCCGTAGATTACTGTGAGCAATATTCAGATAGGAAGCTGCGATAAACGTGGCGTGTTAGTAAAAAAGGAAGAAAAAAAACAAACAAAACAACAAAATCCAACATCGATCGTAATGAAACAAACAGCCAAACTGCAATGTGCCGTAACAATTGATTCAGATTGTGTCGCTCTTACCTCGACGTTTCCCCGCACGCAATAGGACAATACAGCCACCAATATAGGAATTGCGGTATGTCCCATTTTCTCGTCTTCTTCTGCGTCTGCCTTTTTTTTCAGTCGGAAGTTGCTAATGTAAAATAACTGTCTCCAACATACGCTGCCTGGTTTACGTGAGCTGAAGTGATGGACACTGCGTTCGTCCGTCAGGGGCTTGACTGCGAAATCTCCTGCGTCCTTCTCCTGCTCGCTCTTGCCAGCGGGCTCTCCAATGGCAGCCTAAGCTATTACGGGAATGAAGTCTGGCAGAACCAAGCCCTGTTTCTGCGGGTATTTATCAAAGACTTTGGTCAGGGCGTCCTCGCAGTGACTTGGTAAAGAGAGACATCTGGTGGTGATGGATTGAGAACGCACGCCTGCTGACTTATTGTGCAAACTTTTAGGATATTTAATTTATAATAAGCTAGATTTCCCTATGCTTTCATGCGAAGTTGTTAATATTCAAAGCTGTTAACTCGTATCGTTAGGTCACGTTGCTTTGGTTTCTACCCGATTATCCCTGAAACTGGAGAGCCATCAGGTGGCAAACTTGGCCCTGTCGATTGTCTGATTTAACTGCTGACAGACACTCCCTGAAAATCGTCTGCACACTGATGAATTAATACTTGACAGTACTATTGACTGGCTTTGTCTGTAGACAAAGATCTCAAAGCATATCTATAGGATAATTGTGAGTGATTATCCCAGTTTTAGGCTAAGCCTTAATCTGAGCAATGTTTTCTACAGGATAAAGATATTCAATGTCTGGTTATCAAAGTAGAAATTCATTAGTTTTGATTAAGAGTATAACTATGAAATCCTCACTGAAAGAAAAAAAAAGCATTTTCTATAATAAAATCACACAAAATACAAGACAGCAAACAAATGTTTCCCTCACTTTCATTTCTTTTTCAATATAATCAATTCAGGGTTTTTTTCAATTCAATTTTATTCTGAAAAAGCGCAGAATTCCAACAAATGTCATCTCAAGGCACTTCAAAATTACAGTCCAATTCAAGCCATTAATAGTCCAATTAACTGTAATACAGAAACAGAAACACAGATCCATGACAACAGTAATACGTGCATAGAGAGTTCAGAGAGCAGAGTAAAGAAAATGCTCCATTTCTGAATTTTCAAATTAATGATGGTGTGCCAAAGCCTTGAACCAGCCTTTATTTCTTTAAACATTGCCAGGAAAATGGGGGTAAAGGTGCAGCGGTTTATTAAAACATCTGCGAACATTTTTGGAAACTTTGTAAAAAAGGCACAAACAGAGTTTGTACAATACAAACAAGCTTGAAAGTCAATATTTCCTATGAGAACCCATTCTTCAACACAGCCTGAACCCTCTTGGACGAGCTTTCTTGTCATTTCTTTAAGTAGTCTTCAGGAATAGTTCTTCGTGCTTCTTGAAGGACATCCCAAATCTCTTCTTTGGGTGTTGGCTGCCTTTTGTTCTGTTCTCTGTCAAGATGATCCCACACTGCTTGAATAATGTTGAGGTCTGGGGAGGATTCATCGCTCCATAAGACCTGTAGTGACTGAATTTGAGTCCAGTTCTTGTATCATTTCTTAAACTTCAGCCTTTTCCTCCTGTTTCCCTTCCTTAAGAATAGCTTTTTGACAGCCACTCTTCCACGTAGACCATTTCTGATGAGGCTTAAGTGAACTGTGTACACTGCAATATCAGTCACTTGCTAAGTTGTCTGTTATGTGACACCTCACTAAGTCATCCCTTGAGTTGGGTGTCTTTTTTTTCAATCTTTGAATGATTCATAGATCAATGTTAAGTGGTTTAAAAACAATGACAACAGAAAAAACTAACAGAAAATAGTCAGATGCACGGATTGGATTGAAAATGTGTCTCTGATTTGCTTCTGGCAGGACTGCATTTTACATCTAACACAGCATCTGAAAAGACAAGACAGTCTCCTCTTGTTATAAGCTATAAGGTTGATATATTGCAACGATACCATATTGTTATCGATACCACATTTAGACAAAGAAGGTTGTCGGAAACCTAACGAACGAGTGAACAAAACAGAGGCTAAAGACAAAAATGATAACTCCACCTACATGACTGAAAACAACACAAATTCTCTCCAAATGATAGATTTTTAAAAAACATTTTATAAAACATTTTACAAGACATATCTAAGATTCAGCATTATCTTTTAATTTGTCAACCAAGTTCGAGTAATTTGCGGAGGCATTAGCCGCATCTTCACCTTTAGATTTTCATGAGCCGCATCCCTTGCACTGAAGCAGCAAATCAAATGACACTCATGTGGAGCTGATCTCTTAAGTGTATTAACTGGCGTCATTGTTCACTTGGCAGAACTTTCCCTGCTAAAGAGTTTTGCTGTTAACATGCCATCAGAGCTAAGCGATGGAGTCAGAGGTCACATCATTATTTTAAGCAAATAGGACCTTTCTCTGGGTCTCTATAGGACCTAGTTGCTGGAACATGTATCATGTGGTAATCACACGGCGGCAGGACGATGAGATAAATCACACCCTAAAGCTTCGCAACAGCTGCTATTTGAACGCAAATTTAAGTAGTCTTACAAGTCGGACTTGTAAGAGTAATGGATTTCACAGTATGTCTGTGTCTAAACTTCTTTGAGCTTCTTAAATAGGCTCGGTGCAGTAGTCTAAGAGTATTTCCATGTTTGATTGAAAGTCCCAGTGCCTGTGTACACACCAAGACCTAAACCTGTCACAAGGAGTTCCAAAAATTCACGCTGCTTCCATTTTCTGGGTCACAGGTCAAAAGGAGCCACAGTTTTAGATAGTTGATGCAAAAAAAACGTTCATCGAGCAAAACCTTTATCAGTAGAGGTTTAAGAAATGTCTGTATGTTGTAACGAATCGTTGTACTGTAACAGCTCCTTGTAATTTTGGATAAACTGTACATCAGGCAATGGATTGCATTGCGTTAAATTAGCAGAAAACTATTTCGGCCATTATTAGGCCAGTGGGAGAGAGATAAACTCATGTAAATGAATTAACTCCAGGCCTAAACGTATCAACACACTTTAAGTATTTTTAAGCATCATGAAAATGTCATTCATCAATTTTCTATACCCGCTTTATCCAATTAAGGGTAATGAAAAGGTAATATTGTATTATGTTTATTCAGTCAATGCTGCCCATAAATTAACTTAACTTAAATGAGTAATTCCTACACAATCTAAATGAATACAGAATGATAAAACGTTGATGGTGTAGATGAGAAATTGACTACATAACATCTGAAGAAATGTTTTTCCAAGAACTCGGCAGCAATATCCGCAAACGGTCAGCAGGGGGGACACATGTCATGAAAATAAAGAGTAAACTTACTGTTGCAGCAGGTCCCCAAACTGAGAAGAGGTTTAGTTTTTGCATCCATAAAACTGCTAAAGAGGGGGAGTGGGCATATGTTAGGATTTTTGATATTACAGTTCACTGCACGCGACTTTAATAAGTTTAAAAAAAGTTTTAAAAGTTTAATAAGCAGGACGGATTGTATATGCGGGGGCAGCCGCGGGGCCTCAGGTAACCAGGGCGTGGCTTTTGTCCAAGGTGTGGAAAGAATCTCAGCTCTTTAGAACCCAGCGCGCGACGTGAAACAGGAAGAGACTTCAAACGGTCACAGATATCTGTAGACATACATTTTAGTTTGACGTACATTCACTGTTAGAAAAGGAGGCATAGTGACCAGCCACAAAGTTGAATCGGATCCTGTTGGATTCCAGTTGGATCTCGGAGATGCATTCGGCCTCATATGAATACAACGTAAGTTTGGTCGAAAACGATTTGTTTATTTTTGTCGTTGATATCATCCACATTGGGGGAAGCTTCTGCTCTCAGAAGGCTCCTGCCTTCAACTTGACAAAGTTTGCTTTTGGGCCTATAAACAACCTGCTGCTGACGTTCAGTGCTCTGCTGGAGCTGCGCGTCTGCGTGACACGTTTGCTTTTGCAAACACATTTCAAAGGCCTTCTCCTCCTTTTTTATTTATTTTTATTTTTTAACTTGTTATTGTGTTTCTGTACGGTGTATGACCAGAAATATGTTTCTAAGTTCGCTCATTTTTCCAATGAACGCTTAAACTGAAAGCTTAAACTAGGGCATCTAGTCTTGTCACGCCTCCTTTTTCATTTTTATTTAATTTTTATTTTGACCAAAGACAAAGTTTACCATTTTGAGTTTGATTTCAGAAAATGTGGACGAGTCCGTCATAAAGGCTTTTACATGAAAAGTGCTTATCTTATTTACACTATATATTTTCTCTAATATGGAAACAAAGACTACTGTTCTTCCTGTCTCAGGTGTGTTGTGCATTCTCACTGTGTGAACTTGGGTGTGTTTTGTTGATCCTGACCAGCAGTAATTGCAAGTGGTTGACCTGGCTCGGGACCTGGCTCGGGACCTGGCTCAGGTCAGCCTGCCATATTGCCGGCGGTGCTTCTCTGTTTTTGTGAATTGTAGAATTATTAAAATTCATCTATCTTGCTATGTTTATAATTCTCAGGCCGGCATAAAATGGACCAACGGCTCTGTTTTGTGATTCAGCCTCGACAGATACTCTGTTTTTTACTTTTCTTGCAGGCCTGGACCACACAGTTTCTAGGTGTGGTCGCATGGTTTGCCTGCTCCCCTGGTGGACTGAGCGTTGCTCAACCTGGGAGGAAATTGATGAAATTACTTTTCCACTTTCCCAACTTTGATGTCTGTGAAGAAGTTAAAGCTTTGGAATTAAAAAACGGGAACGGATATATATATATATTTTTTTACATTTTGAAACATGAGCGTGATGCATTTTAAATCCTGGCAATATATCAAATTTCTCAATACTGAGAAACTGAGCAGGGTGGAGTTGCATTCAAACTTTCCTAGAAGCCTTCATGTGCTTCTAAGAAACTGTTTGTAAAGCTACTGTTGAAGGTTTAAGGCAATGTGTCTCATGTCTATTCTACTGCCACACAAAGATATGTTTTGTGTCAGTTGCATTGATTATGAATTTATTTAATTGTTTTTGGCGAAAAAGGCTTTGTGTAGTGAAGCTTTTAAGCAGGCGTACATGCTAAGGGATGATAGGATTTGAAAACTGTCAAAAGTGCATTTTTCCTAACCCGTTTGTCAAATTCTCCTGGAAGATGCATGCATTATGTAAATGCCATTTCTTGTTTTTTTTCATACTGCAATTCAGTCTTGCTTGAAACTCTGGAACCCCAGCAGAGGATGTGGGCGAGGAAAAACTGACAGACAGCCAAAGGTGAACTTGTTTGTGCAAAGCCTTTCATTAATGGTTACAAGGCTTTGGCCATTGCTGCTCACATTCTCAAACCCATTAACATTTAATTGACAGCTTCACGTAAACAGCGTTCGCTGGTGAGGAAATGCACAATGCTCTGTCTTAGTAAATGTACAGCTTGGAACTTGAGTAAACAAGAACAGGATTCAGGCAATAGAAACAACATATCTTTGGGCACCAAGTCAAAAAAAAACATTGGTATACTGTCAGAGTATTTCCGTGTAAGGCATTTGGTACAAGTGTTCCTATTGGACTTACTGCCTTTCGGGTCAACGATGAGCTTTATATCAGCATAAATCAAGCTCAAACATTTCAGTATATTATGTAGGAGAAGGCAATGTAGATCACAAGTAATATGTTCAGCATTTTCCAGACCTTTATCGTCATGAAAATAGACAAATATTGCTACATTGTAGTATAGACTTGTCAATATTTCCACACAGTCTCTGACAAAGTTATCATGTGGTGTTCAGGGTTTGAAACACCTAGGCCGTTTCTCAATACCAAGTACGCTAAGTACATACTTGTGTACTTACAAGTATGGACTTGTCGGAAGTACGGTCTTCTGATTACAGAAGTACGCAAGTACGCTCATTGTGCATTTAGAACAGAAGCGTACTCGATTACGTCAAAGACGTTGACGTTGCCGCCAAAACTAAAAAAAAAAAACGTAAACGATTGTTTTTCATTTTTCTGTTCATCGCTGCCCGTGTGTGATTTCAACAGCAAAGCAAAATCAAAACTTCTACCAAAGATTGAAAATGAACCGAGCTGTGCTTGCGGCTGTTGTTGGAATGCTTTATTTTAAAGCTGAAGAGGAAGCGGTGAGGCTGAGGAGGGAGAAACGGGAACCACGAGCCCAGGATGCGGAGGAGGATCAGGCTAATGGCATACCTGTCAACTTCTGTCTACTCCTCTGCCATCTTTGCTTGACCCGCACTGCTTTCTTGGATAGCAAGCTGTCTGAAGTCTACACAAATCACCACAGAAGCATACTCGATAAAATGGGCGGAGCAAGTACACATCCGGGAATGTGGAGCGTACTTGGCCGTTTCTCAATCCAGAGAAAATCCGCATCCAGACAAGTACGCTCCATCCTGTCTGGATGCGTACTTTGAAGTGGAACAGTACTTGGTCCTTTCGTGATGACGTTTCAGAAGTACACGAGAACACAAGGACGCATATTGAGAAACGGCCCTATTATATCTGTAGCATACTGATGACTAACAGTATGAAGTCAAGATTTTTTTTCTCATAATTTCACCACATGCTTAGTGCTGGAACTCATTTTATTTCTTACGTGCTATAGAATTTGAAACGGTGTGGCATGTGTACGTTAGAAGGGTAGAAAAGGTACCTAACCGAACTACCTCTGTGACAGATACGTGCATACATAGTCCTACTTTAGGATAGAACATTTTATACATACCATCAATCGATTCCAAATATTTTCCATTTTTCTCTGAAGAAAAAAAATCCAAACGGTCAAAGAATTGACCAAATACAAGGAAAAAGCACCAACGTTTCATAACAACCCTTTGATTGTCTAATGTTGAAGCTGAGATACATAGTGTTTTTTCTTTTTTATTAGATTTGTGGCTCATCTAAAACTTGTCAAATGAGCATTTTCTTCCTTTGTAAATATTTGATTTCTCACAGGCAGTGAAGTCAGTCTTTGATACTGAGAATAGGAATACTGTGATTAATGTCCTGAGACTGTTCACTGTTTATGTGGTGACTCAGCAGAGCAGTCAGTAAATAATTCTTCAAGCAAGGCCGTACTGCTTTTCTTTTGCGTTTTCAGCCCTCATTTCTAAAGCAGTTGTGTTGAAACAAAGCAGCAAAAATGGAGCAAATGTGTTAAGAGTTGGAAAAGCTTGACACGGGTTTGTTCAGTTATATTCTGTTGAACACGTGTGCACCTTATGAGGCTATTTTAGCTTTAGCAGCTGTCGGTGTCTCGTCTGTGCAGAATCTGCCTATGGTCACAGCTTGATCAATCTATTGTTTCTCCTTTCTGCGGTGAGGAGGATGCAGTAATGGATGATTTGTTGCTTCCAACCCCCTTCTAGTTCCACTTTCTACATGATGATATGCCATGATGCTGTAGCACCACTCTTAAAGGATAAGACCGGTTTTTTGACATTGGGCCCTTGATTTCACATTATAACATGATGTTCTACTCACCCCTGCTTGTTGTTGGTCATTTGGAGCTGTTCCGAAGATATTCGCGAGGCGTCTGGCTGCTCTCTTGAGATATTCGGCCATGAAACGGTTTCCTATGGGCAAGCTCATACAGGCACAAACTATGCTGTTTATAATTTATTAATTACTCTACACCAGCACTGATAACGTGGAGGTGCGTCGCTTACTTAAAAAAATCCGGGTTACTAATTTTGAATTTTAGCCGAATGAATAAACAGGCAGCAGGTCTGTGGGCTGTCTGTGGCAGTAGCACGACGAGGACGTCAGTAACACCCACTTTACGACAAAAAAAATCAAAATTACAATAACCCGGATTTTTTTAAGTAAGCGACGCACCTCCACGTTATCAGTGCTAGTGTAGAGTAATTAATAAATTATAAACAGCGTAGTTTGTGCCTGTATGAGCTTGCCCATAGGAAACCGTTTCATGGCCGAATATCTCAAGAGAGCAGCCAGACGCCTCGCGAATATCTTCGGAACAGCTCCAAATGACAAACAACAAGCAGGGGTGAGTAGAACATCATGCTATAATGTGAAATCAAGGGCCCAATGTCAAAAAACCGGTCTTATCCTTTAAGCCTCTTTCAGACTGCACTGCTTTTCCTTTATTTTTGACAGCAACTGAACATGGTACTGTCATGACTGAAAAAGCAACCCAGTGCTTTTATGTAGCCTTTTGCGATGGCAATCTGACTGTCATTTTCAACCCTCTCAAGTTTGAACTGCTCAGTTTACATTAAAGGACAGGCATGCAGAGCTGAGGTGGGTGAAACAGATTTCTGATAAGCTGCTCATAGGAATCCGACAGATTCTGTTTTTCGAATAAGGGCGTATCAACCTGATCTACTCTTTCCTCCTCCTTGATTTTACCTACGATAATGAGCTGCAGTACTGCAGAAAATGAACAGAAAACTCCCTTAAAGTACCTTAGCTGCAAGCGAAGCTTCTGCTCTCAGTCTCATTAAAGTATTTGCATTTTCAACTGCCCCCATCCACTGCTGTTTAGTCTAACATATTGCATATTTGTTAAATGAATATTAATTTATTGTCAAAATAACATGTTGTAATGAGGAAACTTAGAAAGGCTTTTGTTTGGTGGTGGGGCTTATCATTTTGCATAGAGCCTTTACAGTAGAGGCCGTGTCCTCAGGAGAACAAAAGATCAGTTTTTTCTTGAGCTGATTACAGCTACGCTTTTAAAGTACTGCAGTTAAACTGTCACAAGCATAACACTGACAATTCAGTAATCTTAAACACGTGGAGAAGTGAGAGATTTCCATATTCCTTCATGGGGGGGGGAGTAAAACTAGCTGTGGGGCAGCTGTTTTTCATAAGAAAGAGCAGTCGTCTGCCATTTGGAAGTTTGGTGGTTTGACTCCCGGCTTACTGGACTTTTGGCTAGACACTGAACCGCATGTTGCCTACCAAAGCTGTCTGTCACACGTTTAGACTAAGACGTGTTGTATTAGTGTCTGTATGTTTTTGTGTGTGTGTGTGTGTGTGTGTGTGTGCATGGGTGAATGTGGCTCCAACTGTAAAGGTGCTTTGAATGGTCAACTCGACTAGAAAAGCACCCTATAAGTGCAGTCTATTGACCATTTAGCATTTTACTTTGTATTACACAAACCAATGCACACTTGACATGCTAATGAGAATTGAAATAGCAACATGACATGTTGGTGTGAAAAAAAATATTACTCTATTCTAGGACTTTGGTGATAAACCTCATTTGATGTACTATCGATGAATGGCAAATATTGCACACACTGTGGCTCCCTCTGTTACTCTCGCAGGCATGTCTGAGGGAAGCCTGAGAAACATTAAAGTGACAAATGTCTGAATGACTAAATGCCCTCACTTTAACAGATTGATGAAGCCATTAATGCTACGTATCTCATGTCTGAAAGGGGCCTTAGTCATATACAGCTGCCCAGCTGAACCTGCACCAAACAAGACTTTAGGAAGAGCTGTGTGTGTGTGTGAGAGAGAGTTTATGCGGTAAAAGTGATTGACGCAGTTAAAGTTTAAATTGCCCTAATTGGCTGTTGCATTTGATTTGCCTTTTTAATTGCTCCACCAAGGAGTATTGAGTATTTTATAAATGACCTCTCATATGCGAATTGTTGCTTATGCGTATTTAGGAATGCTGTTGGAAATATGCACAAAAGAGTTACGTAGAGACTGAACCTGATAATTAATTCAAGTGATGTCTCTTAAGTCGGTATCAGCTGTGAGGAAAAATTACATTGTGATTTTCTTTCCTTTTTTTTTTTTTTTTTTTTCTAAAAAAAAAAAAGCAACCAGTTTGTCCACTCATCTTCTCGTAGCCCTGAAGGGTTTTCTTTCCTTCAGGGCTCAACAAGGTTGAAATGTTGTGCTGCAGCTGTTTTGTTCCTTTTGACTTGAAATATTGTGCAGAGGCAAGGACTTGCATCCATCTGTTTAACTGAGGTATAAATTATGAGGCTGGTGCACCTGTGTGAACAAATGAGGACTGACTAAACTGGTTGCACTTTGCTTACGTGCTCTTCACACCTAATTAAGACCAATAGTCAAAGGATCAGTTGTGGTATTGCGGCTCTAAAATGGGTTAGGACTTGCTCAGCTTACATCTTACTTCATCAGATTTGTCTGGGTTGAGTAAGCACCAGTATGATTACCCGTATTTGTGATGGCTCTGTTTTATTGGGGAACGGTTTAGTAAAATGTAACAGTGAGTCAGTATGAACAATAGCAGGACATCGAAGCTAAAGCAGCTAAATGGATTTTAGTGTTTGCAGAAAGAGCTCTCATGTGGCTACGGTTCACTTTGGCTGTGGATAAACTATCAAATAGGTCACATTTCACAGTTGTTACATAGAAATGAACTAGATGCCACAGCTAATTAACTGCTAACTAGCTGGCTTTGAAAGACACCGGAGAAGGTAAAATTTGCATTTATAGTGTGGCTTAAAAAAAAAAGAAAAAGAAAGGACGTCTTTGGCTTTCATAGTAGGCCGTTAGGAGTCTGCAGCCTCAAACTGAGGTGTTGACAGAGGAAATAATGCGGCAGAGAGAGGGAAAATGTTCAAAGTAATTGAATAGTTTCGGGACTCACAAACAATTTCTCACTTTTTTTTTTTTTTTTTTTTTTTTTTTTTTCCATCTGCGATTTTATAATTTTAAGTTTTAACCTTTTTATGTGTTCAAAAGTTGCACATGGTCATCAGATAATACTATGTCCTGAGAAAATCGAGCTGTGTAGACTAATTTGAAACTGATATAACCAAGTTAAATACCAGTATGTGAAAACAGAAATTAGGATTCCATAGATATCCACAACAACCCACTGTTTGAATGTGAGCTGTCCTTTTTTTTTTTTTTTTTAACCACACCTCACAGTAGTTTTTCCCTACTCGTCGGACCGGTTAGACCTTGTAGAAACCCTCAGGGACAACTCGCAGAAGTTCTGTCGCCCAGCCTCTTTGTCTTGTCAAACATTAACAGTTTTACGTAGTTTGTGTCAGGCTGTTGTGGCTTTTTGTCATAATTCAGAGAAGTATGACCTATTAAAAAAGAAAATGCTGTCATTGGTTCAAAGATGGGATAGCATGTCTTTCTAGTAGTGAAGAATGGAATATGATGAAGAGTATGTAATGGTTTTATTAGGCTGGGATCAGGGTGATTGATAGAAAGGAACCCTGGGGCACTTGCTGACCCCATATCTAATGAGTCCCCTCATTCTGGCCTATGATTGCTGTTACAGATTCCAATTAGAAAGCATGTGTGGAAGCTGGAGCTGGGCAGGCATAGGCCTTAATTGCCATGAGTTATCATCGAGACTCATGTAATTGAGCCCCCATCTTAAGGGGCAGCACATCTGACAAATTGATTTAATACCAAAGTGATTCTCCATTCCTAATGGCACTCGGGCTTCTTCACTCATGGGCTACAGGCACTGATTTCATTGTGTGTTGATTACTAACGGGCCTAAAACCTTTCTCTTAGTCCACCCACTTGAGAGGATTCAACAAGAAGACACACATACAGCACTGACAGACACGCACCTCTTGAAATATCATGTCTATATAGGTTATCTCTTTGTTATCTTGCAATTTCGGGTGGCACGTACAGCATATGACTATCCAGCTATGAGTGTGATGGCCCTGTCGCAATTGCTAAACAGGTTTTTGTAAACCCATACCTGTCTGAGCTTGTCATCCTTGGAGAGTAAAACTAGGTGTTCAACAACAATTGACTCATAACAGTTGCACTGCCTTCCTCAATTACACTGAGGTGATTTCTTTACTTAACACAGCAGGCTTTCCTGATTCAGTTTTAACAATGATTAACATTGACCGTTGGTCTTACTGCAAGAGACGGTAATGTTACACTTTTGATCTGGGAGTAAGTAGCAACTTCACACAATTGTTGCCCCAATATGGAAAAGTTCCATCCAGATCCCTATTTCAGAATGTCTCACAAATGCTCAGTTTGGGGAAAATAATGAGGTCATGCACACTTCCAGAACCAGCTCATTGCCACTCATGGAAAATATGGTAATTTCATGCACTCTTGTTATTTTTTTACACACTTTTTTTAACTCCAGGTCAAAAGCTAAATGCTTTTTAGCTTCACCCATTTCAGGTGATATGTATTTGTTTTATGAGTTAGGGTGTGGCTTAAAGCAATATGAATTTGACATGGTTAGTGATATTAAATAACTCTGGTCGAGAAAGGAAAAGGTTTATAATGTTTTTTGGATAGATGGAACATTCTTGAAATAACTACAAAAGACTTTTGCAATTGTAACCTCCATAGCGTGTCCAGACATAAAAAGTGTCAACTGTTTTGGAGATGTGGTCGAGGTAAGAATGCTTAAATTCAACCACCAGTGAATAAGCTCTCAGGAAGGTTTTGTGGACAGATAAACTATCTGTGACTCCTGGACAGATGCAGAATACCAGCAAGATAGTGAAGGGATACTTGTATGGAATGCAATTATTATGCTAGTTGTATCGTTTCGTGTTAAAGATTAGCTAAAAATCTACAACCAAACCTGGTTGTAGAAATGCTGGTTTCTGGAAGATGCAGAAGGGACCATGGTCTTTAAAGAAGATTTTATTGTCAGGCTTTTCTTTGTGGACGTCTATTAGTGTCAGAAAGTCTTTCTCTTCACAACAACCACAAGTTCAGTAGTTGATATCAACATTTCACAACATCTGGCAACTATACTCTGGTCAGTACAATCGTTGAAGCAGTCAGCCTTGGCACAAAATAGCTGTGCTAACTCAAATTTACGGGCAGCGGCAGACCATCTGCCCCCCGTACAGCAAAGTACTAGTCTCATGGAATGAGGAAGAAATACTCATAAAATGTGATCAATTTAAAAAACAAACAAACAAAAAAAAAAAAAAAAACTTGCTTTAAATGACCCAGTTCTTGTCTAATAATTAGGAAATGTTTTTTGATAAGTGGTGTGGTGGTTAGCATTGTTGCCTCACAGCAAGAGAGTTTCTGGTTCGAATCCCAGCTGGGGCCTTTCTGTGTGGAGTTTGCATTTTTTCCCCGCGCTTGCGTGGGTTCTCTCCAGGTACTCCGGCTTCCTACCACCATCTAAAAACACGCATGTTTGGTTAATTGGTGATTCTAAATTGGCCCTAAAAGTGAGCATTAGTGTGCATGGTTGTTGGTCTCGTTTGTCTCTGTGTGGCCCTGTGATGGACTGCCGCCCAGTGTCAGCTGGGATAGGCTACTGCCTGCCTGCAACCCTGAATTGGATTAAGTGGATATAGAAACTGAATGGATAGATGGGTTTTGATAATTGCAAAGAGTTTGCTGTCGGTGTCATGTGGGTTGACAGCACGGCATAATTGCTGTTTATTTGATGACTCGTATTTGCTCTTTTTCTACACCAGAGCCGGAATGGCCACCAGGAGCGGATCGACTTCTTAACCAGTAAAGAGAAGGTGCCATCGAAGCCGAGAACAGGCATCATCATTGGTGTTCTGGTGGCGCTTCTCATCCTCGCAACTGTTGCCGCATTCCTCATTTGGTTTTTTGTCTGTGAGTATTGAAAGGTTTTCTTTAATTTATTATCTTCTGTGCTGTATTTGTTTGAGTAAAGTCAATATGGGGACAATTACCACATGATGGACACTCTGTGGACATCTCTGCACATGAATCAAAGATATTCTTGATGGATATAAATGAGAAATTCAAATATTTGCATTGCTCACATCACTTATTGCCAAAACAGGCATAACATCATAAACCGTAAAGTGGATCATTTACACTTGCTGTGAAGGCAGAGCTCTTTGATATAAGAGTGTAAGAGCGGCGTGTTTGGACTTTGTAATTTCCCATTAGTGTTAGCCTATTTGACAGCTCTGACGCTTTCCTTTAATAATGCAAAGGAGAAAAATGTCATGAATCCATGGCACAGTTTTTTATTTTTATTTTTTTTTTTCTTGTCATTTACACGCCCAGCGCCTGATTAAAAAGGCCTCTGAAGTCTCGATAAACACCATCTTGATTCAACTGGCTAATTTAATTGCTCCAAAAGCCAAACTGTCTACACAGAGGGAGATTGCACCGTACAGCTGAGAATTCGGCTTCAAGGCCTGCTCAAAAGTTTCCTCTTTCATCAGAGGCAGCCATCTCATAGCATTTTGTTGATCAAAACTTGACTCTCATCTGCCTGTCTCCTCTAAGTTAAGGATGCTGAGTCAGAAATCGCCTTAAGTAAGAAGATCAGCCCATCAGTCCAGGTGTTCAGTGGACATATGAAGGCGGTCAAGATGCAATATGATCAAGAGCTTGAGGACACCGACAGTCAGGCATTCCAGGATCTTGCTGCAAAATTGGAGGAAATTGTGAGTATGACATCAATAGATGTCTTCCCTATTTTTGCTCTGCTGCATACATTGTTTCTGTTGACTATTTTGAGCAAAGTACTCTCAGTTCTCTCTCGTTAAGGATTAGCTGTGAATGTTGCCTCTGAGTACTTTTTAAATCTGTCCCTCCCAGTGCACAGAAACTGCTGCAGGCACATTTGAGTGGGTGAAAGAATAAAATGCTGTGCATTCCCTCAGCAATTTCCTCAACATATTTGAGGCAGCGGAGATGTTTGTAGCACCACTTAACATGTTGATAACAAAAAAAAGCCCTCACTTAAACCCTTCCAGCACACAATTCAGCGAAAAATATTACACATTATTGGGGGTGTTGGGTGGGATTTGCAGAAGAAGTTGTGCACTGATGACTAGATAATTGGCAGAAAGCTTTTTGATGTACAAAGTTTGCATTTTCAGACACTATATCAAATTTGTTTTTCAGTTTTTAAAGAATATTTTCAAAGATGCATTTTTCTTAACATGACAGATGCAACGTGGAGTTTGGCAGTAAGTAAGCAGTGCATGTCTAAAGTGAGGTAGCCTTGTGTTTAACCAGTTGTCCCACGAGTTTACGCTGCACTGTAGCACCACCTGTCTGAGAAGTTCAGGAAAATGATTTACTCTCCTCTCTCCTAGCTGGCTTCTTGATTTATTTGACTCAAACTGTTGTGTCTCTCTCAGCTTTTATCACTTAGTGAACACCTCACATCCTTTTGCAGACTTTGAAGGTTTTCCAACCAGACTTTTAGCACACAAAGAAAGGACTTTTACTCTCAAATTCATGAACACAGCAAGTTTGAGGGGCTCTAATTTTAAGTCCACAAAGTACGACTGGAACGCTGTCTTTCCATTAACATGCTAATTTCTGTAAACAGTGGAGCAGAAATCTATCACATGTTCTGTTGAGTAAAAATATTTTTTCTCTACACAGCTGGGGGAAAACTACCAGAAAGATCCACTCCTTGCAAAATACCACAAGGAATCTGTGGTTACTGCATTCAGGTACTGATGAAACCTTAGAATTCTCTCACTGTGTCCTAGTGCTGAACAATCAGCTCTAGTACTTTTGGAAACTTAAGGGTAATAAAAACTTTGATAAGAGAAAGAATTTTTATTTTTTATTTATTTATTTTTTTGCACCAACCTTTGAAGATTGAAAGTTTCAAGACTGCAACCATTTCCACAGTAGGGAAGTAATAAATCAGTACGGTTCATTCCTCATGATGTGGTGCAGTACTACATTGGATGCAAACAAAGTATGCTGCCACAGCTTGCCTAGTCAATTTTATTTGTGATGCACATCACACATGGCAGGAAATTAATAAAAGTTGCGATAAGTATGGATCGTCACACATAAAACACAAATAATAGCATATTTGTAAAAAAAACATCTAAGAAGATGCGCAGATTTGGATAACATAAGATTATTCACATTTAAAAGTCAAAGTACACACTTCGAGCATAACTGAGAGCTTACAGATGAGTCAACGTAGAGCCAATTGAATGTTTTATATCCTTATGACCTCCGAATGGTGTGTCTCTTTCCATTGTTATGCTGATGACTCAAAGTTTTAATTGTTGAGATGGTACATGTATTCAGCCCTGACATTTTTATTTAAGAAGTCAGTCACTTTAGTTCCTACCTTTCTGCCTACGTCAGGAATGCCTCTAGAAAATCTTAGTGTTGTCTTTGGTCAGTATTTGAAGTTCGAACACCTCATCATGAAGGCCAGTAAGTCTAGTTTCCTTAAATTGTAAAAAGATGCACAAATCAGGCCACTACTTTCAGCAAACCTGCTGGAAACTCTAAACACCTTGATTTCCTCTGGTTTATGCAACTGTTACAACCTATTTACCCGTCTCACTCAAACCTCTGTCCTGTCTTCAGTTGGTTAGAATAAAGAAAAAAACGAGTAGCCAACTGAACACATCAGCCCCAATTCTAGCCTCCATTCATGAGCTACCAGTCAAATTCAGAATTAATTTCAAAATTATTTTATTATTCATATAATGATACCTTCTAATGCAGTAGAGGTGTTCATCCTTTATTTCAGAGGTCAACCTCTCGATCTTCTGAGCAAAACTTTTGTCCTCTAACCTAAAACTAGAGGTGACGGGGCTGAAAATGGTGCTTTGTTTAAAATGGATGCTATTAATGTGTCCATTTCAGTAATATGACATTTCTGGGAATTGTCTCTTCCTGTTCTTATTTTCTGTCCATGGTCATGTGCTTTTATTCTTGATTTTGTATCCAGTTTATGTGCTTTATGAACATTTTTTTTTAAATTATTATTTATTTGCTTGCGTGCTTGTATGCATTTAGTTTTTTATGCAAGGATTTGCACATATATATCTTGGTCCCCCTTGCCCTGTATAACTGTGTTCAACTGTCCAATATCTGATGTTAGTATTCAGATTTAGAAAAACTTTATTTATCCAAAATGGACTATTCAGTTTGACAGCCTTCCCTGTTCTCACAGTTTAGCACAAACCCAAAAGCCTAACAACAGTAAGAGCATGTCAGCGACAACGGATCAGCATCTGTTACTCACAAGTTGCCTCGTATAGTCTTTTGCAGATATTCAGGTGATAACAAAATCATTATAATAATTAAAAAAAGAAAACACCTACTGTCTTTATTTAGCAACATAACAGCAAAAGGAATAAAAAAAAAATTAGAATAATGGTTTGTTTTTTACTCGGGTGCATAATAGCGCAGCCCTGAGGGCATACAAACAAATTCACAAGTAAGAACATGGCCAGATTGACTAATAAATCCTCTTGCTTTTTGGTAGTATTGCATTGGTTGTGATTATTCACATGGTATTGCTGTGTGTAATCAGCATAGAAGTGATGTGCTTTGATGGACCATCTAATGATAAACTCCAGTGGAGGAATATAAAGATTAGACGGCAGACTACCAGGGATTGACACTTGTGTAGCTTGCAGCACCAACAGGATTTTACTCTTTAAATTGATTAATTTTGGCTTCTGTGATTTAAAATAATCCAAATTAGACACATCCCACTGATTATTATTATTATTTTTTTATTTTTTTTTCTTCTTCTTCCTCGAGCTTTTTAGTGAATGGTTTCTCTTTTCTATCCATTTCCTACCTCGGCCTACACCAGTGAAGGCGTGTTAGCCTATTACTGGTCCAGGTTTGAAATTCCAACCACTGACCTGGAGCTTGTGCCAGAGTTCTCTGAGGAGCGGGTGTTGGATGCACTTGAAGGTGGCTTTAAAGAGCGGCGTGGGAAGATGAGCCCCAGCGATATCCAGATCAGTGAAGTCACTGCCTCACGTAGGTACCACCATGACCAGGTGGGTGGGGTCACACATGGGGAAAACAAGATGGGCACGACTGCGTTTTTGCTACAGCTGACTCCAGGATAAGACATTCAGCAATCGGCAAATATAAAGCACTGTGAATATTCACAGATCTGAAAAAGTCCTATCAATGTTGATTTTCTGTTTGCTTTCTCTTTGTATTATAGTAGCTTTCCCTGAGTTGTGCTGATAAGATGATAACGGATACACCAGACCTCTCAGCTTGTGCTGCATCTGAGATTGCACATTTTATGCTGTTTGGATCCTCTAATGATATTAGCTGGGCCCTGGCCTGCCTTGAGACAGCCATTTTTCTTCCTTCTGTCTTCTCAGCATTCACATTGCATTTGTCGACATCCTGGCCACCAGCCAAGCGCTGGCCCTATGACTCAGTGGTTTTGGTCCTCTTTAAAATGATTTCTATGGGAATGATCTGATGTTGCTGTCCTAGATAGTTAGACAGAGATGTATGAGTTGCTGCTGTAGGGCAAGGTGAGACGGAGCAGAAAAAGCTACACACCATCACCAGCTCCCTCAATAGCAGGGAAATGGAACAGAAAATGTGCAGAACAAATATATTTAGGGCTCATGCATCAAATTATATCAGCCTCCCAACTTTGGTGACCCAGTCTCACCTTTCCTTCTGTTTCCCTGTCACCCCACCCCCATGTCTGTGTCACCAGTCACAGATAATCGCATGGCCAGGAACCCCAGAAACAGTAAGTACAGTATGTCCTATTTCAATCACTTGTAGCTGTAATTTTCCAGCTGGCTAGATGCTCACCCTCCTGCCAGCCTGTAACAAATGACTGGCCTGACCTGTACTGCACATGTGCTGCTCCTGTCAGAGATTAAGATCCCTGTATCAGGGCAGACTGTTTTGGTCGCTATGTTTAACAATTTTTATTATTTAAAATAAAAAATAAATAAATAAATAATTACTTGACACAATCTGGCAATTTATAGATATAGATTACACTACATTATCATAGTAGTAGTGTCACACACAACCATAGCATCTCACCACAGTGAGACATTTTGATGCATTCTTTACATGAAAATGTTTTTAAAAGAGAAATGGATCATAATGATGATCAGTACAAGTTTGAACTACTCTTTCCTAATTCTGTATGTCCCTGAACAGTATATGATATAAGCAATGCTGTTGTTATTGTTGTTCTCAGAGAACTGTTTCCACCATCTGGAAGCTGTCGATACGGCACAAAATTTTACATCCCCAGGATTCCCCGATGGCTACCCCCCCAAGACTCGGTGTCAGTGGCAAATTCGAGCCTCAGAGGAGAACACTATATCTGTCAATTTCCCTTTTTTCTACATTGAAGATGACTGCTCCGATGACTTTGTCTCAATCTTCGACTCTTTAAGTCCAGACGATTCTCAGGCCATCACAGAGTAAGTAGAACTGGGAATATGCAAAGGTTTTACAGGCACAGGTAGGGTCGTATCTTTTACGATGGACCCTTTTACTTACGATGGATACCTTTTATATGTGCATGGGATTCTTTCTGTTATCCACTGGCTGCATACTATTCAGCATTCACTGTGGGTTGCCAACAAGAGGGATGCCGTTTGAAAGAGACTAGTGAATTGACTCAATCTTCTTTCCGTACATGAAATTGTGGTAGACATGTCATTGTCATTTTTGTCCCAAAACCTTCATTGTAGGTTTTATTTGATAGACTTCAAACAACATTTGCCTCTTTTATTTTGCCTGTAAGATCAGAGAGAGGTTTCCAGAAGACAGCCATTAGGAATCACTTTGTATTTGACTGAAACATTACAGAGGGATCTTGGAATAAAAACTGTTTTTATGTGGGTGGAACATGTGAACCACTTCATTCCTTTCACTGGATTTGTGATTACAACTTTTTTTCTTTTTCTTTTTCCTCTGAAGCCTTTAGCGCTCTGTGTTCCTTTTATTGTCAGCTTTTGAGACCTCAGCGAGATTGAGTTGGCTCAAAAAAGACCTCTCCTTTCAAATCTTTGAAAGGTGCCAACCTGAATCCGACTACACCACTGTGTGTAATTGCACTTTGTCTGTGGGGGATGTGTTTTTTTTTTTTTTTTTTTTTTTTTTTTTTTTTTCTCCTCCGTGAAACTACAGGCTACTGAATGCAACATCAGTTGTAGCTGCAGGCAATTTTAAACTCAGAAATCATTGCCAAACAAATATACGTTACCAAGCGATGCATAAAATTTTTAGAATGCTATTGAGCGATCAGCTTTATCCAAGGTGACGTGGGGTTTATGAGAGCCATAATATAATACTCTATAATGACATTCTGCTGGAGGTAGATGTATTGCTACTTTTGCAGTGTCATTCACACCTTCATGGATCTGTCGCCAGCAGAGCTGGAACTTATTTTTTTTTTTTGTTAATGTACCTAATGTTTGACTTTGAAATTCCTCCTAAGCAATTTCTAGTTAGTGCTGATGCCTCTCCCTTTATTGCCTTCTCTGCTCGTTGCTCAATGATTTCTATTTTTTTCTTTTCCTTCTATATCTTGGTGCCCCTGACTAAAGAGTCAGAGTTGTATTTGAGTTATGTCAGTGTTGGGCATCCCAATTGTGTTGGGCATCCTGTTAATATATTAGACATTTAGCGAATGCTTCAAAGTTGTGTTTGCTACAACTCATTAGGAAGACTTTTTTTTTTTTTTTTTTTTTTTTTTTCTTCCTGATTCCCAAACTGTATCTGTTCTGCTTACAACCTTCCTTTATTGCTCATTGTTCTCTCTCAGGAATTGTGGTCAGAGGCCTCCGTCCAACCCCTTGGAGGTGGTGTCATCCGGCAACATAATGCTGATAAGCTTTATTGCTGACTCTAATGTCCAGAGGCCTGGATTTAGGGCTGAGTATAAAGCCATTCCTTCGAGTGATGGTAAGTTGGAACACGATTTTGTTCATACTATTCTCTAATACAGCTATACTTCATCTAGTTTATTTCAGTTTGGTTTATACTTCAGTGTATTACAAAATACAATAATGATTATAGTAATGTGAGTTTGTCAAATATCCATTTCAGTCAAAAAGTGTGGCGGTGTCCTGTCTGCAAGCAAAGGGAACTTTGCCTCACCTCTGCACCCCAGCTTCTATCCACCTGACGTGGACTGCAAGTGGACCATCGAGGTTTGCAACACTTCTCTTCCTCCACACTCCTCTCTGCTTTAGCCCCTCCACCACCTCCTCCTCTACCACCATCCTTAGCCTGCCATGAGAGGAATGCTGAGACAGCACTATAGAAGCCAAGCTGTTCAGTACCTCTTCTATCTTCATCTGTCAGACTGCTGTTGCTGCAGCAGCCCTAGCTGAGCTGCAGTGTTTTGTGTGTGGGTTTTGTTTGTTTGTTTGTGTGTGTGTGTAGTGAGATGGATACACATACGCGTGTGCACGGCAGCCTTTTGTGGTGCAGCTTGCGTGTGTGCATTTACATGGAATATATGTGTTTTTGTGTGTACAGCTAGTGGAGTGACATGCGTCATAAAAAAACAAAACAAACAAAAAAACACCAATCCCCTGTTGTTCTGTGCTATAGGTCTCTGCAGGGAAAAAGGTACGGGTGAACTTTAAGATATTCCGCCTGAAAGAGCCAGGCGTGGACATCCGCATATGTCATAAAGACTATGTGGAAATCATGGGAACCAAGTAAGACTGGATTTCTTTGTGTCTGTTTGCCAGTTGTTGTTGGTGGTTTAAGCAAACATTGAAAACGGTCGAATTATGATTATTTTTGCTGAAGAATTGCCCTCGAGTATAAAATGCACGAAAAGCTTGTGAAGTGCAATTAACTAATTGTAGTTGCAGTAGATTTGTTTGTAGAAGTGTATTTGCCAAGAACAAAAACATTGCCATGATTTGACTTTTATACTCTCGACTGAATTTGTCAGTTAACTAAGCCAAACTGACGACGCTACAAAATGTAGTGCTGATGGCTGTATACTGCAGTTTGTCAGGGTTTCTTTCAGTCGTTGTGATTCAGAATGTGAAAGCGGTGCCAGAGAAATTTAGCCGAAAGGTCAGTTGACCAGTCACAACACTGAAATCGCACCAGTTAATCCAGCCATAGATCTCAGATTGAATGCACTTATTTACTTATTTTTTTCTTATTTTGGCCACAACTTGAATAACATTTTTATCTGAGCACTTTGCAGCAGCCAAAATGTACCACAAACAGTCTGAAAGCATGCATCTCATTTTATATATTTTTTTTATTTTTAACCTACTACTGCTTTGTCTACTTAAATGAAAGACTTGTGCATATCATAGAAAAAAGAAATCTAGGGTTGTACAGCTGTCATATTTAGGATCATAGTGGCATGATTCCCAAAGTGCTCTCAGCAAGAGAAAAACATCAGCCATCAAATGAGCAGTCATGACCAAACATATGAGGGTAGAAACAAAGATGAATGATTAAAACATTACCAAAACAGCTGTCACAGTTTACATACCGACCTCCTGTTTCATCTTTGACCAGCTGTTCTCGTTATATTACCAATGTTTAAATATATGCCTAAATAAAACATTATAAAGGGTCTTAGCTGTTAGAACCTTTTTCTTTTTTAACCAGTGTTTCCCATTCTTAGTTAATTTCTTCTTAAAAGCCATTAGAGCAACAAAAATAAAACCGCTTTAACTTGTTGTTAACATTGGTCTTATGTGCAAGGTATTGTGGAGAGGTGTCTTCTTTGGCTCTGACCAGTGACACCAACGTCCTCGAGGTGACCTTTCACTCTGACGAGTCCTACACCGACAAAGGCTTCAATGCGGAGTACATCGCCTATGATCCAGCTGACCGTGAGTGAAATCTTGTCTCTCCCGAATACACAGAAGTTTGCTAGATGAGTAAAATGTTCCAACATGACAGTGACACTCTTGTAAGCGTGTAATTATGGAGTGCAAAGGGGGAGTGAGTGTGTCATAGGAAAGACAAAAAGACCTTGTCTGATTGACAGTCAAATGGCTATTTTGTTCTACAGGCTTGGAAATCGCAGCAGTGAAGTTTCAGAGTAAGACTAATCAGCAGAGAGCTTGTTTATAGGGTCCATTTTATTTGTGGCTGTCAGGCAGGAGCATGCCAGTTTTAATACCCTGTACTCTTTATGTCATCTCCCAGTTTGATCAAAATGGATTTATAATTGCTCCGATCAGCAAGTTGATGGATGCTGTGAACATACTGTCACTCCCTCTCACTCAATTTGTCATCACTGCCTTTTCTGTCCCTTTTCCCTCTGTTCCCTCTCTGTTTTCTTGTCTCGTCTTGTGGAGTAGCTTGCCCTGGGATGTTGGCCTGTGACTCTGGCACTTGCATCTCAAATGCACTGAAGTGTGACGGCTGGAACGACTGTGGTGATATGAGCGATGAGAAGCACTGTAGTAAGTTTCCCTTTTTATAGTGAGATCTAGTTGTTAAGTGGACTTTCATCAGACGGAGCTTGGTTTGCTATTTCCAGTCTTGCTGCTATTTGTGTCTCTTGTTTCTACCTTTTTTGCTTGCTCTTTTGGAATGATTTAAAAAAAAAAAAAAAAATAATGGAATTTCTGTTTTTTCTCAGAGTGTGAGAAGGACCAGTTTAGCTGTGAAAATGGTTTGTGCAAACCTAAACTCTGGGTGTGTGATCGTGTCAACGACTGCGGTGATGGGAGCGATGAGAAACAATGCAGTAAGTATGTCCATCTCCTAAAGTGCTCTTTAGGGGATCCAAAGCCTATTTAATGCTATGCTAATTGTGCTAACATAAACGCTAATGCTATGGTCACTGACCCCTGGGCTGTGTACACTCATCGTTTCATCAGTAATGGAGTTTGTTTGAAGCCTTGCCCAAGATGCTCGGCGTTCATCCAAATGCTTAATCATATGTAATACATGCGAGGAGAATGGAGCTCGATGCTAATGTCTACTACTGCTGCACTGCTAATGTCTTTCTGAAGCATATTGGATCGCCAGCCTGTTCAGGATATCTTTATTTGAATGTAATTTCTTTATCAGCATATTTCATTGCCTCCAGGTTGTGAGCAAAATGAGTGGCGCTGTGGGAATGGGGCATGTCTGCCTCAGGATGTTGTATGCGACAGTAAGATGGACTGTAAAGATGGAAGTGATGAGGCCTCATGTAAAACCTGTAAGTGGCAATACTTATTTTCAGTCAGTTGTTGCCTACTTGAAAAGCCAATAAAAAGTTGTTTTTTTGGGGTTTTTTTTTAAGCACGTCACACAAACCATTAGGTAATTAACCATCTCCCACAACTCAGCATATTTGTAGATTTAACAAAGATGTTGCACTCGCAGTGTAATATGTCAAAAAAAATTTCTTTGCACTGTTCTTTGTTCATTTTTTTCCATTTCCTCTTTACCCTTCACTTCACTCTTCATCAATTTCGGCTTCATTCACTCTCCCAGTCACAGAGGGCACGATTGCATTTCCTTTTGATTTTCACTTCTGTGAATAAAGAGGAATATTAGACCTTAATCCCAATCAATATGCTCAATCAATGCAATCTGCTCCTCAATCACTGTGCATTGTGCATTCTAGCCTCACTTTGAAGCCTTGCTGATTGCATAGTATTTTACTGGTTAAATACAGTCGTATGAAAAAGAAAGAATGCCTTCTTTTATTTCTAATGTTTTACATATCAGGGCATTATAGGAATTCATCCGATTCCCACTAGGTCTAAATGACCTCAGAAGAACGACACATGTTACTGAACAAAAACCGAGTCAAAATCCAGAACCGATGCTTTAAAAACAAAGTCCGCCCTTACTGCTTCCATAGGAATTAATAGGTTAAGTAGCAGCCAAGTGCTCCTAATCAAATGCACTTCATTAATTCATCATTTGCAAGTGTGAGCACCTCTATAAAAGCAAACAAAAATTTAAAAACATTCAAGACAATCTTCCCTGGGGTGGATGTTCCAGCAAGTTTGCTCCAAGGTCAGACCATGCAATGCTAAGTGAAACTGCAAAAGAACCTGCGAGCTACATCTCAGATTCTAACATATAAATGTTCAAATTAGATTAGTAAAAGGAACATTTTCCAGAAAAACTTCTACTCTCTAAAAAGAACATGGCATCGCAGCTTGTGTTTGCAAAGATACATCTGAACAAACTACAAGGGTTCTGGAACAATGTTGTTTGTACAAACAAGAGCAGCGTGGAGATGTTTGGTCATAATAAACGGCACCATGTTCGGTGAAAACCAACCGCAGCATCTCAAGGATGGCTAGCATGGTGGTGGAGGGCTGATGATTGGGGCCTTTTCTCTTCAGTGATTGGACCATGAACTCCTCTGTATTCAAGTGTCAAATATGAGGCCATCTGTCTGACAGATAATGGCTGAAAATATGTCATACAGCAGCACGATGATCCCAAAAGGAGAGACTGACAACATCATGCAGAAAATGATTATTTATCGTTTTTTAAGGATGGTTCTACAAGCTACTAAATAAAAAGGGGTTTACTTAATTTTTCACTCACTGCTTCTGCATTTTGGCTCAGTGTTTAATAAACAATTTCCCTGTGTATAATGCTCTGTATAATAACATAATGATGTTATTTAATTATGTCCTTAAAAGACCTTATAGTTGGAAAAAGGATGCCCTTTCATTTTCACATGTCTAGATACAGTATCTTTTAACTTTTGGGACCTGTCTTCACTCTACCGCAGCTCCAAATATGTGCTCCGCCTTCAGCTACGTGTGCAGTAACAAAGAATGTGTCAACAAGGTGAATGCCGAATGTGACCGTGTCAGCGACTGCTCCGATAATTCAGATGAGTCTGGCTGTGGTGAGAAATGTCTTGATACCTTCTATAGAACGAATCTCTAATTTAGCTTTTTTTTTTTTCTCAAATGTCTGGAAGTGGAGCTAATTTTGTCAGTGTCTTTCAAACTAGATTATTGAAGTAGGGTTGAGCGGCGTGTTGGGCTGGCTGTTAGAAAAGAGCCCCAGGCCTTGACTGCTTATTTATTTCATTTTTCTTTGAAAGCAACTCCGATTCTTTTTTCCCCTCCATTTAAGCCTGAGGGTGCTTCTGCATTTTCTTGTCTTTTTTTTCTTCTTAAAGCTAATATGTCAGTGTGCCTTATTAGGATTCCAAAGACTCATATAAACATTTACAGCTAAGACTGGCATCCTCAAGTAAACTATATGTCATCCTTTGATTTTAATTTGATATATATATATATATCTCCTTGCATTTTCCACGCCAAAGCCTCCTTCTTTCATTGCATTCTCTGTTGAATTACAGGTTGTGGCACCAGGCCTTACAAGCTGAATCGAATTGTAGGAGGGCAGAACGCTGAGCTTGGGGAGTGGCCCTGGCAAGTCAGCCTTCACTTCAAGACCTATGGACACGTATGCGGGGCCTCAGTCATCTCTGATCGTTGGCTCCTTTCGGCCTCGCATTGCTTTATCACCACCTCTCCAGAGTGAGTCACAGATCCCAACCACTCTAACGTGTGCAGAGCAAGACTATTCTGAGTAATGGATTGCATTTTTCTTTGGTGAAATAATGAAATATTCTCACGTCTATTCAGCTGGGAAAAAAAGTAGAATTCTGCTCATGAGAGGTGTATTTGTACACAAATTGGAGAGAATTCCAAATCGACTCTGCTTGCATAATTCGAGAAAAACAGAAACAAGCAAGATATTGTGGTGTCGGGGCATTGAGATGCTTCTTACCCTGTGTTCATCAGAGTGCCCTGTTGGTGGTGCACTAACCATGCTGTTCAACCTGAGCCCCTTTTATCATGATTAGGCAGGGAATCATGTTCACGGATTCAGTTATAGTAGAAAGCACTGTTGTTTGTTTTTCCTTCAGACTCGTATGTCTTTAGTATCTGGTTATTGTGCAGACACTTTTACACTTTTTTTTTTTTTTTTGTAATATCTAAAAAATAATGTTATACATCCAGGTACAATGGATTCCAACGTTTTTTCCTCGTAAATCAAACGTATCTCTGGAATTCGGGTGTCTGGCACTCAAGAAAAAAAGAAAAAGAAATGGCCAATTTGGGTTTGCATGCCCTCTGGTCAGTGATGGGATGTTGGGTGGGATGCTCGTTGCACCCTTTTGAAGCTTTAGTTTTTATTAAGGTGCCGAAGTCTCTTGACGGATACATGGGGCTGAATGGGAGAATAACCTGAAACTAAATGTTGGCCAGTTTCACTATAGTGAATTAGCTTTAAGGTGAATGGCCACATCTTTACAGCTGTGGTTTTCCCACATACTTCCGGGTGGAAATATAGAGGCCCAGCTCTCATGATTCTTCTGATAAGGATTCCTCAACACTGACATAAAACAGAACTTAATTTCCTTCACCAGCATGTTCATATCCTGAGTAAACTGGTAAACTCGTACTTGGAGACCAACGCGCCCTGCCACTGGACTGTTGTATCTTGAGTGGAAATTGTTGTTGCTCCTTGGTTGACATTTTTACAATTCTGTGCTCAAGTTTCTGAATGAAGAGCATCTTTACACAGGGTGATGTTTGGTTCAAGCAGTTCCATTGTAGAGAGGGAAAGTATCCACATGATATGCTGTTTTAATGCAATGCACTGTTTGCACAGTTACACTTTGTCAAGAATTCTTTTATTTACACACCAGCATTTATCCATGTTAGAACCAAGGTTTCTCTGTTTGTAAGAGAAACATGCTGATCCTCACACATAATATTGACTGTTGAATATTCTAGTAATGTGCACTGACACTTTATTAATTTTTTTTTCATTTATTACGTGTGTAAATATTATTTTGACAGCTTCTGTGCAGTGAAAACTTTGTGCACCCGATGATATTTGTTCCTTGATATGTTCCTTTTTTTTTTTTTTTTTTTTTTTGAAACAGTTAGACTTGGGTTGAACTGCTTTCTTTTCAAAGTGCTTAACATTTAGTTTAAGATAACAAAACGACAAAATGCTCAAAAGTTAGAACCTTAATGTAGCTGAGCTGGTCCATTAGCCTGTGTTAGATTGCACTCATATTCACTCGTACTGGTTATCCAAACTAAATAAGTAAAGTTTTCCTCTTGATTTGATGCTCCCACAGCAACCTTGTTGCGTCTAACTGGCTGACCTACAGTGGCATGCAGAACCAGTTAAAGATGGATGGTGTACTGCGCAAAGTGAAGAGGATCATCACCCACCCGAATTACAATGATTTTACCTTTGACTATGACATTTCACTGCTGGAGCTCACTGAGCCGCTGGAGTTCACCAACACTATCCAACCCATCTGCCTACCCTCTTCCTCCCACATCTTCCCTGCAGGCATGGCCTGCTGGGTCACAGGCTGGGGCGCACTCCGGGAAGGAGGTATTCGGCATGAATTCTGGATAGAACTGTTAAAAATGTTCAGTTTTTCTTTTTAACTAATTATTATTATGACAACTTTAAATATCCATGCTTTTATTCCTCAATTATTTGTGATCCACTTTTCCATTATATTATTCCTTGTAGCCTATCCAACTCGTATCATATTAAAATTAAGACATCCTACTCCTCCCCCATCCCTCTCACAGTGATCTAGTCATCTCTGTCCTTCATCCTCTGCCTGTCTGCTTCTTCCCTTCATCTTCTTTTCATTTCATCATGTCTTCTTCCTCTGCTTTAATGCCCCCCCCCTCATGACATACTTCTCCAACGCTTCCTCCCGCCTCCCTTTTCTCTCATCTTTTTCTAATCTTTCCTGTTCACTTAAGCCTTCTTCCATATCCATAAATCAACTCAGACATCAGCTCTCCTGGGAAGTCTCTTAAACCTTCATTAGCTAACACTAATCCAGACCATTAACAACTTTGATTTTTGCAATGAATGCGTGGGTCACGTAGGAGGGTGCTGACCCCTTTGTTCTTCTCTTGCAGGTCAAAAGGCACAGATCCTGCAGAAGGCATCGGTGAAAATAATCAATGACACGGTGTGTAATATGGTCACTGAAAACCAAGTCACCTCCAGGATGCTCTGCAGTGGATTCTTAGCTGGAGGAGTTGATGCATGCCAGGTGAGATTGTGCAACATTTTTTTTTTTTTTTTTTTTCGTCTAGGAAAGAATAGGATGACAACGGGCTGATATAGATCGGTTTTCACACCCACATGATTATCATGCTCGCACATCTGAACCCAATCTAATAACCCTTTTCTCCTGGTCGTGCTCACCAGGGAGACTCCGGAGGGCCCCTGTCATGCTTTGAGGAGAGTGGGAAGTGGTTCCAGGCAGGTGTAGTGAGCTGGGGCGAGGGCTGTGCTCGTCGGAACAAGCCTGGTGTCTACTCTCGTGTCACCAAGCTGAGAGACTGGATCAAAGACGAAACAGGCATTTGATGATGATGTGAGGAACGGGGAGGGCTGTAGAATGGGGAACATTGGAGTGCTAAAAATAATGGAGACGGAACATTTTAGTCTTATTCGGGACAAGTCTCTCTGAGATTTATTCATTTAGCATCAGGCTGAGGACACTGTTGCATGAGACCCAGCTTTCTCGCATGAATGACTTCAAGCACTTTATCTGGTTGCCCACAGGAGCTCTTTCAACTCACTTCTTCTACACACTAAAACAAAGCTTGAGTTTATCTAGTTTATCTTTAAGTTTTTAAAGCGATATGTTGGCCTACTGTCTCATCCCATAAATCCATGACGCATCATCTCCTCGAAAATATGTACGCTATGATGCTTTGAGAATTATTGTCCCCACAAATTGGGCGGTTTAACTTTTGGATATGGATTCAGAATATAAACATTTTACACAGCTTTTAAGGAGTGGCCTGTGTACAAAAGTTACTTGTTTTTAAGCCCTGGCATTTTCCATATCTAAACTGGTTTGACACTACCACCTTCTTGCTGCAGTGAATCTCTTTGTTGTCAGTGAGCTCGGGCAGTAATTGGCTATAAATTTAGGGTTTTAGATGATTAGACAAAAACTGAAGTGAAAGGCGGAAATAAAATCATGTAGAGGCATTTCATATCATGCCAAAATGCATGGAAACCAGAAGCTGCTTGGAAGGTAAAAATTGCATTAATCAATCTAAAAGCCTACGGTTGGCTTTGGAAAATGGCCAGCAGTAAAGTATAGCAGATTTATAATCGCTGGGCTAGAACAGACAAAAATATCAGTGTGGCCCCTGAATAATGAGACTGGAGTGATTTCTAAGTAGATCAGTATTTTTTTTTTTTTTTTTTTTTTTTTTTTTTTTCCCCCCCCAAGTGCTTACTAGCCTGGCTGGATCTGTGAATGATTTCCCAAAATATTAGATTCAAATGGGTGGGTGGAGGATGATGATCAGGTCCTGCTGGCTACTGCGCAGGTCTGTCAAAGCTCAGGGTGATCGGTGTCTTCACTTGCAGAGACCTATAAGTCAGTAACTCGTTGGCTGTTCTTGTCACTGCCCCTCTTTAGTCACTACCCATCAATCAACTTTGCAAATATCACTGGATGGTTTCTGTTTGTCTGACTTAAACTCTTAAACGACTTCATCCCGGATACGTAAACCAAAGACTTGCATAAGTATTATTTATTGAAGGGTAACATAAAAAGGATATTATTGTTGAGGAGGATATCTTTCGAGTATCAACTGTAAATTTGTAGCCATTGTTAAACTATGCAAGTGTAAATGTGTTTAGTGGAGATAGCATGACAGAGGCCACAATTGATTATTTCCATGGTGAGTGCTGCAATTTGGATTTTAGACTTCTCTGTTTCTGTGTTTGTTTGTTTTTTAAATCCGTTTTTATATGATATCGTCATGATAATAAACATCTTTTATCTGATTGCACAGTATCTCATTGCATTACCTGTTCCATTAGTCTTTGATGGGGTCTTGTTCTGTATTATGTCGTGCATAATAAATGCAGGTCTTGGGAGACCTTGTCCCCGCTCACAGTAGAATTGTAATGAGTATGTTCTTCTCCTCCCTGTTGTGAGCAGCGTGCATACCTTGGGAACGGTGGTGACAAGACAAACTCATATTGTCAAATAATACCTTCTTCTGTCACCGCTCTATCTTATTATCCTACCAAATGGGCATGTTGACTTTAGGAGGTGGATACACGTACAGTGGGGGTTCTATTGTCTCATCTGTCTTCATTAAAAGTAGAGCACCACTGGGGGAATAGGAAAATCAACAAAGACAGTGCTGCTAATTTATGTATTCATCACTTTTGCAACACGGGAAGCTATGTTTGTCACTGTTCTCCATTGCCACCACCGCTCTGCGTCAGGCAGATTAAGTTCCAGGATTCACTAGAGTCAGTTCTTTATCAGAAATGGTTTTATTTAAATATAAATATGTGTACAAAGGTACAAGCAACAATAGCTCATTTTTAGCAAATAAAATTCTTAATACATTATTAAAAGAATGAACAAAAACAAATGGCAATTAGTTGTGTTCCAAAAAACAAACAAAAAAAAAAAAGCAGAGTAACTGCATTCAATGATTGATGAACAACTTAGACGAGAAAATCTGTGAAGCCAAATCAACCAAGATAGATACATATGTATATAAAGATACTTTACGATAGAGCAGCTTACACGCTGTACTTTAAGGCTTATATAAAATATAAAAATAAAGACAAGCGATGATGTTTGCCTCCTCACTTTAAGTGACTTTTGATCTCTCGTTCAGCTGCCTGGCAACAGCTTTTCTAGACGAATGGCAGTACAGGGGTCCATACTAAAACATCCAGGAAGTGGAATGCAACAGGATCAGGTGCTGAAACCAATGTCTCAAACATGAAATGGACATGAATATAAACGCTGAAGATTCTCACAAGACACATCAATTGCATGCAACAGAGAGAAAGTATGGGCTCAACCATTTGTACAGAGTTTTAGTGTTTCAGGGTAGTACTGTTTATTGTAAACATATCAAGTCAATTTGATTGAGTTGTAAAACTTGAGCGAGAGGGGTCCGCATTGGGACTACCTTCTAACGCCTTACTCCACCTGAGCCTGCTGAAGTTGATGCTGCATTCAAGTTTATTTCAAGTTCAAGATTGCCACCATTTTTTTTTTTTTTTTTTTTTTCAAACACCAGTTTTGATTGTTCTGGTCATATCCTAATCTTCAGTTTACAATCAGAAAACACAAGGGGAAGCACAGCAGCATTTTTAGCATTTTCCCCTATACAGTTATTACCATCTTTGGGATATCATGGCCTTACCTTGTCAATCTTGGGATAAAACACAGTTAACAAAGAGTCCTCCATTAAATTGAAGGCCAAGATGAACATTCTCTTCACCATCTTTTATCCACTGGAAAACCACGCTGCTGTGTCCAAAATGTGATTGTTATTATCAGAGGATGCTCCAGAGATACAGCTCAGGCTACAAGTATTCCGCTGCTGATTTCTCTTCGTACAGAACGGTGTCTGTAGCACTTGTTGGTCAGTACAGCTAGCCTGTTGTGCAACAGTTTATGACTGCCTCTGTGGATAGCTCAATCTTTTGTTGATGATACAGACACAAATGTGCTTAGAATTCCTTTCGCATGCCAACAAGACACCAAATGACAGACAACAAAAGGCTGTTCATAGTTTTTTTTTTTTTTTTCCTCAAATATGTCTTAGGCTGTGATATCTTCTTTCAAAGTGTTTAAGAAGTCGTGTTTGAGATTTAGTGTCGACTCAAAGCAAACTCTGGAATGCAGGTAAACAACTATCCCATTTGTATTGGCCACCCAAATTTGGGAGATGCCATCGATTTATTTATTTTTAGTCGGCCCCTCACAGTCACAGAGCATCTCTTTTGGGTGGTCGTTGTGTAAAGAGGTATCGCACTAATGTTCATCCTGTGTTTGATTCAAACTTCCCAAACTGATGAATTTTCCTGCTCGGGAGTTCTACAGGGAGCATTGTTGTAGATCCCGGCATCCATCACAGGTTTGTTGGTTGTCCCATTTCCTATAAAAGCGACTCCCTCAGAATACTGTCCAAACAAATCCGTGCAGAACTGTATGAGCATAAAAAGTCTGTTCGTTTAAGTCCAACCACACACGTATGTGGAAGTGACGATGGTTATCTACTCACTTTTCTGTACTCTTCTTTTTTTTTTTTGCATTTCTTATCAAATCAGACATGAGTCTGCATGCGTTGTGAGGGCCGGCCATAGTCTGACTGCTGGGAGGACACTTGTGAGGAGGCATAAGAAAAGCGAGACGAGCTAGACACCTTGCTTGCCTGATCTGATTGGTCATAGGCATCCACCTTCTCATAGGAAGCAGGCTTAACATAGCTGGTGAAGGCACGACCGTAGGTAGCAGGTAGGTAAGCTGAGCCGCTGTAGGCGGGATCAGTGGGATATATGCTGGCTGGCTGGGTAGGCTGCTGCTGGGCACTTGGCTGCTGTTCATATGCAGATCTGCTCACTGTGTTGGTTGCATATCGGTGGGAGAATTCATAGATGCGAGGCTGAGTGCCGTGCTGACCATACACAGGGCTGGGGGAGGGCAGCTGTGATGGAGTGTAGACCGGCCGGGTGTTGGGCACATATTCAGAGAATCCACTGCCGCGGGTGTGGCGGTCGTCATGACCGTGGACATTGTAGTAGCCATTGGTAGGGTCCTATAAGCAATACAGAGGAGGGAAAAAAATAAAAAATATCAACTTGCAATTTGTTCAGTATCATGTGCAAAGGATGGAAAAACAAAACAAAACAAACACACTTTCTATCTTGAGGTATTTTTGGTTTTACCTTGATGTCCGATCTTTCATCCTCCTCCTCCTCTAAGAGGTCACTGTGTTCTGTTCGCGACGTCCCTGGAGACTCACTGCTGTTGGGAGCCTGAGGGAAGACCAAGTTTTTCTGAAGAATTACAAGGATGAACATGACCTTACTTGAAGAAGAACAAAAGAAAAACTAAGCATTATGTTCTAGTGGTAATATGATCATCCCCACTTCCCATCACTAAAGATGTGTGACAAACAGAAAAGGCGAAAAATTTAACCTACCATGGGTTCCTTGACATCCTCCTCATCATCATTGCCACGTGTAGCGTTGTGATCACTGTGAACAATCTGAACTCTGATGTCACTCTTGGATAGACGAGTGCACCTTTTACCTGTGGGAATTGAAAATACTTTTACTTGACTTTCTCTGGTAGATCTGCGCCTCCTGATCTACATTAAAAATATTTTTAAATGCAAGGTGGACACTGCACAAAAACTGTTCAGTGTTCAGGTAACAATGGTAAATATTTGTTTGATTTAAAGAATGGGCTCTTTCCCTCTTGCCCATACTAACCGTTAAGCTCACCTTTGCCTGTGTGCCTGCAGCAGAGGGAGACCAGTGTGATGACACAGATGAGCAGGACACAGCCTCCACCCACTGCTCCACCAACAATTATCAACATAGGCAGGGCTTCTGTGAGAGGAATAATCATAAAAGAAAAGTATGGTGGGGGGAGGGAGTAGTTGGTAGTGAAGAGATTGGAAAAGATTAACTAGGAGATAGAAGACCATGAGTATGTACAAAAAAATTCAGATCGGAGTAAATGAAAGAAGAAAAAAATCCCTTTGTTTGTCTAGCTAATCCCAGAAATGTGCGAGTGCATATAAATTCATCTGCACTTAACCCTGGTCCTCTCTTCTGTGGCATATGCTCTTGTGGGCAGTTCAGCATCTTACAGCATGGCTATTGTCTCTAATCTCTCTGTAGGAAGGGTAACAAGGCCTGGCATGCAATGAAGCAATAGACAGTAATCTAATTAAAGATTCCAGGAGATACCCCCGCCCATTTCTCTGGAGACCTCACTTTGCTACGTTGATGTAAATTACTGGCGAAGACCTTATTTTTGGTGTCTGCCACAACAAAGGTTTCCACTAGGATCAGTAAAGTAGTACTACTGTCTTATTTTAAGACCACTTAAGGTTGCAGCGGGTGCAGCCTGAGATGCTGAGCTTTGCTCTGAGACAGTGATAGAGATTATGATCCCACTGCAAACACATGTGGGCTCCCCTAATTGACTTTTGTCCCCAATCAATATCTATGTTATGGGGCAAACACATTCATTAAAGTAGCCATCTGCTGATTAAATCATATCGATTAGAAGAGCATAATTAAGATAAGCAAGGGACAGGGGCACTGCTTTTACCTAATCTAGCCTCTTTCACAGCAGAGATGGAGAGCATGAGTGCAATTTCTGTATAGCTCCTGTCAGTGCGTACCTTGCTCCTTCAGTGTGACCAGGGCGGTGCCAGTGCCGAAGCGGTTCCAAGCTGTGCAGTTGTAGCGCATCTGGAAGTCCTGTGCCAGAGTCTCAGATAGCACCAGAGAGGACAAGACTCCGTGGTCGCTGGTCACAGTCTGCACCGAGTAACGACCAGAGGAGCCAGAGGACAGAGTCATCTCCCCAAAAGTCCACACCTGAGGAGAATAGGAAACAAGGAGTAAGTCACTGTTTTATGTAGAATTCCTCAAATAGTGACCAAAACAGAGGCCTGCACAGCTGTTTATCCTTAGATCCCTGCCTGCTACCAACTGAACACCAATTTCTCTGTCTGTTCTGCTTTCTCTCAGCTGACCCCTTGGGTGCTCCGTGGCTGACACGGCTCATAGGCTCATGTTTAAGCTGCCTCCCATGTCTGCCCTTAGGATGAGGCCTAAGGAGGGTTACGTAGCTGCACTATGAAATAAGGCTCCTCTCTGTTGCCTCTAGCAGAGGGCTAGCAGGGCACCTGTCTCTCACTCCTCCTCACACCCTAATTATCCTTTCTCAGCCCAGCATACGTTCAGCAGTTCAACAGGGTCAGCCGAGTGATGCCTCATGGGCCGTTAATTGAATGTGGTTTCGCTGAAACCTGCAGGAAGCTTGGCCTTCTGTTGCTCTCCTAACTCTACGGTTGTTTCAGTTCTCAGCGTGTGTGTGTGTATCTTTTAACAAGTGAGGTTGAGATGTGACGGTGCAAAGGTGTGAAGGGGAGGTCAGGGGTAAAGCCTGTCTGAGTGATGGCTCTCATGCGGGTGTGGCTAGCAAGAACATAGAATGTGAACGTTCCACAGCTAAGTGAACACACCAATAAGAGGTTCACTTACAATCTTATCAGGTGGGGGACTGTTGCCCACCCTGCACTCCAGCTTGCCTTTGGAGTGCTTGACAGCATGCTGTGTGGCATCTGCTGTGATGATAGGTGGACCTGGTGTGAAAAAGAAAACATAAATTGTGACATTTCCTACGCTGACCAATACCACACTGTCAGAAGTAAATTTTTTATGTTCATTATTGAACGGATTACTCAGAACTTATTAAGCATGTCAGTGCACTCTGAAAATAAGCCTTGTGCTGGATGAAATACACAAAAGTATACTGGTATAAAGTATAAAAAATACTTCAAGTAACTGTCCGACTATCTCACTCAAGTATGTAGGTGTTCTCTATTGTTTGTATTTCCAGTCCCAAAAGTACTACCCTTTCTGGAGTAAAATATCCTCAATGGGTAATATATCTTACTTTAGATTTTTTTAAAAATAATAATAAATTCTGCTAAATTTAAAGTGGGCTTGAGTGAAATTTACAGCAGTTAAAGCTTATGCCTTATTGTGCATCACTATACTGTTGCACTTTGGCCTCAGATAGTTACCTACATTGGCAAATATCCATGTTGCCTCAGCAGTGTGCAGCTACTGCACAAGCAATCATGGACCAATGACTGTGCAGTAACCCTGTAATACCGATTTTCTTCAGATGGGAAAATATAATGCCAAAGAAAATAATGACCTGATGCAAAAGTTAACTGCTGTTAAAAAAAAATCACATTAGAGCCCTTGCTTGAAATGCAATAAGTTTATTAGGCTTGAGTTGAGGTCACTCTTTTACTGTCCCCATTTTAAGTAGCTGTGAACTCATTTCCACTGTCAGTAATTCCTTCTTGATTCTTCAAACTGAGAGTGCTCTGACCATTGTTTACAGCAGGTAAGATTCTGGCTACTCTACTTTAAGTACTTAGCACTACCCCACTTCAAAAAGAAAGAAAATAAATCCTTATCTATTCAACTTTGCAGCTGGAGATGGCAACAATGGAAGTTCGGATCAAACCAGCAACTGCCCAAATGAGAGACAACCGGTCTACCTCCTGAGCTATAGCCATTCCATATATAATTTCTTCAAAGGTAACCTAAACCATTTGAACTAATATACATCCCCTTTACACTTCCCCACCAGATTACTTATATTGGGACGATCATTTTTTTCTATATTTGTCATTTCTTGAATCTTTATGTTGAAATATGCAAGGGAGTCGATATCTTGTTAAATTTGCAGTGACTGGGATGAATGTCCAGAAGGTATAATGTACTGAAATTAACACCTAGATGTGTATTTTGGACAATTGATAATAAAATAAATAAATACAATATTTTACTCTGAAACACAATGAAGAAAAAATATAAAGTATCGTCAATTGCAAATATTTAAGTATCTCAAATGTAGTGTGCAGTCATTTTCTTCCACTTAGGAAGCCACCCACCATTCACTGTTAGAGTGACATCTCTTTCTGCAACTCCAATACGGGGAACAATGGCCTTGCAGGTGTAAGTTCCAGCATCCTCCTGGGTAACAGCCTTCAGCTGCAGGGTGTTACCATTGCTGAGCACCTAGAGAGAGATCCAGAGAGACAAGTAAGAAGAATGTCAGAGAGAGAAAGAGGCGGTGGAGGGAAGAGGCAGACAAAGGAAACAGGGTCCTCTATCAGTGGCCCACTCATTGTGGAGGCAGCTCAGAGGTGGGCTGACCATTGTAACAAATGCTGGTGGTTTGAGTTTAATTTCATTGTGAAGAGCTTTAATCACGGCATTAAGCACTCCAGCCACCGCTGAGTGACCGTGCTGCTGGGGAGATTGTTGTAATTAAACAGTGGGGACAGATCATGGCATACTATGTGTGAGTGGGCCCTTGCCTTTGGAGCTGCTACACTCACTCCTTAGCTCATTGATCCTGTCATTCCATCAAGCTGTGATTAATCCATTTATCCCCCCCACCCCTCCATCTCAACATCCTCCCTCTCACTCTCTCCATTTTTTCTTTTATTTCAACACACTTATGGAGTAACCCAATTAATCCATTACTCATGGCTGTGTGAGGGACAGTGGCAGTGGGTGGATTAGAAAAATGCCTGCGCATTTCCCTCAGAGTGCCTGAAAGAGCTCTCTGAGATGACGGCATTGCTTATGCCAGTCAACAGCAGTCTGCACTGGGGATGCTTTCTCCAGTATAGCTTCAGAAATTATATTAGTTGCCAGCAGAGAAGCTCCTATGGGATGCCCCCTCTAATGGTGTGCGCACTAAAAGACTTTTACCAGGGTGATGTAAAGGGAAGGTGGAAATGTCCCAATTGTTCCTCCAGCAAAACTGGCTTTAAGGAGATGGTTACTGAAGCACAGCTAGGCCTTTGTTATGCCTGAGTAGCAGACATCCTGCAGTAAAAGTTGCTGCACATGTTGTAATTCTGCTTGTTTGGACAACAACTTGGCCCATTCATTGATTCACTGACTGATTGCTTGATCATTTGATTGTATTGGAATTAAGACAGTGTGTCAAGTACAATGACTATTCAGAATAAATCTGTCAGTGGACAGACAGTTTTCTGCCAGAGGCTTTAGCCCTCAGGGAGCATGCAGAGAGAGGCGTTTTAGATGCAGCCTGAAAAAGAATGTGTTTGAAAAGGTGTGTAGGATTCATGCCTCAAGGCCATGTGTGAATGTTTTTCTCTGGAGGAGCGCTGTGTTGAAACTTCACCATCAGGATAAAGTGGTGACTAGTGTTTGTTGCCTTACCACACTGGAGCCTTGCTTTGTCCACGCCAGGGTCAGAGGAGGGTTTCCAGTCCATGCACAAGTAAAGGCTGCATCCATGCCTATATCCACTATCATTGGCTTGGGTTCGGACAGCAGTCTGGGACCAACTATGGTGAAGCAGACAGCCAATAAGAACAAATAGCAGACTACTTTTGAAGCACGATAAACCAAAAAATCTCAACTTTTAAACTCACATTGCACATCGACCAGAGTGCTGACATTGGTGCTGCCCACGGAGTTGGACACTTCACAGGAGACAGGGTCTGTGAAGTAAGAATAGTCCACTGTCACCTCAAGGCTGTCTCCATTTGCTTCAGAGATGGGCACCCCTCCTTTGGACCACCTAGGACAGATAGATAATCACATTATACGTTGCATTCGTTCAGAGAAGGCAATCAGTTGCGCTTATCAAAGTGGCTATTAGTTGATTCAAGGCTTGTGCCAATCAAATGCTGCCAATCAAGCACCAAGTCTAACCCAATTAATCTACTTAAAACTTGTCATCCTTGCACTGCTTTTCCTGATTTCTACTTTACTTTGACATGTTTTGAAGCAAATTATATTACAGAAATGGCACCTTATCGCTATAATTCTGGATGTTTGCATATGTTTTAAGGGCAGAGAATCGGATTAGAATGACAAATGGAAGGATACCTGTATCCAGTGATCTCAGGATTGGCTGAAGCAGAGCAGATGAAGAGAACCTTGGCTCCCTCAGTCACAGTCTGAGGTTGGACTGATAGAGTCACTGAGGGAGGGTCTGTGAGAAACAGAAATGTTCATGTTACAGACATGAATGTGTGTCTCAGGACTAAATTAGACTCTAACAGTGCAACTGTGCTGAATCTTCTGCACAGTTCATAGCATGCACTCTCCCTACAATGTGATAATTTAAGGTTTTCATAGACAGGTTGATGCGGGACTCACGCTGGACATTGATAGTGACTGATGTCTGTCGACCAGCAGGAGCAGCTGGATTGAGAACCCTGCAGGTGTAGGTGCGTCCGGAGTCGCTATCTTCTGGGATGATCGGAAGCATGCTGACAGCTGCCTCCCTCTTACCATCCTCCATTAGTGACTATAGGGTTGGACAATAACAACATAAAACTGAAAATCAGCAAAGTGTTACACAAAGAAAGTCAGAGTATGACAGTGCAGGACTTATTTTTTCATGTGCAAAGCACTGAAATTGCTATCCTGTTCTTTGGCATGTCACTTAAATCATATATTTTATGATGCAGCAGGGGATATTGTGCTGTTCCCACATTTCTGAGAGTGTTCCCCGTCAGCGCTCCTTGTTTGTCATCATCTTTTAAATCTATTTACTGCTCACAGAAATCAATACGCCTAAGTGAGGAAAGGTGTAGATTCTGAGGATATGGCTCACTGCTCCCTCACTTTCCCCCTCTGTATCATGCACAGATACACAGCAAAAAAAAAACTGTGATAGCCACAGTAATAGGTGTGTATGTGTGCGTCTTTTTTGGGTGGTGACGTTGAGGAAGAAGTGTCACACATCTTTGAAAAAGAGCGAGCGATACGCTGAACCTTTCCCCATGACAGCCAAATCAATGGAGCAGGTCTCTCACTTCCTGAGCCAGACACACAAAAAGCATTTTTATGCTAGATCAAATCACATCACCCCCTGTCACCACCACTCACTCGGACAAAGCTTTGCCTACCCCCAGTATCACTTTGGAAATAACGTTGGAAAAAATCTCTCTTTTTCTCAAAGCTATCTCACTGGTTAACTCTATATGCATGCCCCCTCCCCTCTATTCCTCCTTAACTCTTCATTCCTCATATCCTATTCTCCCTCGCCACTCCACTCTAATCCCCCCCTTCTTCCACTTCTCACTGCAGGCTTCCGCCTCCTTAAATGTGGTGTTTAGCGGCGTTTAGCGTGGTCAGAGAGCATGAAAAATGTGACACTTTCCCAGCCGTGGCTGGCTCATGCTCTGGCGCATCCCTATTGTGTTCCTACATTGTTGTGGGTGATTTTGTCTCCGCTGAAACTCTACTGTATGAAACACTCATGCCTGTCTGAGCTTTGGCATGCTCCAGTTATGCTGTAGTGTCGCTGCATTAGCGAGCAAAGGGGGGTGGAGGGGTGGGGGGAGTGAGGAGGAGGAGGAGGAGGAGGAGAAGGTGGGGGTCAGGCATGAGTGGGAATGGGAGGGGGACTGCAGAGAGTGAGGGAACAAATCTCGCAAAGGGTGGAAATAGAAGGAAAAAAGCTGTGAGAGAAAAAAAGAAAGATGAGAAAAATAAAGAGAATGAAAGAAAAAGAGATTGAGTATCATACCCCAAGAGAAGATATTTCTGTTTTGAATACTTTTGCATTCATTTCTACCCACTGTTACATTCTGCCATACTATGTGGGTGTTAGTGATTGAATGACAGTGCTGGGCGTAGATCTGTTCTCACCATACCTTGGAATAAACCGCAGTCTCCATGACCTCTCCATCTCTGTACCAGGTGATCTCAGCAGCAGGTTTGGCTCCTGAGGCTCTGCAGGTAAGGTTGTGTAGTGTGTGGGCCTTGAGACGTACAACAGGGCCGCCTTCCACCACAGGGTCAGAAGGGGGAACTGTAACGCAGAACAAACATACCACTCAAAAACAAAATGAAAAAAAAAAAAAAAAGATTTCCATGACAGCTCCAGGCAAGCACAAAGCCACACAGAAGTAAAACAGATACTGAGCTTGTTGTTGGTCTTTCCTCAGCATTAATATATAGCAATACCTTCTTATTGTCAAGTGTCTGTTAATAAGGTCTAGTTCCAGACAAGAGAAAAGACTAAGAAGAGTTGTTATTAGAAAAAAAGAAAGAAACACCCAACCTTATTTCTTTCATTCCTTGGGACTAACATTATTGCTCTATTTGCTCTTGCTGTTGCAGAGTGATGTTTCAACTGAATTGCTTATTTGTTCATTTATTTGCATGGTTTCGCACGCAACACTGGCAAGCCAAGCGTGCCACCCCTGATGAAGGCGTCTATCTCCCCAACCAATAAGAGAAGGAGTAAACATGGGGTTTGTGCTGGCCTTTCTCGCACCCTCCACCGAACCAATTTCACTGTGTGTATCTGAATTGTCAGAGGTCCTTCCGCTGTCGCGGCACGGACACTAATGGAATCCGAGTGCTAGGTGATTTTAATTTCCATGCCGATTCCCCTGACTGCACTCCCACCGTTGACTCCTTTGACTGTGCAGGATTGCTTTGGTCTCATCTGGCCACATTGATTTACACACACACACACAAGCACACATATTTATTTACACCCGTACACATGCACAGTAAAAAAAATAAAATAATAATGAAAGCACCCTTTCCTCTTTAATACTCATGTTGACACAAAAAAAATAAACTTCAGGCAATGCAACTGATTTCATTTCTATGTTTATGACTTGTATATCACCAGCCTTAGTATTTCAGAGTGCATTTATCGTAGAAGTGGCAGTTTTATCCACTTTCTTGGCTGCCTCTATATATGGCTGAACTGATTCGTACTGCTCCGTACAGATTCGACAGTAACGCTAGACACAGAAAGGTTGGCAGACTAGCATGAGTGAGCTCTCTGGAGGTTCATTTTGATGGAATTTTTCTACAAGCTGCTTTGATATCTCAGTGTTTGCCTCCCTTTGCAACCTTAATTGTACCACTTGCAACTCTCCTTCCCTGAACTCAAAATCAAACCTTCATGGCTGCAGATGCATCCAGGGAGAGAAAGCTTTGTGGTGAAAAGATTATCATGATAGCGTAGAACAATCTGCAGCGACAGGCTTGAATAACTGTTCCACCTCTTGATGAATATTTGCTTGTGGGCCAATTCGTGGACAGTTGACAGGACTAATTAATACTGTGATATTCCTTTGCATGCCACCAGATGCCAGCAGTGCTTTGTTGAATTCCCACAAGGTCTATCATTCCTAATCCTCACCATGCCCACCCACTCCCCACCACCCTCCTCCTCTGAACGTCTGTGCGAAGAAGTAGATCACTCACATCACGTTAATGTAAAAAGCGCCTTGCGGTTGATAGATGTTGTGGCTCACTGTAAAATGTGCTAACTGTGCAGATCCTGAATTTCAAGCGACTATGCAAGTCATTTGTGACTGCAGCAATCACATTATCCTGGATGTGTACAGTTGATTATCGCAGTTGAGAGCTGAGAGTTCAGCTGTTTCCTTTTCCTCTGGCTTCATCTTGGTCCTAAATCTTGCTTTGAATGCTCTCAAGACATTAAGACACCCCCCAGGAAACTAGATTCACGGAAACATTTTCAATAAGAAGTGATACAAAATTACTCGAACAATTCCTAATCATAATTGCATATTAATATCTTTCTGTCCACAGTGTCTTTTTATGTGATTATTTTGGTGTCTTGTAATGTGTTACAATTACATTCGTCTTATTTTTTAGAGTTTTTTTTTAATGAAGAGACTTCCCTGACTTTTTTCCAAAACTCTGCCAGACTGCAGGCCTTGGCACGAGGGCTAGCTGTGAGGATCACGAGTGAGCTGTGTATCTTACCTAGTACAGTGAGCTTGGCACGGTGGGAGCGGAGTGCCGCCTGTGTAGCTTGACACTCATACACCGCGTCATCCACCAACTCTGCTGAATCGATCAGCAAGCTGTGCTCGCCTGATAGCGGGTTGCCCATTAAGGAGTAGCGCGTCCAGCCTGCATGAAGCCAACACAGAAATAGAGTCAGAGACAAACAATCCATCCAACAACAAACATATAATGAAAGGACTAAAAAAATAAACAGAGTTGTGCCTGAACAAAGGGGAAAGAAATGTGGAAAAGCTCTTTATAAGACACAAATGAAAGCATGTAGCACCTCGCACAGGGCGAGGTCTTGAGCCATTGTGTTCGCAGAGCCGCGTGAGGCTAGAAATGCAACATGTGAGAGGGCTGCTGCATGAGGAGACTGTCCTTTAAACAAAGACACAATAAAGATGGGGTGGCTAAGGTCAAGAGGAAGCCTCTCCACTTTCTCTCTACTCTGCTACACATTTAAATGTCAGTGCGTGACAAAAGCCAATTGATTATCCACCTTCCTACAAGACTTTTAAAATGCTAAACAACAAATTAAAGTTCGGTGTGTGCAGCAGTAACCAATCTGTCAGCAGTGCATTTTATTCCTCACAGTTTATTTTCGTAAAACCCCAACAGTTGACAGTGGGAAACTTGATTGCTAATGAGACCTGGCATTGATCGGAACAAGACAGAAAGAGGGCGATAAATACAGAGAGAGGACAGAAGAAAAAAGATTGGTGTGACTACCTGGTAGGTCTCTCTCTCCACCCAGTGCCAGGCCATCTTTGGTCCACTGTACCATTCCTCTGTAACCCACAATGACACAAGGTAGAGTCACTGACTGACCGGACACAACCACCTGGTCTTGGGGCTGCTGGGAGAAGTAGGCCGCTTGGGTGGCTGCTGGGAAAATAAGAAAAAGGACAAGGTGAATACCTCTTATAATTGACTTTTTCTATTAGAATAGATGAACAATTCACAGTAAAAACTAAAAAAAAAAAAAAAAAGCCATAAATTACACAGGAACACATGGAGGGGAATTCAATAGCAGCATGTATCTGCATGTGGCAGCTGAGATGCTGCATGAAACTTTCGCCGTAAGATGAGAAACAACAAAATATGAGAAAAAGCAGACGGCCACAATCTGGATGGCTCTCTCTCTTGTTTTCATGACTCACTTGCTGAGTGAGAGAGCAAGGCAAACGTGTGAAAATATTTTTTTTCCTCTATAAATATGGCGTCTAAGAGGAAAAGTCATCAGTGCCTCATAACTTATTTAACTGTTTCCAAAGACCATATGGTTATATGCTCGCTGACATGAAGCAAACACACTTCTGGGGAGCAAAATCTGCCACTCTTTCAACGTGCTTTTTGTAAAAATGGATGTTAAACAATCAAAACTCCATTAAAGTTCCCTAGGGAACCATCCGTTTGAGCCTGCTGAAAGTCAGTGGAGACACCTGCCGCTGTTTCACTGCAGTGTTTAAGTTAGGCACATACTGTCTCTTGATTGGCTGGCTTGCCTTCACACACATGCAGAAACACAGCGTGAATAAGGATACACAGCTCCAACTGTCTGTGCCACTATGCTAAAGATTGAGTATTACAAATCCTACTGGCAGGAGAAGATGGCAACACTCCAGAGGTAACTAATCCATAGGGGAAGGTAGGAGGTAGGAGGGAGGAGGGAGAGAGACGGTTGGTTATCTAAGTAGGGTGTCCGTGTGAGTTGGGAAGAAGACTTAAAAAAAAAAACCTTCCCTCATTCTCCATCTCTATTTCTTTGTTGCTCGGCGGAGAATGGAAGGGAAGGGGGGGCGGAGAAAGATAAAGGCGGTTCTATTCAGGCAGTAGTAAGCCCCCCCTTGAACTGGTTCTCTTGGTGGGAGCGCTTAAACAGACAGGGTTGTCCCCCCCCCTTCCCTCCCACAGCAAAGAAAGCCACTGAAAGGAGGGCAACATACGGCGTCCAGAGACGCTCTATTGTCCCCTTGTCCCTCTCATTTAATAGGCCTCTTCATTTCCAATCAATCCTGCTAAATGCAAGTTTAATAGCTTTTCAATAGCAGCTTTCCCCCCAAGAGGGTAGCTGGGATTTTCTCTCTGTCTCACCCCTTTTCTCTTTCCTTGTCTTTTCCCCCTCTTTCTCACTTCATTTTCAGTATTTTTTTTTCTTTTTGAAAGGGGGGCTTCAGAGGTTGTTGGTAGTGTTTATTCCGCACTCAATTACCCACTTCATCTCACGGTACACTATGGACCAAACCTTAACCCTCTACTCCTTCACCCTTTGCGCCCTCCCGCCTGGGACACGCAGCAGCACAATTTAAAGCGGCCAAACACTGAGCTCATCAGGAACGTGAGTTCTACACAACTCAGACCACTGTAGTTCTTCACTTTTACATGCATTCCATTGTCTCTTACTCCCCATCTAGGCCATATGAGGTGTTTATGGATAGTTGATCAGAGACAATGGAATGTATGTAAAAGTGAATATATATTAATTAAAAATTAAATTAAATTAAAAAATACTTTATTTATCCCAGAGGGAAATTAAATGTTGATGTAACTCAATTAAATCAAGGAGTTATTATAGATGCTGATGGCTGTGGGCAGGAAAGATTTCCTGTAGCGGTCCGTTTTGCATCCAAACTGAAGAAGCCTTTGACTGAAGAGACTCTGTTTTCCGATAACAGTCTCATGGAGAGGATGTTCAGGGTTGTCCATAATTCTCTTGATTTTATGCAAAATCCTTCTTTGCATTATTGTCTCCAGAGGTTCCACAGTCGTCCCCAGAACAGAACCAGCCTTCCTTATCAGGTTGTTGAGTCTTTTTAGGTCCCTGGTTTTGATGCTGCTGCCCCAACATATGACGCAAGAGGAAATTACGCTCTCAACAACAGACTTGTAGAAGATCTGCAACATCTTGTTGCAAACCTTGAAGGACCTTAGCTTCCTCAAGAAGTACAGTCTGCTCTGTCCTTTCTTGTAGATGGCTTCACTGTTGTGTCTCCAGTCCAGTCTGTTGTCCACATGAACACCAAGGTATTTATATTCCTCAACCACCTCCACTTCTTCTCCCATGATGGAAACAGGGTTTGATCTGACCCTGTTTCTCCTGAAATCTACAATCATCTCCTTTGTTTTGTTAACATTCAAGATGAGATGATTGTTCCCACACCATGCCACAAAGCGGTCCACCAGCTCTCTGTACTCAGCTTCTTGTCCATCTCTGATACACCCGACCACTGCAAAGTCATCTGAATATTTCTGTAGATGACAGGAGTCTGACTTGTACTGGAAGTCTGAAGTGTACAGAGTGAAAAGGAATGGTGAGAGTATAGTCCCCTGTGGTGCTCCTGTGCTGCTGATCACCTGGTTATATATAATATATATATATATCTATATATATCCATATATAGATATATATATGGATATATAAAGGTTTCTCAGTAATCTCTCCCTGTATTTTATTTTATCAAAGCATCTTAAAAGACAAATGAGCTGTGGGTGCAAACAGGTAGACTGTATGTGTCACGCACCATGGATCAAAAGAGGCCAATTTGAGAGCGCCAACTCCAGAAGTGAAACGTCTCTGAGCTTAGGCTATTAGGCATTTAGCAAAGGCTGGAATTTTCCCGTCATACCTTAAAAGAAATTCTGTTTTCACAGTCTGCCTGCCTGTCCCTAACACGCTGCCTTTATGAGCTATTGAGTGTTTTCATATTTCTCCCCTTGAACAGTGAGTTGGAGATTTTCCTCTATGTGCTCACAACAGTGCAAACATTGATTGCAATTAAGTATCTTGCCCGGAATATCTAAACCTTTACAATGGGTGATAATTCACTGCATTGGCTGATTGTTTAGATGGATTACATGCATTGAATTGTTTCTCTTTACCTCACCCACATACAATTTCCCATGCTCACAAATGGCAATTAAGACCACATATATATACAGCCATAGAAATATAGAGTAGAGAGCTTGTGCTGTAGAGGATGTCTTCACACCGTGTGAGTGATTCATGGCTCTCCAGATCCCTTATTGAAAACGCTCAACAGAACATCTCGACTGGCTAATGACTCATGCCAGATTCCTTTAATTCCTCCTTGCTGAATTAGACAATTCCTTGACGGTGTATTAGCAGCTTAATTACATGAATACATTTTTGACGGGGAGAGAGAAGGAACAGAACCAGACAAAGAATTAGTGGAGGAAAAGCAGTCAGAAGAAGTAAGGAGCTGTGGGTGTGAAGAAGCTTGTTCTTGGTGCGCTGCAATGCCACGTACATAAACACACAACAGTGAGTGTTTTTCCACCAGACTCAAAATGAGGAGCTCTTATATTGGCTGCACTTGAATTGCATTAAAAAAGAATGACTTGAATCCCCTGGAAATTCTCGCATCTTTCCTCTGGATGTTTGTGTGGATGTATATACTAAGCTGTCTTAAGTAGGTAAGTGTATGCAGAGGTGCTTACAGTTGTATGTGCTTTATGTAGCATTACATGCTGTTTAAATCAAGCTCACAGTTCACACAGCACATAAAAATGCCACATTCTCTGTGTTTCTTACCTTGCTCAATGTATAGTGTGTGTAGCCTACTTTTCCATCCCCAAGTAAACAAGGTCAAAACACATTTGGCCTGTTACATTTTAATCCGGATTTCTCAAAATGGAATATCATTTCACGCTGCTGGATGCACATGGTGCTAAGTTTGTGTGAACTTCTGCCTGACTGTGTAAGATGTGTTTGTGTGTGTGTGTGTGTGTGCACGTTTTCCTGTGGGAAAATGTGCTATGTATGTTTATGCCTGCGTTTATGCGCACACATCTGAAAGTGTGAACGAGTGTGGAGGACAGGGCAGCGTTAATAGGGAAAGCAACTTGTCAGGCACTGGAGGGCACATTTAGCAGTTTCTTTGACACAGTGACTTTGCTGTCACATGGTTGGAGTTAAGTGAGGAGGAGCCTCCTAGACTTGACTGCCACCTTTTAAAGAGCTTTGTGTTGACCACAGCACTGCCTGCACAGACACTCTCTCTCATCTGAAATTATAGGGATGCATTCACATAAGGAGGGGTCGGGAAGAGATGGACAGATGTCAGCAATGATCCGTCCACTTTTAGACATCTGCCTTGATAGAATTGGACTGAAGCTGTCATTCTGAGTGTGTGTGCTGAAAATGTCTACGTGTAAGCATCAGCCATGATGCTAAAGACCAAGGAAGATAATGGTACTGCAGATGACCTTTAGATAAAATGTTGATCCAACACACACAGTGCATTTACTAACCGAGTCACCACAGTAACCATCTGACGGAAATAAAAAGAAAAAAATTTGCCCAAGGCTATCAGTTCATTCAACCCTGGAAGTCATGTCCTTCAAATAAAACATAAAATAACACAAGACTCTAACACTGATCTCTGTTCATTTGACACTCAGCTGCACATGATGTTGAGAGATGCTGTGTGTTACACACCCATTTAAGTCTTGATTATATTCCATGCCAACATTCCGTTCCTGTGCAAGGACTTTAACTTCCAGTCAACTTGACCTGTCAATGTGCTCTTTGTGGCAATAATTCAAATGTGAACAAATAAAAAAAAAAAAAAACAACGCACAAATAAATACAGCAGGCACAGGATAACTACTTGCAATTTTGCCCCAAGTGGCAAAGGCAGAATCCAGCTGATGTGGGTTTTCCACAGTAAGAGACAGAGGGGAGAAAATGAGGAAGAAAAACAGACAAAAAAACACAGTTCAGAACAAGGCAATTGGCAAAAAAGTGTCAAGCTTGGAATAAACAACCCCTCTCCCTAAATGCCATCTATTGTGCCTTGTCTAGATAAGGCTTCTAAATCGGGCTGGAAAATGAGAGCTCCATTTCTCTCTGTATGGAATTATTATCCTTTTGTTTAGAGTCAGGCTCTTTTGTCTTCCTTTTCCTATGCGTGTGTGTGTGTGTGTGTGTATACAAAACAGACAGTAGGTGAACCAAAGAGTCCCAAAAGGGATGCTGCACCCATCTAATGTTTGATCTGGCTTCTAAGCTCATTACCGTGACTCCTACAGAACTTCTGAGAGCTTGAAGCGGGGGCTAACAGCAGATACCACCCAGCAGCTCATAGTAGTATGGAACCCAACATATGAGCTACATGGTTGAGAAGCTTCAGCTTGTGTATTTGCTGATGGTCTCGTCTCTAATGGTACCCATGCAGCTTCACTTCAATCCTTTCTCTCCCACATTGCATTCCAGCTGCACTCCAACCCACCCACTCTCACTATCTTTTCTCCCATTCTGCGTTTTTGTGCCCAAATTGCAGTCTAACAGCTTTTTAAGAGCTGTTTTGCTGGAGTTTAATCCTCCTAGCCTCCCCTTTCAGCCTTTATTCCATTGTGAAAATCTTGGCTCAGACCTAGGCTCTTTTTAGAGAGTGGACTGCCCCCCCCCCCCTCCTGCTGCTCTGCTGATACCCCCACCCAGGGCATTATCTTCCATTCCTGCATCCATCTACAATCCAGCGCCATCCTCTCATTCCTCTGCTCATTGCTCATATGTCTACAGTCAGTGAGGCATGATCCCTGAAATCAATGGCCAGCAGGCCTCCCTTGAGTTATATAAGGGTGTTCTAATTGTTGATTTGCTTTCTCCGTGGCTCTTTCCTGCTATCATTCTGTTTTTTCAGACTCTGTCAGCTGTCATCTCTTGCCAGACTCTCCCTTGAACTTTTTCTCCCCATCTCTTCCTCTTTACCATCTTGTATCCTCTGTCCTTTTTTTCTCACTTCCTGCCTCCCTGATGTGAAAATCACAGGGGTTTGTGTCAGCTTGTCAACACAACACTCAAGAAAGCAGGTTCAGGAGGGGGCAGCAGAAAAAAGGCCACATATTATAAAGAGCAGAAAAACCGAGGCAAGGTAAAAATGGGAAAAGTGGGCTCCTGTCAGCTTCCAATTGAAAGGGTTGCAAGCGTGAAAGAGGGGAGGGGGTTGATGGAATGGCATAATCAGTCTGTTTCCAAGGCCGTCACAGTGAGGCTTTTCCCCACTGGGACAGGGCGCTGCACACATCAGGACAGCATTGAGGCTCATCGCATGGGCGAACAGCAGCAGTTTTTCCCTGGGTAGCTGCTATAACAGATGCGTTGGATAGTGTAACAGAGTGGTATGCATACACGGAGAGGGTAGAAAAAAAAGAGAAGACGGGGAGGTGGGGACCAAGCGTGCTGATGTGACTTAGTCAGTACATGGGTATGTCAATGATTCGCACAGTCACTGTGCTGCAGTGGCTGACAATGTTCCATAAACACACTAATTCCCATACTGCTCTCTCACACTTGCCACTCAAATGCACACATACATGCATGCTCAGTGTCGTGGCCCCATATCTTTAGGGTTTCTCGTGGGCAGAGGCATCTCTTTGAGTATAATTCTAGCATGGCTTTTAAACAGTATCCCCCCCCCCCACTCTGGGGCCCAGAGCCAACAAAGCTGAGAGCTGTATGTAGACAGATAGTAAGTGACTGGCTGGCTGGCAGGAGAGCAGGATACAAAAAAAGCCATATATAAAAAAAAAAAAAAGTAAAGGGGAGGGAGTCGGCGGTAGCAGTATGAAATTGTCTGTACACATCAGCTAGCCTTGTTGACAAGATGTTGATTGAGCTAGTCTTGTTGTTTCGTTCCCTCTTACCCCCTGGTGTTTTTCACTGCAAGACAGCTGCTGGCTGGATCTGTGTCACAGTTCCAGCCCTTTTCTGTCCCCCCTGCTTCTCTCCTCTCTTTTTCTTTCTGTCTCGATCCCAGTTTGTCTCTCACTGGCTCCCTCCCCCTCTGTCACCAGTCTTTGGACAGGAGGGCTTTCAGTATAATTTACTGTGCTTTTAATCATTAACTTCTTGGGTTTTCAAAAGCTCTGGTTTAGCGTGAGGATAACAGCTGACATGGCGGATAAAAGAGTAATGGTGCACAACATGTGGCGGAGAAGATGGGACAGGAGTGGTTAAAAGTCCATTATCTTCCCAGCTGCAGAGATGACAAGTAAACAAATCAAGCAAATATACTAATAAATGATAGATTAAAAATCCATACAACAATGAAGAGATAATATTAAAATTGCCTCTATCGCTTGCTTTTTCTAAAAGGCTTTGGAAATGAAAACAAAGGAATTCTCAGCATAGATTCTGCGCTGGGACTCAGAGGCTTGTGCTCTGGGGTATCAATTAATTTAGTCGAGGGATTTGTGGCCTGCTCTTCCTAATTGAGCCCAATGGAGACCCCCTTGGCTTCTCATGATAGGAAGTAGTGCATTTCATAATTAATACTTTTTTTCCCCCTTTATTATTATTATTTTTTAATGAGGGTGGTAATGTTGTAAATGTATGCATCTCATTAAGAGTAAAAGGGCCATCTATGCCATTGTTCACTTCTGCAGTGTTTGCTTCTGGTGAGATGAATAAGAGAGACAACCTCTTTCAGAGGCAGCAGTGGCACACTGAAGTCAACGCTGTGCTTTTGTGTGTGTTTAAATATAAAACACAGCTAGCTCAATGAGAGTCTCATTAATGTTGCTTAATATGTGTACTTTTTAAAGCTTAGAGGTTAATGCCCGACTTGCCTCCATTTCATTGGAGCTTTCTTTAATTTGATGCATGATTTTTCTTTTGGTTCATAAGAGCCTCTTCATAGGAAGCAGCTGAGCTGTGTGGTGAACTCGACAGAAACACAAATGCACACAAACACCTCTAATAAAACCTGTTTAAAATGTTTCTCATCACTCTTCCTCTCATGCTCACTCTACACTACAGAATATATTTCTTAACTACCCTATCTCTGCATCTCTCCGTCCAGAGACCATAACTCCTGGTGATTAAACAAATTACATCCTCTCCCAGGAGAGCTGTGGATTCAGTGGAAACAATAAGCGTGTGATTCACAATGCTGCCACCTCTCTGTTCTTACAAACACCCTTCAAATTGCCACTTATTAATCAATGTCTGTGCTTAGTTTGTGACCAGAATTTCTGCTCTTCTCTCATCCAGGACTGCTGAAAATTACAACATTTAATTCAAATCCTGCTCAACAGATTGCAAGTTTAAACATTCTTTTAAAATTACTGATGACGAAGAGCTTCCAGAGCGCGAGAAAGGAGGGGGAAAAAAATGTTACCTGCCGACCTCGATGCATCCTGCTTTGTGCTGAGAAAAAGAGGGGAAGGGGAAAACTAATTTCCTGAAACTCCATTTCTTAAGCGTTGATTAGTAAAGGAGCATAATTAGAGTGAAATGTGAAGTCAGGGTTTTTCAGATTGCACCGCTTCCTCCAGAAAATCAGGCCATGATTAATGAATAAATGATTAATGAGAGAACTAATTAATCAATTAATTATTAAGCAAGCACTCTGAACAAGAAATGGGTAGGATGACGGTGAACAGTGGATGTAAGAGATGCTTAGGTTATGTGTTAGAGAATGAAGGATTTTAGATAATCTGACTGTTTGTTCTGTCGGTTTGCTTTATCATCTGTCATGGGATGATGAGGAAAAAGGTGGATGGAGGAAGATGAGTTCTGCTTTCATTTTAAGATTCCTCAACCAGCCAGCACTGTCTTGGGTGACACAACTGACCTTAAAATAGTGCAGTTGCAAGTTACCTGCAAATGCTTGGGTCAGTTCTGTCGGTTATACAGTAATGAAGCCTGGCGTAACATTTGCCTGATGCAGAGATGATGTTTGCACAAGGCTGGAAAAGGCCATTCGACCCACAATCAACACCTCTGAAGAGGCTGGGGGGTGACGCAAAGTTCTCTCCTCCCCTGTCTTTAACTAGGGCACCCCATCAATCTTTGATAATCTGCAGTGTGGGTCTCTCCTGTGTGACCAGGCTGATGGGACTGATGGGGCACCACAGCAGGGATTGATGTATGAAATGGAGGCTCCAAATGTAACTGTGATATACTGGGCCATTTCAAGTCAAGTTTGACCTTTTTTCCTAGATATTAATCGCTGCAGTGAAAGAATATATCTGTGATATATTCCTCCCCCAGGAGCTCTGCACACTTTCTTCTTTAGTAAGGGTTTCTTCCATACCTTTAGCCTAGAGGAGGCGGGTTTTTTCATGTCTGTCAAAAGTCCCCAGAGCTGCAACATAACAGGATATGGGAACAAAATATTATTTCATAAGCGGATGGGTTTATTGTTTTTCTTTTTTTTAAAATGCAGCATTACTCCATAAAAATGCATTCCCCACCCTCCCCTGATAACTGGAAACACATCCTCAAAGCAACAACATAAGAGAAGGATCTTTCATCCCTGCATATTTTTCCTCCTGTTTACTGCTGGCCTTATTAGGAGTTGTGAGTGACGGAGGCAGAGTGTGCTTGGAGAGTCTCAGGGGGATTTGATGGAGGCAAGCGATGGAGCTATGGCAGACGGAGGGCAAGATCATGCCTACGTTTATCCACTCAAAGTGCTTTATAAAGTTCTTTGTCTGTGTACCCTTTTCCCTGATGCGCCCTTTTTTTCTCTGTTCGTTCTACTTTATTGTTTTTCCCAAACGGCCACTGACTGGACTGGTGCTGCATTCTGTCCTAATCATACCATGGCATTGCAGATTTCCACAGAGTCAACTGTGTGTAAATAGGTCTTTGTCACACAGGGTAGGTTGGCTCATTAACTGTGAAACCCTGGACATATGGTGGCTGTGTGCTGAGACGTATCATAGCAGAGAATGACGTGGGTAGGGCCCTTGACCCTTTCCTGCCCTTTAACACCTTACCGGCTGCACCAAAGTCTGAGGCTTGATGAACTTAAACAGTTCATTGTGCGCTTTGTCTTGGGTTGTGTTTTCTTAGGGAGGGGGTGAAAAATGTTAAATTTGCAGTAGGGGCAGATGTGTGTGATGTGACTGTTTTACCAAACACTTAGCACATGCCTTTTTTTTGCAAATGAACACACTTTGCCAGTAATCCACTGTCTAAAAAGTCAAAGTAAAGCAAAGCTGGGAGGTAAAAGTGTGTTTCTTTGGAGGCCAAAATGGTGTGGAGTACTCCTTCTGCCATGGTGCGATAAGTGTTAAGTGTCTAACGAGGACGCCCAGAGGCACCACTACAGTCACCCTGCCACTCCAAAAAAAACAGCGTAGCTTCTATCCTCGTGCCTGGTCGCTCCACATAAATGATAAAAGCAAACTTTTAGCTCCTGAAATGTGTCTCTTACGCTCTTTTCTTTATGTCATGCACTATATCTGTATGTCTGCAAAACAAGACTTACTTTGCAGGTCACATCTACTGAGAGGCCTCAGGTTTGGAGCTCTGATAAACAAGTGAGGCGTTGCAGGCTCTTAAGTCCATCTGGTGAGATGATCGATCATTAGACAGTGTGGAGATAACTCCCTCAGCTTGCCTGCTGGCTACCACTGATCCCATATCACTCTCGCAGGATACGGTATGAATCACAGGAAGTTGAGATCAATCTATATAGATTTTGCCGCTTGATTACAAATGAAAAAAAAATCCCATTTGGCTTAGCCACTCAAATGCCTCAATGTCTGACTGTGTTTGTGTGACTGTGTGCGTGTGTGTGTGGGTTGTGCCTGGCTGTGTGCGTTGAATAACAGCTTTTTAACTTTCTCTCTTTACCGATTTCTGATATTTGCTGAGGCAAATCTACAATCTGTTCTACCTTTACTCGTTTACTTTGCTTAGTCCGTCCTGCTCTTAAATCTTCCTTCTTGAGGGAGTCGTCTTTTAAATCTTAATTAAAACAGACTCCAAACCTTCCAACCCCCCCCCCCCCCCCCCCCCCCCCTCCCGGGGGCTGGCTGAAAGCAGCTTAGAACAATCAAGAGGACGGATTAGAAGTGAGAAGAAAAGACGAGAAGAGGACGGGAGGGGGGCGACGAGAATGGACCAGCAAAGAACAATATTGAAGGGAAAGAGAAAGATGACCCCTTTCCTTCATCCCCCTGATCCTCCCCCCTTCCCCCTTTTTTGCTCCGTCTCGGCCTCTCTCTAAGGGCTCTGCAGTCTTGGCCTGACCTATTGACATTCAGCTTCTCGGCAGATTAAGCAGCGAATGGAGCCTCTGGAAAGGGTAAACACACTGAAGGAACAATGACCAACAGGCGGCAACCTTATTGGATTCTAATTAACTGCCATGAGAGACGGCTAGGGGCATGTTAAGTGCTGTGGGACACAAGTTAGAGCCCTAGACCTCAAGAAGCGCAACTCTCATCACCTGCACTCCTCTCCCTTCTAGTATATTGTTTCTGTCTTCCCTTTATGTCCCTCTGTATCTCTCCATCCTTCATTTTTCTTCTCTCTTTAAATCAGCTTGCCCTCTGCTTCACACACGGCCCATGAGAATAGCAAACAGAGACTTTCCAAAGCACCCCTTAGAGATCTCTCCTCGGCTGTCTCTTCCTTTCTTTCTCCTCTTCTTTTTTAACAAGGTGGAACGGGGCGCGTCCCCCAGAGGTAACTGTTTGAGTGATCAGGTTAAAATAGGCTGAAAAATTGGGAGAGATTATTTCATATTAAACAGATTGAATTATCTGCAGTGAAGAGGAAGGATGAGGGAGTGCAAAATCATTTTTCTGCATCGCTCTTGGGAGGAGCACCACTGGAGGGAGTGTGGGAGCTAAATAGGAAGGAGTGAATAGCTGATCCTTAGTGGTTGCAAATCAGAAAATTCAAGCACCCTTCTACTTTTGCACCTCTATCCAAATAAAGCACATTCATTTGAGTGAGTCCAAGCAGGGTCTGTGTAGATGTGTTAACTTTCTCACTAAAGCAGTGGTCTCTCTATTTTTGAGTGGTCCCCTGATTAGTACAACTCACAATGGCGTTGTGGTTTCCGGGGTCCCCTGTACAGAGCCACAACCACTAATTAGACTGGGCTCATTATTGTGTTAGTGTGAGAGAGGGCCCGGGCCATCATGGGTTGAGGCTGACACATAAGGGAAAAAAGCGATGCCCCACTGGAGACAGGCCATCGTCACCTCAGCCAGCATATAAAGCAATTCATTAATTGGTGTGAAAACACACATGCACACACAATTCATACATTCGCAAACACACATGCACACTCTCACACCTGACTGTGAAAACACATACAAGGGTTATGGGTATTCCGTATAACCACTCCTTGTTAACACATTACCTGGGATCAAAGAAGAAATGGCTGGAAGAAGAGAGGACCAGAGGAGTCATTATTTGTTGAGGAAAATTGCAGCCCAATGTTATGTTTGTCCTTTGGCAAAGCTGCCAGAATAGAAGTTTCCTCCATTTCACAAAATGTACAAATCGTTCCCCTCATCACCATCATGTGAAAGTCTTTGAAATCCTCAGAGTATTTTTTTTTAATCAGAGCTGGAAGGAAATGAATCAGAGTTTCAGTTGTGATCCAAGCCCGGAGGTGTAAACGGGATCCACATGACCACTGTCCATTTCCACACCATTACAGCAACAGTCATGGCTGTAATAGGTTGAATTGGTCCATTGATTTCTCTCATGCACCCTCTCTGTCACCCACAAAACTAGTTTGTACCAGTTCTGTTATTTACCCAGTTTCTTTTTTTTTTTTTAAACAAAACATCACATGCTCCAGGGCAGCTAACATAAAACCTAAACCTGAGCCATAAAAGAACACACTTCCACACAGAACCAATACAATGTGTCCCTGCTTGAGTTCCTGCAGGGTTAAACAAAGGACTGGGTTTAAATTGGCTTTTTAAAAAACTTCCCAGAACAATCATGGAGTTGACTAGAGTCACTACAGTGTGTCGGAGGACTGCTTAGAGAAAGAGGAGTAGTTAAGCTGGGGTCTATAGTGCAGTGAATGGCTAAAGTGTGACGACTCAAGAGCTTCTCTTGACCAGATTCAATGGGCCTCCAATCAGGCCTGACAAGCCCCTCAATCTTTAGTTAGCTGTTTTAACTGGCCTGTGATTGAGTGGCTTCATTAAGGGCCTATTTCTCTTCCCCTGCACCACAACCCTAAAAGGCCGGTGACATGCCGAACACACCCAAGTGCTGCCTCCACAGGAACCTGAACAGATGCACAGCTGTATTAGCACATGAACAGCCGCTACGAGCACAGTGCAGCTAGTCGAAAAGTGTGCAGGTTTTAACAAACCAGTCAACATCCGCTCATCAGCTTTCTCGTTGCTCCACCATCTCACAAACTATTTCTAGAAATGTTCGCTGGGCACGTAGCTTGTAAAGGGTGTGGCGTGTGCTGTACGTGTAATCCTGCCTGAGCAACATAGCAGACCAGATGCACCCATGACCTTACAAAGACAGAGACCCTCCCAAACAAGCCACAACAAACAGCTCTCTGTAGCCACTCTGCCTTTGATCTGAAGAAGCCGAGATGAGATATGTCCCCTCTTTCCTCTCTTCTCTTTTGCCCTTTTCTCTTTTTCTGTACAACATCTCCTTATATGTCTCTTTCCCCTCCTGCTGAGCAGGTGTATTAAATAGGGTGACTATTCCAGGAGCACTGGGCTGCACCTCAAAGTGCAGTCTGTGAAGAGGGCTTTTCTCTGCCTCCCTCTCATCTTATCCTTTCCATCGCCCCATCTCCTTTACTCACCCTTTTCCTTTGCCTTTATCCTCCTCCATCCCCTTTTACTCCTTTTAATGCGTTCCCTCACACTCTTGAATGTGAAATAGAGGGCCGTGCCTCATCTATTTCAATTCATCTACACCTCCCTGTCTATCTCCCTGTCTGCATCTTTCTCTCAGCCTATTGTCTATTTAGCTATACGTCTAATTTTGCTGTCTCACTTATGCAATTAGCGCAAAAATAAATGGCTGCCGTAGCTTTGTGTCTCCCCCTTCACCCCTCCCGTTGCAGGCTCTGAGAAAACAAATTATGGAGAACAATAGGTACAAATGGCTTCTGCACCAAACCACATGATGGATGCAGCCCGAGTTTCCTGCATCTCATCCCTTCCTTTTTTCCTCCCCTCACTCTCTTTACTCTTCCTCCCTTCTCCATTATCTCAAGCTCTATATGTCTCTGTTTGGAAACAGGGGAAGACTTCAGCGCTCTCTCGCCCAACTACCCTATCATTGTATGGCTGTGTCATCTGTCTTCCCTTCTTGGCAATGACACTATATTCACACTGGCAATATATTAAGCAAGTTCTTTTTTCCTGTCCTTTTCTTTTTCTTTCTCTCTATATACTCTGTCTCTTTCCTTTCCACTGCTGTTGTCTCCAGTGGTACTCTCTTCTCCACTATCCCCCAGAGCATTCTGTACACTAACGCCTGGGACTTTCTAAAGCAAACAGCAAGCGTCCTGTGCCATAGCCCCATCTGTGGATAGTCTGAGCAGGGAACAATCGGTCCCTCTCCTCCTCTGCTTCATTCTCTTTCCAGCCCCCGTGGGATCTACACAACGCCAGGATGCCTCAGTCAGATAGGTGCAATGTGCTGGAACAATGATTGGGCTGCTTCCTCCAGCAGGGGTGTTAGGTTTACCTCAGCCAGCTTGGGAAGCACTTAGCCATGTGTTCTTGCTCTCCCTGCAGCATCTTCACTGGAATGTGGCAGAGAAGCACCTTCCTTACCTCACCTCTCTGCATTCATTATGCACCTTCCTTCACACACTGACACATGCACACAAACACACACACACACACACACACACACACACACACAGTCACTCTCTCAGTGCCAAAGTGTACATTCAAGATCCGATGTCTAGCCTAAGGTGTTGAAATATCAACTTTCTATTAATCCCCCTCAGACTTGCAGTCAGTTACCCCTTTGTTGTTTTTTCACCTCTGTCGTGCTGGAAGAAAAACAGCAGGTTTGCTTTAAACCAATACAAGCATATCTATTACCTGAAATGCTAGGCTCCTGGCAGTAAATCCCTTTGACCCCTCTGCCTTCCTTTTCTTTCTGTCTCTCCCTCCCCCTGTTCTCATGCCGAGCCCATTGTTGTCTTTGCATCAGCTTTCCTTGCCCAAACAGACAGCAGGAGGGAGACACACCTTTCCCTCCTACCAGCTCAATGGCTCCCCACCTCAACCACCCACACACTTTAACCACATCTCCACCCAGCTCAATAGCATTAACATGTTTTACCATTGAGGGAGCTGCAGTTGGAAGCCAGATCGATAAGCCTTGACTGACATCCCTCAGTTGACGGCAAATTGGCTGCTTTCTCTCACAGACCTCCCAAGGCGAATTTCACAGCCCTGTCCAAAATTCCCCACAGAAAAATGGGAACAAAAGACACGGCTACACTTTCTCCAACCCCTTCCGGCGCCTCCTGCTGCAACAACACAGAGCAGTCTGAGCCACGGCCAATCCGCTATTTTGGTTAAAGCTCGAGTCCCTAACACAATATTGGCCGTGGCATTCCAGGAAGTTTGAGCTGAAAGGAAGGACAGATGAAAAGAGAAAACATGGAGATGGGTGCTGAACTTCAAGGGACAAGTAGTTGGAAAATTTTGTTCCGCAAGAATATGCACTGTTTCTGTCACTTATAATGTGAGCAGCAAGCAGGTAATCTCATGTTTGCTTGAAGGTGTTTTTTATCCCTGTTGCTAGTTAGAGAGATGACATGTTCCGGGAACTGAAGCATCATTAATTAGACAGTTGGACTTAGACTAATCGTTCCAGAAAAAGCACATAGCCCTGAAGATGCCGGACACTCAGCTCAGCTTATCATCCACTGCTCCAGCGTGTGCCCTTGACCTCCGTGAATGTGGCCGTGCACTAAGGGTGCAGCTTCCTTGAGCTCTTTTTGAGTCATTTCTGGATGATGTGCACTTGCCACAAGCCGTAGCACGCAATCCTGAACATTTCATCTCCCCAGCATTGACAGTGCCACTGACGATCAAATTTCATAAAAGCTTTCGTCAAAAGTGAGGTGAAATAAATCAGTATCAGTGTTGAATAAATGTTATCTGATGGCACTCTTAACAGAACTTTTCGTTTTCCTGAGACCCATCTCAGCTGCCAGAATCTGTGCAGCTATCTCTAATACAAGGTTAAGGAACACGGCTGGTGAAGATAACACAGGAACAGATATTGCTGCAACGCAGAAGATAAATTTCAATTTGCTGTTAGTTTCTGCGTCTCAGCGGGAGATATGAAATCCTTGTCTGGCTGTGCAGGAATTGATTGGAAAATAAAAATGAATGTAAGGTCGAGTAAGTCTGTGATTTCTATGCTGTATGCTGGTTTCTGAGCTTAGGGTCTTTGGAAGCAGTGATGTATCTTTCTAGAATAAGGTGACACTTGCATTTTAAGTGGAGATAAATGCAATATAAGTCTTTCTTAAAATAGCTCCTTCTGTATTAATATGACTGTTTCCCTTGGGGGGCTGTTTTAATGACATGCACTGAACTAATCCTGAATTCTCCCGCTCCCTATTCTTTCCATTACTGTGTTTGTACAGCAGAATAAAAGAGTAAACAATTTTGTGCTGTCCCCACCAGTCTGTATGTTGATGATACAGCCTGCGGAGCCCTAGCTGGGGAAGAAGACTCCAGGCAACAGCAGGAAGCTGACATAGCCCTCCATTGTCCTATTCTCTTTCATTTCCTCCCCGGATCCTCCGACTGCCCCAGAGGAAGACAAGGTGAGGATGTGCAGAGACAGACACAAGGAGAGAGTGAAGACAAAAAGAGGATGGGCGGGTAGGGGTAAAAATAGAACTGGAAGAGGACAAGTGTCATCAACAGTTTGCTGCCTGGCTATTTTGGCTTTCTGTGTTGAGCCTTACCAGTGCGCACATCCACTTAAGTTGCTAACAGCTCATAACAATGCCTCAGGATGCACTGCCAAGTTCTCTGTGTTTACCCGCATGGCAAAGCTGATTATAGACAAGCAACGTTATGAAGCCCCATTGTTTCTTTTTTCCTTCCAGTTTCTTCTTAAGAAAAAAACGAGGGAGGGGGGTGTACGAGGATATGAAGAAGGGCAGAAAGACAATGACATGCGTGCATGACAGCTCTACAGGATAAGCAGGCTATAATCATAGATCTAAGTCATTCATTACTGTTAGTTTGTGTTTGCATGCATGACTGAAGGATTCGTGAATATTGAAAGCCTTCCTACGACAAAACGATCAGCTTTTTAGTTTTTACTTTTTTGGTGTTGTTGATGTTGGGAGGAGGTAAAATACATGTCTGTGTTAAAGATTAGAAGATAGCTGTAGCTAAAACAAGTATTATGTTCTTTGCATTGATTTTTTGCCACATGTGAATCCAGAAAACTCAGATACAGCATGCAATACAAGAGACAACAAAGCTATTACACAGAGCTCACATGGGAACTCAAACAGACCAAAAACTACCCATATCTTTGCCATGACCATGTCTCCTTAATGATGCAAGACACTTGTGTTCGAGACCCAACTGTGTTTGGATTCTTCAGTGTCTACAATATATATTTCTCACTCCTCTTGAACTGTATGGGGTTTTATCATCCAAACTTTTTACTTCATCCTCAATCTTTTTATCATAGAGGCATAGAGAAGGATTTGACATGATAGAATAAAGAAAACAAGTCCATGAACGCAAAATAGAGTATAATTGTATAAGTTTGTGTGTGACAGGGGTAACAAGATAGAGAAAAAGTTAGTACTCAGCAATCTTTTTCTGTGTTTATTCGCTTATTCACCAAGACACTGGTGACACATCCAAGTCTTATCCCTACCTACCACCCTCTTTTGCCCACACCCTTCTGAAACCGTTTCCCTTTTGCCCATCCCGACTCCCTCCTCAAGAACTCAAAGAGCGCAGAGCATCAGTTCATAAAATATGCGCAGCCCTTTAAAAAAAACCTCTGGGGCCCTGTTGTCTCTGCATCCACAAGCAATGCTGTGCTCCATGTAGAAAAGACAAATCTCTTTGGTAATGGGGAAAGGGAGGATGACAGGGTGGGGAGGAGAGTGCTCTGCCTGGATTCATCACTTCCTCAGCTTGAATTCAGTTCTGCATTTGAGTCTGTGTGTGCCTGCATGGGGTACGATTGGGAACGGGCTTTGACAATCTTTGGTGAAATTTTGCTTTCTGCCTCCAGCCCATTAAGCAGATTCGCTCTCATGTCCTCGTGTTTCATGGTCACACATTCTGTACCCTGGCAAAAGAGCTGTGAGAAGACGTAAGGTGGAAAATTTTCCCAGCGTTCCACTATAGTGAGACACGAGTGGCGACACAACTTAAGAGGACGGGAGAGAAACTTGTAATCTCAGCTCACAGCCTTTGAACTTGGCCCGATGAGACACAAGCGACCCAAAGCAAAAGGTTCCAAAGGAAAGCTCACTGAAGATTACTCAGAATACTGATGCGGTGTGGAATCCAATTCCTCTGGGAGCCCTCTGAGAAAGTAAATTATCTGTGTTGTGCAAGTCTACATACATGCAAATGTATGCCATACATAAATTTCAAAGAGAAGTCATGAATTGTGGTCAAATTGTGAAACTACAAATGCATTTATGAGTGCAGCAACTTTTGAACATCTGTGACTCTATAAAAGAGTGACACAGTAAATGAGGTCTAGGGTCTCTTAGGTTCTAATTAGGACAGCTGTTACCATTTTCATTATTTGTGTGTATTTGTGTGTGCAGGGAGAGAGGGAGCACAGTTGTGTGCATTGGGGTTGAGGTCGGGGGGGATGTTTGCCACTGTCTGGCTAAGGCTTCTTCACATCCAGCTGTTGCGAGTATATCAGGGAGCGGAGGTTTACTGGTGTCATATCCCTCCCCCGAGCTTTGAGTAATAACAAAACCATGCGGAACAGGGTCCGGAGGTGAAGATTTACACATGGCAAATGGCTATTTGTACACGCTTTGCCATTTGGGGAGACAGTGATTCAGGCAAGATACTACAAACAATGCATCTAGTTGAGGCAAAGAAAACCTGAGAGATTCGGATTTCATTTTTCTATCTATTGTCCTTCCAAGAGAAGATCTGTGTCAGTGCCATGCTGTTGTGTATTCTCTAGGATTCTAATTTGATTATTTTCTCTCAAAGTGTTAACACCATGCATGCACTCTGGAAAACGCTGATAAGTCAACAGTTGCTCAGCGTTAATTGCCGAAAGCTTTTCTTTTGGTACAAGAGCAGAAGAAAATTAGCAGAATAAATTGTACCAGCTGCTAAGAAAGACTGGTTGTTGTTAATGATACTTCCATGTATTCTATTACAGAGCTACTTTAATAATAAGTTTGACATGCTGATGCATAGACCATACACAAAACTGGGAAAATCTAACAAAGCATCATTTTTCATTTTTTCAAAATACATTAATATGATATTTTTTTTTCCCTTTAAGCACACTCGTGGTTCAGATTTAATGCATAAAGATTCATAAACACACTGCTAAGTCAATTCTGCAAACAACAAGCAGTGGGTGGTGGTGTGTGTGTAGGAGAGGGTGAGGAGGAGACAGGTGCTTTGTGTCTCAGCCTGTCTCAAGAAAAACAAACGTTCTCACTCGCGCTCTCTTTCTCTTACTCTCGCTGTCCCCCTCTCTCCACCTGCTTTGTTCCATCACAAATCCGCTACCCTCTTGATGAACTGCGCACTTTTTGTCTGTTTAAGAAGAGAAATAAACTACCGACACAGGTATTCAGAGCAGTGGAACCCCCCTTAAGCGTGTCTTTCATGGAAATTGGTGTGGAGAGCGCCGGCTATAACTGGGGAGGAAAGACGCGGAGCTCTGCACGGAGCCGTCTCATCGTCAGCGCTTGCACGAGTTGTTTTGTCCTAACCTGCTCCAGAGTCCATTCTAGTGAGTGGACGCACACTCGTGGCAGCCTGTTGTAACCAATCTATTGCTTATTAAAATCATAACCTCTAAGTTTAACTTTCCGTATGTGCGCCCCAAAACCATAACCCATGCGCCTGGTATTCTCTGAAACCAGAGAGCTTTCCTCTTAGACATCCTGTATTTTTACGAGAGCAGAAACAATCACAGCAAAACCGAAATACGCAGTGCTATTATTCAGCCTTGAACCACGCGACGTAATCACACTTTTAAAACTAATTAAACATTAAACTGGCCATTAACAGCAGTGAAGTGCAGCATTGCAGCAGATCAACTGCCCCACTGTATCAGCGCACCGAGCGGCTTGACGCAGCGCCAGTACAGAGCGCAGTCCATCCTCTCCAACAATAAAGACCCGCAGGGTAAATGATAAAAAAAACAAAACACAAACACAAAAGAAAGAAAGAAATGTGTCTTACCTGTGACCATAAGGCAAAAGATGAGGTACAGAGAACACATTTTAGTAGCCGTAGTTGCCGATTGTGTTGCGAGGAAAGATTCTTGCTCAGTCTATGCGACCGAGCTGGTTCGTCCACCGCGGTTCCAAAATCAGGATCCCCGGTCGGATGAGCGCACTAAGATTCGACTATAATAGCATCCAGTTTAGAGATATGACTTTGAATGGTCCAACCAGTCTGTAAACTCTCACTCAACAATACAGCTCCATAGTTGGTAACTTTCCCTCTGCATCTGCCTCTTCTCCAGTGTCCGCTCCCTGCCTTTCTGGCACAGCCTTATCCTCTATCTGCGCTCTCTAGCAGTCCATTAGGGGTTCGGGCGTTCAAGTCAAGGCTCATCTACAGTCCACTTTTTAGCCTGCGTGAGCATGCTGCGCTTGGAAGCGCTCGGAAGCGATCTCTCTTCCACCACAGTGCGCAGTGAAAACCCCGGTGAAGTTGCCTCTCGCCCCTCCGCTGGAGTCTCTCACTCTGTTCCCGCTGTGACACGCTCACTACCTCTTCTCTCACACACGCTCTCCCCAGATCGGTCCCCTCGGTTTACTTCTCACTCTCTCTTGACAATTGGAAATACGCACTGACAGTCATCTGGTGGTGGGGTTCAGCAGATTTGGCAGGGAGTGACTCGGAGGAGCCCCTCTGCTTCAGAAGCTTGCTGGGGGGGGGCCCAATGCCCCCCCCCCCCCCCAAGGGGCTACGATTGGCTGAGCGAACGTAACGAGGAGGGTGTTTAAAAGCAGTTAATCTCAGTTAAATGACTGTCCTAACATCTTGGGGTGGGAACAGACTTGAATTATAATAATCTTCAGAATATAATGATGAGCGTACACTTGTTTAGAAGGAAAAGATAGACTGCTGCTGTAATCTATGGATTACATTTTTTTTTTGTCAACTTGAATATCTTGCAGATAGGCTGCAATAATGTGCAAAAGTCTTGAGCAAGAGCAAGATTTTCTTATATACTTTTAAAGAGGTTTTGAGCAGCGGTTCTCCAGGCTCTGTGAGGGGACATTCCAAAAAGTTTTTCTTTTGACATTTACAGTTTTTTTCTTCTTCTAATTTTTCTCTCCAGGCCTGTCCTGACCATTTTCAGAGGAATTACCAAAGATAACACAGTTTCAGGACATCATTCATTTTTAGGATCTGGATCTGCATTCCCCACCTTCCGCCACCGTCAGCAATTTTGAAAATGAATGAGATGAGCTATGTGCAAACAGGTGTGTTAGAGTGGAATCAAATGCATATAATTTGTCAATTTGTGCATGATTATGTGACTCTAAAACTTCAACACTTGTGAAATGATAATATATCAGTTACTGGGTTCGAAACCTGTTAACATCATCACTTTTGTTTAGATGAACTTATCATATTTTGTTTACTCAGCTTCATTGGAACAAATGCTGCTACTTAATCCACATATTACTGCCTCAGTCATCTCAACAAATGGGAGTTTTTAGCTGTTACTGCAGTAACTTGTAAGTTCATAGTTGGCTTATTCAGTTAATTCTCGTTCAATGCCATGCAGCGGGCACTAAAGCGAACAGAGGAGAACTGAATCATTATCATATTTCAACAAAAGCTTAGGCTTTTATAAGAGATGAAAACACTCAAGTCTATCACTTGCCTGTGGCTGTTTGTAGGCTTGTTCTTTGATGTTGTTCATTACTTATTCAAGGATCTATTGATTAGCCAAAATAATAGGCCTTGCAGTCATCTGGTTAATCAGGCTTTCATTTGTATATTGTATCAAGCAAAGACTCAGGCTAATTTAATGTTAACATACCCCCACCTCAACACCCCAACCCTTTTCACACACACACACGCACACACATATGTGCCCTGCTTCGCTCATCCAGGTGGTTAGAGCTCCATAAGACTGTGAAAAATTCATCAAAGGGTGTAGACTTGGACACTGAAGACACCGGCATGTGTGGATTCCAGAAAACAGAAACCACACACATGCATGACCGAAAAGGTGGCTTTCTTCCTGACATTTCGCACTGCATTTAATTAAACACTGAACCACACAGTGATTAGGGTTCACTCCTCATGTGGATTCCCCCAAACAGTAGTTTTAAACCCCGGGGCTGGCCTTCCTGTTTATTGCCTCCCTCTAATGCAAACATAAGGGTCCCCTGCCAGTAAACACATGTTGATGGAAGAAACAGCTTGCACAGCTGGGAAGCCAACCCAGGTTAGTGTGACTGAGCACATGGGTAAATGAGCATGTCTGCATGTGTGAGTGTGCGTGTGTGGTTCAATGTTAGAATAGATACTTGTTTGTTGTTTTCAGACACGTCGATGTGCAATTCAGATCGGTTATAGACACTTAAATGTGGAAAAAGGTTATCAAAAGAAATCCCTCATCAGTCACGCTCACAAAAACACATGTGTGAGTTTGTTTGTAGACTATAGGGTGCATGTGTGAAACTATCAATGAGTTACTGAAGGCTGGGTTTGGGTGAGCGGTAAAACAGCAGGGTGCCTCCACCAGTTGTGCTGTGATAATAAAATCAACATCCATTGTGTAAAGTCTGTCACTAGGCATGATGCTGGGATTGAAATGCATGATCTCCTATGGTTCACACAGATGGACAGATAGATGAGGGCAAAACAGATGACGCATGCACCAGCATCAGCTTGAGCCAATAGTCTTAATTATATTGGCCTCAGTGGCATCAAATGGAGGGCGCCCATACTCCCCAAGCTTTTGAATGTGTGAATAATTTATAAATAAAAAGAGGGTTTTCAGCTGAGGGTTTATTAATAATAAATATGGTTTGATATTTACTAAACTGTTCAGAGGGAGAAAGGGGTGACAGTTAAGACATCGTTTGCATGGTAATTGTAAGGAGATGATAAATAAGGCATGAAGTGGAGATATATGGAAATGTGATTCACAGGGAAATGAGAATAATTTAACAAAATATTATCCCAGTCCCTGTTTGACCTGGGGTCAATTAAAAAAAGAGATGTCAGTCATGGTGAGCGGCATTCTGAGCCTTAAAATCACAATCCCTTGCTTTTCTCTTTTGTCAGGCTTAAATGTGAATAACATTCGAGTGGAGGCAAATGTATTCATTCTGACACAAACTGTGTGCGTGTGTGGGTCTATGTGTGTGTTTTGAATGAATATTAAACTGAATAAATTCAACCTCATTATAACTATCGCAAAATAGATGTTTCTCTTTCAAAAGTAAACCCAGCAAAGCATGAGATAGAAGTTAAGGAATGTGAGTTTTGTTTTGTTTCAAAGCGTTCCAAAGTTGAGGGAAGGGCCAACATAGTTTTCAGTGAAAATATCAATTCTGAATGGGCGGTTCGTTCATTCTACCAGATCAAGCAGTGCTTATTATGGATTTCGAAAAAAGACACAATCAAATAGGCTCCATGTTGAAGGCACTTAATGTGTTGAAATGAAGTCATAGTTATCAGGGTTATATTTCCCATTTCTTGCAGTGGTTAATGACACCAATGCCTCTGTGACGAGGTCAAACACTAATATATTTATAGGACAGAAAGAGGAAGGAAATTGAGGTCCACCATTGTTTTTCAGTTAAAATGTGGTTGCTCAACCGTTTACAAAGCCAAAATAAGCACAGACTGAGACTGTGTACCTGGGACTATAACTGTTATCATGTATTCTGATTGATAACAGACTGCTCAACTCATCTTTTGTCGCAGGTTTTAACTGTAAGCCTCATTGCACATTCATGTGGGAAATGATTGACGCTTGATCTGACAGTATTATGTCACTCCAGGGTATTTCTATCAGCACTGCATTCATGCTAGTTTTTTTGTACAGTGCGTTCAAAAGAGGGAGGTTACCATGATACACAATGAAGGAAAAATAACGGGTTCAATCCATATGAACACAAACGATGCTTTGGTGATGGGAACAGGATCTTATCTGCCTGATGAATTCAGAGATTCAATATCTTGACTTTGTATAAACCCTAAACCAAAGCCCATATCCTTCTTTCATACCTGAACAACAAAATGTTGCCCTGACTTGACACATGAAGTGATTGCTGTCACACCTGCAGATCCATATACATTTTTCTGTGTGTAGTCCGCTGAATCTTTGTACCTCGATGCTATCATATTTATTAGATGATTTTCAATTTTTCAGAGGTAGAGAAAGCATTTTGAGGCTTTACTTGAGCAAAAGTACTTACAACTCAATCTTTATCGGAGAAAGTCCATGATCTTGGAAAAATATTGGGTTTTGCACAAGCAGCAGAATCTCAGTCCAAAGCAAACAAAACCAGATCTGAAAGTGAAACCTTTTTCAAGCTGCTTTAGATGTTTTTATCTCTGGAAAAGCAAGCAATGTGGACTCTGGTTCTGTATCTCTGGTTTAAGGCTTTTTAGCCAACAACTTTTTTTTGTTTGTTTATCTTTCTTAGAGGAAAACCTGAAAATTTGCTTGATTTATATTATATGGAAGGGTTTCATTTCCACTACCATGCACATGCGACTGTGACTTTTTAAAAATCAAATATAGCAAAGGATGACACATTATTTTCTGAGTGTTTCATGTATTTGCTGTGACAAAATCTGAAAGTAACTTAGAAGCGTGTTGCTAACGCTGGTTAACATTGCTTCTATGTCCATGTAAGTATCTCCAGAGTTGCAATCAGTCTGCAGTCCCGTACATAATGCATCTTGGGTCAGATGGACAAAAAGCCTCCCATGCATAGAATGTAATCAGTCAACAGTGCATTGCAGAGATGGGAATAATGGTGAGTTTCTGCAAAGTGCGCTTCATAACAAGCATCCATGTTGTTCTACTGTTCCTCATCCCAGCCTGGCATGTTCTAGTTGTGAATGGAGACTGAATTAAGGGAATGCATAGTCAGTCCACTCAATCCACATAAATTTACAAATGAAAAACTTGTGAAAAACTTGTGCCACAAAGGGACCCTGCAGACCCTCACATATTGGTGAGGATGTCCCAAAAGTTTTGTATACAACAAATAATGAAATGTTGAACTGCCTTTAAAGCTGTCAAATAAAGTGGTGTAAAAAATGCAATATTTTCCTCTGAAACTTATTCAGCATCAAAAACAGGAAACACTCAAGTAAAGTACATATGCTGCGTTATTTTACTTGGTAAGTAGGCGAGTCATTAATTTCACTCCACCGCTGCAGTTTGTTTCCTCTAAATTCACCAGGAGCTTCAATTTGGGGAAATTGTTTTCCTCTTAACTTTTTTTTAACTATTGGTCCTGTGTCTCCCCCAGCTCATTTTATTTTTCAAGTATATTAAACAATCATGTCATGTCTATAAACCATTCCTTTGACTGAGCTTTGAGATTTATAATGTCTTCTGTTAAACTGGCTAATATCTAGCTTTAAATACTATAATATATGTCTATGTTACAGAATTTCCACCAGAGGGGTCTAAGGTTTATGCTACTATTCATGTGAGAAACATTACACTAGCTTTTACTGTAATTGTGATATTGAATGTAAGGCTGATCTGTGTCAACCATAACTCTAAATGCTGCTACAAGCTCATAACTCATAGGGACATATACCTTTGCTAGGCAGTGGTATCCATCTGCCCAGCTAGTGAGCAATTCAAAACCTGTCTCCTCTATCCCATTCCAATAATATGACGTCAGCCCACTGCACTGGTTTGAAATTTGCAATTAAGCATTTTCTTTATGTGTGATTGACGAGCGGGAGGAGGGCCATTAAAGCCAAACACGGACCTGGGGCTCGCTCTGCAGTCTATAGCACCATTTTCAGGCTGATATCAAATCCATGTCCTCTGCCCCAATATCAGAATATGACTCTGGCCACCCATGGATTCTGTTTTTGTCTGTAATGAAAGTCTCTCCAGGGATCAGGTTGAGGGATTCTTTTCCTCAGGGGTCAAGGAGAGGTTGAGGCTTCTGGTTCAAACTGTGCTTAGAAAGGGGTGGGGATTACAGGAATGTGGCCATTGGCCTCGTTTTTTTTCTCTCCTTCAGATATATATTACAGTAGATAAAAAGTGAAGTTTTTACAGAAATGTTAAGGTTTGACAGTTTTGTTGTAGTTCTATAAAAAAGCTCCACAGTCATCATTAACACATAAGTGTGAAG